>NC_091066.1:155532332-156132332 GCF_000393655.2 Nicotiana sylvestris
TTAAAAAAATTATAATAATAAAAGCGGTAAAGAGTTAAAACTTGCACATGAGCTCATAATTGTATAAAATCGGATAAACAAGCTGAATATGACAGTTGAGCGACCGTGCTAGAACCACGGAACTCGAGAATGCCTAAAACCTTCTCCCGGGTTAACAAAATTCCTTATCCGGATTTCTGGTTCGCGGACTGTTAAACAGAGTCATTCTTTTCTTCGATTCGGGATTAAACCGGCGACTTGGGATAGCCTAAATCTCCCAAGTGGCGACTCTGAAATAAATAAACAAATCCCGTTTCGATTGTTCTTTAATTAGAAAAACTCCTTCACCCCCCGCGGGGGAGAAAAAAGGAGGTGTGACAGCTCTGGCGACTCCGCTGGGGAGCGAACCCAGAATCTCTGGTTCAGGGTTCAGAATTCGAGCTTAGATAAATTGTTATATTTGGCTTTATCTGATTTTTACATGTTTGATCCTAATGTGCTAAATGATGTTTTTACCGCTTTGATATTATCTGAACTGTATATAAACTGTGCCGAAACCCTTCTCTTCTTACCTCCGGGGAGGAGCTTGCTGGTCGAGACTCCCTATTCTGTTAGTGTCATACCTTGTGTCACACCTCCTTTTAGCCCGCGCCTGCAGGGGCGCAGAGAGAGTTTTTCCAATTAAAGGACAATCGAAACGGGATTTATTTATTTAATTCAGAGTCGCCACTTGGGAGATTTATGGTGTCCCAAGTCACCGATTTAATCCTGAATCGAGGAAAAGAATGACTATGTTAACAGTCTGCGAACCAGAAATCCGGATAAGGAATTTTGTTAACCTGGGAGAAGGTGTTAGGCATTCCCAAGTTCTGTGGTTCTAGCACGGTCGCAACACTGTCATATTTGGCTTAAATATCTGGTTTTTATACGATTATGAACTTATGTGCAAATTTTAACTTTTAGCCGCTTTTATTATTATTATTATTTTTTTAAGAATGTGAACATCGTTTAAAACATGTCTTTGGATTGCGTCACATGAAATGCACCCTCAATCCGGAACACATTTTATTCAATGTTTTGGGATTTGGATTTGGGTCGCATGAAATGCACACCCGAGTTTAAGAAGGTAAGATTATTATAATGCGTGCCTAAAACGACTAGCGTGTGGTTATTTTTGGAAAAAGCCGTGAATTTCGCTAAGCGGCCGATCCCGAGTTCTAAGTAATTAATACATACATTTGTGAGGGCCCCGCAATCTATACGTTTTACTGGGCGAGGCTCATCTCATTTATTTTTTAAATGGACAATCCTAAAATGACTACATTTTTCTATTAAAATTAGTCTCTAAAATAAAGAAAGAAAATCCTAATTAATTAGGAGCTTTCAAAAAATTAAGAAAACGTAACATACTAATTGCTAGATTAAGACAAATATTAATGGAAAGGAATTTTACTAAAAAAAGAAAATTCGAAATTATAAATAAAATAAGAAATTCGACAACTAATATTCAAAAGAAATCAAATATAGCTAGATTGAAGCTCGCATTGTTATATAAAAAAAACTATTGGAATTAATTATTCACAACCATTTGAAACTAGATTTAACCATAATTACTAAAGCTTATTAGAAAGTTTATTAAACTTAAACATTATCTAGTCTTGTTTGGCCTTAACTAAATTTAGCTACCCATTCATGATTAACCTACTGTTGACCATATTAAAACTTTCATAGCTAGTGAATTAACCCGTTTTGCCAAGCTGATTCACTAAAGACCAACTTATGTTATTTTCCTCTTATTCCAATTATTAAACAGTAATACATGAAATAGCCTAAATACAATCAGTAAAAGAAACGAAGAAAAAGCGAAATTAAAACTTCAAAGTTCCATTCTTCATATGTATTCATGCTTTCACATTTTCAGCTTACAATATCGACAAGGTTACAGCCATGTACCTGGTATTGAATACAAGAGAAGAGGAAGATGAGAATCAGCAGCAGTAGTAATAATACAGCACAGCAACAACAGTCCAGCAACACAGGAATAGACCAGTAACAGAGTTTGCAAACCGGTGGAGTAGTAACCCAAGAAAGAAGCTTCAAGCTTCGATGAAACAATAGCAATTAATGCAGATTTAAAACAATGAAGGAAAGTAGAAGATTTTTTTTCCAGTTTTGTTCTCTCTCTCCCTGTTCTCTTTTTTTTTCCTCTAAGTGTTAAATGAGTCCTCTTATACCCAAAGCAAGACTACCTTTTCTTTGTACCTCCTTTCTTTTTCCCCCAATATTCTTCTACTATGTATAACTTTTAACTTTTTATTATTACCTATACTATTTCTGATTTTTAACTTAAGTAAAAGTAGTCAACACGGACCCTACGGTTCCCCTCTTTTTGAATGGTTAAAGAAGACCTCATCATTATCCCCTTTTCTTTTTACTTTACATCATTATGTCTTGTCTCCCACTAACATATGTCTTGTCCCCCACTATAATATTTTAATATTAACTAAATCTGCAATTGATTAATTCCCGTATTACCCCTAAAACTACTATTACTGGCCTGATTCAAAAACTGTTCAAACTTCAAACATTGTCTAAAAACTAAAATCCAACTAACAGCTATAACCAATTCACCTAATCAATTAACCAAAATATAGCAGCTATAATCAATCCTTAATCCAATTCAATCAACAAATTCAAATTAAACGATGAACAACAAAGAAACAACCGGAATTATTTTGACTGAACAATATTTTTAAACAACATCCTATTTTCATATTCAACAACAATAACAAACAAGCATGTTCAAATTACTGAGTTTAAATTCAAATTAAGCTTAAACGGAAAAAATAAACAGATTCAAATCACTAAATTAAATAACCAATTGAACCTCAAACTAAATCTTACAATATTACAATCAAAACGAAAGATTCAAGTTATCAAACTAACATATTTCTACGTTAAAATCTTTTTAAATGAATAAAAACAAACTAAAGAAATAATTAATTGACTTCAACTTAAATCTAACAATATTATAATTAAACTAACAATTTTTATATTAAAAATAAACTAGAGCAAATGAAACAACCTGAAGCAATAATCAAGAAACGATAAACACGAACAAAAACAAGAATCAAACATCTACTAATTTTAGATCCGAGAATATCAAACAAAATACGGACAGAAACGAAACTTAAACCCACTAACCGAATCGGAACGACGACGAACTTGAACGAAAACAAATCTGCCCGGAAACAATTATCACACCAAAATAACTTGACGCCGAAGACGACCACGAACGGATGATTGAAGAAGATGGTCGTATGGTGTCGTTTGAAGGCGAAGCAGTAGCGTCGAGGAGGCTGTAAAGCAGTAGTAGCTGCTATTGCTGAACATGCTGGGCAGTCCGTGGTCGTCCATGGCTGGATGTAGCAGAAGGCAGCAGTAGCGACGCACATGGGAGGTCGACGGACGTAGCAGGAGCAACCACACGCAGCCATGGATGAGCTTGGAGCAGCTGCGTGTGGTTGAAGACGAGGGAGAGGCAGCCATGGTGGTCGTTCGATGTGGATCTGGTCGAGCTGCTGGACGTGACAGTGGTGAAGCAACGAGAGGGGGGTGCTGGTTCGAAGGCAGTCGCGGGGGAGGCAGCCATAGTTGCCGAAGGTGAAGCTCGTTTTGGACTGGTTCGCTGCGTGCCTAAGAAGATGACGAAGCAACGGTAGGCAGCCATGGTTGCCGGAGGTGATGGTGGTGAAGTAACGAGGGGGGGGGCAGCCATGGCTGCTAGGCTTTTGGAGAAGAAGAAGAGGGAGGGGGGCGGGTAGCTTGGAGCTTAATTAGGTTTAGGTTTTTTTTTCTTTTTTGTGAAATGAAAGATAGGGAGATAGGGGTGTTGGGTCTTTTGGGTTATGGACTGGGTCGACCAGGTTTGAAATGGACCGGGTCGTAGGGGAAGGTTGGGTATCTTTGGGCCTGTGACTTAAAATTGAAGAAAAGGCCCAATCCGATCTCTTCTATTTTTTTCCTTTTCTATTTATTCAATTTCCTAAATAATAAAGCTAAAAATGCTAAGAATAAATTATAAAACCCAAAATTATCTGGAAATACTAATTAACTCTTAATAATAATTAACACACAATTAAATAACGATTAACGATAAAATCACACAATTTGGACATTAAATGCTAAAAATGCAACGTACATTATTTTTATGATTTTTTCATTTTGTAAAACAAACTTAATTAAATATCAAATGCAAATGCGATATATTTTTATATTTTTTTATTAATTTAACACATTAACATGCACAGGCAAAATACAAATAATTATCCAAAAGTGCCAAGAAAATTCCAACATTGCACACAAAGGAAAATTATTTTATTTTAAATTTTTTGGGAGTAATTCTCGTATAGGGCAAAAATCACGTGCTCACAGCTGCCCCTCTTTGCCCGAAAACACAGAGAGTTTTCGTGTAAAGATAAAGTGAGCGAATACGAGAGATTTTTGCCCGTTTGGGTACTCCGTGTGAAGATTTTTGAAAGATTTAACCGAACTTTTGCTTCGAAGGTTTCCTACATATCCCTGGCTAAAGGGAAATCAGGTTAATGTAGTTCGAAAGGTTTTGGTAGCTGGGACTACCGTGGGACTGCAATTTGCTGTTACTGTCGTTGCATGCTGTTATTACTACTTACCGATATCCTTATTACACCGTGCTTAAAAGAAAAATCAAGAAGCTAGGCTAGACTACGGATTACAAGATCCCATCTATCTTCCATTTGTTCTTGATGCCCTGCTTTCTTGTCGGCTTGCGTCTATTCCGATGCTTCTTTCTTCCGAGAACTGACGGGGATGACACTGGCCTCTTGCTT
This sequence comes from Nicotiana sylvestris, assembly GCF_000393655.2. NCBI lineage: Eukaryota > Viridiplantae > Streptophyta > Magnoliopsida > Solanales > Solanaceae > Nicotiana > Nicotiana sylvestris. Next base: position 155,537,180 of record NC_091066.1, read on the forward strand.
TCCTGAACACCAGTTTGCATCATTTTGTTATGTCCGCTTGAGGATGCAGCTTCCTGCATTATGCTGTGGATCTTTTGTTGTAACCTTCTGCCTTTCGGTGGGTTACGGATTTCAAGACCTGAAATGTAAAGACTGAAAAATATTCCCTCGTTATACAGGTGGGCGCCTAATTGGTAAAGTCTGAAAAGTATTCCCTTGTTATATAGGTGGGCGCCTAATTGCTAAAGACATGAAAAATATTCCCTTGTTATACAGGTGGGCGCCTAATGGTAAAGACATGAAATGTATTCCCTTGTTATACAGGTGGGAGCCTAATGCTAAAACATGAAATGTATTCCCTTGTTATACAGGTGGGCGCCTAATGGTAAAGACATGAAAAGTATTACCTTGTTATACAGGTGGGCGCCTAATGGTAAAGATATGAAAAGTATTACCTTGTTATACAGGTGGGCGCCTAATGGTAAAGACATGAAAATTATTCCCTTGTTATATAGGTGGGCGCCTAATGCTAAGACATGAAAAGTATTCCCTTGTTATACAGGTGGGCGCCTAATGCTAAGACTGAAAAGTATCCCTTGTTATACAGGTGGGCGCCTAATTGGTAAAGACATGAAATGTATTCCCTTGTTATACAGGTGGGTGCCTAATTGCTAAAGACATGAAATGTATTCCCTTGTTATACAGGTGGGCGCCTAATGGTAAAGACATGAAATGTATTCCCTTGTTATACAGGTGGGCGCCTAATTGCTAAAGACATGAAATGTATTCCCTTGTTATACTGGTGGGCGCCTAATGGTAAAGACATAAAATGTATTCCCTTGTTATACAGGTGAGCGCCTAATGGAAAAGACATGAAATGTATTCCCTTGTTATACAGGTGGGCGCCTAATTGCTAAAGACATGAAATGTATTCCCTTGTTATACAGGTGGGCGCCTAATTGCTAAAGACATGAAATGTATTCCCTTGTTATACAGGTGGGCGCCTAATTGCTAAAGAGATGAAATGTATTCCCTTGTTATACAGGTGGGAGCCTAATTGGTAAGATAATAACTTGAATTTGCTTCCTCGATTCTCCGAGAAAAGATTTAACTATGGCAGAAAATTTTCTGCCCCAGTTCTGGCGATCTTTCTTATGGCGTGTCTTTCGGCCATCATCAACACTTTATTTTCCTGTTCAAATCAAAGAAAATTTAGTTAGTTATAAAAATATGGCGAGTGGTCATGTCACTCCTGATGGGGGATGATTGTTCCCTTCCCCTTATTCCTATTTGGCGCTCCCAAAACTTGTTGGGGATGACGTTTTTTGCCGGGGATAACATTCTAGTGGGGATGGTTTTTCCATTTATCCCTTCCCCGTTCTGTGTCTCAAAACTTGCGGGGGGTTATTTTGCTGAAGATGGATTTTCCTTTCTTCCTTTCCCACTCTGTGTTGTCCGACCACCTCGGAACTTAGTCGATAATCATTCGGGGTTCTGCTGGGGATCCTCTTGGAACTTGGACCACAATTTCCTCAACATGCTTTTTTTCCGGTTCTTCCCCGTACTTTCCTTGCCATTTTAGACCAATATTATTCGGCCTTGCAACCAGCGTGTTTTGGTCTTATTGCCTTGTCTCTGGCCTGTCCTCTTCATATTTTGCGTTGTACCATTTTGGCAACTGGTAGTAAGCTCTGAAAGACCTTTCTCAAAAAAAAATCTGGAAAAAGTCTTTTAAACAAAGAAATGAAAAGATAGAAAAAGAGAAAATCTTTCTGAACAAATGCTGGGGAAAAGAAAAGAAATGAACTATCTGGGTGGTATAACCGATTCCAACGATCATGTCGTGCATTCTGGATTAATCAACCAAGTCTATTTGTGTCGATTAATCTTTCTGATGTCTTCACTTGCTGGGGATAAATAGGTTCCCACCTCTTCGCAAAATGCGGATCCTTTCAGCCAATCTATCTTGTCGCCTCATAGTCCCCTTCGCGGGGTTTTCACTAATAAGACTCTCTCATTTCTCTCAGTTCCCATCTCCTTGTGGTGCCTATGAAGGTTTTCACAGGTAAGACTCTCTCATTTTGCTTCTCTCAGCTTACGTCGTCTTATGGCGCCTGTGAAGGTTTTCACCAATAAGACTCTCTCATTTTGCTTCTCTCAGCTTGGGATTGGAATGTTGCCGGTAAGATTATCTCTGCTGGGAATTCTTATGGCTATCAATTCTTTCAGCTCATGATCCTCATTCAGTCAGGGACCAGCGTGTTATTCTCGGCTTTTATTTTCCTGTCTTGACACCTCTCGGACACTGATCAGGAGGTCTTTTTTTTTACATCAATATGGGTTTTATGCGGGGCTTAAAAGAAAAGGATATAAAAATTCAAAATAACTTTGATTGGTAAAACATTACAACTCTTGGAATCAAACCCCTTTTTTTCAAAATTTAAAAACATAACTCCTGCCCCAGTTTTCTTGCTTGGGGAATTTTTGATTTTTGTTACATTATGACCGAGCCGTGAGGCGCCTACGTATCCTTATTGAGGAATCAGGTCGAACATAGTTCACTTGATTCCTTTGTTTTTCTTGCGACCTTCCCTTTTTTTATTATTATTCTCCTTCTTTTCTCTTTTCATTTTTCTTTTTCATTAATGATTCCAAGAGAGGGGTATAAAAGAATAAGTAAGGCTCAAAGGGGTAAAGCAAAGGTTAAAAGTGTTTGGATACAAGAAAGAATTGCCTCCGTCATTTCATTATCCGACAAGCACCAATTACAAACAAACAAATAAACAACAAAAGAAATTATACATAATATCTCTTGACTGCATCAAAATTGATAGCCATGTCGATGAATTTCCCTTCGATATCTTCGAAGGCTCAACTCTCCATTAATTTCTTCGAAGGCTTCATCCTCATCGTATTCCGACTCATCATCACAATCTTGTACTATAAGTTCGAAATCAGATTGATTTTTTAGACTAAGTTGGAGATCCGTCGTGCATGCCATGTCGTTAGAACCAGTGTAAAGAGAACTGTTCAGAAGAGAAAAAGAAGAAGAAAAATTAAAACAAAATAAGGAATAAAGAAAAAAAATCACTTTATTAAAATACGGGATAGCAAGGTTTCACACTTTGGAGAGCACAAAAGAAATCTGGATTGCAACCCTGGAATAATCCAGACAACAAGAAAGAAAATCAGAGCCCACTACCAAGACTCCCTTCGGATAGGAAGAGGAGTAGTCATTCAATTGTTGATTTTTGCTTTCAGCCCCACAAACTATACATCTGCCCCAATGGATCCTTTTCCTAATACCATAACTGGCTTGTCATCTACCTTTTCCAACTATGCCACCGCTTTTCCACTGGTTGACTTTTCTTTGAACCGGCATGGATCATCATCACTGTTTGTGAGGGTTTCTTTATCTCCCCTACTTTGTGCACTAGTTCGATCATGTGGGCCTCATGGTGCACTAGTAACGGGTTTTCATTGATGTTGGGTGCCTCTGGTGCCTGAACCTCGATCCTATTTGTGTCAATAAGATCTTGTATGGCAGTCTTCAACTTCCAACACTTCTCAGTATCATGCCCGGGGGCCCCCGAACAATATTCACAGCTTTCTGAGTGGTCCAGATTTCTAGGAAGGGGATTTGGCAATTTGGGTTCAACAGGACTCAACAAGCCTAACTGCCTCAATTTGTGGAACACGATAGTATAGGTTTCTCCCAACTCAGTGAATGTTCTCTGTATTCTTTCATTTCTGAAAGCCTGATTCCCCCGGAAACCTGCCCCTAGAAGGTTCCTGTAGGCTCTTGGCAACGGATAGGTGTTTTGTGGAGGTGGGTATGTATTTTATGGAGCCGGCGCGTGCCATTGCGGGCGAGCCGGAGGCTAAGTGTATGTCTGGGCTTGGTGTACGGAGAAGTGTGGTTCTTGTGGCAGGTAATAGGGTTGTGGAGAGTAATTTGGAGTGTGAGGGTAGTTTGGGTGATGGGGTCTGGGTTGGTAACGAGGGGACGGACCTCTCGATCTGGACTAGTTGCCTGCCTCTATTGTCGCGACCTCTTCTATCTTTTTCTTTCCAAGCGCACCTCCCGTGCCGCTCTGAATTGTCTGAGTCGTTGCCTTGATTGCCGAGTAACTCAGGATCTTATTGGACTTAAGTCCCTCTTCAACCATGCCGCCCATTTTTACTACTTCATTGAAAGATTTAGGTCAAATTTTAATTTCATCATAAAGAAGTCGGGTGACGCTGTTTTGTCAAAACATAGCCGAATGTTCCCGAAAGTGACGCCGGAAGGCTGACTTTACATAAACAACCACCTTTGGGTCATATTTTTAGATTTGACCGATTGACCCACACAACCTTAAAATTTAAGTCCCCGAGGCGTTGAAAGGCCGTGTTGGCTATATCGGGTTTCCTATTTTGAAAAACATGTCAAAACTTTTGTCATAAATAAGTCGGGTGATGTCTAACCTCTCCTTTGCAAAAATAGCCAAAAAATGTCGAATCTTTGACATAAATAAGTCGGGTAATGCCGCTCATGTCAAATATAGCCAAATGTTCACAAACGGGACGCCGGAAGGCTGATTTTGCATAAACAACCACCTTTGGTTATGTTTTGATTTTTGACCCTCGCAGCCTTAAAATCTTCGCCCCAGAGGCGCTGAAAGTCCGTGTTTGCAATACCGGGTCTTTTATTCTAATTTGAAAAAAAAAAAAGAAAAGAGTCATAAATAAGTTGGGTCACGCCGTTTTGTCAAAAATAGCCGAATGTTCTCGAAAGGGACGCCGGAAGGCTCATTTTGCGTAAACGACCATCTTTGGTCATTCTTTTGGGTTGCTACCAATTATCCCGCACAACCTTAAAATCTTCATCTCCGAAGTGCTGAAAGGTCGTGTTTGCAAACCAGGTCTTTTATTATTTGAAAAACAAGAAAATAGTTAGTGGTCAAGTGAATACCGTTTGGTTTTTAGTTAAAATAAGCCGGCCCGGCTTCGGTGATGTCTTAAACTGTTCCTGTCGAGATAGCCTTAGAGTATCTTTCAGTCGTCGAAGGGCTATTTTCGTAAAAGAACGAACAAGTTTGTGAAAGGTCGTAAAATAGTCCTTCCCGGCCTTAAATTTCATGTGAAATTGAGAAGGGGCCACATTTGAAAAACAACCATTTGGTTAAAATTGGCATATAGGGGAAGGAATCTGACTGTTTGTTTTTGAGTTTGTAATTCTTTGATTAGAGTATGCGAGTTATTTGATTTTCTAGTCCGTTTGTTGTCTTTTGTCAAAGTTTGTTAGTATGGTCAGTTTTTTTAAACTTTTATAATCAAGTTTGTTTTATTATGAAAATTGAAAAAAAAAGTTTTATTATTTATCTTTTATTGGCAGAACAACGCTCGGTCTAATTCATGCGGGGATACGATACGTAGGCAATCCACATAAGATTCGACCATCACTAAAAAGAAGAGGGGGGAAAGGCAAAATGAATAAAAGAAAGAATATAAGCTGGAACGATGTATGCAGTCGAAGCAAAAACATGATAGAAATGGTTAACTCCTAGGAAAATTGCATTCCCCAATATGAAATGGCAATATGTGTTAAACTCTAACGCTAACAAGTTTGTTGTTCTATACCAGAGAAAGAGATTTCAAAACAGTTAGTTTGTTAAAGCGTACTGGCACCGTACCATTATCAAACAAGATCAAAAGGGCCCATACCAGAAAGCATGACTGGCTCAGACAATAGTGTTGAGTCGGAAAAGACGACAAATCAGATGCTGAAGGAGGCCATGGAAAAAATGGAAAAGATGAGGCTGGAAATGAATGAAATGCAGATAGCCTTAGCTAGAGCCCAAAAGGGGCATGAACTACCCGTTACTCCTACTCTCCTACCAGGACACAAGCCGGAATACCTCTATCCCGGCCCTTCAACGAGTTTCCCAAGCCATCACTACTATCAGGGAGGAGAGGCCTATGAGCCCCAAGCTCCACCACAAAATCAAAATCCTCCTCCACCAAATGTTCCTGTCTTTGTGGCGCCTCCCCCAGATTCATTGCACAGATCGTCTAGTGAGCCATTGTTTCAAGCTCACAATGCGCAATATTACCACCCTGAACTCACATTCAAAGCACCCGATCCACATACCTATAATCCCCACTTTGAGGTCCCGACGGAGATTGAAAAGCCGGCTAAGAGCCCAGAGCAGGACGAGGTGATGCGGAGATTTAAAAGCCTGGAGCAGTCCTTCAGGAACATGCACGGGTTAGGCAACCAGGTCAGCGTGGCTTACAAGGATCTATGCCCTTTCCCTGACGTCCAATTACCAGCAGGGTTCAAAATGCCCAAATTCGATTTATACGAAGGGCATGGCAATCCTATGGCACACCTACGGGGCTTTTGTAGCAAGATGAGGGGAGCGGGAGGCAAAGATGAGCTACTGATAGCTTACTTTGGCCAAAGTTTGAGCGGGTCGGCACTGGAGTGGTATACAAGACAAGATCCGAGCAGGTGGTACACCTGGGAAGATCTAGCACAGGCTTTTGCAGGTCACTTCCAGTACAACCTTGAGATAGTCCCTGACCGTCTCACATTGCTAAAGTTTGAGAAGAAGCCGGGGGAGAGATTCCGGGAATTTGGATTCCGTTGGAGAGAACAAGCGGCAAGAGTCGATTCGCCAATGAAGGAAGGTGAAATGGTGGACTACTTCTTACAAACGTTGGAACCAACTTACTTTGGTCACCTGGTGATTTGGCTATTTTAGCAAAAGGGGAGGTTGGACCCGATTAGGGCTGCCTACGTATCTCACATTCGGTGAGAATCAAACCAGCGTAGTTCGCCAAATAAACTAACTAATTTTTGAAAACAAACATATTTTTTCCTTTTTCTTTTATAGCAAAAGAAACTATTTTTCCTTTCCGTTTTTTTTAAAACAAAGCAAACTAAAATAAAGGACTCTTTCCTACACACTTTCTGCTTTTTGGGTAAACAAACAATTTTTAAAAGTAAACTATTTTTTTTTCAAAATTTTGGCAGAGTTCAGACAGTACTTGGACACTAGTTTTTCTAAATTAATCATCTAACTCTCCACTTGCTATTTTTCTCTTTTTCTCAATTTTTTTTTTCCAAAATTTTCTAACATTCCCCTAGATTCAGAAGCCGGTCAACATGCGGGTTCGAAACAAATAAATGCACAGAGCGTAAGTAGGATGCATCAGGATGGTCTTTTCTGTTTCAGGTTGCTATTCCTAGACGGACCCAACCCCTGTGTTGAGTCCACTAAGTCAAAAATGCACATGATGTAGATAAGCGTTCCTACTAGGGATCCGACATGAAGTTGAGTTATTCTAGGTTCAGAACCTGGGTGTTTGTTTTAGACCTGGCTTACCCGAGCGGACAGCTCGAGCCGAGGGGAAGCATACCGGGGATACAGAAGCTCAACCCGGCTTTGCAACTTATCCGAACCTCATTCTAAAAATGGGATTGACTCTAAACAGAAAAGAAGTCACACGAAGTGCACCCTTCTTCATGATTTAGAAGACTCAGAGAGGAGATGGGTTTCGGCACAGTTTATATACAGTTCACGAAATATCAATGCGGTAAAAGCAGTCAACTAACATATTAAGCACCGATCACGTAACAAAACAGATAAAGCTCAACATAACAATTTGATATAAGCTCGATTTCTAACCCTGAACCAGAGGTTCTGGGTATCCAGTCCCCAGCAGAGTCGCCAGAGCTGTCACACCTCCTTTTGGCCCGCGCCCGCAGGGGCGCAGAGGGAGTTTTTCCAATTAAAGGACAATCGAAACGGGATTTATTTATTTAATTCAGAGTCGTCACTTGGGAGATTTATGGTGTCCCAAGTCACCGATTTAATCCCGAATCGAGGAAAAGAATGACTCTGTTAACAGTCTGCGAACCAGAAATCCGGATAAGGAATTCTGTTAACCTGGGAGAAGGTGTTAGGCATTCCCAAGTTCCGTGGTTCTAGCACGGTCGCTTCACTGTCATATTTGGCTTAAATATCTAGTTTTTATACGATTATGAACTTATGTGCAAATTTTAACTTTTAGCCGCTTTTATTATTATTTTTTTTAAGAATGTGAACATCGTTTAAAACATGTCTTTGGATTGCGTCACATGAAATGCACCCGCAATCCGGAACACATTTTATTCAATATTTTGGGATTTGGATTTGGGTCGCATGAAATGCACACCCGAGTTTAAGAAGGTAAGATTATTAGAATGCGTGCCTAAAACGACTAGCGCGTGGTTATTTTTGGAAAAAGCCGTGAATTTCGCTAAGCGGCCGATCCCGAGTTCTAAGTAATTAATACATACATTTGTGAGGGCCCCGCAATCTATACGTTTTACTGGGCGAGGCTCATCTCATTTATTTTTTAAATGGACAATTCTAAAATGACTACATTTTTCTATTAAAATTAGTCTCTAAAATAAAGAAAGAAAATCCTAATTAATTAGGAGCTTTCAAAAAATTAAGAAAATGTAACATACTAATTGCTAGATTAAGACAAATATTAATGGAAAGGAATTTTACTAAAAAAAGAAAATTCAAAATTATAAATAAAATAAGAAATTCGACAACTAATATTCAAAAGAAATCAAATATAGCTAGATTGAAGCTCGCATTGTTATATAAAAAAAACTATTGGAATTAATTATTCACAACCATTTGAAACTAGATTTAACCATAATTACTAAAGCTTATTAGAAAGTTTATAAAACTTAAACATTATCTAGTCTTGTTTGGCCTTAACTAAATTTAGCTACCGATTCATGATTAACCTATTGTTGACCATATTAAAACTTTCATAGCTAGTGAATTAACCCGTTTTGCCAAGCTGATTCACTAAAGACCAACTTATGTTATTTTCCTCTTATTCCAATTATTAAACAGTAATACATGAAATAGCCTAAATACAATAAGTAAAAGAAACGAAGAAAAAGCGAAATTAAAACTTCAAAGTTCCATTCTTCATATGTATTCATGCTTTCACATTTTCAGCTTACAATATCGACAAGGTTACAGCCATGTACCTGGTATTGAATACAAGAGAAGAGGAAGATGAGAATCAGCAGCAGTAGTAACAATACAGCACAGCAACAACAGTCCAGCAACACAGGAATAGACCAGTAACAGAATTTGCAAACCGGTGGAGTAGTAACCCAAGAAAGAAGCTTCAAGCTTCTATGAAACAATAGCAATTAATGCTGATTTCAAACAATGAAGGAAAGTAGAAGATTTTTTTTCCAGTTTTGTTCTCTCTCTCCCTGTTCTCTTTTTTTTCCTCTAAGTGTTAAATGAGTCCTCTTATACCCAAAGCAAGACTACCTTTTCTTTTTACCTCCTTTTTTTCCCCAATATTCTTCTATTATGTATAACTTTTAACTTTTTATTATTACATATACTATTTCTGATTTTTAACTTAAGTAAAAGTAGTCAACACGGACCCCACGGTTCCCTCTTTTTGAATGGTCAAAGAAGACCTCATCATTATCCCCTTTTCTTTTTACTTTACATCATTATGTCTTGTCTCCCACTAACATATGTCTTGTCCCCCACTATAATATTTTAATATTAACTAAATCTGCAATTGATTAATTCTCGTATTACCCCTAAAACTACTGTTACTGGCCTGATTCAAAAACTGTTCAAACTTCAAACATTGTCTAAAAACTAAAATCCAATTAACAGCTATAACCAATTCACCTAATCAATAAACCAAAATATAGCAGCTATAACCAAACCTTAATCCAATTCAATCAACAAAATCAAATTAAACGATGAACAACAAAGAAACAACCGGAATTATTTTGACTGAACAATATTTTTAAACAACATCCTATTTTCAGATTCAACAACAATAACAAACAAGCATGTTCAAATTACTGAGTTTAAATTCAAATTAAGCTTAAACGGAATAAATAAACAGATTCAAATCACTAAATTAAATAACCAATTGAACCTCAAACTAAATCTAACAATATTACAATCAAAACAAAAGATTCAAGTTATCAAACTAACATATTTCTACGTTAAAACTAAATCTTTTTAAATGAATAAAAACAAACTAAAGAAATAATTAATTGAACTTCAACTTAAATCTAACAATATTATAATTAAACTAACAATTTTTATATTAAAAATAAACTAGAGCAAATGAAACAACCTGAAGCTATAATCAAGAAACGATAAACACGAACAAAAAATAAGAATCAAACATCTACTAATTTTAGATCCGAGAATATCAAACAAAATACGGACAGAAACGAAACTTAAACCCACTAACCGAATCGGAACGACGACGAACTCGAACGAAAACAAATCTGCCCGGAAACAATTATCGCACAAAAATAACTTGACGCCGAAGACGACCACAAACGGATGATTGAAGAAGATGGTCGTTTGGTGTCGTTTGAAGGCGAAGCAGTAGCGTCGAGGAGGCTGTGAAGCAGTAGCAGCTGCTACTGCTGAATATGCTGGGCAGTCTGTGGTCGTCCATGGCTGGACGTAGCAGAAGGCAGCAGTAGCGACGCACATGGGAGGTCGACGGACGTAGCAGGAGCAACCACACGCAGCCATGGATGAGCTTGGAGCAGCTGCGTGTGGTTGAAGACGAGGGAGAGGAAACCATGGTGGTCGTTCGACGTGGATCTGGTCGAGCTGCTGGACGTGACAATGGTGAAGCAACGAGGGGGGGTGTTGGTTCGAAGGCAGTCGCGGGGGAGGCAGCCATAGTTGCTGGAGGTGAAGCTCGTTTTGGACTGGTTCGCTGCGTGCCGAAGAAGATGACGAAGCAGCGGTAGGCAGCCATGGTTGCCGGAGGTGATGGCGGTGAAGCAACGAGGGGGGGCAGCCATGGTTGCTAGGCTTTTTGGAGAAGAAGAAGAGGGAGGGGGGCGGGTAGCTTGGAGCTTAATTAGGTTTAGTTTTTTTTTTCTTTTTTGTGAAATGAAAGATATGGAGATAGAGGTGTTGGGTCTTTTGGGTTATGGACTGGGTCGACCCGGTTTGAAATGGACCGGGTCGTAGGGGAAGGTTGGGTATCTTTGGGCCTGTGACTTAAAATTGAAGAAAAGGCCCAATCCGATCTCTTCTATTTTTGTCCTTTTCTATATATTCAATTTCCTAAATAATAAAGCTAAAAATGCTAAGAATAAATTATAAAACCCAAAATTATCTGGAAATACTAATTAACTCTTAATAATAATTAACACACAATTAAATAACGATTAACGATAAAATCACACAATTTGGACATTAAATGCTAAAAATGCAACGTACATTATTTTTATGATTTTTTCATTTTGTAAAACAAACTTAATTAAATATCAAATGCAAATGCGACATATTTTTATATTTTTTTATTTATTTAACACATTAACATGCACATGCAAAATACAAATAATTATCCAAAAGTGCCACGAAAATTCCAACATTGCACACAAAGGAAAATTATTTTATTTTGAATTTTTTGGGAGTAATTCTCGTATAGGGCAAAAATCACGTGCTCACACCTTGAAATAAGAAAGAGGCCGGACAAGTTACAAAGCCGGATGATCCCGCGGGTCCCCGGTACGTATCCCCCTCCTCGACTCGAGTTGTCCACTCGGGTACACAGTCTAGAACAAATACCCAGGTTATGAACCTAGAATAACTCAGATTCATACCGGATCCCTAGTAGGAACGTTTGTTTGCATCACGTGCATTTGACTTTGGAGGCTCAACACAGGGGTTGGGTCTGTCTAGGACAGGTGTACCAAAAAATAAAAATGATCATCCTGATGCATCTTACTTGCTGCTACTTGTGCATTTATTTGATTCGGACTTGTGTGTTGACCGGCTTTTGAATATCAGGAATATTGTGAAATTGAAAAAAAAAAAAGAAATAGCAGTTAGGGAGTTAATTATTTATTTTTGAAAAAACCAATGCCCAAATACTGTCGAAACTCTGCTGAAATTTTGAGAAAATGAAAAAATATTTTATTAGTTTGTTTTACTAAAAGCAAAGGAAAAATAGAAAAAAGAAAGAGTCGTTGCTCGGTCTTATTTTCAAAAATAGAAAAGGAAAATAATTTGTCTTCCCATGAAAAATGAAAATGAAAAAGAGTTTTATTTTTAAAATATTTTTTTATTTGTTTATGAAAATGCCAAAAATGAAAATGAAAAGAGTCGTGCTTTGAAAGTGGTTTTGTTATTTGCTGCCAAAAATGAAAAAAAATCCTGTTTTAAAATAGTTCAGTTAATTGGGCGAACTACGCCGGTTTGATTCTCACCGTATGTGAGATGCGTAGGCAACCCTCATCGGGTCCAACCTCTCCTTTTGCTAAAAAAAAGAAAAATAAAAGAAAAATAAAACATGTCAAAATTTTAATTTTTGTCATAAATAAGTCGGGTGATGTCCAACCTCCCCTTTGCTAAAATAGCAAAAAAAAAACATGTCAAAATTTTAATTTTGTCATAAATAAGTCGGGTGATGTCCAACCTCCCCTTTTGCTAAAATAGCCAAAAATATGTCAAATTTTAATTTCATCCTAAAGAAGTCGGGTGACGCTGTTTTGTCAAAACATAGCCGAATGTTCCCGAAAGGGACGCCGGAAGGCTGAGTTTGCATAAACAGCCACCTTTGGGTCATTTTTTAGATTTGGTCCAGTTGACCCACACAGCCTTAAAAATCTTCGTCCCCGAGACGCTGAAAGGCCGTGTTTGCAATACTGGGTCTTTTATTCTAATTTGAAAAAAAAAACAAGAAGAGAGTCATAAATAAGTTGGGTCACGCCGTTTTGTCAAAATAGCCGAATGTTCTCGAAAGGGACGCCGGAAGGCTGACTTTGCATAAACGACCATCTTTGGTCATTCTTTTTGGTTGTGACCAGTTATCCCGCACAACCTTAAAATTTTCGTCTCCGAAGTGCTGAAAGGTCGTGTTTGCAAAACCAGGTCTTTTATTATTTGAAAAACAAGAAAATAGTCAGTGGTCAAGTGAATACCGTTTGGTTTTTAGTTAAATAAGCCGGCCTGGCTTCGGTAATGTCTTAAACCGTTCTTGCCGAGATAGCCTTAGAGTATCTTTCAGTTGTCGAAGGGCTATTTTCGTAAAAGAACGAACAAGTTTGTGAAAGGTCGTAAAATAATCCTTCCCGACCTTAAAATTCATGTGAAATTGAGAAGGGGTCACGTCTGAAAAACAACCATTTGGTTAAAATTGGCATATAGGGGAAGGAATCTGGCTGTTTGTTTTTGAGTTTGTAATTTTTTGATTAGAGTATGAGGGTTATTTGATTTTCGAGACCGTTTGTTGTCTTTTGTCAAAGTCTGTTAGTATTGTCAGTTTTTAAACTTTTGTAATCAAGTTTGTTTTATTATGAAAATTGAAAATTCAAAGAAAATGTTTTATTATTATTTATCTTTTATTGGTCCGAACTACGCAAGGTCTGATTCATGCGGGGACATGATACGTAGGAAATCTACATAAGGTTCGACCACCGCTAAAAAAAAGAAAAAGAGAAAGTGAATAAAAGAAAAGAAAAAAAGAGAGAGAGAGAAAAAGAAAAAGAAAAAAGAGGGAATGGAGGGTTTCCGAAACACTTGAAAAAGGCACAAATAAAACAAGTCGGGAGGATGCATGCGGTAGGAGCAAAAACATGTTAGAAATGGTTAACTGCCTAAGAACATTGCATCCCCCAACGTGCAATTGCAATATCTGTTAAAACTCTAACGCTAACAAGTTTGTTGTTTGTCCAATTCCAAACAGTTAGTTTGTTAGAGCGTACTGGCACTATACCATTATCAAACAAGATCAAAATGGCCTATACCAGAAAGCATGACTGGCTCAGAAAATAGTGTTGAGGAGGAAAATACGGAGATGAAAATGATGAAGGAGGAGGTAGACAGGTTGAGACAAGAGATAGCTGGGATGCACCTAGCCTGGGCTAGGGGACAAACATCACCAACCATTCCCCCTACTCCTACCCTCTTACCGGCTCGGACTCCGGAACACCCTCCCACTGGGCCATCAACAAGCTTCCCCATTGCCCAATACTACCAAGGGGAAACTTCCTATAATCCCCAAGCTCCTCCACCCAAACAAAACCCTCCTCCACCAATCGTCCCCGTCTTCGGGGCACCTCCACCAGCCACACTGCAAAGATCCTCCAGCGAGCCGTTGTTTCAGGCTCATGATAACCAGTATTATCCTCCTGAACCAACCTTTAAAGCACCCGAACCATACACTTACACCCCTCACCTCCAACTCCCGGCAGAAACTGAGAGGCCGACTAAGAACTCGGAGCAGGATGAAGTGCTTCATAAAATGAAAAGCCTGGAGCAATCTTTCCGGGGTATACATGGATTGGGAAGCCAAGTTAGTGTGGCCTACAAAGATCTGTGCCCTTTCCTTGATGTGCAATTGCCGGCAGGTTTTAAGATGCCCAAATTTGATCTATACGAGGGGCATGGTGATCCCATGGCACATCTGCGAGGTTTCTGTAGTAAGATGAGAGGAGCAGGTGGAAAGGATGAGCTTCTGATAGCTTATTTCGGTCAAAGTTTAAGCGGGTCCGCACTCGAATGGTACACGAGGCAGGATCCTAGCAGGTGGTATACCTGGGACGATCTAGCACAAGCATTTGCGGGTCACTTCCAGTATAACCTTGAGATCGCCCCGGACCGTCTCACACTGTTAAAACTTGAGAAAAATCCTGGTGAGAGCTTCAGGGAATTCAGATTCCGTTGGAGGGAACAAGCAGCAAGAGTCGATCCACCAATGAGGGAAGGTGAAATGGTGGACTACTTCTTACAAACTTTGGAGCCAACTTACTTGGGTCACCTGGTGACGTCAGTTGGTAAATATTTCAACGAAGTAGTAAAAATGGGCAGTATGATCGAAGAGGGACTCAGATCCAACAAAATCCTGAGCTATTCGGCGATTAAAGAAACCACTCAGGCCATCCAAAGCGGCGCGGGAGGTGTGCTCGGAAAGAAGAGAGAGGAGGTCTCAACGGTCGAAGTAGGTACTTTGTCCAAATCCATAGGTCCTTCCCCTCACTACCAGCCCAGACCCCATCACTCAAATTATCCACACACTCCATACAACCTTCCACAACCCTACAACCCACCATCAGAGCCACTCTTTTCCGCCCATCATGCCCAAACCTGCCCCCGAGCTCCACATAATCCACCTCAGTATTATCCTCCGAACAATGTCCGATCATATGTCCAACCATCAGGTCACCACCCAACGACCCTAGAAAACAGGGGCAGGGAGGGGAACAAAGGCAAAAAAATAGTTTCACGCCTATTGGGGAGTCCTACACAAGCTTTTTTGAAATGTTAAAGCATTCCGGCCTGATTGAGCCACTCCTCGGCTATACTCCAGACCCATATGCAAAAGGCTTTGATCCTACTGTACGTTGCATGTACCACTCTAATGTCCAAGGGCATAGCATTGAAGATTGTCGTTCTTTGAAAAGGGAAGTAGAAACAATGATTCAAGAAGGGGTAATTGTGATCAATGACAGCGACAAGGAGCATGTGAATCCTCTTGGGAATTTGCGGACTGAAGTTAACGATATTGAAGTTGTTAATGGTTTTGGCAATATCGATGGGGAACCTAGTGGTTAAGATGTCGTGCTTGGTAATCGAAAAGACGCTTCATCTCTTGGTTAGCTGGAGAGGAGTCTTGGTGGTTTATTTTGTTGTCATTTCTGTTGTCCGAGTTATTTGCAGGGTTGTAATCCGGACATTGTCTTGTGTCAAACCCTCTTATCCTTCCATTTTCGTCATAGTGGTTTGTTTAGTGTTGTCTAGGATTTGTTTTAGGTTTGGTCCAAAGTTGTACCCCAGTTGTTTTGTTTGTTTTGTTATTCAAACCATTTCACCATTAGTCTAATGCAAAATCCGGTCTTTTATTATTTCCAGTCATCTTTTTGTTTAGTTCTTTTATCATTTTGTCCAGCGCCGATTCTAGTGACATGACATGTGCACACAGTTTGGGCCTAATCTTAAAAGGTAATCATAAAACCATTGAGAGGTGATCAGAACATTTAAAAGAAATAAGGACGGTTTGAGATTATTCGGAGCTCGAGTCATGTGGAACTGGGGCAAGTAAGACATAAAGAAAACCGTTAAAGGCAGGATTCGCCAAATTGACACGAGGGTCGAGAGTGAGAGTATTGCCCAACAGTGCTTTAGAGGTGACAAATGAAAAGGCAAATGTGTGAATATAATTGTCAAGTCCAGCACCCTCAGAAGAGGCTATAAATCTTTTGTGTTGTTTACACTTGACATGTTTTGAAGATTGGAATGACGAATGCATTTTATTGTGATATCTAAACACTTTATCCTTCGTTAACCCTTTTGAGCCTTATTGTTTTTTCTTTCGTACCCCTCGTTCGGAACCAGTAGCAACGACTAGAAAACACAAGCATGGAAGGTAAAGAAAAAGAAAAGAAAAGAAAAAAAAACAACAAAACGACAAAAGAGAAAGGAGAAATGAGAAAAAGAAAGAAAAGAAAAGAAAATAATAGGTAAATGAAAAAAACAGAGGAATTGTGAACTACGTTCGACCTGATTCCTCAAAGAGGATACGTAGGCGCCTCACGGCTCGGTCATAGTGTAACAAAAAATTAAAAAATCCCCAAGCAAGAAACTGGGGCAAGGGTTGCGCTTGTTGTAAACAAATATGGTTCCGAAGGTTGTAATTTTGAACCCCAAATTGATTTGTTTTTGAGCCTTTAAAACCCTTTCTTTCTAGCCTATCCAAAATCCCACATTATGGTCCAAAGAAAGACCTTCTGATCAGTCTTCAAAAGATGCCAAGTCAGACAAACGAGAATCTTACCGGGGAACATAACACTCTGATCCACAGCAGAAAAGACTCTGATCCCCAACATAAAAGAAATAAAAAGAGAGTCTTATGGGTAACACCCCAATCCCCAGCTGGAAAGTGATACAAATGAGAGAGTCTTATCGGTGAAAATCTTCACGGGCACCATAAGGCGATGAAAGCTGGAAAAAAAATAAAATGAGAGAGGCTTGATAGAGAAAACCCTTTGGGCACTACAAGTCGAATAAGATTGAGAATCAGATGGGGAATCACCAAATGAAGATCTTGAAAGACGATTGACGGTAGAGGATAGGCCACATGTGCATGTCATGACCATTAGAGTCGGTAGCTGCGTTTGATAGGTTTTTTTTTATTTATAGTTTCTCTTGTTAAAGTGTCATCTTTTTCCTTTGTCTTTTCTTCAGTTCCTCCTTTAATAGAAAAATTCCCCAGTAGAGTCTGTTTGGTCAGAACAAGTGAGAAGTGACTTCAAAATCTGACATCAGCTTTCCAATTATGCAAGACCAGATCTGATTAGAACATCCAAATGGTCTAAGTCAGGAAGGAACAAGCACGAGGCCAGTATCAAGAAAGATATCCCCAGCAAAAGGAGATTGACAAAAGGATGGACGAGTGTCAAGAGGGATATCCCCACCGAAATCGAAGGTTATAGACCTCAAGGCCAAGGCCCGTGGACAAATCAAGAAAGAACAACGCGGAGAGCAATGGGCATGATTTGGGAAATTCATATGAGACTAAAAGGTCGTGGAAATGCCAGTTTCCGAGCTATGCCACAAAAGAATAGGGATATCCCCAGCAGAAAAGGTTGTTTTCAGTGGCACGAATGAACAAAGAATGCGGTTTATCAGCAAAACATTGCAAAATCCTCAAGGGGAATCAGCTATCATGGAAAAGATACATGGTCAGATGGAAAACAACGTTGAGATGTTGGTGAATAGGGAATCGACAATAAGGTCGGAAGTTATCGCCCAAGTTTCAAGATAGTCGAACGACGCAAAGCAGGGCAAGTCCTTCTAAGACCAGCAGGAATATCATCCTCAGCAAATAATATCATCCCAAGCAAGTTTTGATAGTGTAATGGAACACAGAGCAGGGAAAGAGAAAGGGAAAAGCCATCCCCAGTAGGAGTATCACAACCAACCACCACGTTTTAAACTAACAAATTTTATTTGATTTTAAACAGGTAAAGGAAATGGCATTGATGGCGGAAATGCATGCCACAAGGGAGATTATCAAACTGGGGCAGAAAATTTTCCTTTCATTTAGAAAATTTTCTGGAAGTCACGTACCCATTTGGGAAAGAATAAAGATAGCACCAGTCTCAAGGGAAGTGGTCTTTAAACCAGTGTTACCCCCAACATAATAAGTTTTAATGAAGGAAGTTGTTCCCCAGCGGACATAACAAAAGGATGAAACTTGTGCTCGGAAAAAGCAAAAAGGCCAGTGTCATTCACAGCAGCCTTCAGAAGAGTGAAGCACTAGTTTTGAAGGAATCAAAATCCCCCAGCAGTGTTATCTTCGACAGCGTTATCCCCAGCTGATAACATTTTATCCCCAGCAATGTTGAGAGAGAAAGGTTTTGAAGGAAGTAGTTTTGGAAAAAAGGGAAGAAAGGAGATTCCCCCAGTAGTATTATCCCCCAACAGGTAAGTAAATAATTCCCCAGCAGTGTTATCCCCAGCAGTTTCGAGGGAAAACAACACAAGTTTTTAAGGAAAACAGTTCTGTAAGAAGGTAATTCAGGAAGAAGGAAATGGTTCACGCATAGGAGACGCACTTCCTAAATTAAGATTTCATTCATAGGAGACGCACTTCTTAGTTTAAAATCATTAAAGTTTCACCCATAGGAGACGCACTTCCTAAGTTTATTTTTACCCCTAGGAGACGCACTTCCTAAGTTTATTTTTACCCATAGGAGATGCACTTCCTAAGTTTATTTTCATGCATAGGAGACGCACTTCCTAAATTAAGATTTCATGCATAGGAGACACACTTCCTAAATTAAGATTTCATTAATAGGAGACGCACTTCCTAGTTTAAAATCATTAAAGTTTTACCCATAGGAGACACACTTCCTAAGTTTATTTTTACCCCTAGGAGACGCAATTCCTAAGTTTATTTTACCCGTAGGAGATGCACCTCCTAAGTTTATTTTCATGCATAGGAGACGCATTTCCTAAATTAAGATTTCATTCATAGGAGACGCACTTCCTAGTTTAAAATCATTAAAGTTTTACCCATAGGAGACGCACTTCCTAAGTTTATTTTTACCCCTAAGAGACGCACTTCCTAAGTTTATTTTTACCCATAGGAGATGCACTTAATAAGTTTATTTTCATGCATAGGAGATGCATTTCCTAAATTAAGATTTCATTCATAGGAGACGCACTTCCTAGTTTAAAATCATTAAAGTTTTACCCCTAGGAGACGCACTTCCTAAGTTTATTTTTACCCCTAGGAGACACAATTCCTAAGTTTAATTTCATGCATAGGAGACGCACTTCCTAAATTAAGATTTCATGCATAGGAGACGCACTTCCTAAATTAAGATTTCATTAATAGGACACGCACTTCCTAGTTTAAAATCATTAAAGTTTTACCCATAGGAGACACACTTCCTAAGTTTATTTTTACCCCTAGGAGACGCACTTCCTAAGTTTAATTTCATTGCATAGGAGACGCACTTCCTAAATTAAGATTTCATGCATAGGAGACGCACTTCCTAAATTAAGATTTCATTAATAGGAGACGCACTTCCTAGTTTAAAATCATTAAAGTTTTACCCATAGGAGACGCACTTCCTAAGTTTATTTTTACCCCTAGGAGACGCACTTCCTAAGTTTAATTTCATGCATAGGAGACGCACTTCCTAAATTAAGATTTCATGCATAGGAGACGCACTTCCTAAATTAAGATTTCATTAATAGGAGACGCACTTCCTAGTTTAAAATCATTAAAGTTTTACCCATAGGAGACGCATTTCCTAAGTTTATTTTTACCCCTAGGAGACACACTTCCTAAATTTATTTTCAGGCTTAGGAGACGCACTGCTTAAATTAAGGTTTCATGCATAGGAGACGCACTTCCTAGTTTGAATCATTGAAGTTTTACCCCTAGGAGACGCACTTCGTAGTCTGGGTCATTCGGGATATATTTTTGCTTTAAGAGACGCACTTCCTAAAATGAGATTTTCTCCTAGGAGACGCACTTCCTAGTCTGGTTCATTTAAGTTCATTCATAGGAAACACACTTCCTAGTTTAAATCATTGAAGTTTAACCCCTAGGAGACGCACTTCCTAGTCTGGGTCTTTCGGGTTATATTTTTGCTTTAGGAGACGCACTTCCTAAAAATGAGAGTTTACCACTAGTAGACACACTTTCTGATTTTGGTTCATACAAGTTTTACTCGTAGGAGACGCACGTCCTAGTTTGGTTCATTCAGGTTTTATTTTTAGCAAACGCATTTGCTCGTCAGAGTTTAGAGTTTTACTCATAGGAGACGCACATCCTGGCCTAGTCGTTAGTTTACTCTCACCATTGCATATAGTATAAGTGGTTTACAATATCGCAAAAAATTCACAAATCTTCCTAGTGCAAATTGGAACAGAAAAGTTCCTTTATTTTGTCTATTTTGTAGCGGTCAGGAGCCCCCCTGAAGAACAGAATGGCGATTCAAATTTCTAGTTTGAAGTTGGGAGCCCGGCCATATAATAGAGGAATACATTTCAAGTCAGTAAAGTAGAGGAATACAACCGAAATCCCCAGCGGGAAACAACAAAAATCCCCAGAGGAAGGAAGTTCAAGATTCGGTGGAAAAATAATGCGAAGCTCCCGAGAAGGACATAAGTAGTTCGAGATCGATAGTCAAGGGAGAATACAAGACAAGAAATACCAGAGGAGTCACCGAGACATTGTAGCAACAAGAGATACAAGAGCACGACTGAAGATCTGGATAAGATTTTGTAATTCATAGACTATAGTTTAGTCTAGCTTCTTGTTTTCTTTCAGCATGGTGTAATAAGGTGGTCCGCAAGCAGTAATAACAGCATGCAACAACAGTAACATTGCAGTCACATGGTAGTCTCAGCTACCAAAACTTCCCGAACTACATTAACCTGATTCCCTTCTATCCAGGGATATGTAGGAAACCTTTGAAGCAAAGGTTCGGTTAAATTTTTTTCAAAAAAATGCTTCACACGGAGTACTCGGATGGGCAAAAATCGCTCACTTTATCTTTACACGAAAACTCTTCGTGTTTTTGGACAAAGTGGGGCAGCTGTAAGCACGTGATTTTTGCCCTATATGAGAATTACTCCCAAAAAATTCAAAATAAAACGATTTTCCTTTGTGTGCAATTTTGAGAATTTTCGCGGCATTTTAGGATAATTATTTGTATTTGTCCATGCATGTTATTTGTTAAAATTAATAAAAATACAAAAAATATGTCGCATTTGCATTTAGGATTTAATTCTACAATTAGGAGTAATTAAGTTTGTTTTACAAGAATGACAATTACAAAAAAATATGCATCGTTTGCATTTTTTTTAGCACTCAATGTCAAATTGTGCAATTTTGTTTTAATGGGTGTTTAATTATGTATGATAAATGTTGCTAGGAATTAGTTAGTATTTTTGATAAGTTAATTTAGTTTATAACTTAATTTAGAATTTTAGTTTTATTAATTAGAAAGTAAAAGAAAAGAGATCAAAAAATAGAGGAAAATCGGAATTGAGCCTCTTCCTCAATTTTGAACCTAGGCCCAAAACACCTCTACCCAAACTAAATAACCCCTTACCCAACCCAAAGACCCACTGGGTCGACCCGACCCGGTCCACCCATAACCCCAAATGACCTAACCCCTCCTAATCTTCATTTCATTTTTCTAAACCTAAACCTAAACCTAAACCTAAAACCCATCCGCCCCCACCCCTCTTTCTCTTTTCACCCTCACCATGAACAACCCCTCCAAGCTCCCAACCATGGCTGCCTCCTCTTCTCCTTCAACACACACACACTCACACCTCGCGACCAAACGACCACCTGAAGCAGCTACCTGCTTCCACTGCTTCGTCTTCGCCACCCCAGCCAGCCACCATCGTCTTCATCGTCGACCACCAACAGCCCAAGAACCCATCGTCTCCATCGTCAACTGATTGTGGAGTGTGTGTTGGTTCGAAGGAGCTCCAGTTGTCCAGCTCCAGTCGTCGACATCCCTGCTCCTCCCATGAATGACGTGATCTCCAAGCTCGACTGTGTGTCGCACGCACGCACGCACACACACAGTCATTGACCAGCCTTCACCGGCTGCTTCGTCGACGTCCAGCTCCGCCAACAAACCTTCCCAGCTCGCTTCTGCTACTTCTGCTACGTCCAACCATGTCCATCACGTCCAAACAAACCCCATCGCTACTGCTTCACCTTTTTCATCGCCTTCAGTCCAAAATGAGACCCCACCATCTCGTTTGTTCGAGCTTTGGTCGGGGTCGTCGAAACAGTTCATACCAGTCGAGGTCCGGATTGTTAAATGTTTTTAAGGTCTGTCTCATCTCCCTTTCTCATTTCATGATCTATATGTGAGTAAGATAAGAGCCGCTAAAATCTATTTAAATATTATAGGTTAAGGAGTTCGAATCGTTCTTAGTTGAATCTTGGTTGTAAAAAATTCTTTGAATTCTGTTTAGTCGAATTTGAGTTCGATTGGGTTGTCATTCGTGATTATTAGTTGTAGAATGTATAGTATCTTTGCTAATATTGAGTTGGTTCGGATAATTTCGTTTTGTGTATTGTTTGGTGTCCTGCTCTTTGTTGTTCATCATATGATTTCAGTTTCCATTTCGATTCGGTTAATTGTGATTCATGTTGTTTCAGTTCACTTTTGTTGTTAATATTGTTGTCTCCTTGCTCATTCATTTTTTGTCTAAGTTAACCAGGATTGGTTCCCAATATGGTTAACTTATTCCCATTAATCTGATGTTGTATGATTCAATCTGTGTTCATGGGATTTGTTGTTTGAATTTGTTTAGGAATTGATTATATTTGCTGTATTTTGGTTGGAATTGATTAGGTGAATTGGTTATAGCTGATGGGGGTAGATTGGTAAATTGTAGTACTTTCAGGGGTAAAATGGTAATTTCAGTAAGGTCGGAGGGGTATTTTGGAATTGAAAATTTGAACAATTATTTAATCTGAGTGCTCCATCCACTAGACATTAATAATATTAAAATAGTACATGGTGGGAGACAAGACATGAGGTAGTGGGGGGTTGATATAATTTATTAATGTAGTGGGGGACAAGACATAAGTTAGTGGGGAATAATGTAGTTGTTTAATATAGTGGGGGACAAAACATGTAGGCATGGGGAACAAGGGAATTAAATAAGAAAAATATTAAGTAGTGGGGGCAAGGCATGAAATTAGGGGAATATTTCGGGTTAGTGGTTCAAGACAAGAGTCTTGCTATAAATAAGAGTCATTTTGACATAGAGAGGAGGAAATTTTTGAGGAGAGGTTTTTTTAGAGAGGATTTTTGGAAGAGGAAGACATTCTGAAAATCTCAAGAGAGGGTTGGAGAGTTGAAAAAGAGAAAACAAAAACAAAGTGAGAAACGAGTTTAGCTTCGGGTTTAATACACGCGTGGGTTGTTGCTGTTTAGTCTTTTTACAAACTTTTGGGTTTGTTCTATTGAGCTGGTTTTGGTTTTCTTCAAATTTTTCTGGGCCTTGAATCTGGTTCGAATTGCTGTTGTTGGGTTGCTGTTGCGTTGTTGTGTTATTACTGTTGCTGACTCCTCCTTCTCTTCTTCTTGTACTGCCATTTCCAGGTACACATTTGTACACTCTTGGCTTGAGGCGAAATGAAGTATTGACCAGGCTTTGTTCCTGTTGACTTCCTCCTGTTTAGATTTGTGCTTGAATAGAGTTTTCCTTTCTTTGTATAAAAATTTAGTTGACTGATTAATGAGTAATGGGGTTGCATATGTATAATAACTCCTTCATCTAATAATGTTAGTTTAAATTAATCAAAGAATAGTTAATTTGTTTTTTATATTATTGTGTGTCAATCTCATGTTCTAGTATTATTAAATAATAGAATATAGAATGAAAGCAATCTCTCTTTGTACAAACTCGATTGCAATTTTCCATTTGCATTAGCCGTAAACTAATAACTAATAAGTTACGTCTTTTTTAGCATGTAATTAATTGGGAGATTTTCTTTTATTTTAGAGACGAACTTAATAGAAAAAATATAGTCACTATAGGTTTATCCTTTTAAATAAAAATGAGACGAGCCTCGCCAAATAAAACGCACAGATTGTGGGTCCCTCACAAAATGTATGTGTTAATTACTTAGAACTCGGGATCGGCCGCTTAGTGAACTTCACGGCCTTTTTCCCAAAATAACCACGCGTTAGTCTCTTTAGGCGTGTATTTAATAATGTTACCTCCCTAAACTCGAGTGCACATTTATGTGACTCAAATCCAAATCTCATCGACGTTGAAATATGTCTCTAACCAAGGGTACATTGATTGTGACGTGGTTCGAGATGCATTTCCACGACGTTGCAAATTCTTTAAAAGAATAATGAATGAGACAAGCCTCGACAAACAAAGTGCACAAGCTGTGGGGCCCTCCATACGTTTTGGTAAAATTACTTAGACTTCGGGATGAGCCGTTTAGCAAAATTCCACGGCCTTACCCAAAATAATAATACGCTAATCGCTTTAGGCGTGCATTTTAAAAATCTTACCTTCTTAAAATCGGGTGTGCATTTCATGCGACCCAAATCTAAATCCCAAAACATTGAATAAAAATGTGTTCCGGATTGCGGGTGCATTTCATGTGACGCAATCCAAAGACATGTTTTTAAACGATGTTCACATTCTTTTATAAAAATATAATAATAAAAGCGGTAAAGAGTTAAAACTTGCACATGAGCTCATAATTGTATAAAATCAGATAAACAAGCCGAATATGACAGTTGAGCGACCGTGCTAGAACCACGAAACTCGGGAATGCCTAACACCTTCTCCCGGGTTAACAGAATTCCTTATCCAAATTTCTGGTTCGCGGACTGTTAAACAGAGTCATTCTTTTCCTCGATTCGGGATTAAACCGGTGACTTGGGACACCCTAAATCTCCCAAGTGGCGACTCTGAAATAAATAAACAAATCCCGTTTCGATTGTCCTTTAATTGGAAAAACTCTTTCTCCCCTCGCGGGGGCGGAAAAAGGAGGTGTGACAACCACCACCTGATCAGCTGGTGTATGTTGATGATGTTGCCCACAATGGCCGAGACGATATGATGGGATGCCCTCAGTGGCTTGATAATATTATGTACACCTATACCTATGCATGGCACGACATTTATATGTATGCACATGACATTATAAACGTTTCAGAATTTACAAACTTATTCAGATTTAAAGATGTGTTTCTGTATTCCATGTTTCATCTATGTCTTTTACGTACTAATTTCCATGCCTTACATACTCAGTACATTTTTCGTACTGATGCCCTATTTCACGGGGCCTGCATTTCATACCCACAGGTGCAGGTAAGCAAGTTGACAGCCCCCTTTTTAGGATCCTTGATCAGCGAGAGTTGGTTTACTCCACTTGATCCAGAGCTTCTTTGATTTTGGTACGATACGTTTGTGTATATGTATGTATATGGGTATGACGTGGCTCAGTCTCGTCTTTGTACAGTTATGTTTCTATTAGAGATCTGTAGACAGTATGTCTAGTTGGGTTGTATGTAGCCTTGTCGGCTTTCAATTTTGGATGTATAGTTGTCTATGGCATCCTCGCCGGCTCGCCCACTCTATTCTACATGTATATGTACATATGCCTTGATGGCATGTTTCCTTCATGTAAGTTACTTTCGTAATGCAGCATGTCACACCTCCTTTTTGCGCGCCCCCGCCCCGAAGGGTTAGATGCGCGGGTGGGAGTTTTTCCAATTTAAGTGACAATATTCGAAATGGGATTATTTATTTAATTCAGAGTCGCCACTTGGGAAAGGTTTGGCTTTTGGTGTCCCAAGTCACCGGTTTATCTCGAATCCCGAATCGAGGAAATTTTAGACTTTTCCAAATGAAGTCTGCGAACCAGAAATTCTAAGTAAGGAATTTTGTTGACCCGAGGGAAGGTGTTAGGAACCCCCGAATCCCGTGGTTCTAGCACGGTCGCTTAAATTGTTATAATGGCTAAATATCTGGTTTAAATACATGTTGTGACTTATGTGTTTTTATTAAGTTTAAACCGCTTTTATTATTATCAATTATTTTTTTTATAGAATTGCAACGTCGTGAAAATGCATCTCGAACCACGTCACAATCAATGCACCCGTGATCGTCGACACATTTGGACTTCGTTGAGATTTGGATTTGGGTCACATCAATGTGCACCCGAATTTAAGAATATGATTTAATTAAGCCGCGCCTAGAGAGTCTAACGCGTTATTATTTTGTAGAAGGCCATGAAATTTATTAAATGGCCTATCCTGAATTCTAAATAATTATCATGGTTATTTATTGAGGGCCCCGCAATTTTACATTTTTATTTGGCGAGACTCGTCTCTATTTTAGAAAGGATATCCTAAAGTGGCTACATTTCTAATGCATTAGTCTCTAAAACTAGAAGAAAAGGTACATGCTAATTCAATTATAAGCCTTCGCCTAATCTGGATTCTTGTCAATTTTTGATTAGTTATTTACAAAGTGGAGAGGCGTTATACCTTGTGAGACATGCTTCAATTGGACAAAGAAGTTACATTCGATATTGACCCAATGCTATACGTGCGTCCAAAACCTTTCTTGAATTGAATTTAACTAGATTTATTTAGGCTGGATTAAAGGATTTAGTTACTAGATATTGTTACTAATGGGACTTTGAGCGTGACCCTATGTACTGCCTAACGGAACCAAGAAAAAAAAAGATTAAATGAAACAGAAACAGCATTGTATAAGATTGGAGTATACATACCCCGTATTAGCAAACAACTACCAAACTAAAACACAAAGGGCTAAACCCAGTCGAGTACCAGTACATGCTTTCAAACTATTGAATAATAAACTAATCAAATTTTTTACAGAACCGTTAATGTACCATGAATATCACAACAAATACTTGAACTTCTTCAACCCTTTTCATTTCATGCTTTCGAACTATTTCAGTTACATCAATACGGGACTCGAAATGTGTACCTGGAAGGCTGAAATGCAAAGAAGAAGAGGAGAATAACAGGGAAGATCAGCAGCAACAGGAATCAGAGTAACAGCAGCAACAACAAATGAAACAATTGGGGTAGAATCTAGATCCCAGCTAGACCAAGTCTCAGAATAGACCAACAAACGACCAATAGACTCAGTTGGATTTAGAAGGAATCAGTGTTGGACAACATATCAAGACCAGTGAAAACAAAACAGCAACTAAGAATGCAATTTCTAGTTTTTGTCTGTCTGTGTTATCAAACAGGGTTCTTTCCCAGCTTTTCTGTTTGTGTGTGTATATCTATCTCTCAATGTATATTCCCCTCCCTTTTTCCAATTCTCCTATATGCTCTGTGTGTATCTATTTGTATGTATTTCAGCTCTCTCTTTCAAAAATTCCTCACAGTCTCTGTATTTTCTTTTCTGTCTTTTGCCTCTAATTCTGTATATGACTATCTCTAATCCCTCTGTATATCCCCTGTCCTTCAGATGGTATTCCCTCTAATTATGTCCCCCTTTATAAGCCTCAGAACTATCTCTTTTAACAGTCTGTTTTCAGAATATCACCATGCCCCTCCCATGTGCCTTCCATTTTCAGTCCCACTTTAGCTAATTAAGTATTAACCCCCATCAACATTCCCTGGCAGACTCATTTTTTAAAAGGTTTAATACTTCTTAAACTAAAGCAAAGCATGGGCAGCAGAATATATCTGACAGCATATGCTGTCAAACCATTTTTAACTCAAAATCCCTTTTATGCAGGAAACAGGCTGTGCACAAAGCACATGAGGTGCACCAATGCACATGCTGTGCATGAGTGCACATGCCCTCCAATTCAAAGTTTAAACCAAACATCCCTTTTACATTACTGATCTAAATCAACAGCTATAAGTAAGCAAAACTGGTTCTTAATTGATTCAGGCAAATGTTCAACAGAAGCAAATCAATTTGTTATCGTTCGGACAGTTGAAACTAATTGACGACATATGTCGACTCGACTATATTAATCATAACACATACAACCGTAACCAAAAATCAGACATTCAAAGTATAGGGCACATGACTTGAATTGTACTGGCTAAACAAAATTATACTTCGAGGAATCAGTTAATCAATACAAATTTGGAATTCAAACTAATTGCACAACAAATACACACGCCTTATCAGAATAGGAGGGGGGTTCAGACAAACACAGAGGTTCAGGTAAAGTGGATAAACAAAAGTTGATGAACAGACTTTTAAAACAGATCACACGGACTAAAACAAAAAATAAAGAAAAGAAAACAAGACTCACCTCAAATCTTTGGAAAATCAAAACCTTGGCTTGGATTTGGACAGACCTTTCTTAAGGCTGAACGGACTTTAATCGAAGTGTTTCTCAGATGAGAAACACCTCGATTAAGGTCCATTAGGCCTTAAATTCTTTGGCTCGAACGAAACACGGACCAGTGACGAAGGATCTCAAAGCTTCAAAACTCATATCTGGGATTCATGCTTCCCTGATCTGATTCGGACCAAACCAAGTATGGTTTGGTCACGAGGGGGGTCTGGGGAGTGTCTGGTATGATTTTAGGGTTAAACCGTGTAGATCGAGTTTTGACTCGAATCTTCAAATGAAGATTCGAGAAGGTGGGAAGGGATTCGAACTACATGGTTGATAGATTTGGGTTCAGGATGGCAAGGGGGTTCTAGGGTGTTAAGGGGAAGGTCACCGGCGTCCATGCCGCCGGGTTCTGGTGAAGGGAGATGAGGGCGGCTCTAGGGTTTCGTGGGGGAAGGGATGAGGATGAAGGCTAGGGTATTGGATGGGGGGCAGGGTATGGTTGGGGACTTATATATGAGATGGGTGGGGTTGATCTTAGCCGTTGGATGAGGCGAGATGGAAGGCTCAGATCTTTCTTTTGATGAGGAAACGGCGTCGTTTCTCATTCAGAGTTTGGGGGTCGGTTTGGGTAAGACGGGTCGGGTTAGTTTATGGGTATGGGGATGTGATCTAGGCCGTTGATCAATCTGAGATCAACGACCCAGATCGGGCTCAAACATTACGACGTCGTTTAGACGTCTTTGGTGTCAACTGGACAAGGGCCGGGCAAGCCTTGTTCTGGGCTGTTTGTTTGGGCCAATTTTAAATAAATTGGCCCAAGTCCGGAAGGGGTCTTTTCTTTTCTTTCTTTTTTTTTTTTTCTTTTCTTTTATTAAAAAAATACAAAAATAAGTAAAATCAAATTAAAAAAATAAACACCTAGTACAATTATTTGCACACACATTAAAATAATTCAAAACCGGTAAAATTAAACAAAACAAAAATCACGGACAAAGATGCTTGTTTATGCTTTTCTATTTAAACCGTGTTACGGTTCAGATTATGCATGACCCGTACACACATTTTTTTGAATTTTGTTTTTAACAAAGTAAATAAATAAAACGGGCCAAAGTCACAAATAAATCAACAAAGTGCCGCACAGAAATCCAAAAATTGTACAGCAGGACCAATTTTATTCTTTTGGAGTGACTGTTGCGCAAAAACAAAAATCACGTGCTCACAGCTGCCCCTCTTTGTTCGGAAACACGAAGAGTTTTCGTGCAAAGATAAAGTGAGCGTATATGAGCGATTTTTGCCTATGGACCACTCCGTATGAAGCATGTTTTTTGAAAGATCTGACCGAATCTTGCTTCAAAGATTTCCTACATATCCTGGGCTAAACAGGAATCAGGTCAATGTAGTTCGAGAAAATTTTGGTAGCTGGGACTACCATGGGATTGCAATGCTTGCTGCTACTGCTGTTGTTGTTGCCACTGCTGCGTCACTGACCGCCTTATTACAACCAAACGAAAATTGGAAACTAAGCTAACTACTTGTGTGTATGTCCACTGCTAGTTACAAGATTCATATCTATGATTCTTTTACGAACTTGATCTTGGGTCTTAGCTGATTCTGCTTGCAGACTCCGATCTGAATCTTGATGCTTGCGAGTTGTGGTGACCTGTTTAATCTCTGGGATACTGAGTGAGGCGCGACTGGCAGGGTTCAGGACCTTAATTAAATGCTGGAGTCAATCCGCCTTCCATTTACTCCGAATCTTGGGACACCTCTTTTTCTTCTTTGATTTTGAGTTGAGACTCATCTCGTGGGTCATTTCGATCCGTGTGGCTCGAGGTTAGACCTGCGGGAAAAAACAAACAAACGAACGAAATTTTCTGCCCCAGTTTCACTAGGAAAATTTCGTTAATTATTCACCAGGAAGTTCATAAAATTGATGAAAGAGGATATGCATGCTCAGTTCAGGGTTGGAGCCCTAACACCGGCTAGCTGGGGAGAGGTTCGGTTTGGCGTTTAAAACCCTAACGCCGAACAAAAGAAGAATTCAGTTTAGGGTTTAAAACCCTAATGCTGATTGCACGGAAAAGCTCAGTTTAGGGTTTAAAACCCTAATGCTGGATGGAAGGAAAAGTTCAGTTTAGGGTTAAAAACCCTAATGCTGACTAAAAGGAAAATTCAGTTTAGGGTTTTAAAACCCTAATGCTGACTAAAAGGAAAATTCAGTTTAGGGTTTTAAAACCCTAATGCTGATTGCATGAAAAAACTCAGTTTAGAGTTTAAAACTCTAATGCTGGCTGAAAGGACAAAGTTCAGTTTAGGGTTTAAAACCCTAATGCTGACTAAAAGGAAAATTCAATTTAGGGTTTAAAACCCTAATGCTGATTGCAATGGAAAAGAGTTCTCGGGTTATGCCGAAAAGATTCATCGAGTCATGCTGGGAGGATTTATCGGGTTATGCCAAGAAGATTTATCGGAATATGCCGAAAAGATTCATCGGGCTATGCCGGGAGGATTCATCGGGTTATGCTGAAAAGATTCATCGGGTTATGCCGGGAAGATTCATCGGGTTATGCCGGGAGGATTCATCGGGTTATGCCGGGAGGAATCATCGGGTTATGCCGGGAGGATTCATCGGGTTATGCCGGGAGGGTTCATCGGGTTATGCCGGGAGGATTCATCGGGTTATGCCGGGAAGGTTTATCGGGTTATGCCGAAAAGATTCATCGGGTTATGCCGGGAGGATTCATCGGGTTATGCCGGGAGGATTCATCGGGTTATGCCGGGAGGATTCATCGGGTTATGCCGGGAGGATTCATCGGGTTATGCCGGGAGGATTCATCGGGTTATGCCGGGAGGATTCATCGGGTTATGCCGGGAGGATTCATCGGGTTATGCCGGGAGGATTCATCGGGTTATGCCGGGAGGGTTCATCGGGTTATGCCGGGAGGGTTCATCGGGTTATGCCGGGAGGATTCATCGGGTTATGCCGGGAGGGTTTATCGGGTTATGCCGAAAAGATTCATCGGGTTATGCCGGGAGGATTCATCGGGTTATGCCGGGAGGATTCATCGGGTTATGTCGGGAGGATTCATCGGGTTATGCCGGGAGGATTCATCGGGTTATGCCGGGAGGATTCATCGGGTTATGCCGGAAGGATTCATCGGGTTATGCCGGGAAGATTCATCGGGTTATGCCGGGAAGATTCATCGGGTTATGCCGGAAGGATTCATCGGGTTATGCCGGGAAATTTATCGGGTTATGCCGAAAAATTTATCGGGTTATGCCGAAAAGATTCATCGGGTTATGCCGGGAATTTGGATAAAAAGGGCTCCTTGGGTTATGCCAGGGAGATCCGGGGTTTATACCGGGATAGTTGAGGAACGAGGTCTTATGCTACCATGATTTGTTTTTCTTTTGAGATGTTTATTCCTTATCTTCTTTCTTTCCTTTGGTTCTCCCCTTTCTCTATTTTTATTTATCAGAAATGCACGAAAGAATTATGGGGAAACTTACCATTGGTCGTTTTCCCGCTGCAAGGCTGTTTCAATGCTTGTGTGCTCCATTTCTTTGGGCTACACCAGCTTCATGCATGGCTGATTTGGGTCGTACCTGTCTCAATTTCCTACACAAAGAAAACATTGTCAGTTTGGAAATGGCGGTTGGTTTTGGGGGCCTTGATCGTTCCAATTGCTTTGTCTTAGCCTGATTCTTGTTGACCAACTCTGCCATTAATGTGAAACCCTTTGGACTACTCAGACTTGCGTTCCCAGATTTGTGATGATTTGCCTTATAAGGCTTTGGTTTTCCCGTCCCGTTCCGCTTGGGGATTTTCGGTGGGGATTTCATTAGGGAGACTCTGTGGGGATTTGTACAAGGGAATCTCCGTGGGTATTTGCCCAATGCGAACTCTGTGAGGATTTTTTTTTTTTTTGTAGCAGACTTGCGGGGGATGTGCTGGGGTGGACCTCTTTGGGGAATTGTACCAGGGGGAGACTTCGTGGGGATTTGTAACAAGGGATACCCTGTGGGGATTTGTCGGTTTTGGAAGCAAATCAACTACCATGGCTAGTCGGGGTGGGACTGACGCGCCACTGAGGTCGTACATTTATTTGACTCTTGCCAAACGGAGCCTTGTAAAACTGGTCCTGCCACCTTTCTTTGCGGTCATTATGGAATTAAGAGTTAGATCAAAGAAAACTATGTAAAGGAGAACATATGAGTTTAAAGAGAAAAGCCCCTTTCGGGGAAAAAAGAAGGACTTATCTGGAGTGTATGCCAGTTTCAAACTGACATGACATGCCTTTTGGACTGGATGCCCGACCTCCGAGAACTTGCATTTCCTCATGAATCAAAACAGATCTATATTTTTCAAAACCTGGGAACCTTGCCAGGACTTTCTGAGGTGGAATCATCTTTTTGGCTGACAACGCCTTTTGCGGGTTTTCGTTAGTCGACCTCTCTCATTTCTCTTCTTACTGTCGCCTGCTAGTACTCCTTGCGAGTTTTTACTAAACAAGCTCTCTCATTTCAATTTCTCTTCTCTCGTCGCCTCACGGTGCCCAAAGGTTTTCACCGACAAGACTCTCTCATCTTTATTCTCCTCATTTTGTTGTATCGGACCCAAATAATTCCATCTTCCTATTTTGAAATGCTTTGCTGATTGATCAGAAGGACTTAAAAAAGGTTTGGGGTGAAAAGAATTTGGATTGAACTACAACTTGGAACTTTTGGGTGGGATTATTGCCGAATTATTATAACTTCTGCCCCAGTTTTACGTTCGGGGGAATTCCTGGATTTATTGTTGGTGTGACTGAACCCCAAGGAGAGGTTGCCTACGTATCCTTTCGGAATCAAGTCAGACGTAGTTCATACACACTTTTTTTTTTTTTGGATTTTTGTTTTTGTTTTTGTTTTTTTTTTCGTTTCTGTTTTTGTTTTGTTTTTTTTTTTCACTTTATTTTCAACAATATTTTCAGGTTCCAAAGAGGGTAATCAAAGAAGAGTAACCAGCTCAAATGGGTTTTGCAAAGGGTTGATAGTGTTTGGGTAGCGAGAATGAAAACCTTCGTCATCTCAAACTGTGCAAAGATACCGCCAGAGTGATTTAGACATATCACCGCACCTGCTTTCCAAGCAAGGCTGACGTCGTTTCTTTCGACGTCGCCCAGATACAAATGCTCCATTTGGTAACGTTCTTCAATGACGTATG
This sequence comes from Nicotiana sylvestris, assembly GCF_000393655.2. Lineage (NCBI taxonomy): Eukaryota > Viridiplantae > Streptophyta > Magnoliopsida > Solanales > Solanaceae > Nicotiana > Nicotiana sylvestris. The sequence goes on from NC_091066.1 coordinate 155,570,757, forward strand.
GACCATTCTTTCTGGGTATAATTGCCCGTGACAAACCGCAGTTATTAAGGTTATCATTCTGTACGGGTCTAAACCCATTTACTGCTCTCAAATTCTACTTTAGTGACGGACATTTTCCAAACCATGAACCAATTTTCTTTAGTTGTTCCTACTTTTAAATTCTTTATATCTCAAATTTTGACTCATTATTTGAAGTCTGATCGGAGTTCTCGTGATCCGGGCATGAAGTCCACAAACATGTCATGTTATTTAAAGCTGCATTTATCAGAATTGAACAGAACACAAAAAGAAAACATAGAAGAAGAAAGTGAGTAATCAAGCATGATTTCATTTCTTGGCATTTTGGGGAAGACAAGGAAAAAGTTTGACATTCAGGAAATTAAAAAAAACATGAAACTGAAGAAAAACATCTGAGTCACCCTCTGGGGTTACTCGTGATGCAGAGAAAGTGGCAAGACAGGTTCATTAGGACCTCCGGTTGATCAAGAATGGCGTAGCCTTCTAGTTTTGAACTAGGTGCTTGGTCCCATATACGATACTTCAATGGTGCTAGTGCCCTCTCCTAGCTGGACCATGTGTATTTCGCATAGCTTTTCCCTTGTCGCCTCACATATTCCCTTGCTCTCGTCGAGCGGGGACACCTTATCATCTCCTTCTTTGTTGCATTTTGGTTCCTGTGGTATGCGTCCGACAAACACTGGCTCGTTCGGCCGAGGTTGTTTGATCGTCCCCCATACCATGGAGGCCTGCTTGAATACATCACTTATTCCTTTTTCTGGCTCCGGAGTTACCCTGGGTCCTTTCTCTGTATCAGCAATGGCGATTATGGCTTTAAGTGCTGGATCAACTTCCTCGTCTTCACCAATCATCCCAACTATCGGCCCGTTGTTGTGGGCGGGCAACGGATTATTGGTCACATTTGGGATATCCTCATCTCTCAACACAATCTTCCCTTGGTCTAACAAATTCTCCACAGCTTGTTTCAATGTCCAACAGTCGTTGGTGTCGTGCCCTTCTACCCCTGAATGGTATGCACATCTGACACCCCGCCGATATGATGGTGATCCCGGGTTCTGCCCGTTCGGTGGTATGGGCTGCAACAAATTCATTTGGACAAGCTTAGGGAATAGAGTGGAATAGGGTTCACCGATTGGTGTGTAGTTGGGTCTCCTGGGTGGTTCCCGAGGGCGGAAATTATTTTGAGGAGGTCGAGGATTGTAGTGGTTTCGGTGAGGAGGCTGATTCCTAGGATGTGGGGCCTGCCCCCGATTGACTGGTTGTGTCCGCTGTATATAAGGCTGGGTGCTCATGACCATGTAGGGCTGAGGAGCGTAGGTCGCATTTTGGTGGGGGAAATACTGTTGCGAGGTTCTTTCCGAAGAACAAAGCCCGGGATTATGATATTCTCCCACCTCTGCCACTGTCATGGACGTTTCCTCTTTTTTCTTCCCTCTTGCCATTCCTCCAGACCCGCTTTGGACGGCTTGGGAGGTTGCCCTTATGGCTGCCTGACTCAAAATTCTTCCCGTTTTCAAACCGTTCTCCACCATCTCTCCAATCTTAATCGCTTCTGCGAAAGGCTTTCCCATGGCCGACATCATGTTTTGGAAATAGTCGGACTCTTGAGCTTGGAGAAAAGTAGTGACCATCTCTATCTCGTCCATGGAAGGTTTTACCCTTGACGCTTGCTCACGCCATTTGATGGCGTATTCTCTGAAACTTTCCGAGGGTTTCTTCTTTAAGTTTGACAAAGCATTTCTGTCTGGTGCGATGTCGATATTATATTGAAACTGCCCTACGAAATTTCTGGCAAGATCATCCTATATATGCCAGCGAGATACGTCCTGGTCCATATACCATTCCGAAGCGAATCCCACCAAACTTTCTCCAAAATATGCCATTAGCAGCTCTTCTTTTCCGCCGGCTCCCCGCAATTGATTGCAGTATTTTTTAAGATGTGCAATGGGGTCACCGTGCCCATAGTATTTCTCGAACTTTGGGGTCTTGAAACCCGCTGGCAGGTGCACGTGAGGGAACATGCATAGGTCGGCGTAAGAGACGCTCTTCTGTCCGCTCAATCCTTGCATATTCTTCAGACATTGTTCAAGGCTTCTCATTCTCTTGGCAATCTCATTTTGTTCTACAACTTTAGGGTTCTGATCCTGCCCTGGTGTGGGCTCGCACTGAGGCGGTAGAGGATTAGTACTGGTAGCGAACCTAGTTGGTTCCATTGAGAACGATGGTGCTTGGAATGTAAAAGAAGAGGAGTCAAAGCTTGGCTTGTATATGGCAGGCTGTGCCGTAGCCGGGCAAGGCGATGCAGTAAAGATGTTCATGCTTGCATCGGGGGCTGACATTCGGGGATGAGGGTCGGAAGGCGATCCAGCAGAGAAGGCTGAGGTGGCTGGGTACCCGAATGGGGTAGCAGGATAATTTATGGGAACATTTGAAGTCACACTTGACCTGGAGAATAACTCAGGGAATCCGGGGATGACACTTGGCGGCTCTTTCCCATTATTCCAGTCGTCCAGCATTTCCAGCATGCGGAGCCGTAGGATTCTATTTTCCTCCGCAGTTGCGGATTCAGGTGTGAGGACGGCTGAGATCGAGCTTTCCTCGGAAACCGGGGTTGTTTGCAACGGAATTTCTGAAGACATTTCCACACTTCCTTTTGACCTGGTGAAGTAAGTGTGAGTACTGCTTCTGGCCCTAACAACAGGCAGCTGAACACTTCCCCTTGACCTTGTGAAGTATGGGTGCGAGGCCAGACTTTCACCAAACCAACCGTCTTTCAAAAAACCCTGGATATACTCATCGACAAGCGCACGGTTAATTTGCAGCAAATAACAGATAGTTAATCTCACATTGGGCATGATGCACCTATACAGTTAAGTGGATTACTATATGTTTGCTACGAGAGCATGCGTCATTCCGGCATTTTTATTTTTTTATTTTTTTATTATTTATTTATTTTTATTTTTTTTTATTTTGCAGTAAAAGAAATGCGACCGGATCCGATGAGGATTGCCTACGTATCACGATGCCTACGTGAATCAGATCATTACGTAGTTCGAAACTAACAAAAATAAAGAAGCAAGTGCTCATCTAGCATAGGGCTCAAAAGATTTGGCTATTCTTTGTTTATTTACTCACTCAATTTTTTTTTTTTTTTTGAAAGAAATACTTTAAAAGAATAAAGAAAATTTTGTTTATTTTGATTTTTGTTTTATTTTTAAAAGAAATACCTCTACAATTTATTTGCTTTTGGCTTGAATTCAGGAAATTTATTAAGAAAAGAAAAATATGTTTGGTTGATTTTTTTTTTTTTTGTTTTGTTTTACCTTTTCTACGGAGGATTATTATGATGTTGCCCCTCAAATTTTGAAAGAGAGACTTTTAAGAAAATGATGTGAAATTCTGAGTTTTATTTATTTACAAAATCACTTCTAAAGAAGAATCCTAATATCTCGAAATTCAAATTTTCAAATATACATATATTATTTTTTAAAAAAAAAAAATATTTTACAACAAAGAGACTAAAAGCAAAGAGTATTTTTTTGGATTTTTTATTGCTGGTTTTTAATTCTTATTACATTATTTTACATGAAAGACTTCAGAAAGAAAGAGACTATTTTTTTTTATTTGAGTTTAAAGAAACTTCTATGTTATTTTTTGTTTCTTTTCTTTTTATGTTTTCTAAGGAAAAATTTATAAAGAAAGAACTAAAGGGAAATATATATTTTTTTTTATTTTGAAAATTGGGGCCGGAACCGATGAGGTTTGCCTACGTATCTCACATCCGGTGAGAATCAGACCCGCGTAGTTCGGCCCAATTAACCGAATTATTTTAGAACAAAACTCTTTCCTTTTCAACAAACAACTTTCCAAAAAGACTATTTTTCTATCTTTTGTTGTTTTTTTTTCTTAGTAAATAAAACATTTTCACCTTTTATTATTGCAAAATTTCAACAGCGTTTTGACGGTAATTGGGCATTGCTATTTTTCAAAGTAGAAAATTAATCCTATACACTGATATTTTTTTTTTTATTTTTATTTTCAAATACTCCAAAGTCAGGTAACATGCATGTCCGAGACAAATAAATGCGCGGAAACAAATAGGATGCAACAAGATGGTCTTTTCATTTCAGGTTGCTAGTCCTAGACGGACCCAACCCCTGTGTTGAGTCCCCTAAGTCAAATGCAACATGATGCAAATAAGCGTTCCTACTAGGGATCCGGCATGAAGTCGAGTTATACTAGGTTTAAACCTTGGTATTTGTTCTAGACTGTGTACCCGAGCGGACAACTCGAGTCGAGGAGGGGCAACTTACCGGGAACCAAAAGGCCGTCCGGCTTCGTAACTTATCCGTCCTCTTTCTTATTCCAGGTATCGACACTAACAGAATAAGGAGTCTCGACCAGCGAGCTTCTCCCCGGAGGTGAAGAGAGAAGGGTTCGGCACAGTTTATATGCAGTTCAGATAATATCAAAGCGGTAAAAGACAACATTTAGTATGTTATGTCAAAACATGTAATATATATCAGATAGTGAGGCCAAATACAACAATTATTCTAAACTCGAATTCTTGAACCCTGAACCAGCGGTTCTGGGTCTAATTCTCCAGCAGCGGTTTTTGTTATACTGGGTTTATAACCTGGGTATACGTTCTAGACTGTGTACCCGAGCGGACAACTCGAGCCGAGGAGGGGGCAACGTACCGAGGACCCGCGAGATCGTCCGGCTTTGTAATTTGTCCGACCTCTTTCTTATTTCAGGTATTGACACTAACATAATAGGGAGTCTCGACCAGCGAGCTTCTCCCCGGAGGTAAGAAGAGAAGAGTTTCAGCACAGTTTATATACAATTCAGATAATATCAAAGCGGTAAAAGAAAACATTTAGCACATTATACAAAAACATGTAATAAAGATCAGATAATAAAGCCAAATATAACAATTATTCTAAGCTCGAATTCTTGAACCCTGAACCAGTGGTTCTGGGTTAACGTCCCCAGCAGAGTCGCCAGAGCTGTCACACCTCCTTTTTGCGCGCCCCCGCCCCGAAGGGTTAGATGCGCGGGTGGGAGTTTTTCCAATTTAAGTGACAATATTCGAAATGGGATTATTTATTTAATTCAGAGTCGCCACTTGGGAAAGGTTTGGCTTTTGGTGTCCCAAGTCACCGGTTTATCTCGAATCCCAAATCGAGGAAATTTTAGACTTTTCCAAATGAAGTCTGCGAACCAGAAATTCTAAGTAAGGAATTCTGTTGACCCGAGGGAAGGTGTTAGGCACCCCCGAATCCCGTGGTTCTAGCACGGTCGCTTAAATTGTTATAATGGCTAAATATCTGGTTTAAATACATGTTGTGACTTATGTGCTTTTATTAAGTTTAAACCGCTTTTATTATTATCACTTATTTTTTATAGAATTGCAACGTCGTGAAAATGCATCTCGAACCACGTCACAATCAATGCACCCGTGATCGTCGACACATTTGGACTTCGTTGAGATTTGGATTTGGGTCACATCAATGTGCACCCGAATTTAAGAATATGATTTAATTAAGCCGCGCCTAGAGAGTCTAACGCGTTATTATTTTGTAGAAGGCCATGAAATTTATTAAATGGCCTATCCTGAATTCTAAATAATTATCATGGTTATTTATTGAGGGCCCCGCAATTTTACATTTTTATTTGGCGAGGCTCGTCTCTATTTTAGAAAGGATATCCTAAAGTGGCTACATTTCTAATGCATTAGTCTCTAAAACTAGAAGAAAAGGTACATGCTAATTCAATTATAAGCCTTCGCCTAATCTGGATTCTTGTCAATTTTTGATTAGTTATTTACAAAGTGGAGAGGCGTTATACCTTGTGAGACATGCTTCAATTGGACAAAGAAGTTACATTCGATATTGACCCAATGCTATACGTGCGTCCAAAACCTTTCTTGAATTGAATTTAACTAGATTTATTTAGGCTGGATTAAAGGATTTAGTTACTAGATATTGTTACTAATGGGACTTTGAGCGTGACCCTATGTACTGCCTAACGGAACCAAGAAAAAAAAGATTAAATGAAACAGAAACAGCATTGTATAAGATTGGAGTATACATACCCCGTATTAACAAACAACTACCAAACTAAAACACAAAGGGCTAAACCCAGTCGAGTACCAGTACATGCTTTCAAACTATTGAATTATAAACTAATCAAATTTTTTACAGAACCGTTAATGTACCATGAATATCACAACAAATACTTGAACTTCTTCAACCCTTTTCATTTCATGCTTTCGAACTATTTCAGTTACATCAATACGGGACTCGAAATGTGTACCTGGAAGGCTGAAATGCAAAGAAGAAGAGGAGAATAACAGGGAAGATCAGCAGCAACAGGAATCAGAGTAACAGCAGCAACAACAAATGAAACAATTGGGGTAGAATCTAGATCCCAGCTAGACCAAGTCTCAGAATAGACCAACAAACGACCAATAGACTCAGTCGGATTTAGAAGGAATCAGTGTTGGACAACATATCAAGACCAGTGAAATCAAAACAGCAACTAAGAATGCAATTTCTAGTTTTTGTCTGTCTGTGTTATCAAACAGGGTTCTTTCCCAGCTTTTCTGTTTGTGTGTGTATATCTATCTCTCAATGTATATTCCCCTCCCTTTTTCCAATTCTCCTATATGCTCTGTGTGTATCTATTTGTATGTATTTCAGCTCTCTCTTTCAAAAATTCCTCACAGTCTCTGTATTTTCTTTTCTGTCTTTTGCCTCTAATTCTGTATATGACTATCTCTAATCCCTCTGTATATCCCCTGTCCTTCAGATGGTATTCCCTCTAATTATGTCCCCCTTTATAAGCCTCAGAACTATCTCTTTTAACAGTCTGTTTTCAGAATATCACCATGCCCCTCCCATGTGCCTTCCATTTTCAGTTCCACTCATCTATTTTAAGTATTAACCCCCATCAACATTCCCTGGCAGGCTCATTTTTTAAAAGGTTTAATACTTCTTAAACTAAAACAAAGCATGGGCAGCAGAATATATCTGACAGCATATGCTGTCAAACCATTTTTAACTCAAAATCCCTTTTATGCAGGAAACAGGCTGTGCACAAAGCACATGAGGTGCACCAATGCACATGCTGTGCATGAGTGCACATGCCCTCCAATTCAAAGTTTAAACCAAACATCCCTTTTACATTACTGATCTAAATCAACAGCTATAAGTAAGCAAAACTGGTTCTTAATTGATTCAGGCAAATGTTCAACAGAAGCAAATCGATTGTTATCGTTCGGACAGTTGAAACTAATTGACGACATATGTCGACTCGACTATATTAATCATAACACATACAACCGTAACCAAAAATCAGACATTCAAAGTATAGGGCACATGACTTGAATTGTACTGGCTAAACAAAATTATACTTCGAGGAATCAGTTAATCAAAACAAATTTGGAATTCAAACTAATTGCACAACAAATACACACGCCTTATCAGAATAGGAGGGGGGTTCAGACAAACACAGAGGTTCAGGTAAAGTGGATAAACAAAAGTTGATGAACAGACTTTTAAAACAGATCACACGGACTAAAACAAAAAATAAAGAAAAGAAAACAAGACTCACCTCAAATCTTTGGAAAATCAAAACCTTGGCTTGGATTTGGACAGACCTTTCTTAAGGCTGAACGGACTTTAATCGAAGTGTTTCTCAGATGAGAAACACCTCGATTAAGGTCCATTAGGCCTTAAATTCTTTGGCTCGAACGAAACACGGACCAGTGACGAAGGATCTCAAAGCTTCAAAACTCATATCTGGGATTCATGCTTCCCTGATCTGATTCGGACCAAACCAAGTATGGTTTGGTCACGAGGGGGGTCTGGGGAGTGTCTGGTATGATTTTAGGGTTAAACCGTGTAGATCGAGTTTTGACTCGAATCTTCAAATGAAGATTCGAGAAGGTGGGAAGGGATTCGAACTACATGGTTGATAGATTTGGGTTCAGGATGGCAAGGGGGTTCTAGGGTGTTAAGGGGAAGGTCACCGGCGTCCATGCCGCCGGGTTCTGGTGAAGGGAGATGAGGGCGGCTCTAGGGTTTCGTGGGGGAAGGGATGAGGATGAAGGCTAGGGTATTGGATGGGGGGCAGGGTATGGTTGGGGACTTATATATGAGATGGGTGGGGTTGATCTTAGCCGTTGGATGAGGCGAGATGGAAGGCTCAGATCTTTCTTTTGATGAGGAAACGGCGTCGTTTCTCATTCAGAGTTTGGGGGTCGGTTTGGGTAAGACGGGTCGTGTTAGTTTATGGGTATGGGGATGTGATCTAGGCCGTTGATCAATCTGAGATCAACGGCCCAGATCGGGCTCAAACATTACGACGTCGTTTAGACGTCTTTGGTGTCAACTGGACAAGGGCCGGGCAAGCCTTGTTCTGGGCTGTTTGTTTGGGCCAATTTTAAATAAATTGGCCCAAGTCCGGAAGGGGTCTTTTCTTTTCTTTCTTTTTTTTTCTTTTCTTTTATTAAAAAAATACAAAAATAAGTAAAATCAAATTAAAAAAATAAACACCTAGTACAATTATTTGCACACACATTAAAATAATTCAAAACCGGTAAAATTAAACAAAACAAAAATCACGGACAAAGATGCTTGTTTATGCTTTTCTATTTAAACCGTGTTACGGTTCAGATTATGCATGACCCGTACACACATTTTTTTGAATTTTGTTTTTAACAAAGTAAATAAATAAAACGGGCCAAAGTCACAAATAAATCAACAAAGTGCCGCACAGAAATCCAAAAATTGTACAGCAGGACCAATTTTATTCTTTTGGAGCGACTGTTGCGCAAAAACAAAAATCACGTGCTCACACAGCAGATGTTATTCAGATTTATATCTTAGACGCATGCTTATGGGTGTTTGACAGATAAGACTCAGGCACTCGTCGCGGCCCATCAGTTTGGATCGTGACAATGACAAATAAAAATGAGCTAAGAGCTGATCCCTGATGCAATCCCATCATCACTGGAAAATAATTTGAATCCCCTCCAACGGTCCTCACCCCAGTTTTAGTTTCATCGTACATATCCCTATCATCCTAATAAACGCTACCGGAACAAACTTATAATTTTATATAATAATAATAATACATACAAATATTAATTTTTAAAAATTATACAGCGAAATTAATATTATAAATATATTACATAAAAAATAATTAGGTATATTAGGGACCTAAATGAAAAAATAAAATTTATAATATGTTTAATTAAAAGTGTTATATAGTAAAAATAATATTAAAATATTGATGAATAGTAATGGTGTTGATAAATAGTGTTACATTAAATTTGGTGTAGCATTATTCATACATCAAAATGGTGTTGGATTGGATCATCAAAACACCAAATATTACACCAAAATAGGATTTGGTGTAATATTTAGTATAAAGTTGGGTAAAAATGGCGTGTAGTAGCCACTAATTAAGGGTGTCTTTAATTTTTATCCACTAATTATAATGCTCAGCAAAAATAGCCACTACTAATAGAAAAAAGACAATTTTACCCTTTCTTCCTCTCTTTCGCGTTGCATTTTTATCTGGAATACCCAAGGTGATTTCACGGTCGGCCTCCTCCATGCTTGGTCAATAGCATCGGGTCTATTAGTGGCCCCAATTACTAGGACATAACCAGGTCCATCACGAGATCCTTTTGATTTTGCTTCACTATTTCTTTTACCAATACGTACAGTAGTTCCTTTTGCATCATCAAAATTTTCAAGTTCTGAATTTTTTAGCAGATGTCTCAATTACGTATAGTAATTTCTTTCTTACCTTGTTTTTGATTCTTTTAAGTTCAAGGATTAAAAGTTAAGGACATGAGTCTTTAAGTTTGACATGCAAGTTTAAAAGTTAAGGACAGACAATCCTTAAATTTGACATGCAGGTTCAAAAGATAAGGACAGACAATCCTTAACTTATAGTTTCAAGTTCAAAACTTAAGGACAGTCAGTATTTAAGTTATTGTTTCAAGTTCAAAACTTAAGGACTTTCTGTCCTTAACTTTGAGTTTTAGGTTCAAAAGTTAAGGACAGACAATCCTTAACTTATAGTTTCAAGTTCAAAACTTAAGGACAGGCAGTCCTTAAGTTATTGTTTCAAGTTCAAAACTTAAGGACTGTCTGTCCTTAACTTTGAGTTTAAAGTTCAAAAGTTAAGGACAGACAGTCCTTAACTTACAGCTACACGTTCAAAAGTTAAGGACAAGCAGTACTTAACTTACAGTTACAAGTTCAAATGTTAAGGACAATAGGTCCTTAACTTTGACTTACAAGTTCAAAAGTTAAGGATGCTTGGTTTTGAAGTTTGAGTTCCAAGTTCAAAAGTTAAGGACATGTAACCTTGAAGTCCTGAAATTAGAGTTCCAAGTTCAAAAGTTAAGGACATGTAGTCCTGAAGTCCTGAACTTAGAGTTTCAAGTTCAAAAGTTAAGGACATGTAGTCCTGAAGTTAAGGACATGAGCAGAAGGGTATTTTCGTCCGAGCAGTTAAAGTTTATTAAATCAGTGGCTAAAGACTAAAGACATTTAAAATGTTGGCTTTAAAATAAAGACATGAGCGGTTAGTGACTATCTGTGCACATCGCCCTAAAGTTGGAGATGGTCTTAGAGAAATTGTTTACGAACACTGAACCTAATTTTAAATCATAACTCAACTAGGGCAGTCACTAAAAGGTTATTACTTTTTTAAAGATAGAGTTATCTTGTTTTTTCTTTAAATAAATATGAGGCCCGAATTTGAATCGTTAATACTGCACGATAGGCCTAGTTCAAATTTTGTATACTTTCAGATTAATTAAGATGTCACGCACGACCATCATCAACAATTACCTCAGCCAACAACACCTTATAATTTTTTTTTGATAAACAGTTTTTCTATTTCATTCCATCAAAAGAATATACATTACATTCAGTAGATGCTGACCATCTACTCATCCTTTATTATAAACTCTAGTCTGAGGTTCCTTCTTAAGCTAGGACTATACATGACAATCCAGTACTCTAATGCTATTACACAAGAAACCAGTAAAAGACTCTAGCATACTAAGGGTAGCAGTTTATCTTCTGCAGAGCTTCTTTCCAGTTTTGTATTGAGACCCCCTGCAGGTGTATGTGGATAGCTATTTCTTTGCAGATATTGTTGATTATCAGTTTACCTCCTTGGAATCTCAGCTTATTTCTTGCTCTCCATATAGCATTCACCAGCATGCCAAATACACAGGCAACTATTGCACATTGTCCATTTCTCTTTTTAGCATTCTTGCTTACCCATTCGACTTCACTCTACCAGTCACAAATAGGTCTATCATATCCCAACCATCTTAGCAGCCTCAACCATAGTTCCTTTGTCAGTGAGCATTTAAAGAAAAGATGGTCAAAAGTCTCAACAGCTTGCTCGCAAAAAATACACTACTGTGGAGTTTGTATACCAAACTTCAGTAGCCTCACCACTGTTGCCAATGCCACAGTATAAATTTGAATCTTGGATGCATGTGTGGCTGCAAAATAATTCTCTTCCACTGGACGTTTTGATGTTGAGGGAATTGAAGCCTGTACAATTTTTTAATGCTGAACAATTCACCCCTCTGTAGCTAGTGCAATATGCTTTCCAGATCCCCTTGAATTCCTTGAAGCTCATTTATCATCCTTCTTGCCTCAAAATTTTTTCTAGCTACCCAGGCTGCATTCCTACGTATAGGCATATCTTCAATCGTATAGTTCTTTATGTAGTAAATGTGTATCCATTTTATCCATAGACTGTCCTTCTTCTTTGCCACTGCCCATAGATGTTTTGCAATAGCAGCTTTATTCCAGTATAGCATGTTCATTACATTAAGCCCCCCTGCACTTTGTGACAAACATATTGTTTCCCAAGAAATTAAAGCTCTCCTTGACACAATAGCTGAACCAGTCCACAAAAATGATCTGCAGATTGCCTCAATCATCTTCATCACTTTCTTTGGTAATAAAAATATTTGTGTCCAATACGATTGCACACCAAATAAAACTGATCTTATCAATTGAAGTCGCCCTGCATATGATAATAATCTCGATGTCCAGCAATTTATCTTTTGAGTTACCTTCTCTACTAGTGGCCAACACTAAGCAATGGATAGCTTTTTGGAACCCAATGGTGCCCCAAGGTACTTTAAAGGTAGGCTGCCTTCAGGGAACCCCAGCTCTTGTAAAATTTCCTCTTTTTTCCAAATTGAAACTCCAGCTATATAGACAAAACTCATGTCAGCATTTGCTTGAAGACCTGATACCTTAGAGAATTTATGAAAAGCCTGTTTTAATAGCCTGACAGATTGTATATCAGCCTTGCAAAACATTAGCAAGTCATCCGCAAAACATACATGTACCACACCCAATTTCTTGCACCTAGGATGGAATTTGAAGTCTTTTATCTTTGTCAATTGCATGAACTCCCTTTGCAAATACTCCATGGCCAGGACAAAGAGATAGGGAGACATTAGGTCTCCTTGCCTTTGCCCCTCTTGCCTTTGAAAGGTGTTGTGAGTCCACCATTTATGTTTAGAGAATAAGTAACTGATGAAATGCATTCCATTACCCATCTTGTGGATTTGTAATGAAACCCCATGTTAGTAAGCAATCTTTCTAAAAAACATCATTCTACTGTGTCGTAAGCTTTCCTCAAATCCACTTTAAGAACACATCTTGGGGAGATACCCTTTCTATTATATCCTTTGAACAATTCATGTGTGAACAAAATGTTGTCTATAATACTTCTACCTTCTATAAATGCTGACTGTGATCTCCCAATTAGACCTCTAATGACTGGTTTTAGTCTTGCTGTGAGGACCTTTGTGATGATCTTATACATTGTTGTACAACATGCTATGGGCCTATAGTCTTTAACTTGACTAGGATTTTGCACTTTAGGAATCAGTGTTACAGCAGTACTACTCACTCTTTTATGCAGCCTCCCAGTCACAAAAAAATCCTTCACATCCTCATATATATCATCACCTACTACTTGCCAATGTCATGTGAAAAATTGAATTGGAAACCCATCCACTCCTGGTGCCTTATCATGGGGCATATCTTTTATTGCCTGAAGTATTTCATCTCTTGTAACTACTTTGATTAGGTCCTATGTCTGCTGCATATTAAGACAAGGTCATTGACGTATGACCTCAGAGTTTGGACATTCACATGTAGTGTTATTCTCTACCAGTAGCTTCATGAAGAACTTGACAAACTCTTCCTCCACCAGTATCGGTTCAGATACCTTGTCTCCCAAGTCAGTGTAGATAGAGTTTATAGTATTTTTGTTTGTCCTCAGCTTCAACTGTGCATGGAAATACTTAGAATTTGAGTCTCCACAAGCTATCCAATGTGCTCTAGATTTCTGATGTAGAATATGTTCCTTTATGTTGCTCTATTTCTCTACTTCCATCATAGCCATTTTTTCTTGATCAATCAACCTTTGATCCATATGTTTGTGTTTTAGTTCACTCTGAATGGCTTCAAGTTTCTGCCTGGTCTTATTGAGCTGAAGCCTATAGGAAGCCATATAAGTGTTCAATTCCTTCAGTTCAGTTTTCAAATCTTTAAGTGTATTCCATACCCTGTGCATGTTGCCTCCATTTACCTATTGATTCCATACCTTTTCCACTATGCCTGCAAAGTCAGCATAATCCATCACAGAGCTATTGTCGACGCCCCATGTTTCTCTAACCGTAGGGTCAGAAATTTGGTATACGACATTGGGAAGGACAACTCTATTCCCTTTCGAGAATTGGGTTTCAGAATTTTGAAGAGTCACCACCTAATGATTATAGTGCATTAGGACACTTTTTAGAAGAGTTTGAGATGAAGAGACTAGAGATTAGGGTAAGGGCTAGAAATTATCCCGAGGGGAAGGTTTTAGGCACCCCTCAGGATCCACAAGTGTGGTTCCCGGCCATGCTACAATTGTGACTTCAAGAAGACAAGTAGAAAAAATAAAGCAAAGGGGCTTCACATAGTTTTGCAAACAAGTTTAAGAGTTGAAGAAGTAGAGAGTTTAGAAAATTAGTTTTAAAAGAAAACTTAAAAAATAACAAGTAAAGGGGAAAGGGGTCCTAGGTTTACCGATAATATGGATCACATCAATGCAATATCCAGCAATCACTCCTCAGAAGAGGGGTCACACGTGATATTAGCGCACCGATCATCATATCCATATTCTACCTTTCCCACCCCGTTAAGGTATTGAAGCGCAGAAAGTTTCGTTACTTATTGTATGCTAGTACTCATCCCAATTTTAGCAGTCCCAGAGGTATTTAAGACTACTAATCCTAAAGGAAAAGGGATTTGGGGCCTTTTGAGGGTTTCAAAGGACAAAATACTAAGGCGTCAATCAAAACACATAATACAAGTAGAAGTGGGGGGAATATAAGCAAGTAAGGCTCAAGTAAACCTCCTTAAATCAGATAAATCACAGAGTTTAGCATGTCTTTCATGTACTGTTTAGGTCTTTAAAATTAAAGCAATAAGCGGACTGATTCAACACATACTTTTAGACAGGAAGTCCGCATTAGGCTCACTCGGATGCAGTTGACAAAGACTGAGCCACTTTAATTAGTCAACTTTACCCTAAGTGTGGGACAAAACTACTAATTGTAAAGGAGTTGCAGAATGAGATAAGTTTCAAAAAGGATTGCAGACTTAATACAAAGAAAAAATGGTTTAAAACGAGTTTCAGAAAACATACTTGTTTAAGAAAAGGAGTTGTCGAGTTTTAACGAAAGAACTGAATTGCAAATTGATTCAAAGGGTTTATCAGATAAGTATAAAGAATTGAATTCAGATGGATTAGAAAAATGTTTGTCAAATTATCGGGAAAGCTGTAAGTTTTTAGAAAATATGCACTGTTTTGAGAATATTTATCGAGAAAGAAAAGATGCACTGATTTGGTTGCAAGAAAAATTTAAGGGTTCAGAAAACGTGCAGAAAGTCGCTGGTTTTAGCAAAAGGGGTCAGTACTGTTTTAGACGAGTGAAACAATTCTGATTTGAAGTTCCTATAGGCATAATCTCTACGAGTTACTGATTTTAATACCTTTCAAATGTTGACAGCCTTATAAACATGATATCTATATGCTGATTTATTATTAAACCTAACAGTTGGCCTAATGTCATTATAAAATGCAGGAATGCAGATCTCTATAGGCATGGTATCTATATGCATAGTTGCATAGACCAAAAATTAAATCCTATAGGCATGGTTTTTACCCTTTGTGCATAAAGTAACCCCCCTCCCTTTTCACTAAATCCCTATGAGTTTGTACAAATTATTACAGGCCGATAAAAAAATAAGACAGAAATTAAAAGTACATCAGAAATCACAGCTACATCTGAGCAGCCTAATTCAGACTTGGTGTCTGACAATATGAGATTGAACCACTTCTGAGATCCAGATTCCAAAGCCTTCTCTTATCTAGGATGTTTCAGAGATCCAAGGAGTTTCAAGAACTCCAGGCAGTGCTTACACCCAAGATATTAATTAGAAAGAGTTATAGTGCAGTGTGGAAGGGCCAGCCCTCAGGTGTCCAAGTTCAGAGGGAGCTCGGGGGGTCCCAAGGCAAGGCTCACAAGAGAGGGGCAGAACTTAATTTTCTAAGAATGAGTGCAAGTGCAATAGAAGGGTAGGGGTGTCAAGGCAGGTTGATGGTCATGCCTAGCCATAGGATAGGCTGGCACACCCCTGACTAACATGTCAGCTTAAAAATTAGAGAGTTATGACCTATTGAAGGTCAGGTTTAGCCTTGGACAACAATTTGGATGTTGCCATGCTATACCTTAACTCAGCACACATAAGGGAATGGGGGTATGGGAAATTGAAAGAGACTAGGATCCAAAGGATCCAGTTTTAATCCATGGACAATAACTTGTGTATTGCCATGTCTTAAACCATAGCTCAAACACATAAAAGAGAGTGAGGAATAGGGATTCATTGCAGCAATAGATAGCAAGACATAAGCATACTACTTTAAAAGTTGAACTCTACCAAGCAGTAAAGTAGACATGGACATAGAAGCTTGTAAGTAAACACATTGGGGTTGATGCTAGAATCAAAATTGGGACATACCAGTTTCAGAATAATAAGTGAAAGTAGAAGTTTTTGTAAGCCAAATTGCGAGCAAGTAGTATAGAAGATCTCAGAAGAGAGTATAGAATTCCAAGAGTTTATAATTGAAAGTGTGCAATTCAAAAATCAGTAAATGATGATGTCTCAAGTTTAGAAGGGATGGGCCCTTTTATAGTGCAGCAAGAAAGTAAGAAAAGGTAAGGGAATAACCTTGAAATCAATCTTCCTTTAATTAAGGGACTCTGATTTCAAACGGGTAGAGGCAATTAAGGAAAGAATCAATCAGAATATTTTCCCAAGCAGTACAATAAGGGTAAACACATAAAAGATATTTAAGGTAAAAATCCAATGGTACTTGGTTTGTAAAAAATAAGGAAATGGAATCAATCAAACAGCTAGTAACAATCAAAGTTGAAAGCCTTGTTCGAATGAACCAAGTCAGAAAAGAGGTAAAGGAAAGGATATGAGGAAAAATAAGGAAAGAATCAATCAGGCTTACACAAAGAGGTCTGAAATCAGTCCAAAATCTAAGGTCATATTAGAGGGACATTCAGTGTGTATAAAGGGTGCACAAACTTTAAGCATGCGAGGTTAAACCATAGAAAAGAGAAACAACAATAACAACTACGAAGTCCGTAGACAGTGAAACATAGTAGTCACATAGGTTGGTCTAGTAATAGGGAGAAGGGGGTATCAGAAGCATGCTAAAGAATCAAGTAAAAGGTCCTTTAGTTCAAAGATTGCAAGAAACCAAATCACATAGAGAAGCAGAAGTTAAACAAGAAGGACTTTGAGTTCAATCGAGAAACTTCAAATAGACGAAACAGTTTTCAGAAACATCAAATAAGTCCAAAAGAATTAGGGCTTCGAAATCAAACAATTTTAGAGGTGAGAACCAAACAAATCACATAGCAAATAATCATCAGAACTCGAATGCAACCTAAATCTTAGGGCTTTTGCCATCAATCGAGTGTAGAGGTGAAAGACAAATAATCAAGCAAACATTACCACGAAAATATTCAGAAACCTCAAAGAAACTAAGATTCTCGACATGCAAGTTCTAGAATGACATAAAGAGTCACAACAAAAAGGGAAAACACATACGAAGCACGGTAGAAGTACAACATAATAAGCATAGTAGAAGAACAACATAGGAAACATGATAGAATATGTTTAAAATCAGAAAAGCTTTGAAATGACTTAACAAACCCTAAATCGGAAAAGATAAAGTTTTTTTTTTTTGAAGCAAAGTTTTGAGGAAAATCTCGGAAAAGTGCTCAGAAGCTCAAGAAAAAACACAGATCTACAATGGATCTAAAAGGATCAGAAGAACCTCGAAGGTTTTAGGGTTTCAGAAGAACCCTGAACGAGAAAGGCTTGGAAAAGTCTGATCTAAGTCGGATGAGGTCAGAAACAGGTTCAGAAGACCAAGAGCCACATGAGCAGGGACGGAGATGGCCGGAATCTTCGAATCGGTGAAGGTATGAGTGAAGACCTTCGAGGTCTGGCCTCGAACCTTCGAGCATCAGGCATGCAAGAGCCGGAGGAGGTGAGTATAGGCTGTCCATGGCCTGAGAAGCCATGGATTCCGGTGAGATGGCGTTGGAAAATGGTAGAAGAGAACTAGGGTTTCGGAGAGTTGGAGAGGGTTTGAGAGACGATAGGTTTCAAAGGCGGTAGACCAAATGAAAATGAAGGGATTAGGGTGTAGTTTGGGGATTAAAAAAGGTAAGGGACGATCCTGGCCGTTGATCAAAATGATCAACGGCCTGGATTGAAAGAAAGGTTGGGCGGGTTTTTCAATTGGGTCGGGGGCTGGGTTAAAAACGAAATTGGTCTGGTCCAATTGGGGTTAGGATTGGGTCAATTGAAGGCCAAAATTAAAATGTAAATAGGCTGTAATTGCAATGAAATGAGGCTGAATGTTAAATAGCCAGTTTTCCCTTTTATTTTATAAAAAATAGTAAAAAAGATTTTAAAAGCAAATTAAAAGTACTGAGCCAATTAATAATATATAAATATTAGTTTAAAAATGTTGGGACTAATTTTACAATCATAAAAGGTTGTTAATCATAAAGTAGGCTAAAATTGCAATTATGTAATTTAGCTTTTAAATGCCAAATAAATTTGTAAGAAAAAAAATATAAAAAAATTACCTTAATTATATTTTTGTGTAAATATGAGAATAAAATAAATTATCCACAAAAATTGATGATTTTGGGAATAATTATGGATTTTGCACTGCTAAAAGTAGACAATAAATCAATTTTAAAAATCTTAAAAATTAGAAAAAAAATACTAAAACTCTTGGGTGTGCTTATATATGCATAATATGTTATTTTAAAAGTATTTTGAGTATAAAAATACATAGAAAAAAATTGGGTATCAACAACTATACAATTTAAAAGGTTTAGGATGCAGATTCCTTTTTTGATCCACAACCTTGCATTGTAGTAGAATAGGGGAGTGGTCTGACACCTCAGGATTTAGAAAATCTGCTTCAATATGACTGTACTTCTGCATCCACTCAACATTCTCCAGTGCCCAGTCAATTCTATTGTATACCCTCTTTTCTAGTTGTTGTTTATTGCACCAAGTATAGAACCATCCCAAACTTTTCAATTGTGTGAGTTGCAGGGTAATAATTGCATCCTGGAAGCCCTTGATCTCACTTTGTGTAACTGGAGCCCCTATCCTATCATCAGTGTGGAGGACATTATTGAAGTCTCCACTAAGTAGCCAACTCTCCTTAATAGTTGCTCCTAAATTCACAAGTTTATCCCATAGTTGCTACCTTTTGTTTACCTCATTACTTGCATACACCACAGTTATCAATGTCTTGAAAGTGGAACTTCTTTCTTGGACTTCACAATGTATAAACTGTTCATCAAGCAACAGTATCTGCACCTCAACATTTTGTTTCCACGATAGCCAAATCCTTCCATTTGGATGTTCCTTGTAGTTACAGCAAAATCTCCAATCACTGCATACTTTATTCATTATCCTGTGAGCCTTCATTTCCTTTACTCTTGTTTCTAAACAGCCTATAAACTCAACCTTATGTTTCCTCAGAAAGATTTTTAACTCTTTCTGCTTATGGGCCTTGTTCAGACCCCTTATATTCCATGTGCATAGGATTATTTTTGGGTGAAGCTGGATGGGCCAGCATCTCCTGGATCATCTTCTATCTGCAGCAATGAGAACCTGTTTGTGGACTGCATCATAACTACTGCACTTTATTGTACACTTTTCCCCTTCATTTTTTCATTATCAGTAAGCTTATCATCTCCTTTGTCATTTGTTTGTTGCATGTCCCCTTCATTTCTAGTATGTTGAATCACATCATCCTTCCTCTTATCTTTTGGCATCCATTTCAAGGTCCCTCTGTGTTGTTGCTTCATTTTCCCAGCATCCCTTTGTTGGACTTTTACTTCCACTGCCTTTTTCTGCACTTCCTTGAGCCAACATTCGTTTGAATTATGCCCAAATCTAATGCATTCACAACAATACTTTGGCTTCCATTCATATTCAATTTGCTGAATTATTACTCCCCTCTTAGTTTGCATTTCAAAACTATCTGGCAGTGGTTGGGATATGTCAGTTTCCACCAAAACTCTTGCATATGACACATTTTCCATTTCAGCAGTGATCTTATCAGTGTACAAAGGCTTCCCAACAACACTAGCTAGTTTACTGAGTGCTTTTGTAAACCAAAACCTCAGTAGTAGACCTGGAAATGTGATCCACAAGGGAATCACACTCACACTTCCTAGATCAAATTTGAAATTCATTCTCCATTATTGCAACACAAAAGGCTTGTTGTGATATGTATAAGGTCCTGCTTGGAGTACTAGGTCCCTATCTTCAGTATTTTCAAACCTGAAAATATAGTATCCATCCTCATGATATAGAATTTGAGGCTTCTCAACAAAATTCCATACATTTGTGACATAGTTGTCCATTGCTTTCTCATAAGGGTTGTCACCTAGCACAAACCCAATCAAAGCTGTGCTCCAGTAGGTCTCATGTTTCTTCGTATCCTCATCTTCAATTTGCACGACAAAAGTACCATCCCTCATAGCAGGCGATACATAGCATAATGTTTCTCCTTTTGAGAGTTTCGATTCTTATACATGGCTTCCTTTTTCCTCTCAACTTCCACGGGACATGTCATATCTTGCTGGATCTGCCCTGAGTTTACTTGTGCTGAAAATTGCAATCGCCGATGGACTTGCGCAGCTTCCGTGGTTTCCTTCAGCAGAGTTTGCGCTTCATTTTCTTCAATTTTTTCCCTAATTGGCTGGAATTTTTGTGGCAAAAAACTATCAAAAGTTACCGGAAGTAATCTCTGTTGAATACATGTGTCCGGCGTCACTGTCGTTCCGTCAATTTCCCCATCCTTTGCTGGTTTATGAAAAGCTGTAGGTGCACTACCCATTCCTGTTAACCAACGACTAGGTTGATTGTGAGCAGGTGTTTCCTCCTTTACTTCATATTCCATAGCTTCTGATGGCGATGGAAGCTTCTTCCTATGTCTAGCCATGGCTGAAGCGCAGGTTAGCTAAAACATGCTTAACATGCGCCTGTAGAGCTCCATGGTTGTCGTTTTCTCTCTATAGTAACAACACCTTATAATTATTACTCCTATTATTACCACGTACGACCACCAGCTCCTAGCTTTTGGAGCTATCTTCATGAAACAAATAATCACTATTTGATCAAGATTTTCTCTAATATTTTCAACATATACTACTTATATTTTTTTATTTAAAATTTATATTTATTATAAAAAAATTTAAGTAGAGATAATGTAAGTATATTTGGATGCTGAGAAAAGAAAAAGTCTTAGTTATTCATTATTCAGAACTAAAGACAATTTTAAGTTTTGTCAATATATATAGCTTTAAATCTATATTATAAATGCATTCCAAACAAATTAAGAGTAGCCCAATGCAAGAAGCATTCCATATTAACGTAGAATTTGGTTAAGG
Source organism: Nicotiana sylvestris (assembly GCF_000393655.2). Classification (NCBI taxonomy): domain Eukaryota; kingdom Viridiplantae; phylum Streptophyta; class Magnoliopsida; order Solanales; family Solanaceae; genus Nicotiana; species Nicotiana sylvestris. The sequence goes on from NC_091066.1 coordinate 155,591,908, forward strand.
ATCATAATTCAAGAGGTGTGATGTAGACAGTATATCTTATCCAACATTGATAACTACCTCTCCCAAATTAATAATTACTTTAGTTCAAATAATTTTATCCAAAATAATTGTCATTTTAAAAATTCAAGAATAAATTTGGTAATCGTTTCCAATTATATTCGTAATATTATAATTTTTAATAATGCTGCTCAATACTTAAAAAATATTTAATAGAGTTAGTTTAGTAAATTATACTTTATATTTATTGTTTTCTTTATAAACATGAAAAAAGCTAAAGCACCAATTAAAATAGAACGCAGAGAGTATATTTTAATTTTAAAGGGGCGGCTATTTCGGTATAATTCCCAAAAAAGACAAAGGTGTTTTGGTGGGGTCTTAAGTGGGATCTCGTCTTTAACAAAACCATGGGCCTAAGTGGGAAAGCATCAGTAGTATCTCTCATTTTATAAAAACCAGCCAAATACATAGGGACACAACTAGAGAAAGCAATCAGCAGATAGCGCATCAATGGACAAATTGAACGTAGAAAGCATAGCAAAAGCTACAATGGAGAAGTTGAAGGAGATAAAACCAGAAAATATGGTGGAAAATGCAAAGGAAATTGTCAAAAAATCAACACCAATTATTGCAAATTTTGTAAAGACATCGTTTGAATGGTTATTGGAAAGAATTCCTCAGCATCCAGTGATATCCACTACAAAGGAGAAGTTGAATAATTGGATGCAAAAATCCCCACTATCTTTTACCAATATTTCTATTGGTTTTGTGCTCATTTTGTTGTTCCATTGGTGTTGCAAAGGAAATGGGAAGACGATGAAAGCTCCTGGCAAGAAAAATGAAAGGATACAAAGGAGTTCTTTTGAGAGTAACCCTAAATCATATTTTCGCGATCTTCGTTCCAAGAAATTTTAATAGTTCAGTTGGTTGGGTTCCTGAATTTTTACTTTGTTGGTGAGGGTAATTAGATTTCCGACAATCTTAAATCTTATATCCACAATCTCGATTTGTGACAATCTTAAAAGTTCAGTTGGTTGGTTATCAGGATTTTCACCTTGTTGGTGAAGGTCGATTCCATCAACCTAAATCTTAGTTTCATAATCTCTATTTTGGATAATTTTAGTAATTGAAGGTTGGTTGCTTGAATTTTTACTTTTAGTTATAGAAGAGAGTTTGATTTTTCATCTTGTAATCCCTTCCATAATTCTCCTCACTACCATATGTATAATTAAAAAAGAAAAAAGTTGCATTCCAAGAAAGCCTAATTTTGATATTTTTATATCGATATATGTTTTGTCAAGTATATTTGACTTTTTATTGCCGTAGGCTTCAATATTTTCTGAATTATTGCGGATATAGTTCATGTGTGTTACGGTTTCGTATAATGTTATGTTAATTGCAAAAGAACTAGTGTTCTGAGACTAGTGATTTTGCGGAAAAAATATTGGCTGCATTGACACATAGGTTGCAAGATAACATAATTGTTTAATAAAAGGAAATCAATGGAATAAACAGACAGTACTACTCCTAGTGGCAAAATTGGAATTCATGCAATTGCATTCCTGATTCCTCCACCCACCAGCTTTAGCTAAATAAAAATTGTGCCTTTGAATCTTTCTACCTGACCAAGAAAGTCTTTGAGAATTATTGTACTCTCAACACTTCAGAGCCATACGTGTATAGGTCACCAGCTTAAAAGCAAAGCAACATATCTTACACTTTTGAAAATTTTAAAGGTAACAATCACATAGTAAAATCACAGTTATTCGTTAATTAAAGAGTGATGGAAAAAGAAAAGTAAAGAAAAAGGGAAAACAACTTTCGCTTTTTTAAAATATTCCCTGGGCCAGTGTTTAAAATTTGTTCTCTAAAATGGTTGGAGTGGGAAATTGCAAAAGTTCCTACCAGAGACAATTCATAGGAAATTGCAAATTATTATGATTCTTACTTCTTGTGACAATAACGTTTCCTTTTCTAAAGAATATCTAATAAGTTACTTTGATATTATCACTTTTAGCCCGCGTCAAAACTATTTATATTTGGTAGTCGAAAAAGTGTGTGTGCATATATATAATATATAAATTTTATATATTTTTTAACTATTATTTTTAAAGCGACTATACAATTTAATTTTTCTAAGTTATTTTCCAAGTTACACTTTTTCTACTAGCTTGCATCAATTAATGGTAAGAAATTGGCACTAATTTACCGGTACCCGCGACCAGTGGCGGATGTACATGGATACTTCCATGACGAGCTCAAGCTCGTCCATGGTGAGAGTAATTCTTTCATAGAGCAAAAATCACGCGCTTACAATACTTACGGGTACTTAAGCACTCATTACTTTTAACCGGATTTAGTAAATTTGCATAGGCAATTATAAAAATAGTTATATAAATATAGAGTGAGCACCCATAACTAAACTTGTTTACCTCTTCTTTCAGATTTTTTATCGGCGAGCACCCATCACTTTAAAATTCTGGATCCGCCACTGCCCGCGACCCAATGAGTACATAAACATATTTTCAAATCAGAAAAATTATAACTTATAGTATTTTTTGTTGTTATACTTCGTTTTTTGAGAGTCGGGTTTTGTGAACTTTAACTAATATTTTAAAGTATATTTTTTCATTTTATTAACATGAGAAAAATAATAACTTATACTAATATTTTTTGTACAATTTTTATATATCTAAATTTTTGGCTTTAAGGTATTGAGTTGATCTATCCAATTTTATTTTGAAGATTAATCAAACTAACTCTTGAAAAGTGAAACATGACAATTAATTTAAAATGGATAGAGTATTAATACATTTTCCCACCTTAATTTATGTCTTAAGCATGGTAAATTAGTATTGTTTAATTTAGTGCGAATATCGGGTGCTGTTAAATTTTTAGCAGACATTATATATATTGCATTTAACTTTTATACATTGATATTAAATCAATATAGGTCAAAAGGTTATATTTTACTATGGGTGGCAAATGAGAGGGTTGGACTGATTTTAAGCGGATCAAAATGGATAAGTTAATAAATGTGCGGGTTAATGACCCGTCCAAAAGTAACTTAGGCTGAGATGGACTGTTTCAAGTTAGACTATATTTCGGGTCATAGCTCAACCCGCCTAATTGTTATCAAGCTTTAATTAATGTGTACGGTTTTCTCTTATGAATTATTATATTATTAAATAAGGCTTTTTTTTCGTTTGGTCATATATAACATATCAAACAAAAAATAATTATTTTAAAGTTTTTTTAGCAAAGTTATTCTTGGATCAATTTGGGTTAAAAATCTGTCCAACTTTAGATGGATTGAAATGGGTTAGATTAAGATAGGTTGAGTTTAACAAATGCACGAGTCAATGATCAGTGCAGGGGCGGAGCTATAGTAATGAGTGTGGTTCGGGCGAACCCAATAGCTTTTATGTCACGATCCGGATTTTCCACCCTCGGGAGTCGTGATGGCGCCTACTCGTGAAAGCTAGGCAAGCCAACTATTAAGGTTCAACGCATTTAACATTCAACCCAAACAATTATAACCAATAACTATAGTTAAACAATTGAAAAGCGCGGAAGAGTTAAAATAAATCCAAATACTTCATTACATGCCTACCTATGAATCTGGTGTCACAATTTCATGAACGTCTAAGATTTTACTACAAACACAAGTCTAAAAGAGAAATACAAATGTTCTCGGAATGAAAAGAGACAGTATAAAAGCTAAACATTGAAGGGGGACTTTAGGCTCTGCGGACGCTAGCAGATCTACCTTGGTCTCTCTAGACTGAAGACAACTACCTCAGCTACTCACCGGGTCTGATACCGAAATCTACACAAAAGAGTGCAGAGTGCAGCATCAGTACAACCGACCCAATGTACTGAGTAAGTGTCAAGCCTAACCTTGGCGAAGTAGTGACGAAGCTAGGACACGATAATCATAAATACTTGTGCAGTTAAATCATATACAAACAGAATCATAATAATAAAAATCAACAGAATAAGGCGGGAAGAGAAGATGCTGCGGGAAATAATAGTTCTAACAATAAGCCAATATTAGAGAAGCATTAATAAAGAAGCATAATGAACATCATATCTATATCAACAGGAATAATGAAACAGTAACACGTGCACGACATCACCCTTCGTGCTTTCACTCTCATCCTCACCATAATAAACAGCAGAAACGACACGACATCACCCTTCGTGCATTACCTCACATAATCATGGCACGACATCACCCTTCGTGCATTATTTCTCACAATATCGGCACAACATCACCCTCCATGCATTAACTCTAAAATCATGGCACAACATCATCCTTCGTGCATTAACACTCATAATATCGGCACGACATCCCCTTTCGTGCATTACAGTCACTCACAATATCATGCACGACATCACCCTTCGTGCTTTACACTCTTTCTCACCCAAACAATAGAAACAATAAGTCCCGATCAATAATATCAATAATAACATCCCCGCAAGGGAATCAACAATACCAATAATAACATCCCAACAAGGGATCCAGCTATAACCAATCTCATTTCAACAATTACTTTACAAAATGAAACTCAGCTTGAGTCAATACTCAACAATAGTCAATTATCAAGAACTTTCATAAGCTTGTTCAACATCGATAATTATCAATTTAAGCATGGACAGTGCATAATAGAGTCATAATAATCATGGTATAAGACCCATGGGCATGCTTGACACCAACGTATAGATATTCGTCACAACACCTATAAGTCGTACTCGATACTAACACATAGCAAATAAGACCACAACTCATATTCCCTCAAGCGAAGGTTAGGCCAAATACTTACCTCGAATCCGCGAACAAGATTAAGCCTCAACTACCACTTTACCTTTCGGTTCCACTTCCAATTCACTTGTATCTAATCACAATTTACTTAATAACGTTAATAAATGCTAAATAAACTAATTCTAATGCATGAAAATAGATTTTCCGTTATTTTTTCAAAAAAGTCAAAAATCGACCCCCGGTCTCGCTTGGTCAAAATCTGAAGTTCGAACCAAAACCCGATCACCCATTCACTCACGCACTCAAATATGCAATTAGTTTTGAAATCGTACCTCAAATTGATGTCCAAATCCCCAAAATTTAAAAATCCTAACCTCTATCCAAAAACACTCAAATTTCCCATGAAAACCCCTAGATTTTGAAGTGAAATAATGTAAAAAGATGTTATAGATTGAAGAAAATAAGTTAGAAATCGTTTACCTATGATTTGTGGAAGAACTCACTTCAAGAAAATCGCCTATGGGAGTTTCAGGTTTGAAAAGTTGTAAAAATGAAGAAGAATCCCGTCAAAAATCCCACTTATCAGGTGCAGATGTCGCAATTATGACAAGGGGTTCACAATTGCGAACCCTGGGAACTTCTGCCATCTTCGCAATTGTGAAGGAAAATGTCACATTTGCGACCTCGAGTGTAACGACCCGGCCAGTCGTCTCATGCGTTACCACTCTGTTTCCCCCATTTCTACTTCTTATTGCTTTGTCTATCGGTTCTATATGTGATCGGGTTGGTTGGCTCGGGTTTGGAAAGGATTTGGTAAGGTTTGAGATACTTAGTCTCTTTTGAGGAAGCTTAAGTTGGAAAAGTCAACCGGATGTTGACTTATGTGTTAGAGGGTTCGGATGTGAGTTTCGACGGTTCAGATAGCTTTGGGAGGTTATTTGGGACTTAGGAGCGTGATCGGAATGTGTTTTGGAGGTCCGGAGTAAATTTAGGCTTGAATTAGCAAAATTGGTATTTTGACGATTTCTGGTTGGTAGGTGAGATTTTAATATAGGGGTCGGAATAGAATTTCAAAAGTTGTAGTAGTTCCGTGGTGTCATTTGAGATGTGTGTGCAAAATTCCAGGCCATTCGGACGTGGTTTGGTTGGGTTTTTGATCAAAAGCGTAATTCGGAAGAATTTGGAAACTTAGGCTTGAATCTGATGTGTTTTGGTTGATTCGATGTTGTTTGAGGTGTTTTAAAGATTGGTATAAGTTTGAATAAGGTTATAGGGTATGTTTGTCCTTTTGGTTGAGGTCCTGGGGGCCTCGGGGTGATTTCGGATGGTCGACGGGGAGTTTGGAATTTTTGGAGAAGTTGCAGATTTGCTGCTTCTATTGTTTCCGCACCTGCAGATTGGGGACTGTAGGTGCAACGCCGCATATGCAGATGATTGATTGCAGAAGCGGAAAGGGGCGAGGAGAGCAGAAACCGCAGAAGTGGTCAAGGAGCCTCACCTGTGATGGCACATGTGCGGATATTGCATCGCAGATGCAGAGTTGGGCAGTTTAAGTGAAAACCACAGAAGCGGTTCGTTGACCGCAAATGCGGTACCGCAGAAGCGAGAATATGGCTGCAGATGCAAAATCCTTGGGCCAGAATATATAAATTGTTTCTTTCGCGATTTTTGAGCTATTTCACTATTTCTAAGTCAGCTTTGGAGCTTTTTGGACAATTTTGAAGAAGGATTTCAAGGGAACTTCATTGAGGTAAGGATTTTGGACCTAAAACCTGTTCCTTTGGTATTATTTCACGAATTATATGTGATAACCCGGCCAGTCATCTCATGAGTTACCGCTCCGTTTTCCCCATTTCTGCTTCTTTATACTTTGTTTATCTGTGTTATGTGGTATCAGGTTGGTCGGATCGAATCCAGAATGATTTTGGTAAGGTTTGAGACACTTAGTATCCTTTGAGAAAGCTTAAGTTGGAAAAGACAACCAGATGTTGACTTATGTGTTAGAGGGCTCAGATGTGAGTTCTGATGGTTCTGATAGCATCGGGAGGTGATTTGGGACTTAGAAGCGTGATCGGAATGAGTTTTGGAGGTTCAGAGTAGATTTAGGCTTGAATTGGCGAAGTTGATATTTTGGCAATTTCCGGTTGGGAGGCGAGATTTTGATATAGGGGTCGGAATGAAATTTTGAGAGTTTTACTAGTTCCGTTGTGTCATTTGGGATGTGTGTGCAAAATTTCAGGTCATTCAGACGTGGTTTGGTTAGGATTTTGATCAAAAGCGAAATTCGGAAGATTTTGGAAACTTAGGCTTGAATCCGATGTGTTTTGGTTGATTTGATGTTCTTTGAGGTGTTTTGAAGATTGGTAAAAGTTTGAATAAGGTTTTAGGATATGTTGGTGCCTTTGGTTGAGGTCCCGGGGGCCTCAGGTGCGAGGGGTTGAACGGATCATTTTTAAGTTATGAAAAACTTCAGATTTTGGTTTCAGCCGTTGCAGGCATTTTGGTCTTCGCATTCGTGAGTGGACCCTCGCGTTCGCAAAGGGTCAGGAAGGGAGGTGTCAGGTTTGGCCTTTGCGTTCGCGAAGGGCCGAAATAGTAATCATCGCGTCCACGAGAGACCTGGTCACGTTCGCGTAGGTTGATGAAGCTGAGGCATCACATTCGCTATAGTGAGGTCGCGTTCGTGAAAAAGAGTTTTGGTCAATGGAAATTTGTTGCTTTGCGATCGCGAGGCATTGATCGCGTTCGCGAAGAAGGAAATTAAGACCTGGGCAGAAGGTTTAAAAGGTCATCTTGTCCGCGAATGTGGGGTTTATTTCTTCCATTGTTGGTCGTTTTTGGAGCTTTTTGAAGGGGATTGAAGAGGGATTCAAGGGGAATCACTTGGAGGTAAGATTCTTGGACTTAATACTCGATTCTAATGTGAATTCCACCAAAATAATCATGGAAATTAAGCCAAAAATTGAAGAACTAGGGCTTGGAAATTTAGATCTTTGATTGAGGATTTGAAGGACCATTTGAGGTCGGATTTCAGAACTTTTGATATGTATGAACTCGTGGGGAGATAAGGAATCTATTGATGTAATAATTATCGAATTCCGAGACATGGTCTCGAGGATCGGATTTTGGTAATTCGGGATTTGTGTCATATTTTGATTATTTTTGCTTAGGCTTCGTTCCCTCAGCATATTTTGACGTCTTCATTCTAATTTTGGATAGATTCGATGCGAGTGGAGGCCAATTCGAGGGGCAAAGGCATCGCGAGCTAGAGACTTGACCGGTTCGAGGTGAGCAATGATTGTAAATGATGTTCTGAGGATTTGAAACCTCGAATTGCACATCATGGTGCTATATTGAGGTGACACACACGCTTGATGACGAGTGTGGGGTCATGCACTATTGGGGATTATGACTTAGTCCGTTTCGAATGACTATTTTACCGCGTATTTGACTGAAATCTATTTGCTATCATCATGATTTGGGCTGAATGCCATATTTGGGCCTTGTGACAACTATTTGAACCATTCGGGGATTTTTACTGGTATTTCCTCATTGTTTTGACTTTATACTTGAACTCAGTCATGTTATATTTCACTGTTTTTCGTACTTAGCCATGTTTACTCTATTTTAACACTTACATGATTTTTTAAATGATATTTTTGGGATGATAATCATGTTTTACTATTGCCCGAGTGGCTTATGAGGATTTTGACTGAGTAAGGCCGAGGGCCTATGATGTGAGGAATCATTTCATACTGATTATGAGGACGAGGGCCTGAGATATGTACGCCACGTGGTGGCTCGATTTATATGAGGCCGAGGGCCTAGTGATGATGCCACGAGGTGGCTTGAAATTGTGCTTGGGCCGTAAGGGGCCCCTCCAGGAGTCTGCACACCCCCAGTGAGCGCGGATACCCATTGTGATGTGAGATTGAGCCCGAGGAGCTGGTATTGTTCTATGTGATTGACCGAGGGGTTGGTATTGTTCTATGTGGTTGCCCGAGGAGCTCGCATTATTCTGAGATGTTGCACGAGGGGCAGATTTGTTGATACTGTGCCCGAGGGGCAAACCTTTATGTGTTTACATTTCATAATTGACTGCCAATTACCTGCTTAATTATTGAAAAGGATGTTCATGAAGTTAAATTTGAGTTAAAGGATTTTTATATATCTTTCACTATTTTAGCTGTTTTAATGGTTTTACTGCTTCATTATAGCATGCTTTGTGCCTTATGTGATTTCCTGGTTTCAGTCTTTATTTATGATTATTACTCACTGAGTTGGAGTACTCACTTTACTCCATGTACCCTGTGTGCAGATTCAGGCGTATCTGGTACCGCGCCCGAGTGCTGATCATTTCCGGCTCAGGCAGATCCAAGGAGTCTCTAGGCAGGTGTTGGCATTCGCAGCCCGGAGCTCTTCCCTATCTTACTTCTACATGTTCTCAATTTCTGTATCAAACTCTATAGTTATATATATTGGAGTACTCCGTTTTGTTAGATGCTCATGACTAGTGACACCCCGGTATCGGGCTGTGTTGGGTTTTATTTCTGCAACCTGTAATATTCACTGCTTATTATTTATCTTACCAAGTTTAAGGCTTAACATTTATTAATTTAATTGCTTAAGAATTGAAATGGGAAATGTGTCGGCTGACCTTGTCTTCACGAGAGGCGTCATCACGACCGAGTCCGGATTTAGGGTCGTGACATTAGAACTATAATTAATGGATTTTAAGGGCAAAAATTGGGGAAAACTAGGGCTTGGTATTGGATACCTAGACTTGAGGATTTGAGGGACCATTTGTGGTCGGATTTTGGTACTTTTAATATATATGAACTCGTGGGGAGATGAGGAATATATTGATGTGAATTTTATCAAATTCCGATACGTGGGCCCGGGGGTCGAGTTTTGGTAATTTCGGGATTTATGTTGTAAATTGATTATTTTTGCCATTCCCTTAGCATATTTTGACGTCGTAATTCTGATTTTGAATAGATTTGACGTGAGTGGAGGCTGATTCGAGGGGCAAAGGCATCACGGGCTAGAGTTTGAACCGGATTGAGGTGAGTAATGATTGTAAATGATGTCCTAAGGGTATGAAACCCCGGATTAGCACATCGTTGTGCAATATTGAGGTGATGCACACACTAGATGACGAGCGTGGGGTCGTGCACTGTTGGGGATTATGACTTAGTCTACACCGAATGACACTTTTACCGCGTATTTGATTGAAATATATTTGCTATCATCATGTTTTGGGCTGAATGCCATATTTGGGCCTAGTGCCAACTATTTGAACCCTTAGGGGATTTTTATTGATATTTCCTCACTGTTTTGACTTTATACTTAAACTCAGTCATGCTATATTCCACTATTTTCATAACTCAGCCATGTTTACTCTGTTCTAACACTTAAATGATCTTTTAAATGATATTTGGAGCTGAGAATCATGTTTTGCTATTGCCCGAGTGGCTTGTGAGGATTTTGACCGAGTAAGGCCGAGGGCCTATGTTGTGAGGAAACACTAATTATAATTATGAGGCCGAGGGCCTGAGATATGTACGCCACAAGGTGGCTTGTTAATTTAAGGCCGAGAGCCTAGTGATGATGCCACGAGATGGCTTGATATTGCACTTGGGCCGTAAGAGGCCCCTCCAAGGGTCTGCATACCCCCACTGAGCGTGGGTACCCATTGTGATGTGATATATAGCCCGAGGGGCTGGTATTGTTAACATTGTGCCCGAGGGGCAATCCTTTATGTGCTTATCTGCCTTATTTGTCTGACATTTACATGTTTAATTGCTGAATAGGCATTTCTTGAAGTTTAAACTGAACTTATATGATTTTACATATCTTTACTGAATCACTGTTCTTACCTATTTTACTGTTTCATTATAGCCTGCAATGTGCCTTACGTGTTTTCATATTTCTCAGTAGTTTATTTATGATTATTACTCACTGAGGTGGAGTACTCACTTTACTCACTGCACCCCATGTGCAGATTCAGGAGTTGTTGATCCTGCCAGCGCGAGTTGAGAGCTTCTGGCAGGCTTTGGAGTCCATGAGGTAGCTACTTGACGTCCGCAGTCCCGTGTTTCTCTCCCCTTATCTCATTTCCTTTTCTTTGATTAGTGACTCTGTAGTAGCTTTATAGACCTTTCTTGTATTTATCCGGATTTGGTAGTTGCTCATGACTAATGACACCCCGATATCGGGCTGTGTTGGGTTGTATTTGGCAAATTGTTTCGTATTGTCATTGCTTATTTTTGGATTTATATCATGTTTAAGACTAAATGCTTATCTCTTAATTGCTTAAAAATGAATTGGAAAAGTGTCGGCTGGCCTTGTCTTCACGAGAGGAGCTATCACGACCGGGTCCGAGTTTTTGGTCGTGACAAGTTGGTATCAGATCCTAGGTTACATAGGTCTCACGCGTCATGATCAGGTTTAGTAGAGTCTCGCGGATCGGTACGGAGTCGTATATATTTATCCTCGAGAGGCTGCAGAACTTTTAGGAAAAACTTCATATTCTTGAAATTCTTGTCGTACGAATTTGTTGATTCGAGTACTAAACTTTTGTCATTCTATTCTCTCACAAATGGTGAGAACACGCGCTACCAGTCAGGATGGACGACCACCAGTACCACCAGCTGTGGCCACTAGAGGCCGAGGACGCGATCGTGGTCACGGTATAGCAAAGGTGTGGTCCGCACAACAGCTAGGGCAGCACCTGTAGATCTACCAGCCGCCCCAATTCAGGATTAGGTCCCAGTTATAGATGCTCCAGCAGCACCAGCTCAGTCACCAGCTGTGCCCATTGTGATTTCGGGTCTTCAAGAGGCCTTAGCTCAGATCCTATCAGTTTGCACTGGCCTAGCTCAAGTGGTTTCAGTCACTACAGTGGCAACTACTTCTTAGGCTTGGGGAGCCAATCAGACTCCTGCCGCTCGCACACCTGAGCAGGTCATGTAGGGACTTCATACGTCGGGGGCACATCCAACCCAGCCGGTTGCAGCTGCTCAGGACTATGTAGTTCCTGCCATGCCAGAGGACGAGCAATGTAGGTTGGAGAGGTTTGGTAGACTTCATCCTCCGACCTTCAGCGATGTAGAGGGCGAGGATACCTAGGGTATCTTGGATAATTGTCAGAGGATGCTTCATACAATGTGTATTCTAGAAACCAGCGGGGTCGCTTTCACTACTTATCAGTTTTTTGGAGCTGCCTTCACTTGGTGGGAGATTTTTGAGTGGCGTAGGCTTGTTGGTGCAGCACCCCTTACCTGGCAGTAGTTCTCCGTTCTCTTTCTGGAGAAGTATGTTCCGCAGTCTCGTAGAGAGGAGCTGCGCAGGCAGTTTGAGTGGTTGCGTCAGGGAGAGATGACTGTGACGCAGTATGAGATGATGTTCTCCAAATTAGCTCGTCATGCTATTTGGTTGGTTCCGATAGATAGAGAGAGGATTAGGAGGTTTGTTGATGGCCTCACTTATCAGCTTCGTATTCTCATAAGCAGGGAGAGGGTGAATGGTGCTACTTTTGAGGATGTTGTAGACACTACTCGTGAGATTGAGTCTGTTCATCGTCAGGAGCGAGAGGAGAGAGAGTCCAAGAGACCTCGAGGATCTGGTTGTTACAGTGGTACTCCTTTGAGAGGTCAGTTTCAGCACGGCAGAGGTCGTCTATTCAGGCATGCTCAGCTAGCTCATCCAGGTTATCGTGGGGCATCATCGGGTCATGATTCTCACAGTTCTCATCAGGGCCAGTCATTACTTAGTGCTTTTCTAGCTCAGAGTTGGTCCCGTGCTCCATCAGCTCAGGGCTCTTCTATGCCAGGTGCATCTGCTAGTCACTCCGGTGTGAGGGGTTCCCTTCAATCCCCTTATCCAGCACGTAGGATTTGTTAAGAGTGTGGAGATATGCGTCATATATGGAGGTAGTGGCCTCGTCGTCTTGCGGGTTCATCTCAGCTGAGGGGTCAGTCATCGGCTTCAGCACCAGTTACTTCATCACCACCCGCCCAGCCAGCTAGGGGTAGAGGTCAGTCAGCTAGAGGTCGTCCTAGAGGGGGAAGTCGATCAGGTGGCGGTCAGGCCCGTTTCTATGCACTTCCAGCTAGACCCGATGCTATTGCTTCCAATGCTGTCATTACAAGTATTGCTTCAGTCTACCACAGAGATACCTCTGTATTATTTGATCTCGAGTCCACCTTTTCTTATGTGTCATCATACTTTGTTGTTATTTGGGTACGCCCCGTGAGTTTCTTGCTTTACCTGTTCATGTATCTATCTCGGTGGGCGATACTATTATTGTAGACCATGTGTATCGGTCGTGTGTGGTGACTATTAGGGGGTTGGAGACCCGAGTAGATCTTTTACTATTATGTATGGTGGATTTTGATGTTATTTTGGGCATGGATTGGTTATATCTGTGTCGTGCTATTCTGGAATATCATGCTAAGATAGTGACATTGGCTATACCGGGTGTGCCACAAATTGAGTGGAGAGGTGTGACTGATTATGTTCCCAGTAGAGTGATCTTATTCTTGAAGGCCCAGGGTATGGTTGGGAAAGGTTGTCTTTCGTATCTAGCCTTTGTGAGGGATGTCAGTGTTGAGACTCCCAGTATTGATTCTATTCCAGTTGTAAGGGATTTTCCCGATGTGTTTCCCGCAGACCTGCCGGGCATGCCACCATACAGGGACATTGATTTTGGTATTGACCTGGTACTGGGCACTCAGCCCATTTCTATTCCATCGTATCGTATGGCACCAGCGGAGTTGAAGGAGTTAAAGGAGCAGCTTTAGGAACTCCTTGATAAGGGGTTCATCCGGCCTAGTGTGTCACCTTGGGGTGCGCCGGTTCTATTTGTGAAGAAGAAGGATGGCACTATAAGGATGTGCATTGATTATAGGAAATTGAACAAAGTAACAGTTAAGAACAAGTATCCTTTGCCTCGCATTGCCGATTTATTCGACCAGCTTCAGGGAGCGAGAGTGTTCTCCAAGATTGATCTCCGTTCAGGTTATCACCAGTTGAAGATCAGGAGCTCAGATATTCTTAAGACAACTTTCAGGACCCGATATGGTCATTATAAGTTCTTGGTGATGTCTTTTGGGCTGACCGATGCCCCAGCAGCGTTCATGCATTTGATGAACAGTGTGTTCCGACCTTATCTCGACTCATTTGTCATAATCTTCATAGACGATATTCTGGTGTATTTGCGAGTCAGGAGGAGCACGCAGAGCATTTGAGAGTTGTGTTGCAGAGATTGAGGGAGGAGAAGCTTTATGCAAAATTCTCCAAGTGTGAGTTTTGTCTTAGTTCAGTGACTTTCTTGGGGCACGTGGTGTCCAACAATGGTATTCAGGTTGATCCGAAGAAGCCCAGACCGTCCTCAGTCTCAGAGATTCACAACTTTCTTGGTTGGGCAGGTTATTATTGCCGGTTTATTTAGGGATTCTCGTCTATCGCATTGCCCTTGACCAAGTTGACTCAGAAGGGTGCTTCATTTGTATGGTCGGATGAGTGTGAGGAGAGCTTTCAGAAGCTCAAAAAAGCCTTGACCACAACTCCAGTATTAGTTTTTCCATCAGCTTCAGGTTCATATACCGTGTATTGTGATGCTTTGAGAGTCGGTATTGGTTGTGTATTGATGCATAATGGTAGAGTTATTGTCAATGCTTCTCGTCAATTGAAGCCTTATGAGAAGAACTACCCCGTTCATGATTTGGAGTTGGCTGCCATAGTTCATGCGTTGAAGATTTGGAGGCATTACTTGTATGGTGTGTCTTGTGAGGTGTTTACTGATCATCGTAGTCGCCAACACTTGTTCAAGCAGAAGGATCTCAATTTGAGGGAGCGGAGATGGTTGGAGTTGCTAAAGGATTATGATATCACTATATTGTAGCATCCGGGAAAGGCCAATGTAGTGGCCGATGCTTTGAGCTGAAAAGCCGTGAGTATGGAGAGTTTGGCATATATTCTAGTTGGGGAGAGACCTTTTGCAGTTGATGTTCAGGCCCTGGACAATCAGTTTGTGAGGTTGGATATTTCGGAGCCCGATCGAGTATTGGCTTGTGTGGTTTCTCTGTCTTCCTTATATGATCACATCAGAGAGTGCCAATATGATGATCCGAATTTGCTTATCCTTAAGGACAGAGTTCAGCATGATGATGCCAGAGATGTGACCATTTGTGATGATGGGGTATTGTGGATGCATAGCCGGATTTTTGTGCCCAATGTGGATGGGCTTTAGGAGTTGATTCTGGAGGAGGCCCATAGCTCGCGGTATTCCATTCATTCGTGTGCTGCGAAGATGTATCAGGATCTGAGATAGCATTATTTATGGAGAATAATGAAGAAAGACATTGTGGGATTTGTAGCTCGGTGTCTCAATTGTCAGCACGTGAAATACGAGCATCAGAGACAAGGTGGCTTGCTTCAGCGGATGGATATTCCCGAGTGGAAGTGGGAGCGGATCACTATGGACTTTGTAGTTGGACTTCCACAAACTTTGAAGAAGTTTGATGCTATTTGGGTGATTATGGATCGGATGACCAAGTCCGCGCACTTCATTCCTTTATGTACTACCTATTCTTCAGAGCGGTTGGAAGAGATCTATATCTGGGAGATTGTTCGTTTGCATGGTGTCCCAGTTTCCATCATTTCAGATAGGGGCACTCAGTTTACTTCGCAGTTTTGGAGGTCTGTGCAGCAAGAGTTAGATACTCAGGTTGAGTTGAGCACAACTTTTCACCCTTAGATGGACGGGCAATTCAAGTGCACTATTTAGATATTGGAGGACATGTTGCATGCTTGTGTCATTGATTTCAGAGGGTCATGTGATCGGTTTTTACCGCTTGCAGAGTTTGCTTATAACAACAACTACTAGTCGAGTATTTAGATGGCTCCATATAAGGTTTTGTATGGTAGGCGGTGTAGGTCTCTAGTTGGTTGGTTCGAGCCCGGTGAGGTTAGGCTATTGGGGACAGACTTGGTGCAGGATGCTTTAAAAAAGGTGAAGGTAATTCAGGAGAGACTTTATATAGCGTAGTCAAGACAAAAGAGTTATGTTGACAGGAAGGTCCGAGATGTGTCCTGCATGGTTGGGGAGAAGGTTTTGTTGAGGGTTTCACCCATGAAGGGTGTTATGAGATTTGGGAAGGAAGGGAGATTAAGTCCTGGGTTCATTGGGCCTTTTGAGGTGCTTCGGAGGATTGGGTAAGTGGCCTATGAGCTTGCTTTGCCACCTAGCTTGTCGAGTGTGCATCCGGTATATTATGTTTTTATGCTCCGGAAGTATATTGGGGACCCGTCTTATGTTTTGGATTTTAGCACGGTTCAGTTGGATGATGATTTGACCTATGATGTGGAGCTAGTAGCTATTTTGAGTCGTCAGGTTCGAAAGTTAAGGTCAAAGGATATAGCTTTAGTGAAAGTGCAGTGGAGAGGTTGTCCCGTGGAGGAGGCTACCTGGGAGACCGAGCGAGAGATGCGGAGCAGATATCCTCACCTGTTTGAGGCTTCATGTATGTTTCTTGACTCGTTCGAGGACGAATGTTTGTTTAAGTTGGGGAGGATGTGACGATCCGGCCAGTCATCTCATGTGTTACCGATCCGTTTCCTCCATTTATGCTTCTTATTGCTTTGTCTATCGGTTCTATATGTGATCGGGTTGGCTGTCTCGGGTTCGGAAAGGATTTGGTAAGGTTTAAGACACTTAGTCTCTTTTGGGGAAGCTTAAGTTGGAAAAATCAATCAGAGGTTGACTTATGTGTTAGAGGGTTCGGATGTGAGTTCCAACGGTTCGGATAGATTCGGAAGGTGATTTGGGACTTAGGAGCGTGATTGGAATGTGTTTTGGAGGTCCGGAGTAGATTTAGGCTTGAATTGGCTAAATTGGTATTTTGGCAATTCCCATTTGGTAGGTGAGATTTTGATATAGGGGTCGGAATGGAATTCCGAGAGTTGCAGTAGTTCTGTGGTGTCATTTGAGATGTGTATGCAAAATTGTAGGTCATTCGGACGTGGTTTGGTTGGGGTTTTGATCAAAAGCGTAATTCGAAAGAATTTGTAAACTTAGGCTTGAATCCGATGTGTTTTGGTTGATTCGATGTTGTTTGAGGTGTTCTAAAGATTGGTATAATTTTGAATAAGGTTATGGGGTATGTTTGTCCTTTTGGTTGAGGTCTGGGGGGCCTCAGGGTGATTTCGAATGGTCGACGGGGAGTTTGGAATTTTTGGAGAAGCTGCAGATTTGCTGCTTCTATTGTTTCCGCACCTACAGATTGGGGACCGCAGGTGCGACGCCGCATATGTAGATTATTGATCGCATAAGCGGAAAGGGGCTAGGAGAGCAGAAACAATAGAAGCGGTCAAGGAGCCGCACCTGCGATGGCACATGCGCAGATATTGCATTGCAGATGCCGAGTTGGGCAGTTTAAGTGAAAACCGCAGAAGCGGGAATATGGCCGCAGAGGTGAAATCCCTGGGCCAGAAAGTATAAATTGTTTCCTTCGTGATTTTTGAGCTATTTCACCATTTCTAAGTCGGCTTTGGAGCGTTTTGGATGATTTTGAAGAAGGATTTTAAGGGAACTTCATTGAGGTAAGGATTTTGGACCTAAAAATCGTTCCTATGGTATTGTTTCACGGATAAGAGCTATAATTAAAGGATTTTAAGGGCTAAAATTGGGGAAAACTAGAGCTTGGTATTGGAGACCTAGACTTGAGGATTTGAGGGACCATTTGTGGTCGGATTTTGGTACTTTTGATATGTATGAACTAGAGGGGAGATGAGGAATCTATTAATGTGAATTTTATCGAATTCCGAAATGTGGGCCCGAGGGTCGGGTTTTGGTAATTTCGAGATTTATGTTTAAAATTGATTATTTTTGCTTGGGCTTCATTTCCTTAGCATATTTTGACGCCATGATTCTAATTTTGGATAGATTCCACGCCAGTAGAGGTTGATTCGAGGGTCAAAGGCATCGCGGGCTAGAGTTTGGACCGGATTGAGGTGAGTAATGATTGTAAATGATGTCTTGAGGGTATGAAACCTCGGATTTGCACATCGTTGTGCTATATTGAGGTGATGTACATGCTAGTAGAGGTTGATGAAACCCATGGTTCTGATTTTGGATAGATTCGATGCCAGTAGAGGTTGATTCGAGGCTCAAAGGCATCGCGGGCTAGAGTTTGGACCGGATTGAGGTGAGTAATGATTGTAAATGATGTCTTGAGGGTATGAAACCCCGGATTTACACATCGTTGTGCTATATTGAGGTGACGCACATGCTAGATGTCGAGCGTGGGATCGTGCACTGTTGGAAATTGTGACTTAGTCCGTCCCGAATGACTATTTTACTGCGTATTCGATTGAAATCTATTTGCTATCATCATGTTTTGGGTTGAATATCATATCTGGGCCTAGTGCCAACTATTTGAACCCTTAGGAAATTTTTATTGATATTTCCTCACTGTTTTGACTTTATACTTGAACTCAGTCATGCTATATTCCACTATTTTCATAACCCAACCATGTTTACTCTATTCTAACACTTAAATAATCTTTTAAATGATATTTTGAGCTGAGAATCATGTTTTGATATTGCTCGGGTGGCTTGTGAGGATTTTGACTGAGTAAGGCCGATGGCCTATGTTGTGAGGAAACACTGATTATGATTATGAGGCCGAGGGCCTGAGATATTTACGCCATGAGGTGACTTGTTGATATGAGGCCGAGAGCCTACTGATGATACCACGAGATGGGTTGATATTGCGCTTGGGCCGTAAGGGGTCCCTCCAGGAGTCTGTACACCCCCAGTTAGCGCGGATACCCATTGTGATGTGAAATATAGCCCGAGGGGCTAGTATTGTTGACATTGTGCTCGAGGGGCAATCCTTTATGTGCTTATCTATCTTATTTGTCAATCATTTACCTGTTTAATTGTTGAATAGGCATTTCTTGATGTTTAATCTGAACTTATATGATTTTACATATCTTTACTGAATCACCGTTCTTACCTGTTTTACTTCTTCATTATAGCCTGTAATGTGTTTACGTGTTTTCATATTTCTCAGTCGTTTATATATGATTATTATTCACGGAGTTGGAGTACTCACTTTACTCCCTGCACCCTGTGTGCAGATTCAGGCGTTGCTGATCCTGTGCGCGAGTTGAGAGCTCCCGGCAGGCTTTGGAGTCCATGAGGTAGTTGTCTGGCATCCGCAGTCCCGTGTTTCTCCCCCTTTATCTCATTTTCTTTTCTCTGATTAGTGACTCTATAGTAGCTTTATAGACCTTTCTTGTATTTATCCGAATTTAGTAGTTGCTCATGACTAGTGACACCCCGGTATCGGGCTATGTTGGGTTGTATTCCGCAAATTATTTCGTATTGTCATTATTTATTTTTGGATTTATATCATGTGTAAGATTAAATGCTTATCTCTTAATTGCTTAAAAACAAATTGAAAAAGTGTCGGCTGACCTTGTCTTCACGAGAGGTGCCATCACGACCGGGTCCGGGTTTGGGGTCGTGACATCTAGTCCATCTGACAGCCTTCGCATTTGCGAAGAACATCTCGCATTTGCGAGGAAGGCTGGCCTTGAGGTCTTCGCATTTGCGAAGCAAAAACTCGCATTGCGATCCCTGATTACATTGCAATTGCGATGCCTGGTCTCGCAATTGCGAGATCAGGGGCCTGCTACACAGCTGCAACATACCAGCCATCTTACTAAGTCCAAATTCACACTGTGGCCTATCCAAAACTCACCCGAGCCATCGAGACTCCAAACTAAACATGCACGCAAGTCTAAAAACATCATACGGACTTGCTCGTACAATCATATCATCAAAATAACATCAACAACTATGAATTTAACCTCAAATTCATGAAATTTTTTAAGAACATTGAAATTTCCATGTCCGATTTATACCAAATCAACTCAGACTCTAACCAAATTTCAAAGATTCAACTTTATTTTTAAACCTGTACCGGGCTCCGGAACTAAGATACGGGCCTGATACCATCAAGAAAATGCATCATTTCTCTTCTAAAAGCTTTTATATTTTCCACCAACCAATTTTTTTTAAAAATTCTTTTCTCGAGCTAGGGACCTCGGAATTCGATTCTGGGGCATACGCCAAAGTCTCATATTTTATTACGAAGCCTACGGGACTGTCCGATTACGGGTCCGGATCCGTTTACCAAGAATGTTGATCGAAGTCAACTTTAACCAATTTTAAAGGCCAAATTCATTATTTTTTTTAAAATTTCACATAAAAGCTTTCCGGAAACGCGCTTGAACTGCGCACGCAAATTAAGGTGAGATAAAAAAAAGGTTTTTAAGGCATCGAAACACAGTTTTGACTTCTAACACAAGAGATCCTTTAGGGTCATCACATTTTTCTCCGACCCTATAATTGTATTGAAAATTTCAATGAACCTATATAATATTTTAATGCCGAACCCAGAAGCAACGCGTTGTCAGTTTGTTCCTTTTAACGAAGCTTTCCATCTCTTTTTTTTTTTTTGAAGAAAAAAGATAAAATCTCCAAACAAAGAAGGCTCACTCTCCCAATCAAAATCAAAAGAAAAGTGAATGAGAGAGTGTCTCCCTATCAAAATCAAAAGAAAAGTGAATGAGAGAGTGTTTGGTCACGTTTTTGTTCAACGTCCCATCTCTAATATTTTTTCTTTCTTCTTTTTCTCATTCTTTATTTTTCTTGTTCGTCTTTCTTTTGTCCTTTGATTTTTACGTAGATTTTGCTTTTATTTTAAAACTTTTGATTCCAAAGGTTGAACCTTATAGTATTTGTATTGTTGTGCAATACTTCTCCTAAAATTTTAGACGGATTTTTTTAATTTTTTCTTCACCATTGCCATGTGAATATGATTTGTATAATAATCGGAGGATAGAGACCATATATTTTATTCTTTTTTATTTCTGATTTTTATAAATTTCAATAGTTTTTTATACATGGCTTCACAAGTTTAATGAACAAATATTAAGCAATTTAAATCTTCAATTTTTATTTTTTTATTTTTGTTCCTTTTATGGTGCAAGATCAAATTAAAGTGAGATATTCAATTTGTAATAGTAGACTACAAATAGTTTTTCTTATAAAAGAAGTCCTTTGTAACCGTCTAAGAACTGAATTCGAAAAAAGATGGAAATTGAGAAATTGGGGAATTTTATTAATTGGGCAACAATAGTTCAAATGATTGGAAATCAACAATCGATTACAGGTAACAACTAATCGATAGCGGGTAACTTCAAACTCCATTAACACCTGCAATGGAAAAGTAGGGTTCAGAATTGATAGAAGAAAGGAGAAGAAAAGAAGAGTGGAAGAAGAGAGAGAAAGAGAGTTAGGGAAATGAATTTACCAGATTTCTAACTAACTTCCCTCTCCGTTGGAATCTGTTGAAATAGCCAACTGGTTGTAACCTTCGTCAATGATGTTTGAGATTGAATCTGTGCCCTTTATTATTTAAAAGTGGCTATGCACGTGCCTCACTTATTGAGTTGTTGTTGTCCACATGGCTTTATTAATTCCGACCATCACCTAACATATATCGCTAACCTTAATTCCTCTTTCTAATTTCAACCTTCACTTTCTAAATCGAGCCCCCAATTTCTCTCTTCAGCTTACACATTACACTGCCCTTCCCTTCCAAATCGACCTTGTCCTCAAGGTCGTAATAGAACGACAAAGTCAGGAAATTGACTTTGTATGTAGCCCTAGTCCTCCCATGTGGTTTCATCTCGCCCCAAATTTGTCCACTGAACCAAGACCTTCATGGCGGTTGCGTTGTTGACTTTGACAATATTTCATTGCAAGATGGCTAAGGGCTGAACTAACACTCGACCACCTTCATCACAAAGTGGAGGCTATTGTTGTGGAATCACTGCTGGACCCACTCTTTTTTAAGATATGGTATATGGAAGACAGGATGGACTTGCGAACCTAGAGGAAGCTCTAAGCGGTAAGCGACTGAACCTATCTTTTGTAGGACTTTGTAAGGTCCATAAAAATTGGAACTAAGCTTTAATTTTCTTCGAATAGCTACTGAGGCTTGTCGGTATAGTTGTAACTTCAAATGGACCAAATCGCCTTCTTGAAGGTGTCTATCTATTCAATTTTTGTCTGCATAGAATTTCATACGAGCTTGATTCTGTTGCAGTTTTTCTTTCAAGATTTGCAACATGTTCTGCCTCTAAGCTATACACTGGCCCACTAGCGTATATGTGAGGTGGTGTAGGGAGCCTAGTGGTACTTGTGAAGGAGGATATCCATATAGAGCCTCAAATGGAGTGGACTTGAGAAATGTGTGGTGGTTGGTATTATACCACCATTCTGCTAGAGGCAACCACTTCATCCACTGATTGAGATCTGAGAAAACCGTAGCCTTGAGAAAGGTTTCCAAACATCGATTAAGTCTTTCAAATTTCCCATCAGACTGAGGATGGTATGCACTAGTCATATTCAATTTAGTACCCAAGGATTTGAATAATTGTTGCCAAAATTGACTTGTGGATATCGAGTATCTGTCAGTTACTATGGATTTAGGCAACCCATATAACTTATAAATCTCTTTAAGGAATATCTCAGCTATGTCCTCAGCTGAATATGGGTGTTTAAGGGTAATGAAATGCCCATACTTAGTCAGCATGTCAACTACTACCAGGACTGCATTCTTAGACCTAGAAATGGGGAGACCTTCCACAAATTCCATAGCAATGTCCAGCCATGGTAAGTTTGGTATGGGCAATTGTTGTAGTAGACCTGGCGTGTGGATATTTTCTATTTTCACTCTTTGACAAACATTACACTCAACCACCCACTTATAAATGTCATTCTTCTTATGAGGCCAAAAAAATACCATACTAACTTTTTTGTAAGACCCTTGTTGCCTAGAATGGCCCCCAAGGGTAATTGATGCAGCAACTCAAATATTCTGTTCCTCAGATTGGTTGCTCTCCCCACAAAAATCTTGTGTTCAAATCTGATGATGCTCTTTTGTAAGGTATAACCCAGCCTGTTGCCAGGAATGGTTATCAACTCAGTAATGAGTTGAATGGTTGTAGGTTCATGCTCATAGTTGTGTATTATATATTGAATCCATGTAGGCTCTACACTGGTGATGGTATTAAGGGATGAGTCATCCTCTAGTCTTCTAGAAAGAGCATCAGTCACTCTATTCCCAGTTCCCTTCTTATATTGGACTTCATAGTCTAGCCCCAGTAGCTTAGTGAGTCCCTTTTGCTGAAGAGCGATAGTTACTCTTTGTTCCAGCAAGTATTTGAGGATGTGATGGTCAGTTCTGATAATGAAATGGCCCCTTGTAGATAATGTCTCCACCTATCTATAGCTAATAGTATAACCATATACTCCTTTTCATATGTAGAAAGTCCTAGATGTTTAGGGGCCAAGGCATTGCTAAAGAAGGCAATTGGTCTGCCTTCTTGAATTAGTACAACTCCCATCCCTTTATATCATGCATCAGTCTCCACTATGAAAAGTTTTAGTGAAGTCTGCTAGGGCTAGAATAGAGGCAGTAAACATAGACTACTTGAGTTATTGAAAAGCCACTTCAGTTTCTGCATTCCATTTAAAAGAATTCTTCTTGAGCAGGTTGGTTAGTGGCCTACTGATGATGCCAAAGGATTTTATAAATCTACTATAATAGCCAGTGAGACCTAGAAATCCTGTCAAGGCTTTCATAGTTTTGGGAACATGCCAATTAACCATTGCTTCTATTTTTGTAGGGTATGTGGACACCCCCTTCCTAGTAATAATATGTCTCAAGTACTCCACCTTAGCTTGACCAAAAGAACACTTTGAAAGTTTAACATACAATTGTTCCTTTCTTACAATCTGCAGCACCTTGTTAAGATGCTCCTTGTGATCTTGAACTGTGGCACTATAGACTAGGATGTCATCAAAGAATGCCAAGAAAAATTGTCTCAAATATGCCCTGAAAACATGGTTCATTAGCCCCTGAAATGTAGCTTGGGCATTAGTCAACTCAAAAGGCATGATTTTAAACTCATAATTCCCCAAATGAGTTCTAAATGCAGTCTTATACATATTTACCTTCCCCATTCTGATTTGGTGGTAGCCAGCTCTTAGGTCAATCTTTGAGAATATGTAGGAACCACTTAACTCATCCATTAAATCATCCTACTAATGGCATGAGAAACTTGTCTTTGATGGTCATTTTATTGAGCTATCTCTAATCGATGCAAACCTCCAACTACCATCTTTTTTCTTTACTAATAGTACTGGAGAAGAAAAAAAAAGAGTGAATTGGTTGTATAATGCCATTATGAAGCATCTCATTCACTTGTTTTTCAATCTTCTTTTTCTAAAAATAACTGTACATATATGGTCTAATGTTGACTGATGCTGCATCTGATTTTAGGGGTATAAAATGATCTTGTTGCTTGCTGGAAAGCAGTGTTTTGGGCTCCTCAAAGACATCTAGATATTGCTTAATGATGTTGTTTATGGTTACTGGTACAACCTCCTCCTGGTCAACTTCTGCAGCTGACAAGGTAAACATGTGAGCCCATATTGCTTGTCCTTTCTTCAGTAGTTGTTTAACACCAGTAGTACACATGTTTTTCAATTCTCCTTGGTTGTATATGCCTTTAAGTTCTACTCTTTTTCCCTTATGGGAAATATCCACCTTGTACTCTATGAAATCTAATAGAACTGGATTATGCATCTTCATCCAATCCCCCCCTAATATCATATCATTGCCCCTAGTTTTATGAGTCTCACTGAATCTTCAAATTCCACCCCTTGGATTTTTCACTTGAATTTGGGACAAAAGTGTAGACTCATGAGGTAGTTCTCATTGGCCACAGTGACCCTCATGGGTCTGTTGTTTGTGATGATGCATTCCATCATCTTAGTTGTCTCAAGCTCCAAGAAACTGTGGGTACTCTCTGAATCAAGTAGGATAGTTATCTGATTCTTCTTAGATTCTCCTTTAAGTTTGATTGTGTTGGGCACCTCAGTACCAGAAAGGGAATTTAAGATGATGGCTTCATCCATCACTTCACCTTCATGTAGCTCCTCTAATGGTTCTTTTTGGCCTATTATCTCCTCCTATTGAATTTCTTCTTCATGTTCTTCCGCAGTAATGGCATTGTTCTGTTTCTCTTTGCACTGATGTCCCGGAAAGTATTTATCACCACACTTATAATGCAGTCTTTGATTCCTCATGTACTTATTTACTCTAGTGTTCTGGTTGCCAAAATTGTTGGAACCTTCTCCCTTGTGATTTGTACTAGAACGCTGATTACTAGGATTTGCAGACTGGTTGGTGTATGAGCTCTTGCCCCAAGTGGCCTTTCCCTTTTTATCTCATGCTTCTATTACCTTCTCCTGATGTTTAGCTTTTTCCACATCTTGACTTAAGGTAAAGGGATCTAACATCTTAACTGTGTATCTAATATCCTCTTTTAGGCCCTCCATAAAGAATTCCAAAAACATTCCTCAGGAATAGTAGGGTTTCTAATTAAAACTCATGCCTTAAGATCCTCAAATTGTTTTAGATACTCATTAACAGTTCCCTTTTGTTCAATTTTTTTGAATTATCCTATCAATTTGGATTTACTATTTCTTGCATTTTGGAATCTTTTACATAGTTCCTCACAAAAATCTTGCCATCTAACAGTTCCTCTACTAAGGTGATAAGAGAAATACCAAGCTTCAGCCTTACCACATAGATGTATAACTACTTCCTCAAGCTTCTGATCTAGGTCATTAATGTGGTTGTAATGGAAGTTTCTCTCATATTTCCTCAACCAAGAACAGTGGTCTGTTCCTTCTGCCCCATCAAAATAAGGAAATTCCACCCTAGAATGGTTGCGATGTGGTCTCTCCAATGTCACAACAGTTGTAACATAATTTTCCCCAACTCTGCCACCTGAGGCTTCAAGGTGATGATTCTCTAGTAGAGCACTTCCTAAGATACCCGGCTGGCTGGGGAGTAACTTCTCCATCAAGAATCTAGCTTCTTAGCTATATCATAAATTTTTGTATCAGTAGTTTCCGATTTTTTGCTAGTTTCAGCTATGTGATGTTGTAACTAAGTCTCCAGCTTCTTCACATTGTCCTCCATTATTTTGGACCTTATTTCAGTTAATGTCATGTCTGTTGTTGGGCCAGAAAAGACTCTGATACTAGTTGTAATAGTCTAGGGGTGGCAAATGGGCAGGTCGGGTCAGATATGAGTGGGTCAAAATGGGTAATTTAAAAAATGGATATCCGACCTGACCCGTATTTGAGACGGATAAAAATGGATTTATCCGACAGATAATATGGATATCCATATTATCCATGACTTCTTAAATATGATCACTTATGAGATAATTCCTACTCTTCCAAACTTGAGAAACTCTATTTTGAGGCTTTACAAATTTAAAAGTTAAACACATTAGTTATCCATTGGTTATCCATTTAGTTAACTATTTTCTAAGTGGATAATGTGGTTCTTTATTCATATTCAACCCGTTTTTAAATGGTTCATTATCCAACCCATTTTTTGATTGATAATATGGGTGGATAACTATTTTCTTTTAATCATTTTACCACATCCATAATAGTTTAAGAATTGAATACGAAAAAAGAAGGAAATCCAGAAATTTGGGAGTTTTATTAATTAGGCAACAATAGTATAAATGATTGAAAATTCAACAATTGATTACAAGTAATAACTATAATCGATAGGGGGTAACTTCAAGCTCCATTAACACCAGCAATGGAGAAGTAGGGCTCAGAATTGATAGTAGGAAGGAGAACAAGAAGAAGAGAGTTGAAGAAGAGAAAGAAAGAGAGGAAGGGAAGTGAATTTACCAGATTTCTAACTAACTCCCCTCTCTGTTGGAATCTGTTGAAATAGCCAATTGATTGTAACCTCCGTCAATGACAACTGTCCGATTATAATTTTTGAGATTGGATCTGTGTCTCCAGCTTCTTCACATTGTCCTCCATTATTTTGGACCTTTTTCAGTTAATGTCATGTCTGTTGTTGGGCCAGGAAAGGCTCTGATACCAGTTGTGATAGTCTAAGGGTGGCAAACGGGCGGGTCGGATCTGGTCGAATATGAGGGGTCAAAACGGGTAATTTAAAATTGGATAAATTATCTGATCCGACCCGTATTTGAGACGGATAAAAATGAGTTTATCCGGCGGATACTATGTATATCTATATTATCCATGACTTCTTAAATATAATCACTTATGAGAGAATTCCTAGTCTTTCAAACTTGAGAAACTCCATTTTGAGTCTTTACAAATATAAAAGTTAAACACATTAGTTATCCATTTGGTTAACCATTTTCTAAGTGGATAGTATGGTTATTTATCCATATTCGACCCGTTTTTAAATGGTTAATTATCCAACCCATTTTTTGATGGATAATATGGGTGGATAATTATTTTCTTTTAATCATTTTGCCACCTCTATAATAGTCTATGAACTGAATTCGAAAAAATATGGAAATTGAGAAATTGGGAGTTTTATTAATTGGGAAACAGTAGTACAAATGATTGGAAATTCAACAATCGATTACAAGTAACACTATAATCGATAGTGGGTAACTTCAAGCTCCATTAACACCAACAATGGAGAAGTAGGGTTCAGAATTGATAGAAGGAAGGAGGAGAAGAAGAAGAGAGTGGAAGAAGAGAGAGAAAGAGAGGAAGGGAAATAAATTTACCGGATTTCTAACTAACTCCCCTCTCCATTGGAATCTATTGAAATAGCCAACTGATTGTAACCTCCGTCAATGACAACCATCCGATTATAATGTTTGAGATTGGATCTGTGTCCTTTATTATTTACAAGTGGCTATGCACGTGCCTCACTTATTGAGTTGCTGCTGTCCACTTGGCTTTATTAATTCCGACCATCACATAGCATATATCGATAGCCCTAATTCCTCTTTCTAATTTCAACCCTTCACTTTCTAAATCGAGCCCCCAATTTCTCTCTTCAACTTGCACATTACATTCTTTTATATAGCAATATTTGTTCGGGACAGAAAAGGATGTGTGCATTAAGCTGGCGAACTTTGCATCATTTGATAACCTTCTTCATATATTAGCTAAAAAGAACCTTATTCATATCAATAAGAAAAAAGTAAAGGAAAGCAAAAAAGCTTTTCGATGTATCTACTTTCATATGCAGTGAACTATTAAAATAAATATGCACAAGATATAAAGACTTAGTTATTTGTTTAAGTTTGATATTATCTGTTGCTATTTCAACGATGATTTTTTTTTAATGAAATTTATTAAAAATGACTCACACTGGTGATAACATTTTAAATGATTGTTTAGTTTGTTATGTAAAGAATGAAGGAATTGAAACTTGAAAGTGCCTAACGCTGCTATCATTTATCGTTCTATAAAATATGATAAGCCGTCGAATGCAATTGTATGATAATATTTATATTCATATATTGTATTTAAATGGTTCATTACTTATTGAATATATATTATTAAATATTGGTACTCGTTCCTTGTATTGTTAGTATTGTATATTAACTTGAGATTGTTGTCTTGTCTTTAAATTCAGAACCCATACACTTAAAATTCTAGCTCCGTCTATGGATCAATGCAATCTTGAACGAATTGGGGCGATCAAATGAGTTTGGGCTCAAATTGGTTTTACTAATAGGTTTCCTTACTCCCATATATCTTTGAGTTTTATCTTTAATTGTTGACCATTAAGTCAACAACTACTTTAAGTTAGATGTGGATGCAGGTCTGGAAATCTGTAGTAGTCTCTTTTGGAAAGTGTTTAAAGCTTTTCTCGGAAGCTCAAGCAAAGAAGCAACAAGGAAATTACGGGATTGTTTACCAAAAGATTTGATTCAAATTCAGTATTTATCTAAAAGATTTAATGAAATATATACAAATTACAATTCAGAATCCAGTAGCTAAAAAAGATGAGAATCCATGTTCGAAAACTAAATATGTAGAACAGGGGGATCTCCCGAACTACTGTTCCGTAGTCCCAAAGTAAGTATGCAGGGTAGGGAGTGTCACGACCCTAAATCCGATCCTGGTCGTGAAGGCGCCTCTGGTGAAGACAAGACCAGCCAACACGCTCCCAATTCATTTTAAGCAATTAAGTAATAAAACTAAGTCTTAATCATAATCATAAATCCCAAAATAAGGTAGATAATAAAGTTTGCGGAAAAAGAACATAGCCCGATATCGGGGTGTCACCAGTCATGAGCATCTACAAACCGAAAAAAGACAAGAAAAATCTACATAGTCTAATACAGAGCTAAAACAGAGAAAATAAGATAAGGGAAGAAGCTCTGGGCTGCGAACGCCGGCAGCTACCTAGAGAATCTCTGAATCCGCTTGAGCTGGAAAGATCAACACTCGCTAGCGGGACCTGAAGTGCCTGAATCTGCACACGGGGTGCAGGGAGTAAAGTGAGTACTCCAACTCAGTGAGTAATAATAATAAATGAAGACTGAGAAATAAGAAATCACGTAAAGCACATCACAGGCTATAAGGAAGCAGTAAAAGCCAGCATAAATAATGAAACAGTGAAAATATGCAATGTCACTTTAGTTTAGTTTAAGCTTCTTAAAATCCCTTTTTAAGCAGTAAAGCAAGTAAAAGACAGGCAACTAGAAAAGGTAAACACATAAAGAAATGCCCCTCGGGCCCAATACTTAGTCATTGATCAGCTGAACAAAACACCGGCACAGATTTCTATCCTATCTTTGCTGCAAAGTTCCGACGCACATAAGAATGCCTTGTTGAAGGTGCTGAGTGAGGAATATGTACCAAGAAACATAACCGGAGGATAAATGGCAAACATGGTAGGGCAGGTATTGGAAAGTCACAAGATCACTTTTCATGAAGATGAGCTGCCACCAGAAGGGTTGAGTCACAACAAAGCGTTGCACATCACCGTGCAATGCGAAGATTATTTTATCACTAGGATCCAGATTGATGGAGGGTCCAGCCTCAATATTTGTCCGTTGGTAACACTCAAAACATTGGGAAAGGGGCTACATGAGATCAAGGATGGGGCCATCAACGTCATAACTTTCGACGGTTCCCAAAGGTCCACTATTAGGGAAATTAGTTTGTGCTTGCAAATGGGGCCTACTTGGTTCGATGTCAATTTCCAAGTAATAGATGTGCCAACATCTTAACACTTGCTATTAGGATGGTCGTGGATTCATACCGTTGGGGCTGTAGCGTCAACACTACATCAGGCAGTGAAGTTTGAGTGGAATCACCAAGAGGTGATCATTCACGACGACGGTAGCAATCCCATTTATAGTCACCAAACCATCCCAGTGATCGGAGGAAGAAGAAAGATAAGCGGGGAACCCACCACCACATCGAGCGAGTCAACGCCGTTGACAAAGACAAATGGTGGGACAACAAAATTGAAAGCATATTAAACTGTAGCGGATATGAACCTGGCAAGGGACTTGGCAAGAACCTCCAAGAAATTGCCAAGCCTACCAAACTGAAGAAACATGGCACCACTTTTGGTTTGGGATACGAGTATACTTGGGAGGAATTCAACAACTGGTCGCCGCCATGGCACGGTCCATACTACCCGCTGGAGCAGCCAATACCACATTTGGAGCAGACTTTCCAGCCGACCGATGTTATCTATGGGTCGGAAGAAGAGGAAGCATTGGCAGTAGTGAGGAATTTATTCCTAGAAGATGATGATAGGGATTGTTGTGTCATTTTCGAGGAGGATGGGGAGGAAGGCCCTTCCATACAGGTTGTAAGCCGAGGAGCATGCCTCAAAAATTGGACCATCAGAACTACCAAAAATTGGACCATCAGAACCACCAGAGCCCGGAAAGCCTCGGGGTAGCAAGGCTGAATAAAGCATCATGCACTATCTTTTATTTTTACTAGTTGATTTTCCTTTCGCATTTTGAATTTTCGCAATAAGATCTTCCAATGTTCAAAGCAGTTATGAAATTTCTCAACGCATTTCGGTTTCCTTACAAATATTATTCTTATTATTTTCTCTCATTAATTTATTTATACAGCATTACTATTACCTATCTTGATGAACCAATGACTATGACATACAATGAGACAACGCAATAAACGGATATAGATTCAGAGGAAGATGATATACCAGAAGAGATTATTAAAGAAGTCGAGAACTTTGAGAACAGGATGAAGTCCAACCTAGACGAGACTGAGATTGTTAACCTGGGAGATGCAGAAAATGTCAAAGAGACACGAATCAACATTCACTTATCACCGTCAGAAAAGGAAGAGTACACAGAATTTCTAAGAGAATACGAGGACATATTCGCCTGGTCATATGGTGACACGACTGGTTTGAGCACATCTATTATGGCCCACAAACTACCAACTTATCTAACATGTCCACTGGTAAAGTAGAAGCTCAAAAATTTCAAGCCTGATATGAGTCTGAAGATAAAAGAAGAAGTCACTAAGCAGGTCAAAGCTAAGGTTCTCAGGGTAGTAGAATATCCGACATGGTTAGCCAATATTATGCTGGTGATGAAGAAGGATGGGAAGGTCAGAGTCTGTGTTGACTATCATGATCTAAATCGGGCCAGTCCGAAGGACGACTTCCCCTTGCCAAACATACACATCCTAATTGACAATTACGCCAAGCATGAGTTGCAATCATTTGAAGATTGTTTCGCTGGGTATCATCAAATCTGAATGGATGAAGAAGATGCTGAGAAAACGGTTTTTATTACAACGTGAGGAATGTACTGTTACAAGATGATGTCGTTCGGGTTAAAGAATGCGGGGGCCACCTATACGAGGGATATGACTACCATTTTCCATAATATGATACACAAGGAGATATAGGTGTACGTAGATGATGTTATTATCAAGTCCAAGAAAGCCACTAATCAAATGGAAGATTTGAGGTAGTTCTTCAACATACCGAGAAGGTACAACCTGAAACTGAATCCCGCAAAATGTACATTTGGGGTTCCTACCGGAAAACTACTTGGGTTCATTATGAGTCGTCGAGGGATAGAGCTGGATCTATAAAAGGTCAAAGCTATTTAAGAATTGCCACCACCAAAGAATAAGAAGGACGTAATGAGCTTCTTGGGGAGACTCAACTATATTAGTCGGTTCATAGCACAATCTACTGTCATTTGTGAGCCAATATTTAAGATGTTGAAAAAGGACGCTGCTACCAAATGGACTGATAATTGTCAAAAGACCTTTGACAGAATCAAGGAGTACCTGCCAACACCACCAGTTTTGGTCCCGCCGAGCCGGGTAAACCTCTATTACTCCACCTTGCAATATTGGATGGAGCGTTCGATTGCGTTCTGGGTCAGCATGATGAAACAGGGAGGAAGAAGCAGGCCGTCTATTACCTCAGTAAGAAGTTCACCCCGTACGAGGCTCGGTATTCTCTGTTATAGCGCACCTGTTGTACTTTGACTTGGGTAGCTTAGAAGTTGAGGCACTACTTCTGTGCCTATACTACATATCTCATATCAAGGATGGATCCCTTGAAGTACATATTTCAGAAGCCCATGCCCACTGGCAAGCTGGCCAAGTGGCCAATCCTGTTGAGTGAATTTGACATTGTCTATGTGACTCAGAAAGTAATCAAAGTACAGGCACTAGCAGATCACCTTGCTGAAAATCCCGTGGACGGAGAATATGAACCCCTGAAAACATATTTTCCTGATGAAAAGGTATCATTCATAGGAGAAGATATTGCAAAATCCTATGACGGTTGGAGAATGCTTTTCGATGGATCAACAAATTTCAAAGGAGTTGGTGTAGGAGCGGTCCTAGTATCAGAAACCGGTCAACATTATCCAATGTCTGCCAAACTCAGGTTCCCCTACACCAACAATATGGCCGAGTATGAAGCCGGCATCTTAGGGCTCAAGATGGCCATTGACATGAACATTCAAGAGTTGCTAGTAATTGGAGATTCGAGCTTGCTTATACATCAGGTCCGAGAGGAATGGGCAACTAAAAACTCCAAAATACTCCCTTATCTGCATCACATACAGGAGTTGAGAAAGAGGTTCACAGAGATAGAGTTCCAGCATGTTCCCAGAGTCCAGAATGAGTTTGCTGATGCATTGGCTACCCTATCATCCATGATACAACATCCAAATAAGAACTTTATTAATCCCATTCCGGTAAAGATCCATGATCAGCCAGCTTATTGTGCTCATGTTGAGGAAGAAGCACACGGAAAGCCTTGGTTTCATGATATCAAGGAATATTTGACGAAAGGAGAATATCCAAAACTTGCAAATCCTACTCAGAAACGCACACTTCAGAGGTTGTCCAACAATTTCTTTCACAACGGAGGAATCCTATATAGGAGGACTCCTGATTTAGGATTGCTAAGATGTGTCGAAGCAAAAGAAGCATCTAAACTGCTAGAAGAAATCCACATTGGGACCTGCGGTCCACATATGAATGGCTTTGTTTTAGAAAAGAAGATACTCTGGGTTGGTTACTTCTGGATGACTATGGAGATGGACTACATCTAATATGTCCGAAAGTGCCACCGCTGTCAGATACATGCAGACAGGATAAAAGTGCCTCCAAATGAGCTTAATATGAAAAGCTCGCCGTGGTCGTTCACCACATGGGGAATGGATATTATTGGACCAATCGAACCCGCCGCATCAAACGGGCACAGGTTTATCCTAGTAGCAATTGATTATTTCACCAAATGGGTTGAAGCAGCATCTTACAGGGCAGTGACTAAGAAAGTCGTGACAGACTTTGTCCGCGATCGCATTGTTTGTCGATTTGAAATTCCAGAGTCAATCATCACTAATAATGGCTCCAACCTCAACAGTGACTTGATGAAAGCTATGTGTGAAACCTTCAAAATCAAATACAAGGATTCCACAGCCTATAGGCCACAAATGAATGGATCTGTAGAGGCTGCCAACAAGAATATCAAGAAGATACTAAGGAAAATGATAGAGAAGCATAAGTAGTGGCACAAGAAGCTATCATTTGCTCTATTGGGGTATCACACCACAGTCCGCACATCAATCGGGACAACCCCCTATATGCTGGTTTATGGTATAGAAGCCATCATTCCCGCCGAGGTGGAATTCACTCATTAAGAATCATACAGGAAGCAGAGCTAGACGATGCAGAATGGGTGAAGAATCATTGAGAACAGCTAGCTCTTATAGACGGAAAGAGAATGAATGCAGTTTGCCATGGTCAACTTTATCAGAATAGAATGTCCAGAGCCTTCAACAAAAGAGTCAAGCCAAGACAATTCACACCAGGGCAGCTGGTATTAAAGAAGATTTTCCCACATCAAGATGAAGCCAAAAGGAAATTCTCTCCCAACTAGTAGGGTCCATACATGGTTCACCGGGTTCTGACAGGAGGAGCCCTCATACTTGCAGAAATAGACGGGGAAGTTTGGCCAAAGCTGATCAATTCAGACGCAGTCAAGTGATACTATGTGTAACCTTTATGCTTTCTTTTATGATTTAAGTTTAACCACGCCTGACCTGATTCCCGTTTAATAGGGGATACGTAGGCAGCCCTATGGGTTCGGTCACAATTCAATAAAATTTTCATTTCCCCCGCTATTGGAAACTGGGGCAGAATTTTGAGGAGGACCCTCAAAATTCTGAAGTCGATTCCAGCCATTTATCATTAACAGTAGTCAGAAGCAACAGCCCAGTAAATTGGGGCAGAATTTTAAGGAGGACCCTCAAAATTCCGGAGCAAGAGAAGTTGCAATGTCTTGAACCACGTCGTAGTCATCGGTTCATCTAAAGAAAACTATTCTTAATTATGCACTTATGTTATGCTTTTACTAAATCATGCATGTTTATTACTAAAATTTCCTTGTTTAGCAACGTCACCCCAGTGATATATACAGTATCGCCTGATCAAAGCTGAGCAGGTCAAGCAAAGCCAGCGGGGATACGAACTAACATTTCCCCTTTACAAACTCACGATTTTTCTTTGGATGCAGGCACTTGAGTTGCAAAATCATCAAATATACTATACGCTCACTCACAAAGTTCAGGAATACAACTCTCCAAACCGTTTCACTTGCTCGCAACTGCTATCCGCACACAAAAGTGTCCCCAACAGGCACAATATCCCAAGCAATCACGCTACCGCAATCTTCTATCAGCTAAGAAAACTCTATTGCCATTTGCCATTTTTACTTCCTGCATAAGGCTACCATTCCGCCTTCCGAGACTAAGCTCTGTCTCCATCTGCATTCTCTGCATTGCATAAGGCTACCATTCTACCTTTCGAGACTAAGCTCTGTCTCCACCTGCATTCTCTGCATTGCATAAGGCTACCATTCTGCCTTCTGAGGTTAAGCTCTACCTCCACCTGGATTCTCTGCATTGCATAAGGCTACCATTCTGCCTTCCGAGACTAAGCTCTATCTCCATATGCATTCTCTGTATTGCATAAGGCTACCATTCTGCCTTCCGAGACTAAGCTCTGTCTCCATCTGCATTCTCTGCATTGTATAAGGCTACCATTCTGCCTTTCGAGGTTAAGCTCTACCTCCATCTGTATGGCTGAAAGATCGCCACTTTATTTATATTCTACATGGCTGAAAGATCGCCACTTCATTTACATCTTGCATCAGCTGAAAGATCGCCACCTTATTTACATCTTGCATGGCTGAAATATCGCCACTTTATTTACATTTTGCATCGACTAAAAGATTGACACTTCATTTACATCTTGCATCGGCTGAAAGATTGCCACTTCACTTACATCTTGCATCGGCTGAAAGATCGCCACTTCATTTACATCTTGCATCGGCTGAAAGATCGCCACCTTCTGGCTGAAAGATTGCCAATCTGTCCAAAGGCGTCATTGTTCGGAGGCACCATTTTCATAGCCCGAGAACTCCATGCCATGGCCTGATGACCCCTTTTATCTTTTGCATATCATTATTCAAAGGCGTCATAGTTCGGAGGCATCATTATCATAGCCCGAGAGCATCATTTCATGGCCTGCGAATCCCTTATCATATGTTTCATGGCCCAAGACGTCATGGTCTGAGGACGTCATCCTAACCATCCAAAGACAACATTCATGGTCCGACGGGAACTTGCATCACGTTTAAATTTCCGCACAATATACACTTGTATTGCTTATTTGCAGGTAAAATGGCGAGTAATGACCATTTCAGTAGAAGCAATCCCACTCCAGTTCCCGTAGCCCTGTTAGACTTTAACCATCCATCCCAACCCAAATACCGCGTCCGTCTTGAAAAATCACCATCGGCATATTCCACCGATGGATCCTGAACTACATATGGCCTGATTTCTGTAAGACCAGGGATATGTAGGTAGCTTAGGAGCCAGAGCTCGATCAAATTCTTCAAACCATTCCGTTCGGTCAAATTGGCCATCATATTTTTACCCACAACTCTTTCATCCTTCCCGGGTAAAGAGGGGCAGCTGTTGATACCCAATTTTTCCCTTTATATTTTTATATGCAAAATACTATCAAAATAGTATGTCCAAATGTTTTAGTATTTTTTTTCTAATTTTTAAAAAGATTTTTAAATCAATTTATTGCCCTATTTTATCAGTAAAAAAACCAATAATTATTCCCCAAATTATCATATTTGGTAATTCATTTATTGTATTCTTGTATTTATACCAAAATATAGCTAAGGTAATTTTGCAAAATTTTTTTTACAAATTTATTTAGTATTTTAAAGCTAAATTGCATATAATTGCAATATTAGCCTATTTTAAGATTTAATTGCGTTTATAATTACAAAATTGATTCCAGTATTTTTAATTTAATATTTATATATTATTAATTAATTTAGTACCTTTAATTTGTTTCCAGAAGTCATTTTACCATTTTTATAAAATAAATAAGGGAAAAGTGGCTATTTAAATACTAGCCCTACTTATTTCAATTTTAGCCTAAATTCTACCCCAATTGAACCCCATCCAAATTCCTAAAATTACCCGCCCCTAAACCAATTAAATCCAACCCGCCCGGCTCCCCATTTAATCCAGGCCATTGATCAAACTGATCAACGACCACATTCTCTCCTTTTCTTTTTTAATTCACCAACCCCACTAACCCTAAGTCATTTTCACCTACCCGCCGCCTCTGAAACCCTCCACTCTCTTAAACTTTCTCGAGTCTTCTTAGAACCCTAGCCGCCTCTTACCGCTTCTAGCCTGAAAGCCACCGGAATCCATGGCTTCCAGGGCTATGGGAGTCTTATACCTACCTCTTGTTGCTCTTATACACCTGATCTCTAAAGATTCAAGGCCTGACCTTGAAGGTTTGTAACCAGACCTCTGTCAATTCGAGGTTCCATGGCCATCTCCGGCCTTGCTCCAGCGTACCATGGTTGTTTGAGCTTGATCCTGACCTCTCCGACTCAGATCGGTGACTTTTCAAAGCCTTTCTCATTTCTAGGGTTCTTATGAAACCCTAACCCTTTGAGGTTTTTCCGATTCCCTTAGATCTTTTCCAGATCCATGCTTTCCTTAAGGTCTTAAACGTTATCCTGACTTTTCTTTCATAAAACTACTTTCAAAATCTTTCTTTTCCGATCTAGGGTTTTCTGAAAGTATTTAAGTGTTTTCTAACTTTCTTTTTCCTTTTATGTGTATTTTCTTCTACTGGGTTCTTGTATTTTCTTCTACCATGTTCTTATGTGCTTCTTCTGCTGTATTTTCCTATACTGTGTTCTCGTATGCTTTTCTACTGTATTCTTTCTCTACTGTGTTCTGATATGTTTCTCCTACTATATTTTCTTACTAAGTTCTTAAGTTTCCTTATTAAGTTTCTTTTATTGAGCTCTGTTTAAAGTTTCTTCTAAAATTTCTTAGCATACTTCTTCTACTGTTCTTATCAGTCTTCTCTATTATGTTTCGTATTAGCTTCTTCTACTCTATTTTTCTTTGAATTCCTCTACTATGTTCTGCATGTTACATGCTATCATTGTTTTCTCATGAGTTTCTGCTGCTGAAAGAAACATGCAAGAGGTTTCATAGAACTGAAACCTCTGAGCCTGTTTCGATTACTTGCCTTCTCATCTCTGTACTTGATGCAAGGTGGAAACCCTAAAATTCGGGGGTTTTGCCAAGTTTAAATATGTGATTTAATTGAACTTGGGTTTTTATTTTAGAACCCCTAACTCTTTCAGACCAACTTCGAGTCTCTGAACTGAGTTTGGACATCTGTGTTTGCATATGATTCTGACCTTTGACTAAACTCTTCTAAAACTCTTTCTTCACTGGATTTTTCTATTGATTTTTGCAATGGCACAACATTTTCTTTCAACTCAACGTGTTTGTGTGCTCTTTACATGTGATGAATCTTCCTCTAAAAAGGCTTTCAACTCGTGATTTATTCAAATTCCTTCTAAATAGGTCTGATTGATTCCCTTTCCATTGTTTGTTGATTTCCCTTAAGTTAAAAAACCTTTCCTATCATTTGGACTCGGTTCATTCATATAAGATCCCTGACCTTTGATTTACTTGCTGTTAATTGATTTTCTTGCCTTGTTTGTGCAACCGCGTATTTTAGAAATTCTATCCTTAAATAACCTTTATGTATTTACCCTTAATTGCATGTTGTGCACAAAGTGCTTATTCATTTTTCTTTCCTTAAATTATTTTTACCCGTTTGAATCTGAATCCCTTAATTAAGAGAAGTCTTGTGTAATTGATTGACAATCAGTTCCTTGACTATTTTCTTACCTTATTTCTTCATGATTTTCACACTACAAAAGGCATGACCCTTTTTCACAAAGAGCACATCAGAATCCTTCTGAACTCATACTCTCTCACAATAACTTTCTCTTCTTGTCTGCATTGTGGCCTGTTTACAAGACCTACTACTTTTCTTTGTTTGTTTCCTTTGAAACTGGTATGTCCTGATTTAAGCTTCAGCACCACAACAATATGTTTATTTACAGTCTTTGTATCCATGTCTACTTTACTGCTTTCTGTAGAGTTCAACATTTAAATTAGTATGCTTATGTCCTACTGCCTGTTTCTGCTATGAATCATCGCTCCCTATTTCCCTTTATGTGCTTTGAGTTACAGTTTAAAACATGGCAATATGCAAGTTATTGTCTATGGATTGAACTTGATCCCTTAGAGGATCCTAACCTCTAAACAATGTGTTCTAACAGGCTTATGGGTGTGCCAGCATTTCCCATTGTTGGGTATGACCACTAGCCTATCCTTGCCTCCTTACCACCTCCCCATTCCCTATACCCCTATGTGTATTAATGTAAATTGTTTCCCTTCCCCTTTCCCTTTTTCCGAATTCTGCGCTTGCACCCTCTCGTAGTCTCTAAGTTCTACCCCTCTCTTATGAGCCTTGCCTTGGGACCTTGAGTTCCCTCTGAACTTGGACACTTGAAGGCTAGCCCTTCCACACTACACTATGTCTTCATCTATAATGAATTTGGGTGTGAGCACTGCCTGGAGTCTATATGAGGCTCTTAGGGAACCCTGACACATCCAAATGGGAGAAAGGCTTTGAAATAAGATCTCTTGGAGTTGGTTTACTTCATACTTCAGACAGGAAGTATGAATCAGGCTCTCCTTGGTTGTACTTTTTCTGATTGTATTTGTTCTTTACTTTACTCTTTCTAGGCTGTAATAACTTTATAATAAAACTCTTGGGGATGGCTAGTAAAAAGGTAAGGGTAACTATGTATGCAAAAGGGGTAGATAACCTGCCTATAGGAGTTTATGAATTCCTGCATTATCATATAAATACCACGTCTATAGGAATCTTGCATTCTCATATAGATACCATGCCTATAAGAATTTCTGCATCCTCATGTATAAATAACATGTCTATAGGAATCTTGCATTCTCATATAGATACCATGCCTATAGGTTATTTCTGAATTTCTGCATATCATATAGATATCCTGCCTATAGGTTCTTTCTGAATCTTGCATATGCATTCCTCATTAGGCAAACATGTTTATAGGTCTTAAATAATCAACTCCAATTAGATATCATGTTCATAGGCTTTAAACAAAATTCAGCATCTACATGTCGTGCCTATAGGATTTTTGCATTTTTACTATGTTTATAAAAGTGTCCAAAATCGACAACACATAGAAAGCATGCCTGCAATAGCTTTAATCGAATCTGAACCGCTTCACTCGCTTATAAGTCTAAAACCAGTAACAATGACGCATGCTCTTTTGCTAAAACTCGCCTTTCTTTAATAACAGACGATTTTTCTTAAATCAGTATGTATTAATGTTTACTTCATTGTTTATGGAATCAGTAGATATCATGCCTATAGGGTCTTCGTCTAACACTTAGGCAAGCCATGAGGTGAAAGTTTATAAACTAAATCATATTTTATATGCTACAACCAGCAGGCAGGCCTGATTCGGGCTTCTTATCTGAACTATGTAATAAAACAGTCTACGTCGATCCTTTAAGTTTAATCAGACCCTAAACAGTATGTGTAAGTCATGCTAACTACTTGCCTTTCTCTACTTAAAGGAGGTCTATTTGAGCCTTTTCATTTGTTTATATGCTTCCTCATACTTACCACATATGTTTTGTTTGTCACCTTAGTATTTTTACCTTTTGAAACCACAAATAAGCCCAATATCCCTCCCCTTTAGGATTAGTAGTCCCAAATGCCTTCGGGACTGATAGGATTGGGGCGGGTAATAACATGCAATAAGTAAACGAGACCATTTTGCACTTTAATACCTCAACGGGGTGGGAAAGGGTAGATATGGATATGATGACCATGCGATAACATCTCGTGTAGCCCCTCATTGAGGAGTGATTACCGGATGTTGTGTGGGGTGATCCATATTATTACAAACCTAGGATCCCTTTTCCTTTATTTATTTGTTTCGTTGTTTATTATCAAATTTCAAACTATTTTCTTAAAAAAATCAGCTTTTCTTTTAGTTCTTTTAACTTCACCAGTTTTGTAACCATTACATGAAAATCCCCTCTTGTTTGAAGTTCTTATTTTCCTACATGTTATTTGTACCTAAAGTCACAACAATGGTTTGGCTGGGAACCACACTAGTGGATCTTGAGGAGTGTCTAATACCTTTCTCTTGGGATAATTTCAAGCCCTTACCCAATATCTGGTTGTTCAAATCAAACCTTTCTTAGTGTCCTAATGCACTTAAATCATTAGGTGGCGACTCTTCAATTGAAACCCAATTCCCGAAAGGGAACGAGTTGTCCTCCCAAATGTCATAAACCTAATTTTGTGAGAAAAAGGGGGCGCGACAATTGAGGGGCAAGATATGATCTCTGTGTGTTATTATTGGGCCAGTGTGGAGGACTTGAGGCCATATTTTGCCTATAGCTTAAGCACTGCGGCGTTGATTGTGTGAGCACGTACTTTTGGATTTATATATTCGATGGTGTCCCTATTAGTGAAAGTGATGACTAGATAGCTACGTGATAAGTATGATGTGATTGCGAGATGTGTACATATGATTTAGACGAGACAAGAAGGGTTTGCTTGGGGGTAGTGAGAACTATCCGGTGCTTGGTTTCCATCGTGATTTGATGTTTAGCCCGAGTTGTGGGCGTGTTAAAGGACCTTTTCTATTGCCTAGTTGGGAAGTGAAGTGGATTTCACGTTGTGATATGAGTTTAGACTCAGGAAAATTAAGTAACTGCGTATTGTTTATGACGGTGGAAGGGTATAAGGAGATGTTAGTTTGAGCGAGACAGGTGGGCTATCTTCTGCGGATTGTTCTGAAGTTTGTGTGATCCTTTATGTCGTTTATTGGAAGACCTCTGTTACCAGTGAAATATATGTGTTGCAATTTGAATTTGGGTCGCCTAAGAGAGTGGGCTTGACTGTTATGAGGGTGAATGCGAGATTTGTAGAAGATTTAAAGTACTGGATGGCTTGTGTTTCACGAGCTTATGAAGGATTGAGTTTAATCTCACTATGGTATTATGGCAGTAATAGATATATGCATTATGAGTTATTATGTGTTTTGATCTAGGGCTTTGAGTCAAGTGAGGGAGTCTGCTATTGATTAGTTGATTGCACGATTATGTACTATGTTGGTTCCAGTTTGAGGCGTATGGGTGAATCAGTTATGGCTTACGGAGGTTGAGACCAAGGATGGCTCGAGTAAAGGAAATTTCAATAAAGGTTATGTTATGCTTTATGGGTGTACGAGAATCATGGAATGACTTGAGTTGTTATCGGTAAAGGATGTACGGTGCATAGACCAGGAAGTTGCTTGATTGTATTAAGGTGAGGTTACATTCTGCGATGTCGGTAAGTTAATGGATCACGGGTCGTCCGGTCCATTTGATCGGTCTAATTACGGTTTGAATAGAGTGGATGACTCTCGAGAATGGTTCTAGGGGGTTCAAGTTTTTACATGTAATAATTGGAAATTTTCAAGTTGTATAATTGGCTAGAAACTGAGGTTTGCATTGGAGGGTGTCAAGACTCGTGGTATTTCTATATCATTAGGGGATTCTATATGTTAGTATCAGGAAGGTGAAGGTAATGGCTTTGGGTTCGCAGGGAGTCCCTTCGGGGTAGGTATTTGAACGTGGTGCATTTGGGAATATTTAAGAGAGTATTAAGCGGTTTATGAGCCGTAGGACAGTGTAGTTTTATGCTTTGGATCTCGTGTGGCAAGTCTGGGTCGAGAATTGTGGTGTTGTAGCGAGAAGAAGTATCAAGTTGAAGGTAAATCAGAAGGAACTTGGATAGATGGGATAGCTTGGTAGTAGGCCGGATCGGCATGGTAAGGATATGATTAGTTCTTTGGATGCTTACGAGGTAATGAGTTTCTATAGGTGTTTCGCGGCAATGCTTTTGGGTTTTAGTGGCCTGCGTAGCTGGGTCGAGTTAGAAGGATTCAGTCCTGACGTTTAGTTTTGTGCAAGTGGAATTCAGAGAGTTCTTGATGGTTTCTACCATGGTTAGAAGTGTATATTTTCTACGAACGTGAGGAGCATGGGATGTATAGTGATTTTTTCTGGATGGGATCAATGGAAAGTTCTTG
The DNA here is from genome assembly GCF_000393655.2 of Nicotiana sylvestris. Classification (NCBI taxonomy): domain Eukaryota; kingdom Viridiplantae; phylum Streptophyta; class Magnoliopsida; order Solanales; family Solanaceae; genus Nicotiana; species Nicotiana sylvestris. The sequence goes on from NC_091066.1 coordinate 155,634,724, forward strand.
GCTAGTGAGAACGTAGTTGCTTGTGGCTTGGAAGGGATATGAAGTTCTCATATTTATCCTAGGATGGTATGGTATATACGGTATGTTGTCTAAGATTGAGATTTGCATGTGTAAGGTCACGGTTCAGTTCTGAAAGGAAGGTCATAGAATTCTTAGGCAGTACAGGCAGCTTCAGATGATTATGGAAATGATATTACTAAGTGGTGTAGCTTGATGAGGGTATACATTTTAGAAGGGGCGATGTGTTTGAGTTGAGGATACTTTATTAGTATTACGACACTCTCTTGTTAGATCGACGGCTGATATTAGAGTTTGCTGGGTGGCATAGAAGAATTATATGAGTACCTCACGTAGGATGATTGTGTATTAGGGGTGTGTTGTATATTCGGACGGTGGAGTTGAGATTGGATATGGTGATTCGCATGCTTTATGGATTTGGAGACTGGGAGTTCTCATAAACAGGTTAGGTCGTGATTGTGGACCGCGTATATCGACCTTGTGTGGTAACTATTGGAGGTTTAGAGACCTGAGTGGATCCTCGTTGCTTAGTATGCTGGATTTTGGTATGGTATTGGATATGGACTGGTTGTTTTCCATGTCGTGCTATTCCGGAATTTTACGCTAAGACGACGGCGTTGGCTATGCTAATGATGCCAGGAATTGAGTGGCGAGGTTCGATAGATTATGTTTTTAGTAGGGTGGTTTCATTTTTGAAGACCTAGTGGATGGCCAGGAAGGGTTGTCTTTCTTATTTGGCCTTCGTGATGGATGTCAGTGCAGAGACTACTACCATTGATTCAGTTCCAGTGGTGAGGGATTTTCCGGATGTGCTTCCTGCTGTCGGGCGTGTCGCCGGGCAGGGATATTGATTTCGGTATTGACTTGGTGTCGGGCACCATAGCGTATGGCACCGACGGAGTTAAAGGAGTTAAAGAAACAGCTTCAGGGATTCCTTGATAAGGGGTTCATTGGTAGACCAATATGGATGTGTGTTCTTCATCGAGTCGGCTTGGTTGACTCCGAGTTGTATTGTTGAAGGAGGTGTTGATTCAATTGTTATTGAGCTTATTAATGACCTGGTAAGATCTATGAGTTACCTTTCCATGTTGCGAGGCATTGGGATTGTTGGTTATAGGCACATGTGGTGCGGTTTTATTGAGGTCTCTCAGTGGAATTCGAGCGAGAAGAGTATTGGGTATTACTCGGCGGATAGCGTATCAGTTGTTTCCCCTTCAGGTTTTTGTAATGTTATGTCAATTGCTTTGTCATGGTTATGATGATTTTCTTTGTTCTAAACATCATATTGCGCGTGGTTCGATTTTGAGCATATTGACTTGAGGTGTTTCATGTGGACTAGCATTTGGATAGGGTCGCGCATTGCAGCGAAGTTATGTAGAGGTATGACCCTTTGGGTTAGATTCGTGTGTTCTGTTTCTACGACGTGTAATGGGTTCTCAACATTTTATTGTGGTGGTACTAGTGAACTTATGGTACAGCTATTTCATTCGAGTTGTTTTCATGATTTGAGTATGTTCGAATTGTTGCTTATTGGTGTGCGGATTGCATGAGATGTGGCTTTAGATTGTATTGATGTGTCATGTCACCAGAGTAGTTATGTTTGATTAGATGAGATCATTGGGATCTAGAATAAATACAAACGGATTCAGTTTCAGCGTGTTAGAAGGATAATATCGATGTGCGGCTCAGAACTTTGTTATGGTCCATGCCAAATAAGGAGTGGCTTCTCGAATGGTTGATCTGAGAAATGGTTATGACTTTCTACGTGTTTTATTTATCATTGGCAGTATATAAAAGTGTTGTAATGAGACTTTAATTGATAAGAGGTTATTATCGATATTTGCTTGTTGTGTGCAGTTGTTGTGATTTGAAGTTATCACTACAAGTGTTTGAGTTATGTGGTATGTCATGTAATGGCATTTGAGTCTGCGGGTGTGGTTTGTTACAGCTTGTTCGGGCTTATTCAGAGTATAGATGTGAGATTCTGATCTTGTAGAGTATTTCATAAGTGGAAATGTGGTTCTAAGGTTTATGGGCTAGGTTGGATTGTAAAATTTCATTTACATTGTGTTATCGGACCTATATGAGATAGGGTGACGTGGGATCACCCCCGGGTATGTGCATGGTAAGGTTATTCAGCGATTGGTTGGCCTTTGGAACAACTCTGGGCACGTTCGAGGACGAACGTATGTTTAAGTGGGGGAGGATGTAATGACCCGACCGATCGTTTTAAGTTGTTGTACTTCGCTCGCTAGTTCTCTGGCATGACTAGCCCTGTGAGATGTATTATGACTTATGTAAATCGTTAGTTTTGGTTTTCAGGGTAATCAGAATGGATTTGGAAGAACAGTTCTCAATTTGAAACTTAAAATTTGAAAGGTTTGACCAAGTTTTGACTTGTTAGAATATGATCTCGGATTGGAATTTTTATGATTTGGTTAGCTCCGTTAGGTGATTTGGGACTTAAGAGCGTGATCAGAATGTATTTTGGAGGTCAGTGGAAGGTTTAGGCTTGAATTGGCGAAATTAGAATTTTGGCGTTGTCCGGTTGATAGGTGAGATTTCGATATAGGGGTCGGAATGGAATTTCGGAAGTTGGAGTAGGTCCGTTGTGTCATTTGTGATATGTGTGCGAAATTTCAGGTCATTCGGACGAGGTTTGATAGACTTTTTGATCGAAAGCAAAATTTGGAAGTTTTTGGAATTCTTAGGCTTGAATTCGATGATGATTTGGTGTTTTGATGTTGTTTTGAGCATTCCGAAGGTTGGAACAAGTTTGAATGATGTTATGGGATATGTTGTCTTGTTTGTTTGAGGTCTCGAGGGCCTCGGGGTGAGTTTTGGGTAGTTAAACGGATCAATTTCATGTTTTGAAAGTAGCAATTTTGCTGGTATTTTGTTGCAAGTATTTTGCTCTTCGCGATCGCGTAGACTATTTTGGGGCTGGGGTGAAGTTATTCTATGCATTTGTAGTAGAGGGATTCACGATCGTGGTTGTTTGAGAAGTTGTGCTTCGCGAACGCGTGGGCAAGGCCGCGTTCGCGTAGAAGAAAGTGGGCTGGTGAGCGGTGGAAGGCATTGTTCTATGCGATCACGTGGGGATGGTCGCGATCGCGTGAGTTGGCTAGGCTATGTTTCGCGATCGCGTGTGTTGTTCCGCGATTGCATAAGGTTGTTATGAGGGGCAGTCCTTTTGTGTTTCGTGATCACGAGGCAATTTCTGCGATCGTGATGAAGGAAAAATCTGGGCAGAATGTTTAAGTTCAAAATCGAGAGTTTAAGTCCAATGCCACAAAAACTATTGGAGAGCTTGGGAGAAGGTGAAATTTGAGGAGATTTTCAGTGGAGCTATTGGGGTAAGTATTCTTCACTCATATTTGGTTTAATTCCATGATTTAGTCTTGAATTTCATCATTTAATTTGAGAAATTAGAGTGGAAATTGGGGAAAAATGGAAGAAAAGTTTGAGAATTCTTTTGGGGATTTGAATGGGCATTTGATATCCGATTTGGATGTTCTTTGTATGTATGAATTCGTGAGCGTGTAAGGATTCTAGTTTTATAATTTTTATCGGAATCCGAAACGTGATCCCCTGGGGCCGGGTTTGGCCAATTTCGAAATTTTGGTATAAATTGGATATTTTCGAATGGGCTTTGTTCCCTTAGCATGTTTTGATGGTATGAATCTGCTTTTGGCTAGATTTGATGCATTCGGAGGCGGAGTCGAGAGGCAAAGGCATCACGGGCTAGAGTTAGACCGGATTGAGGTGAGTAATATTTTTAAATATTGTCCTGAGGGTATGAAATCCCGGATTTCACATTGTTGTGCTATATTGAGGTGACGCACACGCTAGATGACGAGCGTGGGGTCGTGCACTATTGGGGACTATGACTTAGTCCATCCCGTATAATTGTTTTATTGCGTGTTTGATTTAAAACGGTTTGCTATCATCATGTTTTGGGCTGAATGCTATATTTGGGCCTCGTACCAACTGTTTTGGACCCTTAGGGAATTTTTACTACTATTCCTCACTGATTTGACTTTATACTTGTACTCAGTCATGATATATTCTACTATTTTATAACTCAGTCATGTTTACTCAGTTTTGACATCTTAAATGATATTTTAAGCTGAGCATCATATTTTACTGTGCCCGAGTGGTTTTAAGAATTTCTGACTGAGTAGGGCTGATGGCCTGTGTCTTGAGGTTATTATGGGATCGGGTTGCACGCCGGAGCAGTGTTGTACTGATTTATGATTATGAGGCTGAGGGCCTGAGTTGTTATGCCATGAGGTGGCTTGATATGAGGCTGAGAGCCTATTGATTATGTCACGAGATGACTTGATATTGCGCTTGGGCCGTAAGGGGCCCCTCCCGGAGACTGTACACCCTCAGAGAGCGTGGGTACCCAGTGTGTGATGTGATTTAGCCCGAGGGGCTGAGATTGTTCCATGTTATTGCCCGATGGGTTGATACAAGTGATTATGAGATAGCCCGATGGGCTGGTTTTGTTGGTATTTTGCCCGAGGGGCTGATTTTATGTGTTTACCTTTTCTCACTATTTTTCATTCACTTGTTTAATTGTTAAAAAAGGTTTTGAAGAAGCTTATACTGAACTAAGGTAGTTTACAAGTTCTCGTTGTTTTATTGCATTGTATTGGTTTACACCGCCTCTTTGTAGCATTTTGCTATGTTTTACGAGTTTTCTTATCTCTCAACTGCTTTTACTTTTATTACTCACTGAGTTGGCGTACTCACATTACTCCCTGCACCTTGTGTGCAGACTCAGGTAGTTCTGGACTCAGTAGCGGGGTGTTGATTGCTCAAGGGCAGAGTCATTGGAGTTAGCAAGGTAGCTGTCCGATTTTCGCAGCACTGCTTTTCTCCCTCTTGTCTTCCTTAGACTGTATTTAGTACATTCTTAGATTCTTGTTGTATTCAGACCTTAGTAGATGCTCGTGACACCCTGATGGCGGGCTTGTGTATTTATTCCGCATTGTTCATCTTGACTTACATTATGTGATATTTGATTAATTAAAGGCTTAAAAATTGACTTTTATTGATTAATGATTAATTCGGGAGTTGTGTCGGCTGACCTAGTTTTATGATAGACGCCATTACGACCGGATTGATTTTAGGGTCGTGACACTTTTCCCCTATAAATATAGGGGTTCTATTCCATAATAATTCATCTCAAATCAATAAGAATTTTCTCTCTACTTTTCTCTGCAATATTGTTCTTTTTCTTTTATTTTTTTTAACATTTATGATTTTCTTATCCAAAGACTATAAAATGAGTTGACGCATGCGTATTCTTTTCAAAAGAATATTTAATGAGTTCTCTTTTCCAAGTTAAGACTTTTCTGCTTGCTAACGTGAATTAAATCTCTTTTGGTTAATCAAATAAATATGAACCGCTAGATCTTTCAAAAGACACGTGTTAAAGTTATAAGGTTGATGATATGAAGAGATTGTGAATTGACTACTTTAAGTGAGATGTAGATGCTGGCAGTGGCAGAGCCACCATTCGCTTGAAAAAATACACTATGTAAGTAAGTAAAAAAATTATATGTAAAATAAATTCAGCAATCATTTTGTTTATAAACTCCGAGTTTTGAAGAATGGCCAGGTGCACCATTCTTTTATTGTAATTTCTGATGTAAGTTTGAGGTTAGGTCTAGTCCCCCTTAGTTTCCTCATGATAAATATATATATATATATATATTGACTCCCCGAAGATGGGCCCATTAACAAGTCATGAGAAAGAAAATCATGTTATGCAATAGTACTATAACAGCTACTATTGAATTTATATACGATGATTTCTAATATGAATTTGTTACCGATTGTTTTTGAATTTACGTGTAAAAAAAGTTCTTTACTTGTATGACATCGAAATATTTATTTGAGATGATTACTACTATTTGAATATTCTCATTAGTTCTGGACTTGTTCTACCGTTTCTTGAGATAGATTTACTGTTATTGAGATTAAATTTCATAATTTAATAAGAACTCGAATGCCCTGTATTGTTTTAAAAATATTTTGAAAAGAGTATTTATTGATTATAAAGACATGTATGAATGAGAGGAGGCTTTGAAAGAATCTGTAGCTAACGACGAGTTTGCGATACATCTTGTAATTTTCTAACTCCCATGTATCTATGAATTTTATCTTTAATTTGTTGACTAGGAAGACGACAACTACTTTATCTTCCTTATTAAGTCTCTTATATTATGACAAAAGGAAAAAAATAAAAAAGTGAAAATATGAAGATTTTTGGAATTTGTGGTCCTAAATAAGTCCAAATGTGACACAGAGTATTTGTGTGGTTATAAAAACTTCTCATTAATGATATAGTTGTAAGTTTAAGCTAAATTGTTACCAAATTTAGAAAGGGTTCATTTCAATTTATGTGTACATGTTTGACTAGGCATAAAGTTTAAGAAAAAAAAATAACGATTTTTGGAATTTGTGGTCCTAAACAAGTTAAATAGGGGTCCAGGATATTTGTGTGGTTATAAACACTTCTCATTAAGGGTAGAATTGTAAGCTTAAGTTAAATTGTTTCTAAATTTAGAAATGGGATATTCTTTTTGAAACGGACAAAAAAGGAAATAGGTTCACATAAACTGAAACAGAGGGAGTAAGTATTTATCTAAAATATTTACTGAAATATATGCAAATTATAATTCAGAATCGAGTAACTAGAAAAAGATTGGAGTCTCTGTTCCAAAACTAACTCAAAATTGTATTAGGAAAACTAAGTTGTTTAAAATTTGATATTTGCTAATTTATTTAGTTAATACTCCATCCGTTTCAATTTTATGTGAACCTATTTGCTTTTTATTCTATGCCAAAAAGAATGATCTTCTTCCTTATTTGAAAACAATTTACTTTTATACAATGATTTATAACCACACAAAATATATGCGACTTATTTTACACCACAAGTTTAAAAGTATTCTCTTTTCTCTACGTGCCTAGTCAAATGTGTTCCATCGTAAAAATAAATTTTCATATTTCTAGTTCAAACAGATTCTGTAATATTTTAAACATAGTAATAAAAAAATTGTAAACACCACTTGGTCTTTCAAGAAAGATCAGTTTAAACTACGGTATTAGTTTGAACTCTCATTCGCACATAGACAGACAGCCGTAATATGGAGAGAGACTTGGAATTTGTAATAGACGAATTGATGATCAATTCAGGGAACGCGGTGGAAAGTGTAACGGAGACACTTAACTCAATATCAAGTGAGATAAAAAGATTGTTGCAGATGCTAAAGGATTTTGGTGCCAAAGTGTTAGTGACGCTAAAGAATGTTGGCGGCCAAGTGTTAGTGACGCTAAAGAATGTTGGTGGCCAAGTGTTACTGACGCTGAAGAATATTGGAGGAGAAATGGTGGTGACAATGAAGAATATTGGTGGTGGATTTGCTAGTTGGTTTAATAGGGTGTTTCCGCCGGAAACTAGAACCGAAAAGATCAAAGAATGGTGTAAGTTTGCTTTATGCTTCATAGGGATTCTAGTTATTCTTTATGTAAGCTTTTATGTTGGAAAAGTAGGGGCGGAAATAATGAAGAATATTTTTGGTAATGGATTTCCTAGTTGGTTTACTACGGTGTTTCCGCCGGGAACTAGGGTTCAAATGATCAAAGAATGGTGTCAGGTTGCTTTATACATCATAAAGTTTCTGCTGCGTTCGACTGAACAAGATGATGAAAGCTTTCGTGTTGGAAAAATGGTGGCGACAGTAAAGAATTTTGGTGATGGATTTGCTGACGTGTTTCCGACGCCGGGAACTAAACTCCATAAGATCAAAGAATGGTGTCAGGTTGCTTCACCTTTCATTGGTTTGCTGCTGCGGTGGCTTCAAGAAGATGCTGAAACCTATTATCAGGGAGTGAAATCGCAGCTGGAGCTGACTAATTTAGAGGGTGAAAGCTCTATGTATGCGGCGGTGCTGGGACTGATACTGCTACTGCCCAATTATCTGAAGGAAAAAAATGATAAAATAAAGCCAGGCAAGAATTTATAGTACAGTAATAATTAATTCCAAGAATTTATAGTATAATAACAACCCTTTATAGTGGCAGCAAAAGCACAAGGACCGGTGATCGGAATCGATCTCGCCACTACATACTCATCCGTCGACGTGTTGCCAGGACCGATGATCGGAATCGATCTCGGAACTACATACTCATCCGTCGGCGTGTGGCAACACGACCATGTTGAAATCATTGCCAATGGTCAAGGTAACAGAAGGACGCCATCCTACGTTAGTTTCACTGATTTGGAGCGTCTCATTGGTCATGTCGCCGAAAAAGAAGTCGCTAGGAACCCTACCAATACTGTCTTTGGTAAGATCTCGTCTTTTTGCGGTTTTAATATATCAGATTTTTCATACCATGTTATGTATGCGAAGAGCTTTATATTTTACTGATTTCTATTCTACTTGATAGATCCGCGATGTTAATGTATGATTGCATATAAGTATTGATAACACTCAACGAAATTCTAGGCAGAATTTTCGTGTTTAAAATTAATTCACATGTTAAAGATTGGACTTAAGACGTACTTGGTGAATAGAATTTCGTTTCAAAAATTTATTTGATAATGCGAACATTTTATGCGTATCCACGCCAAGATCGATCTTTCTTATCAACTCTTCAATCAATGTAACCGGCGAACAAAAGTATTATGCTGAAATTGTTCTCAGAAACTTTCAGCACGACAAGGAAAACAGTTTTCTTGTCTGATTAGCAGATAGAGCTCGGCTATTGTCTGATGATAGTGTTGTTATGAAGAACATACAAAATTTTGGTTTGATCATAAGCATGTTAATGTGTTACTATTATGTGAAAATTCTTGAAAGTTTGTTTATGGCTGTTTTGGAGCGTAAGCACACCGGCTATAAAAATTATTTAGTTCTTGAAAACCACATGCTGATGTTAACCTGAACTTTTGCACCATGCAGCTGCTAAAAGGTTGATAGGTAGGAGATTTAGTGATGCCTCTGTGCAGAGTGACATGAAGTTGTGGCCATTCCAGGTTGGTGCTGTTGCTGGTGATAAGCCGCCGAGGATTGGAGTCTACTACAAGGGTGAGAAGAAACAGTTTACTGCTGAGGAGATCTCAGCTATGGTGCTCATGAAGATGAAAGAGATTGCTGAAGCTTTCCTTGGCACAAGTGTTAGGAATGCTGTGGTTACTGTTCCAGCCTACTTCAATGACTCTCAGCGTCAGGCCACCAAGGATGCTGGTGTTATTGCAGGCCTGAATGTGATGCGTATTATCAATGAACCTACAGCAGCTGCCCTTGCTTATTATGGTCTTGATAACAAAGCTACGGGTGTTGCTGAGAAGAATGTGCTAATCTTTGATCTTGGTGGTGGTACATTGGATGTCTCTATTCTCACAATTGTGGAAGGTAGTCTCTTTGTGGTGAAAGCTACTGCTGGAGACACCAGCCTTGGAGGCGAGGACTTCACCAATAGGTTGGTTAACCATTTTGTTCAGGAATTCAAGATAAAGAGCACAAAGGATATCACTAGTAATCCTATGGCGCTCCAAAGGTTGAGAACTGCATGTGAGAGTGCAAAAAGGACTCTTTCATCCTCTGCTCAGACCACCATTGAAATCGTCAATCTATACGAGGGTATTGACCTTTCTTCCACCATCACACGTACTAAGTTTGAAGAGCTTAACATGGATCTGTTTGCAAAGTGTGTGACATCAGTTGAGCGCTGTTTGAGGGACGCTCGGATGATCCAGATCTCGGTTCATGATGTCGTCCTGATTGGTGGTTCCACTAAAATCCCAAAGGTCCAACAACTTTTGCAGGACCTTTTCAATGGAAAGGAGCTATGCAAAAGCATCAACCCTGATGAGGCTGTTGCTTATGGTGCTGTAGTGCATGCTGCAATTTTAAGTGGTGAGCGTAAGGTGCAGGACCTTTTGCCGTTGGATGTTACTCCTCTTTCCCTTAGTGTGAGATCTGATACTTCTCATAACAATGCTGTAACGTCGATTCCCAAAAACACCACTATCCCAACAAGGAATAAACACTTTACAATCTACCCCCACACGAAAACGATTCAGGTCTTTGAAGGTGAGAAAGTGAAGATCACGGACAACAACTTGCTTGGCGAATTCGAGCTCTCTGGCGTTCCTCCTAAAAGTCCTCAAATCACAGCGCGCCTTCAAATTGATGCCAATGGTATCTTGAATGTCTCTACTGAGGACACGACGAATGGTAAGAAGAACAAGATTACAGTCACCAATAACAAGGGCAGACTCTCGAAGGAGGAGATCGAGAAGATGGTTCAGGAAGCAGAGAAGTACAAATCTGAGGATGAGGAACACAAGAGGAAGGTCAAGGCAAAGAATGCTTTGGAGAACTACTCAAACAATATGAAGAAAGCTGTGAAAGATTACAAGGAGACGATTGAGGATGCCACCGAGCAAAGCAACCAATGGCTCAACGGCAACCACCTTGCTGGGGCTGATCAAATTGAGGGCAAACTGAAGGAGCTACAGAGCCTCTGCAACTCAATGACTGCAAAAATGTACCCTGGGGCAGGAGGCGACATGTAAGTGGGTGTGCATTATTCGGATTAAATCGAAAAACCAAATCGAATTTTAATTTGGATTGGTTTTTTGGTTTGGTTTCCGATTGAGAAATTAAAATTTTCAGTTTTTTGGTATGGTTTCGGATTTAGAAAATTAAAAACCGATAAACAGAAAATTTATGTAATATTATAGTTTTAAACTACTCAGGCGGATCCAACATTTCAAAAGAATGGGTGCACAATTATGAAGAGGTAAATCTAGGATTTACATTTGACGGATTTAACTATAGTGTCTTACCATGAACTCACTATACTTTTAAAATTATAGGTTCAAAATTATATTCTTTTTGAAATTGTAGTGATTTTCATTATATATCTATATTTCATGTTGAAAATAAGACCATCTAGTGTGGGATTTGAACCGCCAATTTTGCTAGGAGTCTTTGAGCATGGGGCACGCACATATATTTTAGTAGTTTTAAAAAAATATAATATTGTTATACATGATTTAAGGAAAGGAGTATGGGTTCACGTGAACCCTGGATTATCCTAGATACGCCCCTGACTCAGGATGTATCATTTTGATATCCCCTAATCATGTGTTACCTTTGTTCTGGCGGACTCTCACTCAAAGAATCCATTCCCACTAAATTTTTGTGATCTGAAAGATCTAAGGGAAGAGCAGTAAAGCAACAATTCACCACAATCAAAGCGTAGGAAGGGCAAAAACCAGGTGATAATCCCTTTATGAGTTAGAAATTTGAGTTTGATCTTTAATCTTCACTCTAGCCATTAGCTTTTACTTGATTTCTAAAAAATGGTTTTGGGGTATATGTGAGTTTTGTGGAGTTTCTTGGTGATTTGTGTTGGTTTTTGCAGTTTCGCTCTTTGGGGTGGTCAAAGTTCAGTTGGTTGGTTATTAGGATTTCACCTTGTTAATGAAGGTCAATTACATCAACCTAAATCTTATTTTCATAATCTTCGTTTTAGATAATCTTAGTAATGTTACTAGTTAGTTGCTTGAATTTTTACTTTTAATTATTGATGAGAGTTCGATTTTCATCTTGTAATTCCTTCCATAATTCCCCTCACTACCCTATGTATAATTAAAAAAGAAAAAGGTTGCATTCCAAGAAAGCCTAATTTTAATATTTTTATATCAATATATGTTTTGTCAAGTAAATTTGATTTTTTATTGCAGTAGGCTTCAATTTTTACGGTATTTGTTGGCGAGCCCTTTGTTTGAGTATCATTATTTTTTGGCAAAATACCTTAAATCACCCCTAAATTTAGCTCAGATTATTAGTATCCTTCCCGAACTATGTCGGGTCTTAATTTCCTCCCTCAATTTGGCCTTTTGAAAGACATTACCCCCTAGACGCTGATGTGGCAAAAAGTGTGGGTGTCCTCGCCTGTCACGTGGATTTTTTTTGTATATGTGATTTTTTTTTGAAAAATAAAATATATTTTTACCGTTTTAAGAATATTACTTTTTTTAGATAAATTTTTTCGAATACAATTTATAATAAACTTGGATAAAACTACATTATTTAGGCTAAATATTTTTATTTGGCCAAAAATAATAAAGTTTTAGTTAATCTTTTTTTGAATTTGACCTGAAAATAAAAATTTATACAACTGAAATAAATAGTTAAAACATCTAAAAAGTTATAAAAAAATACATAGTTTGAAATTAATTATTTTGGCTATAATTTTTGTACAGCTCTAAATTACGGTGCTCTAAAAAAAAATTTGTTACAGATTTACCTAAAAAAGTAAAAACACACAGTTGAAATAAATAGTCATTGCATCAAAACAAAAAATAAAAAGAATGTATTGATGCAATGACTATTTATTTTTTATAACTTTTTAGATGCCTTAACTATTTATTTCAATTGTATAAATCTTTATTTTCAGGTAAGAACAAAGAAAGATTAACTAAAACTTTATTATTTTTGCCCAAATAAAAATATTTAGCCTAAATAATGTAGTTCTATCCAAGTTTTATTATAAATTATATCCAAAAAAAATTTATCTAAAAAAGTAATATTCTTAAAACGTTAAAAATATATTTTATTTTTCAAAAAAAAGCCACATATACAGAAAAATTCACGTGGCAGGTGAGGGCACCCACACTTTTTGCCACATCAGCGTCTAGGGGATAATGTCTCACAAAAGGCCAAGTTGAGGGGGATAATTAAGACCGAACATAGTTCGCAAAGAATACTAATAATCTGAACCATATTTAGGGGTGGTTTAAGGTCTTTTGCCTTATTATATTAATGTGAGAATTATTACGGTATCATAGCTGACAGAATTCCTGATTTAGTTCTTATCCCATTAGTACATAAATTTTATTTTTATAACGTATAGGTCACAGCTTGAAAGCAAAGCAACATAAAAAATTATTGCACTCTTACACTTTAGACAATTTTAAAGGTAAACAATCACATAGTAAAATCACAGTTATTCGTTAATTAAAGAGTGATGGAAAGGAAAAGTAAAGAAAAAGGGAAAACAACTTTCGGTTTTATAAAATATGCCCTGGGCCAGTGTTTAAGGTTTGTTCTCTAAAATGGTTGGAGTGGGACCCTGCTAATTTATATTCTGGTAGGAATTTGCAAATTATTATGATTCTTACTTCTATAGACAATAACGTTTCTTTTTCTAAAGACTATTTAATAAGTTAATGGGCCAAGTGCAACAAGTTATTTAATGGGATTTGCATCTATACCTAATTTTTGGGGTATCTTTTAACTTATATCTGTTTTACAAAAAAATTGTAAGCGTATCTATTTTTCGCATAACTTCAGCCATACGGGCCTAAAGTAGCAAAAATTTATGTCTGAAGTTTGAATTTCAGAATTTTTTGTCTGAAGTTTGGCCTGACTTGCAAAGACAATCACGCAAACTTCAGTTCATAAGCAAGGACAAACTTCAGGTCAATTGTTTATGTCTGAAGTTTGAAGTTCAGAATTTTTTGCCTGAAGTGTAGCCTTATCAAAGAAAAACTTCAGATATTTTTACCTGAAGTTTGACCTAACTTGCAAAGGCAATCACGCAAATTTCAGTTCATAGTGCAAGGGCAAACTTCAGTTCAATTGTGTATGTCTGAGTTTGAACTTCATAATTTTTTGCTCGAAGTGTAGCCTTATCAAAGCAAAAGTTCAGACAAATTAGTCCCTAATTAGAAATGTCGAGTAAGTACCTGTTGAAATTTTGAACCTTAAGCAAAGGAAGAGATGAGTTGTTAAAAGATTGAGAATGAGCTAGAACGAGAATGAGCTAGAACTACTAATAATATATGGAGCAGAATTGTTTATGGAAGTTTATAGAGCATTGATGATTGGTCTAATTTTTTATGAATGGTTCCAGGATTTAAGCATCATATCTAGTCATCCTAATCATGATAGTGCAAACTTCAAACAAATTAATCTGAAGTTCTTTAATTTGCAGTACAAATTTCAGGACAAAATCAGCTTGTTATATTTGAACTTCAGTTAGTGCAAGCTTCAAATAATTTGTAGTGCAAATTTCCACATCAGTAAAGTCAAGATAACACAAAGGCTTTATATAAGCTTACATCACTGAGTTTTATACAACAAGCTATGGCGATCTTGACAACTGCAAATTACCTCAGCAAAATTAGTGTTTCTGCTGAAGGTCTAATCTATGACATAGATTAGTAACGGTATAAATATCTCTGCAGGCGATAAATCTTGCCAGAACATATTTAGGTCCTAAATCTAAGATTTTGCATACGAACGTATCGTGAACAATTAGAGTATTTATAATTTGACGACAATACAGTCATCGAAAAGAAGCAAGAAGAGTAAAAGGTTAGAGAGAGAGAAAAGATGAAGGAGAGGAAAAGAAGAGGAGGAAGAAAGGAGTGCATAGTTCAGGAATAAGAAGAAGAAGCGTCTGAAGAAGAGGAGAAGAGGAGGCGTCCGAAGTTGGCAAAATTAGAGTATAGGTTAAATAATTTTAAAAATATGGGTATAAGTATTTTGCGCTATTTACATCTGATAGCCAAAAAAAAATATAAAATTTGTATAATTTTTATATATAACATACATAATGTATATATGTATACAAAAAATATACAAATTTTATATATTTTTTCGACTATTATTTTTACAGCGGCTATACAATGTCATTTTTCCTAAATTATTTTCCAAAGTTATGCTTTTTCTACTAGCTTGCGTCAAATAATGGTAAGAAACTGGCACTAATTTACCAGTGCCTGCGGCCCAATGAGTACATAATCATGTCTTCACGTAAAAAAAGTTACAACTTATAGTATTTTTTGTTGTTATATATCGTTTTTTAAGAGTCACGTTTTGTGAACTTTAATTAATATTTTAAAATATATTTTTTTATTTTAATGACATGAGAAAAATTATAACTTATAGTATTTTTTGTACGGTTTTTATATATATAATATTTTATTTTTAAGATATAAAATTGATCCATCCAATTTGGTTTTGAAGATTAATCAAACTAACTCTTGAAAAGCTAAACATGAAAAATAATTTGAAACTGATGGAGTATTAATACATCTTCCCACCTTAATTTATGTCTTAAGCATGGCAAACTAGTATTGTTTAATTTGATGTGGATATCAGGTGTAGTTAAATTTTTTGGCAGGCACTATATATTGAGTTTATTCGTAAAATGGTACTGTTAAATTTGTTACGTAGTTTATAGGCATGCGAACTGATTTGATCAAAAAATGGTAAATCAACAAGATTAAAAATAAGACTTAACGATTAAGATCGAAGAAGATGCCAAGCCTGGCTACGAGAACAGCGTGTCCGAGGACAGAACCAAGAACAATGTAAAAGCAAATAAAATTGTTTTAATTGAGAGCGAAAATATAATACAACATAAGTTTTGCCAAGAATTTTGTATCCTACAATGGCTGTTAAGCCTATTATTTATTGTTATACCTAAGGAAATGAGATCTTAGTTTCAAGCCCCGGTTAAATGATAATAAAGGAGCCATTGATGAGCATGTAACGGCAGACCATGAATGCAAAAATTCTCTGCAACAGCTTCCCATTTAATGCTAGGGAATATTCTTCATCGAATGTTATCCGATGTTAAGTACGTCGACCATGCTCTCTTCGAGGTTTACTCGACGTCAGTTGCAGTTGTTGTTCCCGGTACTAGTTGTTGCTTTTTATTTGTCTGTGGTTCCACGTATTGCGCTAGCATTCAATCATTCATTATAAACTATTTTTATCCTGTACAGACAGTCCACCTGCTTTCCGGTGACATATCTTTGTGTCATTGAGAAGTTGTGAAGATCCCTTCCTTGGCGAAAAATTTTCTGAACAGTCTCTGATGCTTGAAATGACACACGTCTGAGAGATCCTTCATTGTAGCCAAATATTGGCCAATGATGGTCGTTTGTCAGAGAGGACGAAGCTTTGCCGAAGTAAGGGAGCGAGAGCACGACAGGATTTTAGACCTCCAATGCTGGTTGACAGAGCAGTAGCGACAGAGTAGCGGATAGTGGATGACCGAGATTGAATCTTTTTGGACGCAAGCAATGAAAAAAATGGCGCTTGTGATTTGGGAATTTTTGACAGAGAGACGTTATAGCTGAGATAGTGTTTGAAAGTGGGTATGTCACGACCCCAAATGCCCAGTCGTGATGGCGCCTATCACAATACTAGGCAAGACAACTCCAACCATCAACCACATTAAATTTCTTTCATAAAACTATTTTCTAACACTAATTTAAATCTCAATTCTCATAAGAAATGTATAAAATAGCTAAAGTGTGCGAAAATCAGTAAATCATTAAACCGACACATCCCAAACATCGCGTGTCACGAGTCTAGAGCCTCTAAATATACAAATCCGACTGTCTAATACATAACAAGCCTAAAATGCGGGAAAAACAAGTATAGGAAGGAAGAAAGCAGGCCTGCGAACGCCATGCAACTACCTTGCAGTCTCCTGCAAACTCTGACAATGCTGAGGACCCTCACTCTGCCGCTCGGGCACCTGGATCTACACACAAGGTGTAGGGAGTAACGTGAGTATGCCAACTCAGTAAGTAACTAAAGTACATAAGGTCTGAAAGCAGTGACGAGCAGTTAAAAAATCATATAGAAAAGTAAACGACAGAATATCAAGTCAAACTCAACAGTTTTTAAACCAGTTTCTTCATAAAACTTGTGTTTTGATTGAAATATTATGAAATCATTTACTTAGTAGTTTTCAACAAAGGCTCATTTTAAAAGAAGAGTGAAATCAACATAAATATCATAAATGGGCCCCTCGGGTAAGGTATCACTCATAAATATCGCCTCTCGGGCAAGCCTCTTAGTCACTCGTGACTCAGCTCTCGTCACTCAGTACTCACACTCAGCACTCAGACTCAACAATATCTCATAATAGTAATAATCATAATAACCGCTACGGCGTGCAGCCCGATCCATAGTTTATAGTCGACTACACTCACTGGGGGTGTACAGACTTCGGAGGGGCTCCTACAACCCAAGCGTCATATCGTTGCGGCACGCAACCCGATCCAATATATATATATATATATATATATATATATCGCTGCGGCATGCAGCCCGATCCATAATATATACGTATAATATTGTTGTGGTGTGCAGCCCGATCCATAATATTTATAATCTTCACCATTAGGTCCTCAACCTCTCTCAGTCATTAACCTCACAGCCACTCAGGCATAACAGTAGAAATCAGGAAACTCAGTCCGAACAGTTCTCATATTTTAAGAAGTAGAGTGATAAAACAAGTTTTAAAAAATAAACAGGTAAAACATAACTGAGGATATGCTTCCAAACAAATAGAGTGAGGAAAAACAGTATAAATGCCCCTAAGGGTCTCAACAGGTCGGCACAAGGCCCCAAACATGGCATACAACCCATAATACAGTATAAATTTCTAAAATACGGGATATCATAAGATTTCAAATCAAGTACGCAACTTAATAGTCGCTACAAGACGGATCAAGTAACAATCCCTACCGGTGCACGCCCACATGCTTGCCACCTAGCATGTGAGTCACCTCATTTAGCAAAACGATACGAATACCGGGGTTTTGTACCCTCAGTTTCAAATTTACAATGGTTACTTACCTCAAACCGAGTGAATTACTACTCCGCGACGCCTTTTCCTCTCTCTTCGGCCTCAACTCGCGCCGAATCTACCCAAAATCAGAATCATAAAGGGATAAAGCCCATGCGAAATTAATCAAATTATACCAAAAATTCCGAAATTGGTCCAATGCGGCCCCCGGGCCCACATCTCGAAATTTGATAAAAGTCATATCAACGGAATTCTTATCCTCCCACGAGTTCATACATACCAAGAATACAAAAATTCGACCACAAATGGCCCCTCAAATCCCTAGATTAAAGTCTCAAGTTTCCAAGCCCTAACTCCCCAATTTAGGCTTCAAATTCCCCCAAATTTCATGTTTAATTAGGTAGAAATCATAATAGGATCGATTATTAAGTCCAAAATTCTTACCTCCAATAAGTTCTCTTTGATTCCCTCTTCAATCTCCCTCAAAAAGCTCCAAAACCGAGTCAAAAATGGTGAACATAGGCCAAAACTTGCGAAAATGGCCTTTTAAACATTCTGCCCAGTGATCAGAAGTCCTTCTTCGCGAACGCGGTCAAAGCCTCGCATTTGCGAAGCACAAAAATACCATTGACCAAAATTCTCTTACGCGAACGCGACCACACCAACGCGAACATGATGCTTCAGCCTCTCAAACCATCGCGAACGCGTCAGACATCTCGCGAACATGATGCTTCATATTCCGACCCTTCGCGAATGCGGGACTCCCTCGCGAACACGAAGGACAAATCTCCAGCCTCCCTTCCTGACTCTTCGCGAATGCGAGGGTCCACTCGCGAACGCGAAGCACAAATTATCTGCAACACTACAACAGATTTCTGTAATTTCCTTTAACTTGAAATGGTCCGTTCCACCATCCGAAACTCACCCGAGGCCATCGGGACCCCAACCAAACATGCCAACATATCCTATAACCTCATTCAAACTTGTTACAACCTTCGGAACGCCCAAAACAATATCAAAACACCAAAATCACATCGCATTCAAGCCTAAGAATTCAAAAAACTTCCAAATTCCGCTTTCAATCAAAAAGTCTATCAAACCACGTTCGAATGACCTGAAATTTTGTACACACATCCCAAATGACACAACGGACCTACTGCAACTCCCGAAATTTCATTCCGACCCCTATATCAAAATCTCACCTACCAACCGGAAAACGCCAAAATTTCAATTTCGCCAATTCAAGCCTAAATCTACTCCGGACCTCCAAAATACATTCCGATCATGCTCCTAAATTCCAAATAACCTCCTGAAGCTATCCAAACCATTGGAACTCACATCCTATCCCTTTAACATGTAAGTCAATATCCGGTTGACTTTTCCAACTTAAGCTTACTCAAAAGAGTCTAAGTATCTCAACCTTACCAAAACCTCTCCGAACTCGAGCCAACCAACCCGATAACACAAAATACAGCTAAACAAGGCAATAAGAAGCAGAAATGGGAAAACGAAGCGATAATTCATAAAATGACCGGTCCGGTCGTTACACCCTCCCCCTCTTAAACAAACGTTCATCCTCGAACGAGTCAAGAAACATACCTGAAGCCTCAAATAGGTGAGGATATCTGCTCCGCATCTCCCGCTCGGTCTCCGAAGTAGCCTCCTTCATGGGCCGACCTCTCCACTGCACTTTCACTAAAGTTATATCCTTTGATCTCAACTTTCGAACCTGACACTCCAAAATAGCCACTGGCTCCACATCATAAGTCAAATCATCATCCAGCTAAACCGTGCTGAAGTCTAAAAACATGAGACGGGTCGCCATTATACTTCCGAAGCATAGAAACATAAAATACCGGATGCACACTCGATAATCTGGGTGGCAAAGCAAGTTCATACGCCACCTCCCCAATCCTTCGAAGCACCTCAAAAGGCCCAATAAACCGAGGGATCAATTTACCCTTCTTCCCAAATATCATAACACCCTCCATGGGTGAAACCTTCAACAGAACCTTCTCGCCAACCATGTAGGACACATCCCGAACCTTCCTGTCAGCATAACTCTTTTGTCTTAACTGCACTGTGCGAAGACTCTCCTGAATCACTTTTACCTTGTCTAAAGCATCCTGCACCAAGTCCGTCCCCAATAGTCTGGCCTCACTCAGCTCAAACCAACCAACTGGAAATCTACACCACCTCCCATACAAAGCCTCATATGGAGCCATTTGAATACTCGACTGGTAGCTGTTGTTATAAGCAAACTCTGCGAGCGGTAGAAATTGATCCCATGACCCTCCGAAATCAATGACACAAGCGCGCAACATGTCCTCCAATATCTGAATAGTGCACTTGGACTGCCCGTCCGTCTGAGGGTGAAAAGTTGTGCTCAACTCAACTTGAGTACCCAACTCTCGCTGCACAGACCTCCAAAACTGCAAAGTGAACTGAGTACCCCTATCTGAAATGATGGAAACTGGGACACCATGCGAGCGAACAATCTCTCGGATATAGATCTCTGCCAACTGCTCTGAAAAATAGGTAGTACACACAGGAATGAAGTGCGCGGACTTAGCCAGTCGATCCACAATCATCCAAATAGCATCGAACTTCTTCAAAGTCCGTGGGAGCCCAACTAAAAAGTCCATAGTGATCCGCTCCCACTTCCACTCTAGAATATCCATACGCTAAAGTAAGCCACCCGGTCTCTGATGCTCATATTCACCTGCTGACAATTGATACACCGAGCCACAAATCCCACAATGTCTTTCTTCATCCTCCTCTACCAATAATGTTGTCTCAAATCCTAATACATCTTTGCGGCACCCGAATGAATGGAATACCGCGAGCTATGGGCCTCCTCTAGAATCAACTCCCGAAGTCCATCCACATTGGGCACACATATCTGGCCCTGGATTCTCAACACCGCATCATCATCAATAGTCACATCTCTGGCATCATCGTGCTGAACTTTGTCCTTAAGGACAAGCAAATGAGGATCATCATATTGGAGCTCTCTGATGCCATCATATAAGGAAGACCGAGAAATCACACAAGCCAACACCCGACTAGGCTCCGAAATATCTAACCTCACGAACCGATTGGCCAAGGCCTGAACATCAACTGCAAGAGGTCTCTCCCTGGATGAAATATATGCCAAGCTCCCCATAATCACCGCCTTCCGGTTCAAAGCATTGGCTACTACATTGGCCTTCCCCGGATGGTACAAAATAGTAATATCATAATCCTTTAGTAACTCCAACCATCTCCGCTGCCTCAAATTGAGATCCTTCTGTTTGAACAAGTGTTGGAGGCTACGATGATCAGTAAACACCTCACAAGACACACCGTTAAAATAATGCCTTCAAATCTTCAACGCGTGAATAATGGAAGCCAACTCCAAATCATGAACATGGTAGTTCTTTTCATGGGACTTCAATTGACGAGAAGCATAAGCAATAACTCTACCCTCCTGCATCAACGCACATCCAATACCAACTCTCGAAGCATCATAATACATGGTATATAAACCTGAAGTTGATGGCAACACTAACACTGGAGATGTGGTCAAGGCAGTCTTGAGCTTCTGAAAGCTCTCATCGCACTCATCCGACCACATGAATAAATCACTCTTCTGAGTTAACTTGGTCAAGGGCGATGCGATATATGAGAA
The DNA here is from genome assembly GCF_000393655.2 of Nicotiana sylvestris. Classification (NCBI taxonomy): domain Eukaryota; kingdom Viridiplantae; phylum Streptophyta; class Magnoliopsida; order Solanales; family Solanaceae; genus Nicotiana; species Nicotiana sylvestris. Next base: position 155,656,064 of record NC_091066.1, read on the forward strand.
TCCCTGAACAAACTGGCGATAATAGCCTGCCAAACCAAGAAAGATACGAATCTCTGTCGCTGAGGACGGTCTGGGCCAACTCTGGACTGCCTCTATCTTCTTTGGATCAACCTGAATACCCTCGCTAGACACCACGTGGCCCAAAAATGCCACTGAACTGAGCTGGAACTCACACTTGGAAAACTTTCCATAAAGTTTCTCCTCCCTCAATATCTGCAATGCAACTCTCAAATGCTCCGCGTGCTCCTCCTAACTACGTGAATACAATAGAATATCATTAATGAAAACTATGACAAATGAGTTGAGATACGGCCGAAACACGCGGTTCATCAAGTGCATGAATGTTGTTGGGGCATTGGTCAGCCGAAAAGACATCATCAAGAACTCATAATGACCATATCGGGTCCTGAAAGCCATCTTAAGAATATCTGAATCCCTGATCTTTAGTTGGTGATAACCTGAACGGAGATCAATCTTGGAGAACACTCTCGCTCCTTGAAGCTGATCAAACAAGTCATCAATGCGAGGCATGGGATACTTGTTCTTAATTGTAACCTTGTTCAACTGCTTGTAATCAATGCATATCCTCATAGTGCCATTCGTTTTCTTCACAAATAGAATCGGCACACCTTAAGGCGACACACTAGGATGAATGAACCCCTTATCAAGGAGTTCCTAAAGCTGCTCCTTTAACTCCTTCAACTCCGCTGGTGCCATACGATACAGTGGAATAGAGATGGGCTGAGTGTCCGGCACCAGATAAATATCAAAATCAATATCCCTGTCCGGTGGCATACCCGGTAGGTCTGCAGGAAACACATCGGGAGAATTCCTCACAACTAGAACAAAATTAATACTAGGGGTCTCTGTACTGACATCCCTTACAAAGGCTAAATACTAAAGACAACCCTTCCCAATCATACGCTGGGCCTTTAGAAACGAAATCACCCTACTGGGGACAAAATCAGTAGAACCCCGCTACTCAATCCGTGGCACACCCGGCATAGCCAACGTCACTATCTTAGCGTGATAGTCTAATATAGCACGACATGGAGATAGCCAATCCATTCCCAATATGACATTGAAATCCACCATACATAATAACAAAAGATCCACTCGGGTCTCTAGACCCCAAATAGTCACCACATAGGACCGGTACACATGGTCTACAACAATAGTATCATCCACCGGAGTAGATACACGAACAGGTAAAACAAGAGGCTCATGGGGCATATCCAAATAACGAGCAAAGTATGATGACACATAAGAAAAGGTAGAACCGGGATCAAATAACACAGAGGCATCTCTGCGTCAGACTAAGATAATACTTATAATCACAGCATCTGAAGCAACAATATATGGTCTACCTGGGAGGGTATAGAAATGAGCCTGACCACCACCTGATCGACCTCCCCCTCTGGGGAGATTCCTAGCTGACTGGCCCCCACCCCTAGCTGCCTGAGCGAGTGGTGAAGTAACTGGAGCTGAAGTCAAAGGCTGAACTCTCTGCTGAGACAGACCCTCAAGAAGACGAGGACACTGCCTCATCATATGCCTAAACTCTCCACACTCATAACAGCTCTCCGGTGCTGGAGATGGGGACTGAAGGGAACCCCTGGCATCGGAATGACCAGTAGAAGGACTTGGCATGGAAGAACCCTGAACTAATGGAGAACGGGATGAACTCTGGGCTAGAAGGGCACTGAGTGATGAATGGACCTGATGAGAACTGTAAGAACCATGACTCGATGATGTCCTATGATAACCTGGGCGAGCTGACTGAACTTGCCTGAATGGACGGCCTCTGTCGTGCTAAAACTGACCCCTCGAAGGAGAACTACCAAAGCTACCAGATCCCCGAGGCCTATTGGCCTCCCTCTCCTCTCGCTCCTGGCGACAAACCGACTCAATCTCACTGGCGATGTCAACAACCTCCTCGAAAGTAGCACTGACACCCTCTCACTAGTCATGAGAATCAGAAGCTGATATGTGAGGCCATCAACGAACCTCCTGATCCTCTCTCGATCTGTGGGAATCAACCAGACCGCATGACGAGCTAACTTAGAGAACCACATCTCATACTGTGTCACAGTCATCTCTCCTTGACGCAACTGCTTGAACTGCCTGCGTAGCTCCTCTCGGCGAGACTATGGCACATATTTCTCCAGAAAGAGAATAAAGAATCACTTCCAGGTAAGGGGCACTACACCAACAGGCCTACGCCTCTCATAAGCCTCCCACCAAGTAAAGGCAGCTCCAGAAAACTGAAAGGTAGTAAATGCTACGCCACTGGTCTCTAGAATACCCGTCGTACAAAGAATCCTCTGACACTTGTCCAAGAAACTCTGGGCATCCCCGCCCTCAGTACCGCTGAAAGTTGGAGGCTGAAGTCTACCAAACCTCTCAAATCGACGCTGCTCGTCGTCAGGCAAAACTGGTACCACATACTCCTAAGCTGGTGCAACCGGTTGGACTAGAGGTGCCCCAGATGTTTTAAGTCCCTGCACAACCTACTCAGGTGTGCGAGCAACGGGAGACATATTCTCCTGTAGTGGATGCTATCACCTTCAGGTATCTCATAAATATGGCAGTACAAGAAAAACTTGATATGCATCTAATGGATGTTGTTACAGCCTATTTGTATGGATCATTAGATAACGAAATTTTTATGAAAGTACCTAAGGGATTTAAAGTGCCAGAAGCATATAAAAATTTTCGAGAAACTTGTTCAATAAAACTTCAGAAATCTTTATACGGATTGAAACAATCAGGACGTAAGTGGTACAATCGCCTGAGTGAATACCTGTTGAAAGAAGGGTACAAGAATGATCCAATTTGTCCTTGTGTCTTTATAAAAAGGTCTGGATCTGAATTTGTTATAATCGCTGTGTATGTTGATGATTTAAATATCATTGGAACTCCTGAGGAGCTTCCAAAAACAGTAGACTGTTTGAAGAAAGAATTTGAAATGAAAGATCTTGGAAAGACAAAATTTTGTCTTGGTCTACAAATTGAGTATATGAAAGATGGAATATTTGTCCATCAATCGACATACACCGAAAAGATTTTAAAGCGATTCTATATGGATAAAGCACATCCATTGAGTACCCCGATGGTTGTGAGATCACTTGATATAAAGAAAGATCCATTCCGACCTCATGAAAATGATGAAGAGCTTCTTGGTGCCGAAGTACCATATCTTAGTGCAATTGGGGCATTAATGTATCTTGCCAATAATTCCCGACCAGATATAGCTTTCTCAGTAAGCTTATTGGCAAGATTTAGTACTTCGCCAACACAAAGACACTGGAATGGTATTAAACATATATTCAGATACCTCCAAGGGACCATTGATATGGGTTTATTTTATTCAAATGAATCCAAGCCATCATTGATTGGTTATGCAGATGCAGGATATTTGTCTGATCCACACAAAGGTCGATCTCAGACAGGCTATTTATTTACAAGTGGAGGTACAACCATATCATGGCGTTCGACAAAACAAACTATGGTTGCTACTTCTTCAAATCATGCAGAGATAATAGCCATTCACGAAGCAAGTCGAGAATGCGTTTGGTTAAGATCTATAACTCAACACATTCAGCAAACATGTGGTCTTTCTTCGAAAGAGAATATTCCAACAATATTGTATGAAGACAATGCTGCATGCATAGCTCAATTGAAAGGAGGATATATCAAAGGAGATAGAACAAAACACATTTCACCGAAATTCTTTTCACTCATGATCTTCAGAAGAATGGTGAAATAGATGTACAACAAGTTCGTTCAAGTGATAATTTGGCTGATCTGTTCACTAAGGCATTACCAACCTCAATATTTGAAAAACTGATATATAAGATTGGAATGCGTCGTCTTCGAGACATTAAGTGATTTTTCATCAGGGGGAGTAACTACACGCTGCACTCTTTTCCTTAACCAAGGTTTTGTCCCACTGGGTTTTCCTGGTAAGGTTTTTAATGAGGCAGCAAACAATGCATATTATAAATAACTATGTACATCCCAATATTTTTTTTGTAAGTTTTTAATGAGGCACATTATCTTACATGGACATCCAAGGGGAAGTGTTATGAATAGTTTGTACTTTGGATACTACATTGGATACTACATTGGATGCTACATTGGATGCCCATGTTGTGAATAACTTAAAGATTAAATTTCCTATTTTATGTTCATCATCTTTACTTTTTATGCCTATAAAAGGCCATGTAATTGCAATGAAAAATTACACCAAAGTGAAAGAAGAAAACACTTCTCCATTCTCTCTATCTCTTCTTGTTTACATTTTACTGCATTGCTTTTATTTTATAACATGTATTCTTTTCTTATGAATTATTATATTATCAAATAAGACGTTTTTCGTTTGTTTGGTCATATATAACATATCAAACAAAAAAATTTATTTTAAAGTTATTTTAGCAAAGTTATTCGTGGATTAATTTGGGTATTATTTAAAATAGTCAACAACTACTTTAAGTTAGATGTAGATGCATGTCTGGGAATCTGTAGTACTCTTTTGGAAAGTGTTTAAAGCTTTTCTCGGAAGTTCAAGCAAAGAAGCAACAACGAAATTAGAGAAAGGACCATTCATTTACATGCATGACATTGACCTTAATTGACTCTCTTGGTATTTTACATATTGGTTCTTCAATAGTATTAACTTTACCCAAAAAGTCTAATATTATGAAAGTGAAAATATTATATTCCCCGTGTTTCAAATTATATAAGGTAGTTTGATCCGACATAAAATTTAAGAAAAAAAATTAGAATTTGTAATCTTAAAAACTTAGAGTTTAATATTGAATTATTTTGAATTGCAAAAATATATCGTTATTTTTTGAAACTATGTAAAAAGTATCATATAATTTGAAGAGATGCTATTGCTTTGTTATCTTTCGTACCGAAGAAAAAACGTAGATGTCGCCTTAGTGATAATGGTCCAAGGTTGTTTCATTAAAGTTGAGTGGAAGATGGGTCCCATTAACAAGTCTGAGAAAGAAAATCATGCTAGTAGCACTATAAAATTTTATAGGGAGAGAAAGACTCAATTGCAAATAATCTTTTGCTTTCTACTGAGAGAAAGAGATTGGAATGGAGAAAATGATAATCTATGTGATGGAAAAGTTGAAGGAAGTGCTACTGATGATTGAGAATGTTGGTGGGCAATTTCTATTGACGATTGTGAAGTTTGTATGGCAACTGCTACTGACGCTGCTAAATTTTGCAATGGAGATTCACAAAAAATCAACGCCAATTCTTGCAAATTTTGTGAAGATGTCGTTTGACTGGTTATTGGAAAGAATTCCTCAGGTTCCACTGATTTCCACTGCAAAGGACAAGTTGAATAATTGGATGCAAAAATCCCCACTATCGTTTACCAATATTTCTATTGGTTTTGTGCTCATTTTGTTGTTCCATTGGTGTTTTAAAGGAAACGAGAAGACGATGAAAGCTCCTGGAAAGAAAAATGCAAGGATATCAAGGCGTTCTTTTGAGAGCAACCCTAAATCTTATTTTCGCAGTCTCCGTTCCAAGAAATCTAATAAAATAGTCTAGTTGGCTGGTTTCCTAAATTTTTACTTTATTGGCGAGGGTTCAATTTTCAGCAATCTTAAATCTTATATCTGCAATCTCCGTTTGTCGTAATTTTAGAAGTTCAGTTGGTTAATTTCCAGGATTTTTACATTGCTGGTGAGGGTCCATTCCATCAACCTAAAACTTATTTCATAATCTTCGTTTTGGATAATCTTAGTAATTTTGCTGGTTGGTTGCTTGAATTTTTACTTTTAGTTGTTGGTGAGAGGTTTTTTTTTTTTTTTTTTTTTTTTTTTATCTTGTAATCCCCTTCTTCACTTCCTCCTTACCGTCTTATGTATATTTTTTAAAAAAAGTTGCATTTCAAGGAAGCCTAAAATTGATATTTTAATTTTATATCAATATATGTTTTGTCAAGTAAGTTTGATTTTTTATTGTAGTAGGCTTCATTATTTTCTGAATTATTGCGGATATAGTTCAAGCACTACGGTTTCTTATAATGTTATGTAAATTGCAAAAGAACTAGTGTTCAGAGACTAGTGATTTTGCGGAAAAAATATGGGCTGCATTGACACATATGTTGCAACATAACATATATAATTGTTTTAATAAAAAGAAATCAACGGAATAAACATAGAGACAAGTGAGGTTTGCTCGGTTTGTAAAAGCACATTCACTCATGGCCATTAGGTCCTGAATTCGAGTCATGCTAGAGGGAAGTATTGAAACACTGTATATCCTCCTAATTTGGGAGGGGTTTTGTCCAGACCCAAAATCTCACATGTCGTATGACATCTATCGCAATACTAGACAAGTCGACAACTCACAATAACTACACCTCTTTAATTTAAAATATACCAAAACAAGCTTACATAATAATAATCTCATAACAACGGGAAGAAAACACCGCATCTTAATACAAAATTCTCCCGAATCGGGATGTCACTGAGTACATGAGCATCTATACAATAACATGGTCTGACTGCTAAAACACTGCCTAGGAAGGTAGAACAATATAAATAAAACTAAAAGAAAAAAAGAGGAAAGACAAGGTATGCGGATGTCAAGGCAGCTACCTCGATAATCTTCGAACTGATAAAGCTCCCAAGCTAGCAACCGCCTTTCCCGGAAGTACATAGATCTGTACACGAAGGGCAGAGTGTACTATGGGTACAACCGACCCAATGTACTCAATAAGTAACAAGACTAACCTAGGGTTGAAAGTAGTGACGAGCTCAACCAATACAGTCAAATACAAAATTTAAACAATACAAATACGACAAGAAATATGACAATAATATCCCAGAGAAACTCATAATCTGTTGGTACACAGTATAGGAATGTAGACATGCTCTCACGTTTAACCGTTATGCTCAATACAGATAAAATATACCAAGTATGACTGATATGAGGAATGTTACATCTTTTTATCTATATGTCAATGGGCATGTCGTATGTGATGCAACACAATGAAAACCTCATGTATTCACACTCTTAGTGCCCAATCTGTTGTCTCAATTCTCACTCATCACACTCAGTCACTCGTCACTGTACGGTGTTTGTGCTTACTGCTGGTATGTCAGACTAAAGAGGGCGGATCCTACCAAGCGCTAATATAAAGCCAATCTAGCCTGCTGCAGCGTGTATCCCGATCCCATATAATAAAGCCTAAAAGGCCTGCTACGGCGTGCAACTCGATCCATATAATAATAATATATTTAAAATCATGAGACATGCTGCATCGTGGAGCCCGATCCACAAATTTCACTCACAACACGACTCTTATGCCCTAACTCAATCCTCAATCTCCTCATTCTCTTGGGCTCACAAATCTCATGCCAATCATCCCAAACAATAATATATGATACAACAATAAATAGTAATAGAGACTGAGATATGATATACAAATAATGGATATGAATGAGTACAAAATTTTTATCTAAGAAAATAATTCAACAGCAGAAATGACCCTAGTGGGTCTCAACCGGATAAGCATAAAGCCTAACATGATTTCTAACGAGGATTGCAGTTCAATTACTCTAACACATATGGATCACATGAATGGCAACAAGGTTTGATGACTACACAGTACCACATAATCGATCGGGTCACATTTAACACTGTGCACGCCCACACACTATAACGACCCCGCCGGTCGTTTAGAGAGTATTATCCCTGATCCCTTATCTACTAGTCCTTCCATTTATTTTTATGCTTAGGTGACTTGATGGAAGGGTTTTTGGAGTGAAATGGGACCCTTAGCCCCTAAAAAAAATGAATCTTGAGTTCCAGGAATTTGAACGTAGTCGAAATTGTGTGAAGATGACTTCGAAATGGAGTTTCATCGGTTCTGTTAGCTCAGTTAGATGATTTTACACTTAGGAGTGTGTCCAAATTGTGATTTGAAAGTCCGTAGTTGAATTAGGCTTGAAATAGCGAAATTTGGATTTTTGGGAAGTTTGACGGGGATTGGACCTTTTGATATCAGGGTCAGATTCTAATTTCGAAAGTTGGAGTACGTCCGTAATGTCAAATATGACTTGTGTGCAAAATTTGGGGTCAATCGGACGTGATTTGATAGGTTTCGGCTTCAGGTGTAGAAGTTTAAAGTTTTAAAGTTCATTAAGCTTGAATTGAGGTGTAATTCGTATTTTTAGCATTGTTTGATGTGATTTGAAGGCTTGACTAAATTCGTATGATGTTTTAAGACTTGTTGGTATGCTTAGTTGAGGTCCCAGGGGCCTCGAGTGGATTTCGGGTGGTTAAAAGACTAGAATTGGACTTGTGAGAATTTCTGAAGTTGGGCATCATCTGGTATAATCGCACCTGCGGAGTCCCCATGCAGGTGTGAGCTCGCATAAGCGAGCTATGGGGTGCAGGTGCGGTCTAGAAGGAAAGGTCCTATGATTGCAAGTGCAATGTGAAGACTGTAGAAGCGAAGTCGCTTCTGCAGAAGATGGAGCGCAAAAGCGGAAAGGCTAGAGAGGCCCGTTGATCGCAAAAGCAGAAGGCTCTACACTTAATCGGGCTTGGAGGTGCGAGCCCTAGTACACAGAAGCAGAATTTTGGCCTTAAGTGGAATCCACACATGCGATGAAATTTCTGTAGGTGAGACGTCGCAGGTTCGACTGGAAGCCCGCAAAAGCGAAATCGCTGGGCAGAAAATGGGGAAGTTCGAGGTTTGATCTCATTATCATTTTGGGAATTTGAGAGTTCGGATTGAGGCAAAAATTTGAGGTATTTTCAGAGGAAATATTTGGGTAAGGATTCTTGACTTGTTTTTTATTAACATCCACTAATCCATCGTTAATTTCATTATTTACTTAAAGATTTGGGTTGAGAATTTGGGGAAAAAATAAAAAGTTCTTAAACTGAATTTTGGGGTTTCGATTGAGGTTTTGGTATAGAATTTGAGTAATTTTGGTATGAGCTAACTCGTGGTTGAACGGGTGTTCGGATTTTGTGACTTTTACCTATTCCGAGACATGGGCCCGGATCGACTTTCTTGGTGAATTTCTAATTTCTTGCTAAAGTCTTGATTTTATTAATTAGATTAGTTTCTTAAGTTATATTTATGATATGTAACTGCTTTTGGCTAGATTTGGATCATTCAGAGTCGAAAAGTCAAGGAAAAGGCATCATTATTGACTGATTGATCTTGGTTCGAGGTAAATGACTTGCTTAACCTTGTGTAGGGAAAATTACCTTAGGATTTGATATTGTTTTAACAATTTGGGATATGTGAGCGCCATGTACGCCAGGAGATGAGTGCGTACACGGGTTAAATTTTGAAAAACCCGGTTCTTGCTGAGTAGTCTTCTTTAATTACTTAACTGAGTAACCCTAGCCTGTGTAGTCATCATGTTTAACCTAATATCGCATGCCTAGTTGCTTAAGCTCTTACTTGCCACTTTGTGCAACATGCATAATTGAATTACCTGCTTCCATGAATTGTACTCAGTTTTTAATCGTAGAATTTCTTGTTGTAAATTCGTTGAACCTTAAAATATGAGTTTTACATTTACTTTTGGGACTATGAGGTGGTACCTTGGGAGATCCCCGTTGGATATTTACTTTTGGGACTACGACACGGTTTTTCGGGAGATCCCATTGCATATTTACTTTTGGGACTACGAGGTGGTACTTCAGAAGATCCACGTTGCATATTTACTTTTGGGACTATGAGGTGGTACCTCGGGAGCTCTCCTGTTGAGTATTTACTTTTGGGACTACGAGACAGTATCTTGGGAGCGCCCCTGTCATTTACCCTATGTGTTGTGTTGTTACTTTCTGTAATTTCTCCTTGTTAGAGTCTCAGTCTTTTCATCATATTACTATATCTTTTGTCTTAATTATTATATACCAATATAGGTTGACCTCACCTCGTCACTACTCTACCGAGGTTAGGCTTAGCACTTACTGGGTACCGTTGTGGTAAACTCATACTACCTTTCTGCACATATTTTGTGTGGAGATCCAGGTACCTCCTACCAGCCCCGATATCAGCGAGTAGTGAGTTCGTGGAGACTTCAAGGTATGTCTGCCAGCATCCGTAGACCTCGGAGGCCCCTTCTATCCTTATGTTGTCTTTCTTCTTTATTCTCTTAGATGTTGAAGTATAAAGACAATTAGCGCATTCTATATTTCTTGTGACTACTGGGTTTTGGGAAATGTCTATACCCGAGTTGGTTGTTTTACTTGTATATGTCGAGTGACAGTTTTCCAGCTTTATCTATATATATACCTATTGTTGTTAAGGTTTAGCCATTATTTATGTTATTATTTAGTTATTCCGCAACTGCTAGGCTCACCTAGTTTTAGTAACTAGGTGGCGTCATGATATCTTACGGAGGGATATTTGGCTCGTGACAAATTGGTATTAGAGCTCTAGGTTCATAAGTATTGTGAGTCACAAGCAGGTTTAGTAGAGTCTCGCGGATCGGTACGGAGACATCTGTACTTATCTTCGGTAGGCTATGGAACTCTTAGGAAACTTTCGCTTCTTTGATTCCTTGCGTGCGTAATTATTGGCTGAGGAATTCTAAACTTCTGTCTTCTATTCTCTCATAGATGGTGAGGACACGTACAGTCGGATCAGATGACTAGGCACCCGCGCCCCCTGCTGGAGCTGCGAGAGGCTGGGGCTAGGGTAGATATTGAAGACATCCACGTGGTGCAACTAGAGCACCCGCATGAGCTGCTATAGAGGAGCTGCCAGTAGTTCCAGTCTGAGACCAGGTTCCTGAGACGCTTGTTACTTCACTAGCTCTTCAAAATACCCTTGCATAGTTTCTGAGCATGTTTGGAACTTTGGCTCAAGCAGGGTTGATCCCACTTACTCCTGCCACATTTCAAGCCGGGGGAGGAGCACATACTCCCACCAGCCATACCCCTGAGCAGCAGGTTCAGGTCAACCGGGTTCAAGATGACATACCAATACAATCGGTACTACCCTCCTACATTCAGTAGCTTGGCGTTAGAGGATGCACATGATTTTCTTGAGGAGTGCCACCATATCCTCCATACAATGGGTATTGCAGAGTCGAGTGGGGTTTCTTTCACTACGTTCTAGCTTAGAGGAGCGTGAGGGAGTAGTTCCTAAGAGTCCTAGAGATGCATGGCGTGTAGAGTTTGAACAATTACACTGGGGTTCTATGACCATGCCAGAGTATACGGTTTGTTTCAGTGATTTGGCATGCACCAGCCTTGGTTGCTATAGTTTGAGAGAGGGTCCGTCAATTTATCGAGGGGCTCAACCCCAGTATCAAATTTAGCATGACCCGAAAGTTGGAGATGGACATTGCAAACTAACAGGTAGTGGGGATTGCCAGGGGATTGGAGGGTATGCTGATTCGGGAGAGAGAAAAGAGAGAGAGAGGCCAAGAGGTCTCGAGAGTCTGGCACTTATAGTGGTACTCGTGTCCCAGTTGCAGCTCGTCATTGTAGGGGCTATGTAAGTAGCCCTGTTCATTTAGCACTTCCTGCCGCCAGTGGTATTCCGGCCATTCCTAGGCCCCAGGATTCGTATTATGTACCGCCATTGTCTAGTGCACCTCCTGCGTGGGGTGCTTTCAGCGGTCCGTCCAGCTGACCTAGCCTGAGCTAGTCACAGCAGCCACGCCCTCCGAGAACGTGTTTTGAGTGTGGCGACACTCTCCATATGGCGAGGGGTTGCCCCAAACTTAGGAGGGGTGTACCTCCATAGATACCATCAGGAACCGCGTGCTCCACCAGGTCCCCAAGCTATTATTACAGCACCAGCTACCACTTCACCTGCTCAGCCAGCTCGAGGTGGAGGTCGGACAGGTAGAGGTCACCCTAGAGGGGGAGGCCAGGCCAGATATTATGCCTCTCCTGCTCGTACGGAGGCAATTGCATCCGACTTTATCATTATAGGTATTGTTCCGATCTGTCATAGAGATTCATCGGTCTTATTTGATCCAGACTCCACTTATTCCTATGTGTCATCTTATTTTTCTCCATATTTGGGAGTATCCTGTGATTCTTTGAGTTCTCTTGTTTATGTGTCTATACCCATGGGAGATTCTATAGTTGTTTACCATGTGTATCAGTCGTGTTTGGTTGTTCTTAGTGATTTTGAGACCAGAGTCAATTTATTATTGCTTAGTATGGTAGACTTTGATATAATTTTAGGCATGGACTGGTTGTCGCCCCATTATGCTATTCTTGATTTTTACGCCAAGACTGTAATGCTGGCTAAGCTAGGATTACCGCGATTAGAGTGGAGAGGTACCTTAGATTATACTCCTAGTAGAGTTATTTCATTTTTAAAGGCTCAACGAATGGTTGAGAAGGGGTGTGACATGTATCTAGTTTATGTGAGAGATGTCAGTATTGATAACCTTACCGTTGAGTCAGTTTCGGTAGTGAGGTATTATCCAGATGAATTTCTAGATGATCTTCCGGGCATGGCGCCCGACGGGGATATAGACTTTGGTATTGATTTATTATCAGGCACTCAACCCATCTCTATTCCTCCAAATCATATAGCTCCACCTGAGTTAAAGGAACAATTGCATGAATTGCTTTATAAGGGCTTCATTCCACCGAGTGTGTCGCCTTGGGTGCTCTAGTCTTGTTTGTGAATAAAAATGATGGTTCTATGCATATGTGCATTGATTATCGCCAATTGAACTAAGTTACAGTGAAGAATAGGTATCCATTGCCTCGTATTGATGACCTATTTGATAAGTTACAGGATGCCAGAGTGTTTTGCCAAGATTGACTTGCGTTCAGGCTATCATCAGTTGAAGATTCGGGAGCTAGATATCCCGAAGGCTGCTTTTAGGACTTTGTATGGTCACTACGAGTTCCTTGTGATGTCATTTGGGCTAATCAACCCAGCAACATTTATGCACTTGATGCACATTGTATTCTGGCCATGTTAGCAATAAATATTTGTAGTACGAAAAATAAACTGCAACAAAAATAATATTAAGAAAAAGAGATTTTATTGATAAATATTTGTGAGTACAACCCTATGTATCCCTTGATTCTCCTATCTAAAATTCTCCGTGATTGTAGGGCTTGAGAAGCGTCTTTCTCGAATGTAGGACGATGCAGACCTCCTTGGGGTGTATTTAATCGCCAAGAACATTGAGTAGCACTTTGTTGTTATGGGTTGATCTCCGAGAAGAACTCCATTGATCACTCCTTTGTTGAAGAACTATGCACCTGATGATTGATCTCTCTGTTTGTGGATGCCTTCAACAATTACGGAATGCTCTTTTCCAACTATACATGTTCACTAAGAGTTATGTAACCCCTCTATATATAGTTGTAGAGGATGGACAGTCCAGCTATATATGAAGTCTCTTGCTTGATTCTGATTGGTTCATGTCATTTTAGCCACTTGGCGACCTATGGTTGGTTCTTGCTTTTGACTTGGATTGGGCACATCATTTAACACATGGCGTCAGCTTTTTGGCTTGCATTTTGACTAGATATGCCATGTCACTTGACACATGGCATGAGTCTGGGCCTTAAGATGAAATGGACATTGGGCTTGAAAATAATAAAATGGACTAATTTAATTTGTAAAGCCCAAATTCATTATTTAACTCAATTGAATTTAATCCAAATTTTGTATGGATTAGACCCATTAAATTTTATATGTCTATAGATACCCTCTACTTTAAGATTTGTCGAGGTGTAGACTTGACGAACCATAGAGACAAGACTTGAAGTACATGTGCAGGTCATCGTTTTAGGTAAAGACAATTTGTTCGGTACCATTCTCACCTGAAAAAAATTGTCGAATTTGTACTTACGTCCAACTACTACGTTATTTGGCAGAATAAGTACTTAATTTAATTAAATGATCCTTAATTAAATAACGTACCCATTGGGAGAGGATTAGTATGCTCAAACAATGAGTAAGCTCGGATGAATCCAGCTACATTCCATGTGTGCAACAAATTAATTTGTATGATCAATCCAAGTTCATTCACTTAGCTAAATATTCAAATGCCACATAGAAGTATTTGTAGGGAACTTGATCACCTTTATTGGATTGACGTGAGAAAGTAAGGAATGTGACTTCTCCCGTGTATTTGGCCAACCTAAGCTGGAAATAACTCTTCAAGTATTTTTTAAAAATACTAAATTATTGGACTCCTTCCTTGTATTACTTAAGTACTTGGCCTGATCCTTTTTATGTGAAAAAGGATTCCTTTGGAATTTTCAATCTCTATCAACTTCTTATTCTCCGACTTTACAACGGCAATTTTTTTGTTTTCTTTGTCTTATTCAAACACTTCTCAGAAATTAACTTCTAATGAATATTTACCATTTAAAACTTTCAAGTCAAACAAGGATTTCCTATTTTACTTTAAGAAGAATTCTTTTTCCATAAGGAAAGTTCCATCACCGTAAATGATCTATATAAGGGATATTTGTTTCCTTTACCTTGACATATGAGAGTCGTGAACATAGGGTTTCTTTCACGCTGAACATGGTTGCTCGTAGTCTGCTTTCGCTTCTGTCTGCATTTATTTCTCCCTCTAAAATAGAAAGAATATCATTCATGCCTTTTTTCAATTGCAATACCAGTCAGCCAGCTTTGCACCCTTGCGAAAAAGAATTCATATTTTGCTGTAGGAGACTTCAAATCATGAGACGCTTGTTTCTACCGAAAGTAGACTCATAGGACTGAAACATATCAAAAAAATAGCACGAATCTCCTTTTGTATCAGCTGGAATTAATTTTCGAAGTTGATCTACACGTCTGGCTTGCGTTGATCTCACAGCTTTGCGCACTCTCGACAAAAGATTCATATCTTGAGATAGCAGAGTCCAAATTGTGAGCCACTCTGGTTCGACTGATTCTAGACTCAAAGAAATCCAAAATATCAAAAATTAATAGCCAAATTCCTTATGTATTGTCTGGAATTAATTTTTGAAGTTGGCGTACATGTCTGGCCTGTTGATCTCACAGCTATGTGCACTCTTGGTGAAAAAAATCGTATCTCGAGATAGGAGCGTCCAATTCACAAGCCATTTGCAGGCTGAAAATTAGACTCCTAAAGGTACAACATGTGTAGAAATCACAGTCAGGATGTTGTTTATACCCAATTTTCCTCAAACTATTTTAAAATTTGCATATATACCTTCAAAATCACTTTTTATATAATTGGTATTTTTCCATAATTTTCCATATTATTAATTTTTGTTTTCTAATTTATTCAGTACTTTATACCAATAATTATTTATAAATTATATTACAAGTAATTTCAAAGTATTTCTTAGCTCAATATATCATTTTTGGTCCTATTAAGACCAAATGTATTTCACAAATTAACCAAATTGGCAATATCTGGTTATAATTGCAATGACTTTGCAATTATGGCCTAATTATTTATTTTGTGCTATGTTTTTACTCAATAATTAGTCATTTATATTTTTAATACTAATTAATCATTTTAATTTAGTTTATTAAGCATCAATTTAATTTTTTATAATTATTAGCTATTTTTATAAATTATTTATCTATTTTTATGGTGTATTTAACAACTAGCCATTTTTAAAAATTCAATTCTAGCCTAATTAACCCAGACCCCTAACCCAATAAACTAGCCCAGTTACCCAACCCAAACTTAAAATCTTACCCGGCCCAACCCTCGTTTGATCCGAGCGGTTGATTAATTCAAATCAATGGCCCAGATTAATACTTACCATATTAACCCCTAAACGACTACCCCCTTTCTCATTTTCCCCCCGTCTCACTTCTCACCCGTCTATCGGAATCCTCTCAACTCTCTCTAGAACCTTCATCTCCTGAGCTTTGTCTCTTCCCTCTCCGGCCATCTCCTCGCCGGAAACCATGAAGTTTCCACCTCTCATCGACCTTATGGATCCGTCTTTCACACCTGTGTCACCGGTAGAGGCTCTCAAGTGACCATGAGGCGGTCCACTCCCATCTCCGGCCTCATGCCATATTTTTCGGCCACCTATGGCCGTTCGAGTAAGATCTCTACATTTTCCGGCCAAAGGCCGCTGATATTTTAAGCTCTTTTCTCCCCATTTGGGTTTTCTCTGGAAACCCTAGCTTCAAATCCTCCTATATTTTTAGATTTGTGATGGATCTATGTGTCTTTTAAGTTTCTCACCTGTTTTCCTCAAAATATTTCTCTGATTTCAAACGATTTTCTCATTTTCCAGACGAGGGTTTCAAACCCCTTTTGCAAAAATGATTTCTTTATGATTTTTAGCAATTACTGTCACACCTCCTTTTTCCGCCCCCGCGAGGGCGAGGGAGTTTTTTCCAATTAAAGGACAATCGAAACGGGATTTGTTTATTTATTTCAGAGTCGCCACTTGGGAGATTTAGGCTGTCCCAAGTCACCAATTTTAATCCGGAATCGAGGAAATGAATGACTCCATATTATAGTCTGCGTACCAGAAATCCGGATAAGGAATTCTGTTAACCCGGGAGAAGGTGTTAGGCATTCCCGAGTTCCGTGGTTCTATCACGGTCGCTCAACTGTTATATTTGGCTTATTTATCTGATTTTAAATACAATATGAACTTATGTGCAAATTTTATCTTTCAACCGCTTTTATCATTTACTGTTATTTTTATCAAGAATTGCAACGTTATAAAATGTATCTCGAACCACGTTACAATCAATGTACCCGTGGTCGTCGACACACTTTGACTCCGTTGAGATTTGGATTTGGGTCACATCAATGTGCACCCGAGTTTAAGGAAATTAAATTATTAAAGGCGCACCTAAAGCGACTAGCGTATTTATTTTGGGTAGGACCGTGGAATTTTACTAAACGGTCCATCCCGAAGTCTAAACAATTTTTAAAGTAAATATTTACTGAGGGCCCCGCAATTTGTATTTTATTTGGCGAGGCTCATCTCATTCTTATTTTTTAAAATGAATTTGCAACGTCATGGACACGCATCTCGAACCACGTCACAATCAATGTACCCGTGATTAGAAACACATTTCGACTCCGTTGAGAATTGGATTTGGGTCACATAAATGTGCACCCGAGTTTAAGAAGGTAAGGTTTATTAAGGCGTGTCCTAAAGAGTCTAACGTATTGTTATTTTAGGAAGAGGTCGTGAAGGTTCATTAAACGGCCAAATCAAAAGTCTAGTCAATGGTTATGTATTTTATTGAGGGCCCCGACGATTTTGTGATTTATTTGGCGAGGCTCGTCTCATTTTTATTTTTTAAAGGATAAACCTATAGTGACTACATTTTTCTATTAAGTTCGTCTCTAAAATAAAAGAAAATCTCCTAATTATTTACATGCTGAAAAACGCAACTTATTAGTTATTAAGTTACGGCTAATGTGAACGGAAAATTGCGATCGCGTTTGTACAAGGAAAAACTGCTTTCATTCTACATTCTATTATTTGCTAGAACATGAGATTAGATACACAATAATATCAAAACAGATTAACTATTCTTCGGTTAAATTAAACTAACATTATTAGATGAAGGAAGTATACATATGCAGCCTCATTACTCATTAATTAATCGACTACATTTTTATACAAAGAGAGGAAAATTAATATTCAAACACAGATCCAAACAAAAGAATTCAACAGGAACAGGAGCCTGATTAATATTTCATTTTTCGCTTCAAGCCAAGAGTGTACAAATGTGTACCTGGAAACAGCAGTACAAGAACAAAAGAAGTAGGAGTCAGCAACAGTAATAACGCGGCAACAGCAGGTTCAGCAACACCGCAAAACCAGTAACAACCAGTAGAATAACCCAGTAACAGATTGAAAACTCAGCAGTGCAAAAGTACAATCGCAGTCAAAGCAGAAGAGAGAAAAGATACGAGATGCAGTAGTTTCTGACTTTTGAATAACACTCGAAGAAAAGCAAACAGAATTGTTCGAGTGAAAGTTCAAATTGTCTTTCTCTTTTACTATCACAAACTCTCTCAAGTATAAAAGTATGTCAACTCTCAAGTGTAAAAGAATCTGTCAACTCTCTCTAAAAATCCTCTCAATAATATTCAACTCTTTTTCTCTCCCCCAAAAATCCTTCTTAAAACTCTCTCAAATGACCCTATATATATAGCAAGACAAGTCTTCAATTCCCAACCCTAAAATTATTCCTTCAATGGCATGCTTTGGCCAACTATTAAATGTCTTCTTTATTTTAAATTTTGTCCCACATGCCTACATTAAATAACTAACACATTCTCAACCCATTACAATTTGTGCCCCATGCCTATATTAAAAAAGTACAAGATTCTTCCCCATTATAATTTGTCCCCCATGCCTATATTTAAAAAGTACAAGATTCCTCCCCATTATAATTTGTCTTGTCCCCCATTATATTAAACAAATACCTCAAAAACTCCACCCCATTATATTTGTCCCCCATGCTTAACATAAAGAATCAAAATAATGCTCAATTACCAAACTACCCCTCCGACCTTATTGCAATTACAAATCTACCCCCGAATGCAATGCAATTTACCAAATTACCCATCTGCTCTAAACAATCAATTAATCATAACTCAACCAAAATATAGTCAAGATGACCAATTTCTCAACAATCTTCAACAACAATTTACATGAACATGATGAACAACACAAACTCCAAATTAATGGAATGAATTAACCATATCGGGAACCAATCCTGGTTAATTTAGACCATGAATGTATGAGCAAGAACACAACAATACAAACAACAATATGCATGATTCAAATTAAATCAACAAATCACAAAACAAACACAAACTCACATTAAATCACTGGATTTAAACATGAACTTCAAACCAAGATGAACATGAATTAAATCTATTTTTAAGCAACAAAACATGACGGATTCACATGATTCAAACAACATTACTAATTTTTGGAAAATACATAACAACATGAAACAAATTGAAGAAATAATTAATCAAATTTCAATTTGAATCTAACAAACATTAAAAAAACAAATATTCACTTAAACAACAATACAAACATGAAATAAACATGAAAAATAATTAATTAATCCTTCATTTGAAATCTGAAAAATTAATTTAACAAACAACACATGAACATGAACTAAAAATTAATTCAAACGATAAACAAAACAAACATTTGCCGATTTTAGATTCGAAAATATCAAAACAAAATATGGACAAATAAAACTCAAAAATCTACTAACCGGAGATGAACACCATACGTACGAACTGTTTCGTCAAACCTCGAATGGGAATAAATCTGTCCGGACTCAACAACGAACTTAACGACGAACAAACGACTTTAAGAACTTGACTGAAGCAAAAAGCCGAAGAAGATGAAACAGTGGCTCGGAGCGGAGGGGCTGTCTTGACGAGCGTCGACCAAAGCTCGAACGAACGACGATGGAGGCGAATTTAAGAAACGAACCAAGCGGCGCCGAAGCAGTAGAGGCAGTACAGCCCAGCAGCGACGCATCCTTTCAGCAGCGACCAAGCAGCTACGAACCAAGTAGCGACGAGCTGCTGTGTTGTTTGGATGGGAATATGAAGGCAGTGACAGCAGTAGCAGCTTGCGCGAGCTTGCAGCTAAAAGCAGAAGAAGCGAGGTGGAGGAGGGCAGTGTTGACGACGGGTTGGCCATGGCGATGCTCGAGCTTTGAAGAAGACGAAGTGAGGCAACTGTTCGTGCGTTCGGCTAGCCATGGAGTCAGCAGCGATGAGCTGCAGACATGGCATCCATGGGGTTTCAGAAGCAAGGGCAGTAGCGAGAGACAAAAGCAGTAGCGCGAGCTTGAAGCGGACGACGCAACAACAGTTGGGTTCGTTCGAAGAAGGTCGATTTATAGGTAGCAGCTGCGACGAGAAAACAGCAGCAGTACGGAGGAGCTGGAGCAGTTGTTGGCTTCGTCAATGGCGGATGTTCGCGATGGTGAGGTCGAGGAAGAAGAAGGCAGAAGCGTCTGGTTTAAGGGCAGCCATGGGAGGTCGTTTGGTGGTTCTTAGTTTTTGGAGAAGATGGAGCGTGGGGGCGGGTAGTTTTCTTTAGGTTTTTAGGGTTTGGTTTTTTTTTGTGTTTTGTTTTGTGTTTAGACCAAAAAATGAAGAAAGGGGTTGGGTATTGGGTTAATGGGGCGGACCGGGTCGACCCGTGTGAAGTGGACTGGGTCGTGGACAATTGTTTGGGCCTGGGGTTGAAAATTGAAGAAGTGGCCCAATCCGATTTTTATTTGTATTTTTGTTATCTTTTCTTCTTTTATTTTCTAAAACTAAATTATAAGAATACTTAAATTATTATTAAGAACTAAATTAAGTTATAAAAGCGCAAATTAACTACCAATAACAATTAACGCACAATTAAGTAATAATTAAGCATAAAATTGTTCATTTGGACATTAAATGCTAAAAATGCAAAAGATGCATATTTTTTGTAAATTTTTTAATTTTGATAAAACTAATTTAATTACTAACAATTATAGAATTAAATCCTACATGCAAATGCGATATATTTTTGTATTTTTTATTAATTTAGCAAATAAACAAACACAGACAAATACAAATAATAATCCAAAAATGTCACAAAATACTCAAAATTGCACACCAAGGAAAATCATTTTATTTTGCATTTTTTGGGAGTATTTCTCATATAGGGCAAAAATCACGTGCTTACAGCTGCCTCTCTTTGCCCGGAGACACGAAGGGTTTTCGTGCAAAGATAAAGCGAGCGATTTTTGCCCGTCCGAGTACTCCGTGTGAAGCATTTTTTTGAAAACGATTTAACCGAACCTTTGCTTCCAAGGTTTCCTACATATCCCTGGCTAAAGGGGAATCAGGTTAATGTAGTTCGGGAAGCTTTGGTAGCTGGGACTACCGTGGGACTGCAATGTTACTCCTGTTGCATGCTGTTATCACTGCTTACCGATCTCCTTATTACACCGTGCTTAAAATAAAACAAGAAGCTAGGCTAGATTGAAATTTGTTCTTGTTGCCTTGCTTTCTTGTCGGCTTGTGCTTCTTCCGGTGCTTTTCTTCCTTGAACTTGGAATGATACTGGCCATCTGCTTTTCTGAATACCAGTTTTCATCATTTTGCTCGGTCCGCTGGGGACATGGCTTTCTTCATTAAGCTTTTGGCGGTTCCTCTGGTGGGTACGACTTTCTTCATCAGACTTGTTATGCTGGGCATGATTTAATGTTCACCAGCTGCTTCTTTCAAGACGCCTTTTTTCTTCCTTTTGACTCATGCGCCTGAATTTGTGCTGGGATCTCTTGTTGCAACCTTCTGCTTCCCGGTGCTGGGGATTTTTATTGTTTCCTGTAGGGGATTCCTGCTGTAACCCTCTATTTTATTGTCCTCTGACTTTATCTTGAAACGTATGCCTCTGTTGTATGGGCGGGCTCCCAACTTCAACACTTGAAAATTAAAGACTGAAATGTATGCCTCTGTTATCTGGGCGGGCTCCCAACTTCAACGCTTGAAATATAAAGACTGAATGTATGCCTCTGTTATTATGGGCGGGCTCCCAACTTCAATGCTTGAAAATAAAGACTGGAATGTATGCCTCTGTTATCTGGGCGGGCTCCCAACTTCAACACTTGAAAAAGTAAAGACTGAATGTATTCCTCTGTTATTATGGGCGGGCTCCCAACTTCAACACTTGAAAGTAAAAGACTGAATGTATGCCTCTGTTATCTGGGCGGGCTCCCAACTTCAACACTTGAAAAGTAAAGACTGAATTTATGCCTCTGTTATCTGGGCGGGCTCCCAACTTCAACGCTTTGAAAAGTAAAGACTGAAATGTATGCCTCTGTTATCTGGGCGAGCTCCCAACTTCAACACTTGAAAATAAAGACTGAATGTATGCCTCTGTTATCTGGGCGGGCTCCCAACTTCAACGCTTGAAAGTAAAGACTGAATGTATGCCTCTGTTATCTGGGCGGGCTCCCAACTTCAACGCTTGAAAGTAAAGACTGAATGTATTCCTCTGTTATTATGGGCGGGCTCCCAACTTCAATGCTCGAAAATAAAGACTGAATGTATTCCTCTGTTATTATGGGCGGGCTCCCAACTTCAACTCTTGAAAAGTAAAGACTGAATGTATGCCTCTGTTATCTGGGCGGGCTCCCAACTTCAACACTTGAAAAGTAAAGACTGGAACGTATTCCTCTGTTATTATGGGCGGGCTCCCAATTTCAACACCTGAAATGAAAAGACTGAATGTATTCCTCTGTTATTATGGGCGGGCTCCCAACTTCAACTCTGGAAATATAAAGACTGAAATGTATGCCTCTGTTATTATGGGCGGGCTCCCAATTTCAACAACAACTTAGGATTGGGTAAAACTAAACTTAGGAGGAAATGCATCTCCTATGGGTAAAACTATACTTAGGAGGAAATGCGTCTCCTATGTAAACTTAGGAGGAAATGCGTCTCCTATAGGTAAAACTAAACTTAGGAGGAAATGCCTCTCCTATGGTTAAAATATAAACTTAGGAGGAAATGCGTCTCCTATATGTAAAATTAAACTTAGGAGGAAATGCGTCTCCTATGGGTAAAACTTAGGAAGTGCGTCTCCTATTGGCAAAACTAGACCTAGGAAGTGTATCTCCTATTGGCAAAGGCATGGAATGTATTCCCTTGTTATATAGGTGGGCGCCAGATGGTAAAGACATGAGATGTATTCCCTTGTTATACAGGTGGGTTCCTGAAATGAACAGACAAAAAAAGTATTCCTCTCGTTATTCAGGTGGGCGCCTGTTTTTTGAGAAAATTTTCGCGATGAGAAAATTTTCTGCCCCGGTTTGATGATCTTCTTTATGGCATGTTCTTCCGCCATCTGTAACATTTCTTTTCCCTGCTTCAAATCAAAGAAAGATTTTGTTAGTTTTAAAAGAAAAAAACATGGTTGCTTTCCCTTTTTTTTTTCTTTTTTTTTTCGGTGTTCCATTACACTATCAGAACTTGCTGGGGATGATACTATTTATTGGGGATGATATTACTGTTGGGGATCATGTCCCTGCTGGTGAACACATTCCCGTTGGGGGTGGTTTTCCTCTTCTTTCCTTGCTCCACATTGTCCGACCTTTTTGGAATTTGGTCGATGATCGGCCAAGGATGCTCTTGCATCTCGACCCCTTTTTCACTATACCCCCTTGACATTTAGGCCAACTCATCATTCGGTCTTGCAACAAATGTCTTTTCCGTTTCATTGTATTATCTTTGGCATGTCCTATTCGCCTTTTGCTTCGCAGCATTTTGGCAATTAGTAGTAAGCTCTGAAAAACAAAATCCTTCTAAAAACAAACTACTGGAGAAAAACACTATAAACCCAAAATAAAAAGTGATGACTTTAAAAAGATGAAAGAAAAAGTCTTTCTGAACAAATGTTGGGGAAAGAGAGAGAAAAAAAAAAGAACTTATCTGAATGGTACAATCAATCCCAATGATCATGTCATGCATTTCTGGATTAACCAACTCAGTCTATTCATATCGATCAATTTTTCTGACGGCCTTACTTTGCTGGGGATGTGCAGAAGCCCAACTTTCGCCGGATGCGGATCTTATCTTGCTAGCCCCCTTTATATCCTTGTCGCCTCATAGTGCCCTTCGAGGGGTTTTCACTGATGAGGCTCTCTCATTTCTCTCAATTCTCGTCGCCTTATGGTGCCTGTGAAGGTTTTCACCGATAAGACTCTTCTCATTTTATTTTCTAAGCTGGAGATTGGAGTGTTACCGACATGACTCTTTGCTGGGGATGTGCAGAAGCCCAACTTTCGCCGGATGCGGCCCATTTTTTGCCAATCTTATCTTGCTAGCCCCCTTTATATCCTTGTCGCCTCATAGTGCCCTTCGAGGGGTTTTCACTGATGAGACTCTCTCATTTCTCTCAATTCTCGTCGCCTTATGGTGCCGATATGACTCTTTGCTGGGGATTCTTTAGGTTATCAATTCGTTGCCGACTTTCTCTGCTTTTATTTGCTTAAATTGGCTTTCCTCGGATTCTGATCGGGAGGTCTTTTTTGGACATCAACATGGGTTTTTTTTTTGTTTATGGCTAAAAGAAAAAGAGGGCATCAAAAGGGTTCAAAATAATTCTGATGGGTAAAAACCATTACAACTCTTGGAATCGAACTTCTTTCCCAATATTACAAACATAACTTCTGCCCCAGTTTCTTGCTTGGGGATTCTTATTTTTTGGTTTCACTATGACCGAGCCGTGAGGCGCCTACGTATCCTTCTTTGAGGAATCAGGTCAAACGTAGTTCACATCTCCTTTTTTTTTCTCCTTTCTTTTTTTTTTTTTTTACTTTTCTTTTGTTTTTATTATCATTATATTTTCCTTCTCTTTTTTCTTATTTTCATTACTGATTCCAAAAGAGGTGTATGAAAGAATAAATAAGGCTCAAAATGGGAAACAAAGGTTAAAATGTTTGGATAGAAGAAAAAATTGCCTCCGTCATTTCATTCTCCGATAAATGCCAAGTATAAACAAACAAACAACAATTAATAGCCATGTCGATGCATCTTCCCTCGACATCTGTCTGACATGAAGTGCAACTGGATAACATCTTGGTCACAATAGACGGCCACTGCCAATTCGGGACAAATTTGCCATTTTGTTTTGGCCTGATGTGGGAGGATCCGTTTCAACACTTGCTGTCCCTCTTCAAATTTCCTGATATCGTCTGCATCCCCTAAATTGATGTCTTATGCGTCATTTAAGTTGGGCTTGGATTTCTCTTCCAACTAGCTTAACTCTCTGTTTGTCTCTTTGAAGGCTTTATTATCATCGTATCCCAATTCGTCATCGTGATTGACCTTTTGTATAATCAGTTCGAAATCAGATTGATTTTTAGACTAAGTTGAAGATCTGTTATGCATGCCACGTCATTGGAATCAGTATAAAGAGCTTTGTTTAGAAAGAGAAAAGGAAGAAAACAGACTTAAAACAAAATAAGAAGAGAAAAGCTTTCGCTTTATAGAAATACGGGATAACAGAGTTTCACACTAAAACAAAACTGGATTACAACTCTGCAATAATCCAAAACAAGAAAGAAAAATCAGAGCCCACTACCAAGACTCCCTTCGGATAGGACGAGGAGTAGCCGTCCAATTGTTGACCGTCCAATTTTCATTTATTTTCATCGGCACGGATCGTCATTAATGTTTGGCGGCTCTGGAACCTGAACCTCGATCCTATTTGTGTTGATGAGTTCTTGCACGGCATTCTTCAACTTCCAACATCTCTCGGTATCGTGTCCGGGAGCCCCCGAACAATATTCACAACTTGCTAAAGGGTCAAGATTTTCAGGAAGGGGATTTGGTAATTTGGGCTCAATAGGATTCAATAGGCCTAACTGCCTCAATTTGTGGAACACGGTAGTATAGGATTCTCCCAGCGGAGTATATTTCTGCTTCCTCTCATTCTTAAAAGCTTGATTCCCCCGGAAACCTGACCCTGGAGGATTTCTATAGGCCCTCGGAAGTGGATATATGTTTGGTGGAGGTGGGTATGTATTTTGGGGAGCCGGTGCACGCCATTGTGCGTGTGCTGGAGAGTGGGTATAGGTTTGTGCATGATGAACGGAAAAATGGGGATCTGGCAGTGAGTAATAATGTCGTGGAGGGCTATATGGAGTGCGGGGGTAATTTTGGTGGTAGGGTCGTGGGTGGCCATAGTAGGGTGACGGGCCTCTAGATCCGAACCAGGCTCCAGACTCAACGGTCGTGACATCTTCTTTCTTCTCCTTCCCCAGTACACCCTCAGTGCCGCTCTGGATGGCCTGAGTGGTTGCTTTGATTGCCGAATAGCTCAGGATTTTGTTGGACCTGAGTCCCTCTTCGATCATACCGCCCATTTTAACTACTTCATTGAAAGATTTACCAACTGTCGTCACTAGATGACTAAAGTAAGTTGGCTCCAAGGTTTGTAAGAAGTAGTCCACCATCTCTCCCTCTCTCATAGGAGGATCGACTCTAGCTGCTTGCTCTCTCCAGCGGAACCCGAACTCGCGAAAACTTTCCCCGGGCTTCTTCCCGGTCCTCAACAACGTGAGACGGTCAGGGACTATCTCGAGATTGTATTGGAAATGACCTGCAAAAGCCTGCGCCAGATCATCCCAAGTGTACCATCTGCTGGAATCCTGTTTGGTATACCATTCGAGTGCCGATCCGCTCAGACTTTGGCCAAAATAGGCTATCAGCAGTTCATCTTTACCGCCTGCCCCTCTCATTTTACTACAGAATCCCCGCAAATGTGCCATGGGATCACCGTGCCCTTCATATAAATCAAACTTAGGCATCTTGAACCCAGCCGGGAGTTGGACATCCGGGAAAGGGCATAGATCTTTGTAGGCCATGCTGACCTGGTTGCCCAATCCATGCAGGTTCCTGAAGGACTGCTCCAGGCTTTTGAATTTCCTCAATACCTCATCTTGTTCTGGGGCTTTAACCGGCTTTTCAATTTCGGTCGGTGCCTCCAAATGTGGATTGTAGGCATATGGTTCGGGGGCATGGAATGTAGGCTCAGGGGGATAGTATTGCGTATCGGGAGCCTGAAGCAATGGCTCGCTGTTTGATCTTTGCAGGGTGGCTGATGTGGGTCCCATAAAAATGGGAACATTTGGTATTGGGAGAGGTTGATGGGGCGGTGGAGCTTGGGAATCATGGGGGCTTCTCTCCTGATGGTAACGGTGATTCGGGAGGCTTGTTGAAGGGCCGGAGTGAGGGTATTCCGGCATGTGCCCCAACGACTCAGGGCTCTTTTGTGCTTTGGCTAGAGCTAGCTGCATTGCATTCATCTCTAGTCCCATCCTTTCTATCTTTTCCATCGCTTCCTTTAACAACTGGCTCATCGGCCTTTCTTCCTCGGTACTATTCTCTGAAGTAGTCATGCTTGTTGTTATCGGTCCTTTGGATCTAGTTTGGTAAGGGTGTGTTGCCAGAATTCTTTAACAACTAACTGTTTGAGATTCGGAAAACAACAAACTTGTTAGCGTTTAGAGTTTAACAGATTTGGTAACAACACATTGAGGATGCAATGCCCCTATGCAGTTAACCGTTTCTAACAGGCTTTGCTTCAAACAACATGCGTCACCCCGGCTTGCTTATTTGCCCCTTTGAAGTACTTTGGGAACCCCTGTATTTATTCTATTTTGTATTTTCTTTTTCTTTATTACTGGCGGTCAAATCTTATGGAGATTGCCTACGTATCATGACCCCGCATGAATCAGACCTTGCGTAGTTCGGACCAATAAAAGCTAAACAATAATACACATTTTTCGATTTTAAAACAAACTAGGTTTCAAAGGTTTGAAGATGACCTGCAAACTTGAAAATCAAACAACCCACATATTCTAATCAAAAGATTTACAAACTCAAAAATAAAAGGCTGCCCCCTTTTCTCTGTTTGACAAATGCAACCGAACAGTTATTTTTTGCAAACGTGGCCCCTTCCAAATTCCACATGAATTCGAGGCCGAGGAGGATTATTTTATGACACTTTTACAAACTTGTCCGTTCTTTTACGAAAATAACCTTTCGACAACGGAAAGATACTCTAAGGCTATTTCGGCAAGAACGGTTTAAGACGCGGCCGAAGCTGGGTCGGCTTATTTTGACCAAAAATCCGAACGGTATTCACCTAACTGCTGACTCTTTGTTTTTTTTTTCAAATTACAATGAAAACGTGGAGTTGCAAACACGACCCTTCAGCGCCTCGGGGACGAAGATTATTAAGGTTGTGCGGGTCAACTGGACCAAACTCCTAAACATGACCCAAAAGGTGGCTGTTTATACAAAGTCAGCCTTCCGGCGTCCCTTTCGGGAACATTCGGCTATTTATGACAAAACAGCATCACCTGACTTATTTATGACTCTTTTTATCGATTTTCAAATTAGAAAACTCTATACTGCAAACACGGCCTTTCAACGTCTCGGGGACGAAGATTTTAAGGCTGTGTGGGTCAACTGGACCAAATCTTAAATATGACCCAAAAGTCGTTGTTTATGCAAAGTCAGCCTTCCGGCGTCCCTTTCGGGAACATTCGGCTATTTCTAACAAAACAACATCACCCGACTTCTTTATGACAAAATTAAAATTTGACATATTATTCTTTTATTATTATTTATTTGTTTTTGGCTATTTAGCAAAAGGTGGGGTTGGACCCGATGAGGGTTGCCTACGTATCTCACATTCGGTGAGAATCAAACCCGCGTAGTTCGGGTAATCAAGAATAAGTAGATGAACTAACTTCATTTTTTTTTTAAATTTGCGAAAGAACTACTTTAAAAGAAGAAAGGAAATATTTTTTTTTTGATTGATTTTTTTTTTAAAAGACTTCTAAGATATATTTTTTGAATTTTCGTTTTTTTTTATTCTAAAGAAAAGAAGAAAATATTTTTCGGAATTTTACCTTTAATAAAAGAAATGTTTCTCAAAATGTTTTTTGAATTTTGAATTTTCTTTTCAATTTTGAAAGAAGAATCAAAATATTTTCGAATTTGTTTTTTTTATTATTTTTTTTTTTAAAAAAAAAACAATTAGAAAGACTTTCTAAAGAAGTCCATAATGGAAAATATTTTTGGATTTTTTTTTTGTTTTGAAGATTGGGGTCTAAAAACTTTTCTAGACTTTTTGGCAAGACAAATATTTTTGCAACAAATAAAGACATATATGGAAATTAAAAAAACTTTTTGGATTTATATATATATACATATATATTTGTGACAAATAAAGAAAGACTCTTTTATTGTTTTTTATTTTTGCATTTTCATAAACAAATAAAAAACATTTTAAAAAAAAAAATAAGACTCTTTTCATGGCAAAACAAACTATTTTCTTTTCTATTTTTTTTTTGAAAAACAAAACAGAACAATGATGATTTTTCTATTTTTCCTTTTAATAAAATAAAATAAACATTTTTTCATTTTCTTAAAATTTCGGCAGAGTTTTGACAGTATTCGGGCATTTGGTTTTATTCAAAAATAAGCAATCAATTCCCTAACCGCTATTTCTTTTTTTTTTCAATTTCAAAATATTATTCCTGATATTCATAAGACAGTCAACACACAAGTCTGAATCAAATAAATGCGCAAGTAGTAGCAAGTAAGATGCATCAGGATGGTCATTTCCATTTTCGGTACACCTGTCCTAGACAGACCCAACCCCTGTGTTGAGCCTCCAAAGTCAAATGCACGTGATGCAAACAAACGTTCCTACTAGGGAGCCGGCATGAAGCTGAGTTATTCTAGGTAAAAACCTGAGGCGTATTGTTCTAAACATGGCTTACCCAAACGGACAGTTCGAGCCGAAGCGGGGGCAACGTACCGGGAGCACGAAAGTCTGCCCGGCCTAGTTACTTGTCCCAACTTCGTCTTATTTGGTATGACTTCTAACAGAAAGGTGGGCCACGCGCACGTGTACACCATAAGTTCAGAAGACTCAGAAAGAAGAAGGGTTTCGTAGCAGTTGTATATACACAATTCAGATAATATTAAAGCGGTAAAAGCATCATTTAGCACATTAGGCATATATCATGTAAAAATCAGATAATAAATAAAGCCAACTATAACAATTATTTTAAGCTCGAATTCTTGAACCCTGAACCAGTGGTTCTGGGTTTGTTCCCCAGCAGAGTCGCCAGAGCTGTCACACCTCCTTTTTCCGACCCCGCGAGGGCGCAAGGGAGTTTTTTCCAATTAAAGGACAATCGAAACGGGATTGGTTTATTTATTTCAGAGTCGCCACTTGGGAGATTTAGGGTGTCCCAAGTCACCAATTTTAATCCCGAATCGAGGAAAAGAATGACTCTATATTACAGTCTGCGTACCAGAAATCCGGATAAGGAATTCTGTTAACCCGGGAGAAGGTGTTAGGCATTCCCGAGTTCCGTGGTTCTAGCACGGTCGCTCAACTGTTATATTTGGCTTATTTATCTGATTTTAAATACAATATGAACTTATGTGCAAATTTTATCTTTCAACCGCTTTTATCATTTACTGTTATTTTTATCAAGAATTGCAACGTTATAAAATGTATCTCGAACCACGTTACAATCAATGTACCCGTGGTCGTCGACACACTTTGACTCCGTTGAGATTTGGATTTGGGTCACATCAATGTGCACCCGAGTTTAAGGAAATTAAATTATTAAAGGCGCACCTAAAGCGACTAGCGTATTTATTTTGGGTAGGACCGTGGAATTTTACTAAACGGTACATCCCGAAGTCTAAACAATTTTTAAAGTAAATATTTACTGAGGGCCCCGCAATTTGTATTTTATTTGGCGAGGCTCATCTCATTCTTATTTTTTAAAATGAATTTGCAACGTCATGGACACGCATCTCGAACCACGTCACAATCAATGTACCCGTGATTAGAAACACATTTCGACTCCGTTGAGAATTGGATTTGGGTCACATAAATGTGCACCCGAGTTTAAGAAGGTAAGATTTATTAAGGCGCGTCCTAAAGAGTCTAACGTATTGTTATTTTAGGAAGAGGCCGTGAAGGTTCATTAAACGGCCAAATCCAAAGTCTAGTCAATGGTTATGTATTTTATTGAGGGCCCCGGCGATTTTGTGATTTATTTGGCGAGGCTCGTCTCATTTTTATTTTTTAAAGGATAAACCTATAGTGACTACATTTTTCTATTAAGTTCGTCTCTAAAATAAAAGAAAATCTCCTAATTATTTACATGCTGAAAAACACAACTTATTAGTTATTAAGTTACGGCTAATGTGAACGGAAAATTGCGATCGCGTTTGTACAAGGAAAAACTACTTTCATTCTACATTCTATTAATGCTAGAACATGAGAGGGATACACAATAATATCAAAGCAGATTAACTATTCTTCAAATAATTTAAACTAGCATTATTAGATGAAGAAATCATACATATGCAGCCTCATTACTCATTAATTAATCGACTACATTTTTATACAAAGAGAGGAAAATTAATATTCAAACACAGATCCAAACAAAAGAATTCAACAGGAACAGGAGCCTGATTAATATTTCATTTTTCGCTTCAAGCCAAGAGTGTACAAATGTGTACCTGGAAACAGCAGTACAAGAACAAAAGAAGTAGGAGTCAGCAACAGTAATAACGCGGCAACAGCAGGTTCAGCAACACCGCAAAACCAGTAACAACCAGTAGAATAACCCAGCAACGGATTGAAAAATCAGCAGTGCCAAAATGCAATCACAATCAAAGCAGAGAAGAGAAAAGATACGAGATGCAGTAGCTTCGGATTTTTGAATAACACTCGAAGAAAAAACAAACAGAATTGTTCGAGTGAAAGTTCAAATTGTCTTTCTCTTTTACTATCACAAACTCTCTCAAGTATCCAAGTATGTCAACTCTCCAAGTCTCTCTTAATAATATTCAATTTCTAAAAACTTTCCCAAAAATCTTCCCAAGGTTCAAGTTCTAGTCCCTAAAAACCTCCCTCTAAAATGTGTCAAATGACCCTATATATATAGCAAGACAAGTCTTCAATTCCCAACCCCAAAATTATTCCCCCAATGGCATGCTTTGGCCCACTATTAAATGTCTTCTTTATTTTAAATTTTGTCCCACATGCCTACATTAAATAACTAACACATTCTCAACCCATTACAATTTGTCCCCCATGCCTATATTAAAAAAGTACAAGATTCTTCCCCATTATAATTTGTCCCCCATGCCTATATTTAAAAAGTACAAGATTTCTCCCCATTATAATTTGTCTTGTCCCCCATTATATTAAACAAATACCTCAAAAACCCCACCCCATTATATTTGTCCCCCATGCTTAACATAAAGAATCAAAATAATGCTCAATTACCAAACTACCCCTCCGACCTTATTGCAATTACAAATCTACCCCCGAATGCAATGCAATTTACCAAATTACCCCTCTGCTCTAAACAATAAATTAATCATAACTCAACCAAAATATAGTCAAGATGACCAATTTCTCAACAATCTTCAACAACAATTTACATGAACATGATGAACAACACAAACTCCAAATTAATGGAATGAATTAACCATATCGGGAACCAATCCTGGTTAATTTAGACCATGAATGTATGAGCAAGAACACAACAATACAAACAACAATATGCATGATTCAAATTAAATCAACAAATCACAAAACAAACACAAACTCACATTAAATCACTGGATTTAAACATGAACTTCAAACAAAGATGAACATGAATTAAATCTATTTTTAAGCAACAAAACATGACGGATTCACATGATTCAAACAACATTACTAATTTCTGGAAAATACATAACAACATGAAACAAATTGAAGAAATAATTAATCAAATTTCAATTTGAATCTAACAAACATTAAACAAACAAATATTCACTTAAACAACAATACAAACATGAAATAAACATGAAAAATAATTAATTAATCCTTCATTTGAAATCTGAAAAATTAATTTAACAAACAACACATGAACATGAACTAAAAATTAATTCAAACGATAAACAAAACAAACATTTGCCGATTTTAGATTCGAAAATATCAAAACAAAATATGGACAAATAAAACTCAAAAATCTACTAACCGGAGATGAACACCATACGTACGGACTGTTTCGTCAAACCTCGAATGGGAATAAATCTGTCCGGACTCAACAACGAACTTAAAGACGAACAAACGACTTTAAGAACTTGACTGAAGCAAAAAGCCGAAGAAGATGAAACAGTGGCTCGGAGCGGAGGGGCTGTCTTGACGAGCGTCGACCAAAGCTCGAACGAACGACGATGGAGGCGAATTTAAGAAACGAACCAAGCGGCGTCGAAGCAGTAGAGGCAGTACGGCCCAGCAGCGAGGCATCCCTTCAGCAGCGACCAAGCAGCTACGAACCAAGTAGCGACGAGCTGCTGTGTTGTTTGGATGGGAATATGAAGGCAGTGACAGCAGTAGCAGCTTGCGCGAGCTTGCAGCTGAAAGCAGAAGAAGCGAGGTGGAGGAGGGCAGTGTTGACGATGGGTTGGCCATGGCGATGCTCGAGCTTTGAAGAAGACGAAGTGAGGCAGCTGTTCGTGCGTTCGGCTAGCCATGGAGTCAGCAGCGATGAGTTGCAGACATGGCATCCATGGGGTTTCAGAAGCAAGGGCAGTAGCGAGAGACAAAAGTAGTAGCGCGAGCTTGAAGCGGACGACGCAACAACAGTTGGGTTCGTTCGAAGAAGGTCGATTTATAGGTAGCAACTGCGACGAGAAAACAACAGCAGTACGGAGGAGCTGGAGCAGTTGTTGGCTTCGTCAATGGCGGATGTTCGCGATGGTGAGGTCGAGGAAGAAGAAGGCAGAAGCGTCTGGTTTAAGGGCAGCCATGGGAGGTCGTTTGGTGGTTCTTAGTTTTTGGAGAAGATGGAGCGTGGGGGCGGGTAGTTTTCTTTAGGTTTTTAGGGTTTGGTTTTTTTTTGTGTTTTGTTTTGTGTTTAGACCAAAAAATGAAGAAAGGGGTTGGGTATTGGGTTAATGGGGCGGACCGGGTCGACCCGTGTGAAGTGGACTGGGTCGTGGACAATTGTTTGGGCCTGGGGTTGAAAATTGAAGAAGTGGCCCAATCCGATTTTTATTTGTATTTTTGTTATCTTTTCTTCTTTTATTTTCTAAAACTAAATTATAAGAATACTTAAATTATTATTAAGAACTAAATTAAGTTATAAAAGCGCAAATTAACTACCAATAACAATTAACGCACAATTAAGTAATAATTAAGCATAAAATTGTTCATTTGGACATTAAATGCTAAAAATGCAAAAGATGCATATTTTTTGTAAATTTTTTAATTTTGATTAAAACTAATTTAATTACTAACAATTATAGAATTAAATCCTACATGCAAATGCGATATATTTTTGTATTTTTTATTAATTTAGCAAATAAACAAACACAGACAAATACAAATAATAATCCAAAAATGTCACAAAATACTCAAAATTGCACACCAAGGAAAATCATTTTATTTTGCATTTTTTGGGAGTATTTCTCATATAGGGCAAAAATCACGTGCTTACAATTACTTTGTGATTTTTAGCATGTTTAAATATCACCTTAGTCTTTCCTTTTGCTCGATTCATTTTTGTTAAGAAACCCTAATACTTATGGGTTCGAATTTAAGTTTGAGTCTGTTTTCGATGTGTTTGCATGTCTCTCATGAACATTCTAGGTTTCATGTATGTTCTATATACTCTTGTGCTTCCTGCTCTAATTTGTTCTCAGGGTTTCTCTTATTATGTTCAACACATGTTATTTATCATTTAATGGGTCCGACTATTTGTTTTATTGATTGTTCACATAATAATTTGTGTTGATTTTTGTGTAATCTCCTTAGACATGCGATATCTTCCCTGAATATGTGATTTTGTGTATTTTTCTTGTAATTCTGTACTGATTTTTCGAATTGCTTCCTTACTTTTGTGATACTTTCCTTAGTTAAAGTTGATTCCCTGTGATTTTCAATCTCATTCGTGATTCTATGAACTAACTTTCAGAATTAAAATTGTACTCTACCTTATTTATGTGCACAAATATGTTGTTAGTTATTTAACGTGTACTTTCCTTACTTGAAAATATTCTGTACTTAGTCCTTATTACATACTATATGCTTTTACTACTCCTATTATGGTAAAATCAGTCTTATAAGTAATTCTATTCCTTATTTGATAAAACTTGTACCCATTTGAACTATGACTCCCTAATTGAAGGGCGTCCGGGTTTTTAATTGATTCTGATTTGTATTATTTCTATAATTGTGCTAAGTTAATACTTATTACCTTGTTTTTTGCCTGTTCTCAAACTATAAATACTCTACCCTCTCTTTAGCATAACAGATGAACAATTCCACTGTTCTTAACTCTCTCTTACACACATACATACTCTATTACTTCTCTTGCTGTTTACTTGATACTCAATAGGGTACAAGCCAAAACTAAGTAATTACATTGCTCTGCTGCTCTATTGTTCTACCGCTCTATACACTACTGCTCTACTTCCCTTCATTTTACTGCTCTTCACTCCTCATTCTGCACTTATTCTCTCATTTTTACTGGTATATTTTCAGTTTAACTTACAACATCCAAAATAATATGTCTCTATTTGTATTGCACTCCCTTTTGTTTCTCTTATGCTTCTACTTGTGGTTCTGCTATCTCCCTTGCAATTAGCATGCCTATTTTGCCATGTGATTACCCCTTCCCTGTAATTCATCATGTCTACTACTTTCTTACATTTTCTACTACTATTCTGCCCTACCCCTAACCCCCAATACAATATAATCATGTGTTCGTGACACCTAGTTACTATATGATCCTGAATCCTTCCCCCTAAACCTAATGTGTAACTCTGTTTAGCTCCCCTTAATCTAATACTGTTAAGCTCCTGGCATGAACACTTTGTGATAGACTATTGCTGTGACTTTTTAAGTTCTATAGTACTTTTCTGGTGTTAACCTGTGTACAAATATGCTTTCACATATGAACTACTTATCCCCAATTCCTCCTTTCCATGTTTGTGTTTGAACTATATATGTTGATTTGGTTTTGAGTTGCTGATTGTCCTGTTTCTTTTCTTCTTCAAACCGGTTTTCACTAAGGCAAAATCTTCTATTGCTTTCCAAAACTTATTTCAAACTAATCATTGTCAAAACTGTTTCCAACTAGAGTCTTTTAAACATATGTCAAGCACTCTCACTCTTAGAAGTCTAGACATTGCCCCCCTTAATGTGTGACTGCTTAAGGACCCTTATGAGCTCCCTCTGGACTCTAACACATTAAGGCTGGCTCTTCCACACTGCACTTACTTAATTTGGTTATGAATCTAGGTGGTTGCACTGTCCGGGATCCCTTGAGATCCTTACGGAACTATGACACACCTGGATCATGTGAAAGGCTGTGAACCAATGACATTTGAGGCATTCTGGAGATTCTGGGCCTATCAGTAGGTTTCTTGTAGTATAACTTCTTCTTTTATTATTTCAATTATGTAATTTGTGCAAACGGTGTGTAATAATTATTGTAAAAACTCTCTGGGAATGGATAGTGAAAAGGGATGGGGTAAATATGCATGTTATAGTTGTTAAGGGTATAAAATATGTTATTAGGTCTATATTCCTAATTGCGCAATAGAAACCATGCTTAGGATTCATACATGCATTAGAAATCATGCTCTTAGGTCCCATGTTTATTGTTTCAGGAGGTTCATCCTTATAAAGTCATGTGTTAAAATCTGCTAATAACTAGCTACCATTATATTATGTGCTGCCATGCACACTTAGAGATCGTGCCTTAGGATAAACACAACGCTAATAAATAGGTCATTTCCATCTCTTCGGCATATTCTGAAAGTATGTAACACTTATGCATTTAGAGAAAAAAAATCCCGCTCAGGTCCTGCATATACATCACTCTGCATTTTTTATACATTAGATATCATGCCTTTAGAATTGTATTCACATCCGCTTAGGCATCTCTAGTTTAATTATTGATAAAAAAAATAGACTAACCCAGCTGGTAATAATTCCGAAATTCTGAACATTTAGAACAACATGTTTAGTAATACAATTCAAACAGTCTTCTCTAAGTAACCCTGCTAACTAGTGTAAGCACGTGATTTTTTCCCTATGAAAGAATTACTCCCAAAAAATTCAAAAATAAAATGAGTTTCCTTGGTGTGCCATTTTGTGATATTTTTGAATAATTATTTGTATTTATCTGTGCATGTTTATTTGTTAAATTAATAAAAAATACAAAAAATATGTCGCATTTTGCATGTAGGATTTAATTCTACAATTGTTACTATTTAAGTTTGTTTTACAAAAATTAAAAATTATAAAAATAGACATCTTTTGCATTTTTAGCATTTAATGTCCAAATATATAATTTTATGCTTAATTATTACTTAATTATGCGTTAATTATTATTGGGAGTTAATTTGCGCTTTTATAACTTAATTTAGTCTTAATAATAATTTAAGGAGTATTAGAATTTAGTTTTAAAAAAATAAAAAGAAGAAAAGAGAGCAAAAATACAAAGAAAAATCGGAATTGGGCCTCTTCTTCAATTTCAAACCACAAGCCCAAAAAAAATAAAATTGCCCATGACCCGGTCCAATTCAAACTGGGTCGACCCGGTTCATAACCCATAGACCAACGACCCTCCCCTATCTTCCCATTTTTTTCATTTTTCATTCCAAAAAAAAACCCTAACACCTAAAACATAAACCCCCCCCCCCTCTTCTTCATCCTCTCCAAGCTTCCCCAAGCCTATGGATGCCTTAGCCAACCATGGCTGCCCAACGTCGACCACCCTCCAGCCCTTCCTCCTCACCCTCACGACCACCCCTTCACCACCACGCTTCCATGGCTGCCCCCCTCCCTTCGTGCTTCATCGTCCAAGTCCACCACGACAAGCAGCCATAGTTGCTGCTTCGCCTCTGCGTCGACCTTCTCCAAACGACCAGCTGCGTCTTCTTCGTCACGCGGACTGCCATGACTGCCTCACCTCGCTTCCCAGCTCCTCCGTGCCGCTGCTGCTGCTTCGTCACTGCTTCTGCTGCATCGTTCGCTTCTTCTACTGCTGCTTCCCGTCGAGCAGCTGGATCGAAGCCACCCCGTCGCCACTGTTTCTTCTGCTACAGCCATGAACGACCACTGCCTTCCCCGTACTGTTGTTGCTCACGTTTCTGCTTTGCTGCTGCCCCGCCCGACATCGCTTCCACTGCTGCTACTGCTTCATCGCTGCTTGAGTTGCTTCTTAAATTCGTCTTCGTCGTTGTTTGTTCGAGTTTTGGTTGGGGTCGTCAAAACAGTCCATACGAGTTCGTCGTTTCGATCCGGTTAGTGGGTTTTGAGTTTTATTTTTGTCCATATTTCGTTTTGATATTTCTCGAAGCTAAAATCGGTAAATGTTTGATTCTTGTTTTGTTCGTTGTTCATCGTTTTGTTAAATTTTTAGTTTGTTCATGTGTTTTGTTGGTTTAATTTTCAGATTCAAATGAAAATTTAATTAATTGTTTTTCAGTTTATTTCATGTTAATTTTATTTATTTTTTGTAAAAAAGAATTGTTAGTTTAAGTTTAATATTATTAGATTTAGTTTAAATCGCTTGAATCCTTTGTTTGTTGTTTAATATAGATTTAATTCATGTTCATTTTTTGTTTGAAGTTCGTTTTAATTCAGTGATTTAATGTGAAGTTATGTTTTGGTTTTTTAATTTTTTTTAATTCAGTATATCTTTGTTGTAATTTTGTTGGATTTAATTTTAAAAGATCAATTGATTATTTGAAGTTTAGTGATTTGAATAAGTTTATTTGTTTTGTTTAAGATTAATACAAGTTTAATTCGAATTTGAATAAAACTTGCTTGTTATTGTTGTTGAATCTTTTCATTTATGTCCATACTTTGTTTGATTGTTTTTGAATCCGAAATTAGTGTAAGTTTGATTTTCTTGTTTGTTGTTTATCATTTATGATTATTTTTTCAGTTTGCTTCATGATCTTGTTTAATTTTAGTATAGAAATTGTTGTTTGTAATGTTGTTAGATTCAATTTTAAGTTCAAATGATTATTGAATTTAGAAATCTGAATATACTTGTTTGTTGTTATTATGTTTGTTTGTTTCTAAAAATATTGTTCAATCAAGATAATTTTAGTTGTTTCTTTGTTGTTCATCATTTAGTTTGAATTTGTTGTTGAACATTGTTAGAAGTTGGTCATATTTGTTGTATTTTGGTTGAGATTGATTAAGTGAATTGGTTATAGCTGATGGGGTAGTTTGGTAATTTGCAGCATGTTCAGGGGTAAATTAGTAATTTTAGTAAGGTCGGAGGGTAGTTTGGTAATTGAACATTTTGAATAATTCTTTATGTTAAGCATGGGGGACAAAATGTAATGGGATGTGGGTGATATAATTGTTTAATATAAATGGGGGATAAGACATAATGTAGTGGAGGGGAATATGGTAATTGTTTATGTTAGGCATGTGGGACAAGATGTAATGGGGTGGGGTTGATATATTTGTTTAATATAGTGGGGGGTGAGTGGGAAGATAGTAGATTTGGTATGAGAAAGTGGTGGTTTTATTAATTGATTAAAGGGTTTGGGATGAGATATAAATGAAAGACTTAGATCAGATTTTGAGGAGAACAGATAGAGATGGAGAGAGAAAAAAAAACTGAATATTTAAGAGAGAAAGAAAAATTCCGAAAAATAGAAAAACTTTCAAGAAAAAGAAAAGAAAAGAAAAAATACAAATAAAAAAGGGAGCTGGAAATTAGAAGAGAGAGTAGTACACACCTGACAAATATTCTGATATACGGGTTTAGAAATTAAGGGTTAAACATTAATTAGCCTTTCAAATCTGAAAATTCCCTTGGTTTCTGTCCGTTGTTTGTTGTCGGTGTTTCTGGATTTTATTTTGATTTTCAAATCTGTTCCTGGGCTATTGTTGCTGGGCTGTTGTTGCTGGTGCTGTATTGTTATTACTGCTGCTGATTCTCATCTTCATCTTCTTTTGTTTCCAATACCAGGTACACGACTGTAATACTAGCTATTGCAAGCTAATAATGTGGAAGCATGAATACATATGAAGAATGAAATTTTGAAGTTTTAATTTCGTTTTTTTCTTTGTTCCTTTTGTTGATTGTATTTAAGTTATTTCATGTATTACTGAATAATAATTGGAATAAGAAAAAATAACATAAGTTAGTCTTTAATGAATCGGTTTGACAAAACGGGTTAATTCACTAGTTATGAAGGTTTCAAGATTATCAATAGTAGGTTAATCATGAATAAGTAGCTAAATTTAGCTAAGGCATGAATTTAAATTAAATTTCGTAAATTAGGCATTAAGGCATGATTTGAGTTCAAGCAAGATTAGAAGAACGTTTAAGTCTAATAAACTTTCTAATAAGCTTTAGTAATTATGGTTAAATCTAGTTTCAAATGGTTGTGAATAATTAATCTCAATAATTTTTTTTATAACAATGCTGAGTTGTATTTGATTCTTTTGGATATTAGTTGTCGAATTTTTATTTTATTTATAATTTCGAAATTTTGAGTAAAATTCCTTTTTCATCAATATTTGTATTAATTTAGCAATTAGCATGCCATGTTTTCTTAAACTAATAAAAAAAGCTAGTAATTAATTAGAATTTTCTTTCTTTATTTTAGAGACTAATTTTAATAGAAAAATGTAGTCGCTTTAAGATTTGTCCATTTAAAATAAATGAGATGAGCCTCGCTTAATAAAATGTATAAGATTGCGGGGTCCTCAATAAATGTACATTTAATTGCTTAGAATTCGGGAGGAGCCGTTTAGCAAATTTCACGGCCTTACCCAAAATAATGATACGCTAGTCGCTTTAGGCGCGTATTTAATAATGTTATCTTCTTAAACTCGGGTGCGCATTTCATGCGACCCAAATCCAAATCCCAAAACATTGAATAAAAATGTGTTCCGGATTGCGGGTGCATTTCATGTGACGTAATCCAAAGACGTGTTTTAAACAATGTTCACATTCTTGTACAAATAATAATAACATTATGAAAGCGGTAAAAAGATAAAATTTGCACATAAGTTCATATTTGTATAAAATCAGATAATCAAGCCGAATATAACAGTTGAGCGACCGTGCTAGAACCACGGAACTCGGGAATGCCTAACACCTTCTCCCGGGTTAACAGAATTCCTTATCCGGATTTCTGGTACGCAGACTATAATATAGAGTCATTCTTTTCCTCGATTCGGGATTAAAATTGGTGACTTGGGACACCCTAAATCTCCCAAGTGGCGACTCTGAAATAAATAAATAAATCCCGTTTCGATTGTCCTTTAATTGGAAAAAACTCCTTGTACCCTCGCGAAGGCGGAAAAAGGAGGTGTGACAGCTCTGGCGACTCTGCTGGGGACTGACCTAGAACCACTGGTTCAGGGTTAGAAATTCGAGCTTAGAATAATTGTTATATTTGGCTTTATCTGATTTTTACATGTTTGAGCCTAATGTGCTAAATGCTGCTTTTACCGCTTTGATATTATTTGACTGTATATATAAACTGTGCCGAACCCTTCTCTCTTCACCTCCGGGGATGTGCTTACTGGTTGAGACTCCCTATTCTGTTAGTGTCATACCTTGAAATAAGAAAGAGGCTCGGATAAGTTACTAAGCCGGATGGCCTTTTGGGTCCCGGAAAGATGCCCCCTCCTCGACTCGAGTTGTCCGCTCGGGTACACTGTCTAGAACACATACCCAGGTTTTGAACCTAGAATAACGCTTATTTGCATCACGTTGCATTTGACTTAGGGGACTCAACACAGGGGTTGGGTCCGTCTAGGACTAGCAACCTGATTAGAAAAGACCATCTTGATGCATCCTATTTGTTTTCCGTGCATTTATTTGTCTCGCGCCCGCATGCTGACCGGTGTTTGAATATTAGGAATATTGTGAAATTGAAGAAAAAAAAGAAATAGCGGTTAGGGAATTGATTGTTTATTTTTGAAAAAAACACAATGCCCGAATACTGTCAAAACTCTGCCGAAATTTTGAGAAAATGAAAAAAAAAATGTCTTATTAGTTTGTTTTATTAAAAGCAAAGGAAAAAGAAGAAAAAAAAAGTCGTTGTTCTATCTTGTTTTTCAATAAAAATATATTAAAAAAATATATAGTTTGTCTTGCCATGAAAATGAAAATAAAAAAAGAGTCGGGCGTTGAAAGTGGTTTTATTATTTGTTGCAAATATATATATATATATATATATATATATATCCAAAAAGTTTTTCTTTATTTCCAAAAATATATATATATATCTTTATTTGTTGCAAAAAATATGTGTCTTGACAAAAAGTCTAGAAAGGTTTTAGACCCCCAATTTTCAAAAAAAAAAACCCAAAAATATTTTCCATTATTGACTTCTTTAGAAAGTCTTTTTAATTATTAAAAAAAAAATATATATAATAAAATAAAAATATCCGAAAATATTTTCCAAATTGAAAAGAAAATTCAAAATTCAAAAAATACTTTTAGAAACATTTCTTTCATTGAAGGTAAAATTCCAAAAATATTTTCTTAGAAATCCTTCTTTGCAAAAATGCTCCCCTTCTTCTTTATAAGTCTTTCCTTCGGAAAAAAAAAGGGTTAGTTCATTTACTTATTCTTGATCTGCCTGAACTACGCGGGTTTGATTCTCACCGGATGTGAGATACGTGGGTAACCCTCATCGGGTTCAACCCCCTTTTTGCTAAAATAGCCAAAAAACAAATAAATAATAAAAAAAATATGTCAAAATTTTAATTATATCATAAAGAAGTCGGGTGATGCTGCTTTGTCAAAACATAGCCGAATGTTCCCGAAAGGGACGCCGGAAGGCTGACTTTGCATAAACAGCCACCTTTGGGTCATTTTTTAAGATTTGGTCCAGTTGACCCACACAGCCTTAAAAATCTTCGTCCCCGAGACGTTGAAAGGCCGTGTTTGCAATATTGAGTTTTCTAATTTGAAAAAACGATAAAAAGAGTCATAAAGAAGTCGGGTGACACTGTTTTATAAAGACATAGCCGAATGTTCCCGAAAGGGACGCCGGAAAGCTGACTTTGCATAAACAGCCACCTTTGGGTCATTTTTTAAGATTTGGTCCGGTTGACCTACACAGCCTTAAAAATCTTCGTCCCCGAGGCGTTGAAAGGCCGTGTTTGCAATGTGGAATTTTCTATTTTTGAAAAATGATAAAAAAGAGTCATACATAAGTCAGGGTGATGCTGTTTTTGTCAAAAATAGCCGAATGTTCCCGAAAGGGACACCGGAAGACTGACTTTGCATAAACAGCCACCTTTTTGGGTTAGGATTTTGGTCCAGTTGACCCACACAGCCTTAAAAAATCTTCGTCCCCGAGGCGCTGAAGGGCCGTGTTTGCAACACCATGTTTTTATTGTAATTTGAAAAAAACAAAAACAAAGAGTCAGCGGTCAGGTGAATACCGTTTGGATTTTTGGTCAAAATAAGCCGAGCCAGCTTCGGCCGCGTCTTAAACCGTTCTTGCCGAAATAGCCTTAGAGTATCTTTCAGTTGTCGAAAGGCTATTTTCGTAAATAAACGGACAAGTTTGTAAAGTGTCAAAATAATCCTCCCCGACCTCAAAATTCATGTGAGATTTGGAAGGGGCCACATTTGCAAAAATAGCCGTTTGGTTGCATTTGTCAAACAGGGAAAGGAAGCTGGCCTTTTTTGTTTCGAGGTTATGAATCTTTAATTAGAATATGTGGGTTGTTTGATTTTCGAGTTTGTAGGTCATCTTTAAACCTTTGAAACCCAGTTTGTTTTATTATGAAAATTGATAATTTCAAAAAAAAAAATGTTTCATTGTTGTTACCTTTTATTTGGTCCGAACTACGCAAGGTCTGATTCATGCGGGGTCATGATACGTAGGCAATCTCCATAAGATTCGACCACAACAAAAAAACAAAAAAGAATGAAAAAAAGAGAAAAAAAATGACAAAAAAAAAAGAAAAAAGAAAAAAGAAAAAAAAGATGTTGTTAATAATGAGGATCGACTGAGTCCATTCTAACCTGTTTTGCTTTGAATCACAAAGAAAGTTAAGGTGGTTGGTTTGTGGTAAGCCGGAAATACAAGACCCAGAAGCACACTTTGC
Organism: Nicotiana sylvestris; assembly: GCF_000393655.2. Taxonomy (NCBI): domain Eukaryota; kingdom Viridiplantae; phylum Streptophyta; class Magnoliopsida; order Solanales; family Solanaceae; genus Nicotiana; species Nicotiana sylvestris. Next base: position 155,699,720 of record NC_091066.1, read on the forward strand.
AGGGATCAGGCCTGATAACAGAAGCACTCGAATCCTATTGGGACTTGTTGACTAAGGTTGATGATATTAAAGTTGGCAATGGTCTGGGCAATACTGATGCGAAGCTCAGTGGCTGAGATGCCAGTTTTGATAAAATGGGAGGACGCTCCGTTCCTTGGTTAGCAAGAGAGAAGCTTTTGGTGGCTTATTTTGTTGTCATTTCTATTGTCCGGATTATTCTTAGGGTTGTAATCCGGATATTGTCTTATGTCAAACCTTCTTATCTTTCCATTTTGTCATAGCGGTCTGTTTAAGTTTTGTCCAGGCTATTTTAGGATTTTATTCTGGTTTGTTTCATTTGTTTTGTTATTCAAACCATTTCACCGGTAATCTAATGCAAAATCCGGTCTTTTATTATTTCTCGTCATCTTTTGTTTGGTCCTTTTATCATTTTTTTCCAGCACCGATTCTGGTGACATGACATGCGCACACAGTTTGGGCCTGATCTTAAAAGATAATCATAAAACCATTAGGAGGTTGTCAGAACATTTAAAAGGAATAAAGATGGTTTGAGATTATTCGGAGCTCGAGTCATGTGGAACCGGGGCAAATAAAACATAAAGAAAAACCATAAAATCAAGTGAGAGTATTGCCCAATGGTGCTTTAAAAAGGACAAAAGAAAAAGGCAAATGTATGCATATGGTTATCAAGTCCGGCACAATCAGAAGATGTGACGAATATTTAATGGTGTTGTTTGTGCTTGGCGTGTTTTGAAGACTGGAATGACGAAGGCATTTCGTTCTGCTACCTAAACACTTTATCCTTCGTTACCCCTTTTGAGCCTTGTTTATTTTTTTCTTTCATACCCCTCTTTCGGAATCAGTAGCAAAGAGTAGAAACACAAACATAAAAGATAAGAAAAGAAAAGGAAAAAGAAAAAAAACAAAAAAAAAATCAACAAAACGACAAAAGAAAAAGGAAAAAAAAGAAGAAACGGAAAATGATAAAAAAAAAAGAAAAAAAAAAGAAAGAAAGTCAGAAGAAAACAGAGGAATTGGGAACTACGTTCGACCTGATTCCTCAAAGAGTATACGTAGGCGCCTCACGGCTCGGTCATAATGGCCATAATGGTCATAATGTGCATAATGTGCATGGTGTAATAAAAATAAAAAAATCCCCAAGCAAGAAACTGGGGCAAGGGTTGCGCTTGTGGTGAGCAAATATGGTTCCGAAGGTTGTAATTTTGAACCCCAAGTTTATTTTGTTTTTGAGCCTTTAATACCCTTTCTTTCTAGCCTATCCAAAACCCACATTACGGTCCGAAGAAAAACCTTCTGATCGGTCTTCAAAAGATGCCAAGTCAGACAAATGAGAGTCTTACCGGTGAACATAACACTCTGTTCCACAATAGAAATGACTCTAATCTCCAGCAGAGAGAGTCATACCGGCAACACTCCAAATCCCCAGCTGGAAAGTGATACAAATGAGAGAGTCTTATCGGTGAAAATCTTCACGGACACCATAAGGCGATGAAAGCTGAGAGAAAAACCAAAATGAGAGAGGCTTGATAGTGAAAACCCTTCGGGCACTACAAGTCGAATAAGATTAGGAATCAGATGGAGAATTGCCAATTGAAGGTCTTGAAAGACGATTGACGGCAGAGGATAGGCCACATGTGCATGTCATGACCATTAGAGTCGTTGTTTTCGTTTGATAGGTTTTTATTTATAGTTTCTTTTGTAAAAGAGTCATCGTTTCCTTTGTCTTTTATTCGGTTCCCCTTTTGTTTATCTTTTCCTTTCATAGAAAAATTCCCCAATAGAGTTTGTTTGGTCAGAACAAGTGAGAATTGACTTCAAAATAGGCTATCAGCTTTCCAATCATGCAAGATGAGATCTGACTAGTACATCCAAATGGTATAGTCAGCAAGGAACAAGCGCGAGGCCAGTGTCAAAAAAGATATCCCCAGCAAAAGGGAATTGACAAAAGGATTGACGAGTGTCAAGAGGGATACCCTTGCCGAAATCAAAGGTTATAAACCTCAAGGCCAAGGCCCGTGGACAAATCAAGGAGAGCAATGAGCATGATTTGGGAAATTCATGCGAGACTAAAAGGTCGGAGAAATGCCAGTTTTCGAGCTATGCCACAAAAGAAGAGGGATATCCCCAGCAGAAAGGGATTATCCCCAGCAAATAATATCATCCCCAACAAGTTGTGGAACGCAGAGCAAGGAAGGAGAAAGGGAAAACCATCCCAGTAGGAGTATCACAACCAACCACCGCATTTTAAACTAACAAATTTTGTTTGATTTGAAACAGGTAAAGGAAATGGCATTGATGACAGAAATGCATGCCATAAGGGAGACTGTCAAACTGGGGCAGAAAATTTTCCTTTCATTTAGAAAATTTTCTGGAAGTCAGGTACCCATTCGAGGAAGAATAAAGATAACACCAGTCTCAAGGGAAGTGGTCTTTGAACCAGTGTTGCCCCCAACATAATAAGTTTCAATGGAGGAAGTTGTTCCCCAGCAGACAGAACAAAGGGATGACACTTGTGCTCAGAAAAGCAAAAGGCCAGTATCATTCCCAACAGCCTTCCGAAGAGTGAAGCACTAGTTCTGAAGGAGTCAGAATCCCCCAGCAGTGTTATCCTCGATAGCGTTATCCCCAGTTGATAACATTCTATCCCCCAACAGGTAAGTAAATAATTCCCCAACAGGGTTATCCCCAGCAGTTTCGAGGAGTCCAACACAAGTTTGGTGAAAATCGGTATCCTCAACGGTTCCTTTCGGGGAAAGGCAAAACGAGTCTTAAGGGAGGTAGTCTTCGAAGGAAGAAGCTATGCAAAAAAAAAAGAAGGAGAAAAATGCTAAAAAAAAGAAAAAAGAAAAAAAAGAAAAAAAAAAGGGGAAGTAGTTTGGAGAGGAATGAAACATCCTACTTAAAAGGAGGTAATTTTGGAAGGAGTAAGATAACATATTTACTCAGCAGTGTTATCCCCAGCAGGGTTACTCAGCAGTTCACAGTGTTATCCCCAGCGGACCATCGAGATGTAGAAGCATCCTCGACAGAGTTTCGACCAAGTTTCAAGAGGGTTGGACAACCCAGAGTGGGTAAGGGGAGAAAAGGAAAATTCATCCCCAGCAAAATAATCCCCAATAGTTTCGAGGGAAGACAACACAGGTAAGTAAATAATTCAGGAATAAGGAAATGGTTTACCCATAGGAGAGACATTTCCTCCTAAGTTTGTTTTACCCATAGGAGACGCATTTCCTCCTAAGTTTGTTTTTACCCATAGGAGAGGCATTTCCTCCTAAGTTTGTTTTTACCCATAGGAGAGGCATTTCCTCCTAAGTTTGTTTTTACCCATAGGAGAGGCATTTCCTCCTAAGTTTAGTTTCACCCATAGGAGAGGCATTTCCTCCTAAAGTTTAGTTTTACCCATAGGAGAGGCATTTCCTCCTAAGTTTATTTTTACCCATAGGAGACGCATTTCCTCCTAAGGTTATTTTTACCCATAGGAGAGACATTTCCTCCTAAGTTTAGTTTTACCCATAGGATAGGCATTTCCTCCTAAGTTTAGTTTCACCCATATGAGAGGCATTTCCTCCTAAGTTTATTTTTACCCATAGGAGAGGCATTTCCTCCTAAGTTTAGTTTTACCCACAGGAGAGGCATTTCCTCCTAAGTTTGAAATCAGGAGCCCGCCTGAAGAGAGGAATGGCGTTTATTTTCAAAGTTGTTGTTGAAATCAGGAGCCCTCCTGAAGAGAGGAAAGACGTTTTATTTTTAAAAGTTGTCGAAATTTCGCCAGCCTAAATAAAGGAATGGCATTTTTATTTTAAAGTTGTTTTTGAAATCAGGAGCCCGCCTGAAGAGAGGAATGGCGTTTTATTTTTAAAAGTTGTTGAAATTTCGCCAGCCTAAAGAAAGGAATGGCATTTTTATTTTGAAATTGTTTTTGAAATCAGGAGCCCGCCTGAAGAGAGGAAAGGCGTTTTATTTTCAAAGTTGTTTGTTGAAGTCAGGAGCCCGCCTGAAGAGAGGAATGACGTTTATTTTAAAAGTTGTTTGTTTGAAGTCAGGAGCCCGCCTGAAGAAAGGAATGACGTTTATTTTAAAAGTTGTTTGTTTGGAGTCAAGAGCCCGCCTGAAGAGAGGAATGGCGTTTTATTTTTAAAAGTTGTTGAAGTCAGGAGCCCGCCTGAAGAGAGGAAAGGCGTTTTATTTTCAAAGTTGTTTGTTGAAGTCAGGAGCCCGCCTGAAGAGAGGAATGGAGTTTATTTTTAAAGTTGTTGTTGAAATCAGGAGCCCGCCTGAAGAGAGGAAAGGCGTTTTATTTTTAAAGTTGTTGAAATCTTGCCAACCTAAAGAAAGGAATGGCATTTTATTTTAAAGTTGTTTTTGAAATCAGGAGCCCGCCTGAAGAGAGGAATGGCGTTTTATTTTTAAAGTTTGTTGAAGTCAGGAGCCCGCCTAAAGAGAGGAATGGCGTTTATTTTTAAAAGTTGTTTTTGAAATCAGGAGCCCGCCTGAAGAAAGGAATGACGTTTTATTTTCAAAGTTGTTTGTTGAAGTCAGGAGCCCACCTGTATAACAAGAGGAATACTTTTTAGTCTTATACTGCAGATTTTGAAATCAGTAACCCCACCGGAAAGCAGAAGGTTACAACAGGAATCCCCAGCACCAGGAAGCAGAAGGTTGCAACAAGAGGTCCCAGCACAAACTCAAGTGCATGTGTCAAAAGGAAGAAAATGCGCATTTTGAAAGAAGTGGCATGTGAACATTAAATCATGCCCAGCATAACAAATCTGATAAAGAGAGTTGTACCCCCAGAGGAACCGCCGAAAAGCTTAATGAAGAAAGCCATGTCCCCAGCGGACCGAACAAAATGATGAAAAATTGGTATTCAGAAAAGCAAAAGGCCAGTGTCATCCCCAAATTCACGGAAGAAAGAAAGGCAACAAGAACAAGTTGCAGTCTAGCCTAGCTTCTTGTTTTCTTTTAAGCACGGTGTAACAAATAGATCGGTAAGCAGTGGTAATAGCATGCAACATCAGTAACCTTGCAATCTCACGATAGTCCCAGCTACCAAAACTTCCCGAACTACATTGACCTGATTCCTGTTTAACCCAGGATATGTAGGAAACCTCTGAAGCAAAGGTTCGGTCAAATCTTTTTCAAAAAAGCTTCACACGGAGTACTCGGATGGGCAAAAATCGCTCACTTTATCTTTGCACGAAAACCCTTCGTGTCTTCGGGCAAAGAGGGGCAGCTGTAAGCACGTGATTTTTGCCATATAAAGGAATTACTCCCAAAAAATGCAAAAATAAAATGATTTTCCTTGGTGTGCCATTTTGTGATATTTTTGAATAATTATTTGTATTTGTCTGTGCATGTTTATTTGTGAAATTAACAAAAAATACAAAAAACAAGTCGCATTTTGCATGTAGGATTTAATTCTACAATTGTTACTAATTAAGTTTGTTTTACAAAAATTAAAAATTACAAAAATAGACATCTTTTGCATTTTTAGCATTTAATATCCAAATATATAATTTTATGCTTAATTATTACTTAATTGTGCGTTAATTGTTATTGGGAGTTAATTTGCACTTTTATAACTTAATTTAGTCTTAATAATAATTTAAGGAGTTTTAGAATTTAGTTTTAAAAAAATAAAAAGAAGAAAAGAGAGAAAAAATACAAAGAAAAATCGGAATTGGACCTCTTCTTCAATTTCAAACCACAAGCCCAAGAAAAAAAATTTGCCCATGACCCGGTCTATTTCAAACCGGGTCGACCCTGTCCATAACCCATAGACCAACGGCCCTCCCCTATCTTCCCATTTTTTTCATTTTTCATTCCAAGAAAAAACCCTAACACCTAAAACATAAACCACCCGCCCCCCCCCCCTCTCTTCTTCATCCTCTCCAAGCTTCCCCAAGCCCCCTCCAATGGATGCCTTAGCCAACCATGGCTGCCCAACGTCGACCACCCTCCAGCCCTTCCTCCTCACCCTCACGACCACCCCTTCACCACCACGCTTCCATGGCTGCCCCCCTCGTGCTTCATCGTCCAAGTCCACCACGACAAGCAGCCATAGTTGCTGCTTCGCCTCTGCGTCGACCTTCTCCAAACGACCAGCTGCGTCTTCTTCGTCGCGCGGACTGCCATGGCTGCCTCACATCGCTTCCCAGCTTCTCCGTGCCGCTGCTGCTGCTTCGTCACTGCTTCTGCTGCATCGTCCGCTTCTTCTACTGCTGCTGCCCGTCGAGCAGCTGGATCGAAGCCACCCCGTCGCCACTGTTGCTTCTGCTACAGCAATGAACGACCACTGCCTTCCCCGTACTGCTGCTGCTCACGTTTCTGCGTTGCTGCTGCCCCGTCCGGCATCGCTTCCACTGCTGCTACTGCTTCATCGCTGCTTCAGTTGCTTCTTAAATTCGTCTTCATCGTCGTTTGTTCGAGTTTTGGTTGGGGTCGTCAAAACAGTCCATACGAGTTCGTCGTTGGTCAATCATTGTTTGTCGTTTTGATCCGGTTAGTGGGTTTTGAGTTTTATTTTTGTCCATATTTCGTTTTGATATTTCTCGAAGCTAAAATCGGTAAATGTTTGATTCTTGTTTTGTTCGTTGTTCATCGTTTTGTTAAATTTTTAGTTTGTTCATGTGTTTTGTTGGTTTAATTTTCAGATTCAAATGAAAATTTAATTAATTGTTTTTCAGTTTATTTCATGTTAATTTTATTTATTTATTGTAAAAAAGAATTGTTAGTTTAAGTTTAATATTGTTAGATTTAGTTTAAATCTCTTGAATCCGTTGTTTGTTATTTAATATAGATTTAATTCATGTTCATTTTTTGTTTGAAGTTCGTTTTAATTCAGTGATTTAATGTGATGTTATGTTTTGGTTTTTTAATTTTTTTTAATTCAATATATCTTTGTTGTAATTTTGTTGGATTTAATTTTAAAAGATTAATTGATTATTTGAAGTTTAGTGATTTGAATAAGTTTATTTGTTTTGTTTAAGCTCAATACAAGTTTAATTCGAATTTGAATAAAACTTGCTTGTTATTGTTGTTGAATCTTTTCATTTATGTCCATACTTTGTTTGATTGTTTTTGAATCCGAAATTAGTGTAAGTTTGATTTTCTTGTTTGTTGTATATCATTTATGATTATTTCTTCAGTTTGCTTCATGATCTTGTTTAGTTTTAGTATAGAAATTGTTGTTTGTAATGTTGTTAGATTCAATTTTAAATTCAAATGATTATTGAATTTAGAAATCTGAATATACTTGTTTGTTGTTATTAGGTTTGTTTGTTGTTAAAAATGTTGTTCAATCAACATAATTTTAGTTGTTTCTTTGTTGTTCATCATTTAGTTTGAATTTGTTGTTGAACATTGTTAGAAGTTGGTCATATTTGTTGTATTTTGGTTGAGATTGATTAAGTGAATTGGTTATAGCTGATGGGGTAGTTTGGTAATTTGCAGCACGTTCAGGGGTAAATTGGTAATTTTAGTAAGGTCGTAGGGGTAGTTTGGTAATTGAACATTTTGAATAATTCTTTATGTTAAGCATGGGGGACAAAATGTAATGGGATGTGGTTGATATAATTGTTTAATATAAATGGGGGACAAGACATAATGTAGTGGATGGGAATATGGTAATTGTTTATGTTAGGCATGGGGGACAAGATGTAATGAGGTGGGGTTGATATATTTGTTTAATGTAGTGGGGGTGAGTGGGAAGATAGTGAGTTTGGTAGGAGGAAGTGGTGGTTTTATTAATTGATTAAAGGGTTTGGGATGTGATATAAATGAAAGAATTAGATCAGATTTTGAGGAGAACAGATAGAGAGGGAGAGAGAAAAAAAAAAAGCTGAATATTTAAGAGAGAAAGAAAAATTCCGAAAAATAGAAAAACTTTCAAGAAAAAGAAAAGAAAAGAAAAAATACAAATAAAAAAGGGAGCTGGAAATTAGAAGAGAGAGTAGTGCACACCTGACAAATATTCTGATATACGGGTTTAGAAATTCCCTTGGTTTCTGTCCGTTGTTTGTTGTCGGTGTTTCTGGATTTTATTTTGATTTTCAAATCTGTTCCTGGGCTATTGTTGCTGGGCTGTTGTTGCTGGGCTGTATTGTTATTACTGCTGCTAATTTTCATCTTCATCTTCTTTTGTTTCCAATACCAGGTACACGACTGTAATACTAGCTATTGCAAGCTAATAATGTGGAAGCATGAATACATATGAAGAATGAAATTTTGAAGTTTTAATTTCGTTTTTTTCTTTGTTCCTTTTGTTGATTGTATTTAAGTTATTTCATGTATTACTGAATAATAATTGGAATAAGAAAAAATAACATAAGTTAGTCTTTAATGAATCGGTTTGACAAAACGGGTTAATTCACTAGTTATGAAGGTTTCAAGATTATCAACAGTAGGTTAATCATGAATAAGTAGCTAAATTTAGCTAAGGCATGAATTTAAATTAAATTTCGTAAATTAGGCATTAAGGCATGATTTGAGTTCAAGCAAGATTAGAAGAACGTTTAAGTCTAATAAACTTTCTAATAAGCTTTAGTAATTATGGTTAAATCTAGTTTTAAATGGTTGTGAATAATTAATCTCAATAATTTTTTTTATAACAATGCTGAGTTGTATTTGATTCTTTTGGATATTAGTTGTCGAGTTTTTATTTTATTTATAATTTCGAAATTTTGAGTAAAATTCCTTTTTCATCAATATTTGTATTAATCTAGCAATTAGCATGCCATGTTTTCTTAAACTAATAAAAAAAGCTAGTAATTAATTAGAATTTTCTTTCTTTATTTTAGAGACTAATTTTAATAGAAAAATGTAGTCGCTTTAAGATTTGTCCATTTATAATAAATGAGATGAGCCTCGCTTAATAAAATGTATAAGATTGCGGGGTCCTCAATAAATATACATTTAATTGCTTAGAATTCGGGAGGAGCCGTTTAGCAAATTTCACGGCCTTACCCAAAATAATGATACGCTAGTCGCTTTAGGCGCGTATTTAATAATGTTATCTTCTTAAACTCGGGTGCGCATTTCATGCGACCCAAATACAAATCCCAAAACATTGAATAAAAATGTGTTCCGGATTGCGGGTGCATTTCATGTGACGTAATCCAAAGACGTGTTTTAAACAATGTTCACATTCTTGTACAAATAATAATAACATTATGAAAGCGGTAAAAGGATAAAATTTGCACATAAGTTCATATTTGTATAAAATCAGATAATCAAGCCGAATATGACAGTTGAGCGACCGTGCTAGAACCACGGAACTCGGGAATGCCTAACACCTTCTCCCGGGTTAACAGAATTCCTTATCCGGATTTCTGGTACGCAGACTGTAATATGGAGTCATTCTTTTCCTCGATTCGGGATTAAAATTGGTGACTTGGGACACCCTAAATCTCCCAAGTGGCGACTCTGAAATAAATAAATAAATCCCGTTTCGATTGTCCTTTAATTGGAAAAAACTCCTTGTACCCTCGCGAAGGCGGAAAAAGGAGGTGTGACAACTAGAATACTGTTTTACTTCTAGGCAAGCCTTAGGTGCTAAATTTGTCAAAACTGGAAATATGCTTCTTTACATATGTTGCTTAGTTATCAAGTGGTTTAAAATCAGTAGGCAAAACTTATTAGGACCCTTTTTCTGAATTACAGATCAAATCCGCCTCTGTTATGTTTTTAAAATCACTTAGATACCATGTTTTAGGATTCTGAGTTCAAATGTGGACCTTATCTGTGTATGAGTCGTGCTGTCTATGTGCATTACTTGTGGAGGTATATCTGAGCCTTCTATCTATTTTCTGTGCTTTGCCCCCTAAATGCAGTCCTATGTGTTCTTATTTGTCGCCTAGTATTTTTCCTTTAAACCTGAGGGTGTGCCTAGAACCTCCCTCATAGGATAGAAATCCTAAACTCCACCAGGATTATAGGAAAGGATGGGTAACATCATGCAATAGGGGTCGAAACTAACCCTCGCTTTAATCACCTTCACGGGGTAGGAAAGGGTAGATGTGGATATGATAACCAGTGCGTTAATACCATGTGTAGCCCCTCTTTGAGGAGTGTTATACCGGATATTGTATTGATGTGATCCATATTATAAACAAACCTAGGATACCCTCTTTACATTCCCAAATATGCTTATATTGTAATTCTTTTCAAAATCTCACTTTTCATTAATTGGTTTTTTCAAACACCTGCGTATTTAAACTTAAATCCCCTACTATTTGAGTCATACTTGTTTATTTGCTACTTGTACAAATTCATAAAAACTATTTGGTCGGGAACCACACTAGTGGATCCTGAGGGGTGCCTAACACCTTCCCCTTGGGATAACTTCAAGCCCCTACCCTGTCTCTGGTTACCAAACGTAGTTATAAATAAACTCTATAGGTATCCTAACACACCTTAAATCGTTAGGTGAAGAATCTTCAAAAATGCAAACCCCCATTCCAAAAGGAACGAGTTGTCCCAACCGAAAATGTCATAAACCCAATTTCGCGAGAAAAAAGGGGGCGCGACAGGCTTTTACCATTTCATACCGTTTTTGTGAATTTGTGCCCCCCCATGTGCAACTATTTGTTTAATTCCTTTAAGTATTTAATTTCTTCTTCACTGCAAAACTGAAATATCTTTCTTGTTTCCTTCCTTTATAATTGTTTTAAATTATAAAACTGATGTATATCATTTTCTTAACGTGCAAATACATGTCAACATGCTTTTAATTATTACATAATCATGCTCAACATCATACTCCACTCATGCCAAACAAATACTATAGCAGTGCTTGATGAGTGGTTGCGCCCTTCCTATATCATTACCCCCTAAATTCGGAAAGGCTTATTTGCTGTAAAACTAGTCGATCAGCAGTGCAGTCGACAGTTCCGTGCCTTCCCTTTGAATTTTCCGCTCAAGGGTACCAGTCTAAAACCGCATAGAAACCTTACTCTGTTTAAATTACGCATGCGCCATGGTCAAACCTATCCGGGTCTGTTATGTTGTCCACGTAATGATCCTTTAAGATAGCCTTGTCCAAAAGTCCACTGGGTTTCCCTAAACCCAAACGGACATCATCGCGTTCTGCGCATTTATTTGGAGAAATAAATGCTTCATGCTAATTGTTGATATTAAATAATCGAGTCTGGTGGGGTAAGGGCCTAACCTTGTTTAACTTGCAGAAATATGAGGCACGAAGTCCCCAGATTCAGCATGGTCACCAATATCCACCCAAGATTGCTAAGTTGGTGGGAAGATTTACATTCTAGTAACAAAACCCTCGCCAGAATATATTTGTGTAATCTACCATCCCTCCTGGAGATCCAGCCTAACAACATGATAATAGAAGCTGCTACCTTATTTTGGGATTGTGAAAGGGCCGTGTTCCGCTTTGGGGACATCGAAATGACACCTTTGTTAGAGGAGATAGGAGGACTGGTCGGTCTAGTGTGGGAAACCCTGGGTTTGCTAATGCCTAAGAACTGCACCGGTTCACAAAACCTGGTGTCACACCTCCTTTTTCCGTCCCAGCGAGGGTACAAGGAGTTTTTCCAATTAAAGGACAATCGAAACGGGATTTGTTTATTTATTTCAGAGTCGCCACTTGGGAGATTTAGGGTGTCCCAAGTCACCAATTTTAATCCCGAATCGAGGAAAAGCATGACTCTGTATTACAGTCCGCGAACCAGAAATCCGGATAAGGAATTTCTGTTAACCCGGGAGAAGGTGTTAGGCATTCCCGAGTTCCGTGGTTCTAGCACGGTCGCTCAACTGTTATATTCGGCTTGATTATCTGATATAATACGTATTATAAACTTATGTGCAAATTTTATCCTTTAGCCGCTTTTATTATTTTTTATTTATTGTTATTATTTTACGAAGAATTGCAACATTGTGAAGACGTATTTCAAACCACGTCGCAATCAATGCACCCGTGGTTATCGACACATTTCGACTCCGTTGAGATTTAGATTTGGGTTACATAAATGCACACCCGTATTTAAGAAAATAACATTATTAAATACGCGCCTAAAGCGACTAGCGTATCATTATTTTGGGTAGGGCCGTGAAATTTGCTAAAACGGCTCCTCCCTAATTCTAAGCAATTAAATGTACATTTATTGAGGGCCCCGCAATCTATACATTTTATTAAGCGAGGCTCATCTCATTTATTTTAAATGGACAAATCTTAAAGCGACTACATTTTTCTATAAAAATTAGTCTCTAAAATAAAGAAAGAAAATCCCTAATTAATTACTAGTTTTTTTATTATTTTAAGAAAACATGACATGCTAATTGCTAGATTAATACAAATATTGATGAAAAAGGAATTTTACTCTTAATTTCGAAATTATAAATAAAATAAAAGTTCAACAACTAATATCCAAAAGAATCAAATACAACTCAGCATTGTTATATAAAAAAAACTATTGATATTAATTATTCACAACCATTTGAAACTAGATTTAACTATAATTACTAAAGCTTATTAGAAAGTTTATTAGACTTAACGTTCTTCTAATCTTGCTTGAACTCAAATCATGCCTTAATGCCTAATTTACGAAATTTAATTTAAATTCATGCCTTAGCTAAATTTAGCTACTTATTCATGATTAACCTACTGTTGATAATCTTGAAACTTTCATAACTTAGTGAATTAACCCATTTTGCCAAACCGATTAAAGACTAACTTATGTTATTTTTTTCTTATTCCAATTATTATTCAGTAATACATGAAATAACTTAAATACAATCAATAAAAGGAACAAAGAAAAGCGAAATTAAAACTTCAAAATTTCATTCTTCATATGTATTCATGCTTCCACATTATTAGCTTGCAATAGCTAGTATTACAGTCGTGTACCTCATATTGGAAACAAAAGAAGATGAAGATGAGAATCAGCAGCAGTAATAATAATACAGCACAGCAACAACAGCCCAGCAGCAGTAACAACCCAGGAACAGAGTTTGCAAACCAGTGGAGCAGTAATCCCAAAAAACAAAAGCTTCAAGCTTTGATGAAACAACGATTAATTCTGATTTCAAACAATGAAAGAAAGCAGAAGATTTTTTTTAGTTTTTTTTTAAAAGTTTAAATATTTTTCGGAATTTTTTCTCTCCTAAATGTTCAGCCCTTTTTTCTCTCTCTTATTTTCTTTCTGTTCTTCTCTATATTCAGATTAGTTCCTCTATCTGTATTTTTTTGTGTTCTTTTCATCTGATTTCAAGACCTCTACTTATATTCCATCCCAGAAATCTTTTAATCAATTAAAATCAACCCATTTTCTCCTACCAAACTCATTATCTTCCCATTCATCCCCATTACATTAAATAAGTATATCAACCCCACCCCATTATATTTTGTCCCCCATGCCTAACATAAATAATTACCATATTCCCTCCACTACATTTTGTCTTGTCCCCCATTTAATTAAACAATAATATCAAAACACACCCCATTACATTTTGTCTCTCATGCTTAACATAAAGAATTACAAAATGTTCAATTACCAAACTACCCCTCCGACCTTATTGCAATTACCATTTACCCCTGAACGTACTACAAATTACCAAACTACCCCCATCAGCTATAACAATCAATTAATCAAACTTAACCAAAATATAGACAGTATGATCAATTTCTAATAATGTTCAAACAACAAATCACCTGAACATGATTTCTTCAACATTTCATCAACAAATCACATGAACACAAATTGAAAAACAAAGAACAACTAAAACTTGGTTGAACAATATTTTTAACAACAAACAAACCTATTTTCAGATTCAACAATAACAACAACAAACAAGTATATTCAGATTTCTAAATTCAATAATATTGAACTTAAAATCAACTCTAACAACATTACAACCAACAATTCCTATATTAAACTTAAACAAGATTATGAGACAAATTCAAGAAATAATCATAAATGATAAACAAGAAATCAAACTATACAAATTTCGGATTCAAGCGATTTAAACTACCATTCTTTTATATTAACATTAAATCCTTTTTAAATTAATAAAACAAACTGAAAAATATTTAATTGAATCTCAACTTAAATCTTAACAACATTATAAATAAACTAATCAATTTTTATCTAGAAATAAACAAGAAAAATGAAACAAAACAAACTGAAAAAAATAAAAAATTAAACGATGAACATGAAATTAATATCAAACATATTTGATTTCAAATCCGAAAAATATCAAACAAATTAACGGACAGAAACGAAACTTACAACTAACCGAAAATGAGCAACGATGAACTCGAACGGACACGGGCAACTCGAACAACTGTTTGGTGATAATAGAAGTTGGACGAGCAAAAGTTGTTGGACCTTTGGGATTTTAGTGGAACCACCAATCAGGACGACATCATGAACCGAGCTCTGGATCATCCGAGCGTCCCTCAAACAGCGCTCAACTGATGTCACACACTTTGCAAACAGATCCATGTTAAGCTCTTCAAACTTAGTACGTGTGATGGTGGAAGAAAGGTCAATACCCTCGTATAGATTGACGATTTCAATGGTGGTCTGAGCAGAGGATGAAAGGGTCCTTTTTGCACTCTCACATGCAGTTCTCAACCTTTGGAGCGCCATAGGATTACTAGTGATATCCTTTGTGCTCTTTAGCTTGAATTCCTGAACAAAATGGTTAACCAACCTATTGGTGAAGTCCTCACCTCCAAGGTTGGTGTCTCCAGCAGTAGCTTTCACCTCAAAGATACTACCTTCCACAATTGTGAGAATAGAGACATCCAATGTACCACCACCAAGATCAAAGATTAGCGCATTCTTCTCAGCAACACTCGTAGCTTTATTATCAAGACCATAATAAGCAAGGGCAGCTGCTGTAGGTTCATTAATAATATGCATCACATTCAGGCCTGCAATAACACCAGCATCCTTGGTGGCCTGACGCTGAGAGTCATTGAAGTAGGCTGGAACAGTAACCACAGCATTCCTAACACTTGTGCCAAGGAAGGCTTCAGCAATCTCTTTCATCTTCATGAGCACCATAGCTGAGATCTCCTCAGCAGTAAACTGTTTCTTCTCACCCTTGTAGTAGACTAAAATCCTTGGCGGCTTATCACCGGCAACATCACCAACCTGGAATGGCCACAACTTCATGTCACTCTGCACCGAGGCATCACTAAATCTCCTACCTATCAACCTTTTAGCAGCTGCATGGTGCAAAAGTTCAGGTTAACATTGGCATGTGGTTTTCAAGAACTAAATAATTTTTATAGCTGATGTGCTTACGCTCCAAAACAGCCATAAACAAACTTTCAAGAATTTTCACATAATAGTAACACAATAACATGCTTATGATCAAACCAAAATTTTGTATGGTCTTCATAACAACACTATCATGAGACACTAGCCGAGCTCTATCTGCTCATCAGACAAGAAAACTGTTTTCCTTGTCGTGCTGAAAGTTTTTGAGAACAATTTCAGCACAATACTTTTGTTCACCGGTTCCATTGATCGAGGAGTTGATAGCAAAGATCGATCTTGGTGTGGATACGCATAAAGTGTTCGCATTATCGAAGAAATTTTTGAAACGAAACTCTATTCGCCAAGTACGTCTTAAGTCCGATCTTTAACATGTGAATTAAGCCAAATTCGTCTTAAGTCCGATCTTTAACATGTGAATTAATTTTAAACACGAAAGTACTGCCTAGGATTCCGTTGAGTGTTACGAACACTTATATGAAATCATACATTAACATCGCCGATCTATCAAGTAGAATAAAAATCAGTGAAATATAAAGCTCTTCGCATATTACATGGTATGAGAAATCTGATATTAAAACCGCAAAAAGACGAGATCTTACCAAAGACAGTATTGGTAGGGTTCCTAGCGACTTCTTTTTCGGCGGCATGACCAATGAGACGCTCCAAATCAGTGAAACTAACGTAGGATGGCGTCCTTCTGTTACCTTGACCATTGACAATGATTTCAACATGGTCGTGTTACCACACGCCGACGGATGAGTATGTAGTGCCGAGATCAATTCCGATCACCGGTCCTTGTCCTTTTGCTGCCACTATAAAGGGTTGTTATTATACTATAAATTCTTGGAACTAATTATTACTGTACTATAAATTCTTGCCTGGCTTTATTTTATCATCTTTTTCCTTCAGATAATTGGGCAGTAGCAGTAGCAGTCCCAGCACCGCCGCATACATAGAGCTTTCATCCTCTAAATTAGTCCGCTCCAGCTGCGATTTCACTCCCTGATAATAGGTTTCATCATCTTCTTGAAGCCACCGCAGCAGCAACCCAATGAAAGGTGAAGCAACCTGACACCATTCTTTGATCTTATGGATTTTAGTTCCCGGCGTCGGAAATACGTCAGCAAATCCATCACCAAAATTCTTTACTGTCGCCACCATTTTTCCAACACGAAAGCTTTCATCATCTTGTTCAGTCGAACGCAGCAGAAACTTTATGATGTATAAAGCAACCTGACACCATTCTTGGATCATTTGAACCCTAGTTCCCGGCGGAAACACCCTATTAAACCAACTAGCAAATCCACCACTAAAAATATTCTTCATTATTTCCACCCTTACTTTTCCAACATAAAAGCTTACATAAAGAATAACTAGAATCCCTATGAAGCATAAAGCAAACTTACACCATTCTTTGATCTTTTCGGTTCTAGTTTCCGGCGGAAACGCCCTATTAAACCAACTAGCATATCCACCACCAATATTCTTCAATGTCACCACCATTTCTCCTCCAATATTCTCCAGCGTCAGTAACACTTGGCCACCAACATTCTTTAGCGTCACTAACACTTGGCCACAAACATTCTTTAGCGTCACTAACACTTTGGCACCAAAATCCTTTAGCATCTGCAACAATCTTTTTATCTCACTTGATATTGAGTTAAGTGTCTCCGTTACATTTTCCATCGCGTTCCCTGAATTGATCATCAATTCGTCTATTACAAATTCCAAATCTCTCTCCATATTACGGCTGTCTGTGTGTGAATGAGAGTTCAAACTAATACCGTAGTTTAAACTGATCTTTCTTGAAAGACCGAGTGGTGTTTACAATTTTTATTACTCCCTCCATTCCAATTTATGCGAGAGCTTGCACGGAGTTTAAGAAAGAATAAAGACTTTTAGGATTTGTGATCCTAAACAAATAAAAAAAAACAGAGTATTTGTGTGATTATAAAAACTTCTCATTAAGGATAGAATGGTAAGTTTAAGTAAAATTGTTACCAAATTTAGAAATGAGTCATTCTTTTTGGAACGGACCAAAAAGAAAATAGGTTCACATAAACTGGAACAGAGGGAGTACCATGTTTAAAATATTAGAGAATCTGTTTGAACTAGAAATATGAAAATTTATTTTTATATAATTCTCCTATTTAAATTCTCCCTCCTTTGAACCCATTTGACTGTGCACGTAGTTTAAGAAAAGATAGGAGACTTTTAAATTTGTGGTGTAAAATGAGCCACATATATTTTGTGTGGCTATAAATCATTGTATAAAAGTAAATTGTTTCCAAATAAGGAAGAAGATCATTCTTTTTCACAGAATAAAAAGCAAATAGGTTCACATAAATTGAAACGAATAAAGTATTAACTAAATAAATTAGCAAATATCAAATTTTAAACAATTTAGGTTTCCTACTACAACTTTGAGTTAGTTTTGGTATAGAAACTCTAATCTTTTTTTAGTTACTCATTCTGAATTATAATTTGTATATATTTCATTAAATTGTTTAGATAAATACTTACTCCCTCTGTTTCAGTTTATGTGAACCTATTTTCTTTTTGGTCCGTTCCAAAAAGAATGACTCATTTCTAAAATTGAAAACAATTTAACTTAAGCTTACAATTCTATCCTTAATGAGAATCGTTTATAACCACACAAATATCATGGACCCCTTTTTAACTTGGTTAGGATCATAAATTTCAAAAGTTTTTATTTTTTTCTTAAACTCTGTGCCTAGTCAAATAGGTACACATAAATTGGAATGAACCATTTCTAAATTTGGTAACAATTTAGCTTAAACTTACAACTCTATCCTTAATGAGAAGCTTTTATAACCACACAAATACTCTGTGTCATATTTGGACTTGTTTAGGACCACAAATTCCAAAAGTCTTCATTTGTTTCTTAAATTTCGTGCTCAATCAAATATGTTCACATAAATTAGAACAAATGTAGAATCATATTTTCACTTTTTTATTTTTTTCCTTCTGTCATAATATAAGAGACTTAATAATGAAGATAAAGTAGTTGACGTCTTCCTAGTCAACAAATTAAAGATAAAATTCAAAGATATATGGGAGTTAGAAAACCTATTAAATATTCTTTTGAAAAGAATACACATGCGTCAACTCATTTAATAGTTTTTGGATTAGAAAATCATAACAATAATTATGTGGAGGTTTTCTATTCGAGGGAAATTGATAATAGAAATTTTCATAAAGCACTATCTTTTGGTAGTAATTAGCCGTCTATAGATATCATTTGCTATATTACGGATTACAGATACTTTTTATGTGATTATAAGATGTATTTGATGTATTTAAGCTATTGTATTCATGAATACAGTAGCAAAAATAGGCGTGAATCAGGGAAGTCCAGTTAATCAGTTGTTGTATTCGAGTGTATTCGACTAGATTTATGGAGTAAAATATGGGATTACAGCTGGACAGATTATTGTATTCAACTGTATTCGACTGTATTCACGGCGTGAAATAGAGGATTACACTGTTTTTAAAACAAAAAGTGAATCAATTAACATAATAGATTCATAATATAACTCAACAAACTCAATTATAACACACAAATTTTGTATTTTCAGTTATAAAAAGATTCTCAACAGAAAAATACCCCAAAAATATAACAATCTTCAGAAAAATTATATAATACACATCTGAATACATAAATTATATTAATTAAAAAATATATATGAATACATTCATGGCATATAGCGAGACAGTGAATATAATAAAATACATATAATACAGTAGGATACATTGAAATACAATGAAAAAAAGACAGTGAATACAATGAAATACATGAAATATAACGAGATACATTGAATTACAATGAAAACTCCTAAACCCTAATGGATCTATTCAAGCAACCTGCAACAAAGCGGCTAAAACGGGTCTCCTCGCCATTTCCAGAGTTCATAGAACAGAGTATTGTAAAGGTCAGTAATGGATACTGATGTGTTACAACGGGGGTTGATGGGTCGTCTTCATCCTTCACTAGATCACAAACAACGTACTACTAAAAAATTAGTAGTCTGTAAACATTGGTTGGCTGACAATTGTAATAGGTCTCCCTGTCAATTTCTACATTGTAGAGAATTAGTGGCACCATCACGGCCAAAGCAGCAGCAACAACAACATGTGAAGCGGTTTTTCGACCATCATAATCCGAAGAAGAAGAATTACAACAATAATACATGGGCGGTTGAGGGAGAGATACTGACGTTGAGAGAGAGAGAGGGTGGAGAAAAATCTGAGAGAATGAGAGAGAAAAATAATACAAAGAGTATTATATGGCTTAAGAGTAGGAGGTAACCATAAATAGATATTTGTCTATAAAAATCAAAAAATATCTATATAGTATAATTTTTTAAAAGGATATTTATTTAAAATAAATAAGGTATCAACCTATGCTATATGAGGTAAAAATTCCAATCGATAATAGTATGTTAGTTTTATCTTCGCAATAATGAAGTCTGTAACAGTAATCGGTAGTTATAAGATGTACCCGATCTAGCAAACCCGTCCTTAGCTACAGAATCTTTCAAGCCTTCTCCCATCCATAGTTGTCTTTATAATCAATAAATACTCATTTCAAAATATTTTTAAAACAATACAGAGCATTCGAGTTCTTATCAAATCATGAAATTTAATGTTGATAACAGTAAATCTATCTCAAGAAACGGTAGACCATGTCCAGTAATAATGAAAATATTTAAATAGTAGTAATCATCTCAAATAAATATTTCGGTGTCATACAAGTAAAGAATTTTTTTCACATGCAAATTCAAAAACAATCGGTAACAAATTCTTATTAGAAATCATCATATATAAATTCAATAGTAGCTGCTATAGTACTATTGCATAACATGATTTTCTTTCTCATGACTTGTTAATGGGCCATCTTCGGGGAGTCAATATATATATATATATATATATATATATATATATATATATATATATATTTATCATGAGGAAACTGAGGGGGACTAGGCCTAACCTCAAACTTACATCAGAAATTACAATAAAAGAATGGTGCACCTGGCCATTCTTCAAAACTCATAGTCTATAAACAAAATGACTCCTGAATTTATTTTACATATAATTTTTTTACTTACTTACATAGTGTATTTTTTCACGAGAAAGATGGCTCTGTCACTGCCTGCATCTACATCTCACTTAAAGTAGTCAATTCACAATCTCTTCATATCATCAACCGTATAACTTTAACACGTGTCTTTTGAAAGATCTAGCGGTTCATATTTATTATATTAACCAAAAGAGATTTAATTCACGTTCGCAAGTAGAAAAGTCTTAACTTGGAAAACAGAACTCATTAAATATTCTTTTGAAAAGAATACGCATGTGTCAACTCATTTTATAGTCTTTGGATAAGAAAATCATAAATGTTAAAAAACAACAAAAGAAAAAAAAAGTATTGCAGAAAAAAGTAAAGAGAGAATTTAAACTCGTTCGGCAGCGTAAGGTCTTGAACACAACTTCATATTACGCGTATCGACTTACGTGTATGGTTGAATTTAGTTACCGAAAACACAATATATAATGCCTGCTAAAAATTTAACTACACCTGATATCCACATCAAATTAAACAATACTAGTTTTTGTTTTGGTCAAACAATAGTAGTTTACCATGCTTAAAATATAAATTAAGGTGGGAAGATGTATTAATACTCCATCCGTTTCAAATTAATTTTCATGTTTCGCTTTTCAAGAGTTAGTTTGATTAATCTTCAAAACTAATTGGATAGATCAACTATATATCTTAAAACTAAAATATTAGATATGAGATTTGGAAAGAAGGGAAAGCTTAGCCCTAGGTTCATTGGCCCGTTTGATATTCTTGATCGAGTGGGAGAGGTGGCTTATAGACTTGCATTGCCGCCGAGCTTATTAGCCATGCATCCAGTGTTTCATGTGTCCATGCTTCAGAAATATCACGGCGATCCATCTCACGTATTAGATTTCAGCATTATCCAGTTGGACAAGGACTTGTCTTTTAAGGAGGAGCCGGTAGCTATTCTAGATCGGCAGGTTCGTCAGTTGAGATTGAAGTGTTTTCTTTCTGTTCGTGTTCAGTGGACATGTCAGTCTGTTGAGGCATCGACCTGGGAGTCCGAGTCTGATATGCGAAGCCGTTATCCCCATCTTTTCCCCGACTCAGGTACTTCCTTCTTATGTCCATTCGAGAAGGAACGGTTGTTTTAGAGGTGGAGAATATGATGACCTTTACTTGT
Source organism: Nicotiana sylvestris (assembly GCF_000393655.2). NCBI lineage: Eukaryota > Viridiplantae > Streptophyta > Magnoliopsida > Solanales > Solanaceae > Nicotiana > Nicotiana sylvestris. The sequence goes on from NC_091066.1 coordinate 155,721,258, forward strand.
TATTAAAATGAATTCTGCATTCCGAGGCCTCAAAAACCCTTTCGGCATCACCTCGATTTGCGTGCGTAGTCCAGGTGCATAACCGAAAAGCTATTATGTGAAAATCTGTGAAAATGTTGAAATTTTGGCTTAAAATGCATTTTAGTTGACTACAGTCAATATTTTGGATAAACGGATCCAGACCCATGATTTGACGGTTCCGGGGGATCCGTAAAAAAATATGGGACTTGGGCGTATGCCCGAAATTAAATTATGAGGTCCCAAGCCCGAGAAATGAATTTTTAAAGAAAATTATTTTCTGGAAATTTCTATGAGTTTTGAAAATGAAATGCATTTAGAATTTGATGGTATCGGGCCCGTATTCTGGTTCTAGAGCCCGGTACAGGTCTTATATGTGAAATAAGATGAGTTTGTGAAAATTGGTAACAAACGGAATTCGTTTGAGGTGATTCGGACCCGTAGTTGTGAAAATTTCTACTTTGAAAGTTTTGAGAATTTTCTTAGATTTCTATGCTAAATTTGTTGTTTAAGAGGTTATTATGGCGATTTAATCGCGTGGATAAGTTCATATGATATTTTTGAGTTAGTACGTATGTTTGGTTTGGAGCCCCGAGGGCTCGGGCGAGTTTCGTATGGGTTTCGAAAAGTTTTGAACTCATAAAAAGTTGCAGGTTTTTGGCTGTTCAGTGTCGAAGGATTTTGTTTTTCGCGTTCGCATGGTCCCACTCGCGAACGCGTAAGGCAAATCTCCCAGAGATTTCTTCTTCGTGTACGCGAAGCTTGAGACGCGAACGCGAGGCTGAGGGGAAAATACCCTTCGCGAACGCGTCCAAGCACTTGCGAACGTGTAAGGCAATTGGCTTGGGGGGGGGGTCCTCACTTGTTCTACATGAACGCGACCACTGGCCCGTGAACGCGAAGGCTCGAGCGGTCAAAGTTCTGCGAACGCGAGCCCAATGTCACGAACGCGAAGGTCACCGAGGCCTAACTCATCGCGAACACGCATGCCTATCGTGAACGTGATGAAGGCCTGTCCAGTGATTTTGAAACAGAAGCAAAAACGGGACTTAGTCAAAAGTTCATAATTTCTTCTTCCAAACTCCAAAATTGGGCGATTTTTGAAAGAGGATTTCACTACCAATCCATAGGTATGTAATCTTAGACTCATTTTCTTCTATTTTCATTAATACCCATTAGATTTCTAGGCCTAAATCATGTTTTTAAGAGTCGAAAATTAGGGATTTGGGTAGAGTTAGGGTTTTTTGTATAATTGTAATTTAGACCTTGTTTTGGGGTCAAATTTTGGAACTAATTATATATTCGGGCTCGTGGATGAATGAGTGATCGAGTTTTGGATCCAAACCTCGTGTTTTGACCAAGCGGGTCCAGGGTCAATTTTTTACTTTTTGGGAAGAATGATGGGAAAGCTATAATTAAGCATTGAAATTGGACTGTTTAGCGTTTATTGATATTATTAATTTGATTATGTCTAGATACAATTGATTTAGAGCCTACTTCAAAAGGAAAGGCGGTGTTTGAGGCTTGATTTGGATTGAGTTATTGCTGAAAGGGAAGTAATGTTTTTTAGTGAGAAGGGAGAGGTTTAGGAGGTACTTCCTCAATATATGTCTTGTCAAGTAAATTTGATTTTTTATTGCAGCAGGCTTCAATTTTTACGGTATTTGTTGGCGAGCCCTTTGTTTGAGTATATCATTATATTAATGTGAAAATTATTACGGTATTATAGCTGACAGCATTCCTGATTTAATTCTTACCCCATTAGTACATAAATTTTATTTTTATTTTTATTGAACGTATAGGTCACAGCTCGAAAGCAAAGTAACATAAAAAATTATTGCACTCTTACACTTTAGACAATTTTAAAGATAAACAATCACATAGTAAAATCACAGTCATTCGTTAATTAGAGAGTGATGGAAAAGAAAAGTAAAGAAAAAGAGAAAACAACTTTCGCTTTTATAAAATATGCCCTGGGCCAGTGTTTAAGGTTTGTTCTGTAAAATTAGTATACGTACCTACGCGATGCACGAAAAATATTAAATAAGAGTAATTTCATAAAATTATTATCTTATCGTTATTTTCACTGCTCTATTGTTAGATTTTCTTGCCGCCTTAACTATACTGCATTATAAACTACTTTGCTTTGCATGTTGCAGGCAATGAACTTTACATTTATATAAAATTAAATTAACCTTTGAATGCAAGATTATTTTTGAAAAGCTCCACACATTCTTCATATTGTGAATGGCCTTCAACTGTGCAATTTTGAGTACAAAGAAGGACGGTAATTTAGAAAAATTATGGAAAATAAATGATTTTAATGGGATAAATTAGTTTTGTAACTTTCTCAAACTTGTCAACCGAGATAATATAGAGATGTTAGTGATACTTAGTTTATCACATAAAATTAGTTGCTACATATAAACACCAGTGTGTAATATTCATTTACCTTAGATAAACTTGCATTACACTCTGTAGAAAATTAATCCAAAGCATATGACAATAGTAAACACTATCAATACTCACAACAATTTAAAAAATTTATTCTTCTCCCTAAGATACAATTTACATATTAAAACAATCAGCATAACAATGTATTTTAGAAACTTTAGTACGTCTCCAACTTTTGCAAAGCAGCTATAGAGATATTATTCATCCATCCAAAATTACAGATCTCCAATTCAAAGTATTCGAATATCATAGGCACCAGTCGGTTGAGCCGGCGCCATGTAACCTCCAACACCAACCTTGCTTGTTGCTTTATTTTTATCGTTTTTTAGCCGAGAGTCTATCGGAAATAACCTTAATTTAATGTATGTGCTATTTGGCATGACGATAACCATTTATTGAGGATTTGTTTCCTCAAGGTTGTGTTGCTCAACCTGACGTCCGGATTAAAAACATGAAAATCAGCCTCTAACCCAACAATGAGAAGGATGACTTTAATTTTTATGTTTTCAGCGGTTCTGTCGCTGAACAGAGAAAATAACTCGATATAAACGGAACAAACAAAAATTGGTAAAGCCAAAGCAGTTTTAAATAAAAGAGTCTTGAAAGGAAAAATATATATGATAACTAAATAAAAAATAGTTATTAAGCCTCACAAAAGTTACTTGTAGTATCTCGAAAAATTATTCACAATACATAATAATTGGACTTGTATAGAAGTAGGAAAGACGTAGAGTTGAGGCGAAAGCTTGTCAATAATATCATCACCTTACTTTTCTTATCAAGCCATTCAAGAATATAAGAAAATGTATGGCTTAAGGATTAGAATTCAATGGCAACAACCATATTTATGGAAAGAAAAAATATGTAAAAAAAACCTTCAAAATAAAACTCCAATGAATAAACTTCCCATTGACAGCATGAAGACTAATATTTGTTGTTGCCTCTGCACAAACTTTTTTCAGAACTGTTTTCCAATAACAACAATAGCAGAATCAGGCTAAGAAAAAAAAAGGATCTCCAAAAAGAGTTGATGATAGAAGAGATCATAGAAAGAAAGACTTAGACTGTAAGTGAAAAATTGATCTTGTAGTCTAAAATGTAAGATAAATGATATGAATGCAGAAATATAATGAATAAACTTCCATAATATTCACGGTACACATGCGAAAAGCAAGTCAAAAATAGAAGAACCTAATAATACTGAATATTAAGCTGGTTGCGAAACGTTAAATGTAATGCAGTTCCATCATGAATCCTATACATGCCTTGGTACTATGCCTTTGGAAAAATATCCACACGGCTATGAGATTATATGCCCTCGTGAGACTTTGCCGGCAGCTACACCATGAATCCTCTACATGAGGCTGCCATCATAAGGCAATGTGAGGCGCAGAGGAGTGATTATATAGCCAAGGCATATGGGTAACAATACCGGTGCTATTGTCTCCCTTATTTGTACTGTTCTTAATTGTTGTATTTTTCTTTTCTTTCATTAATAAAAAATTAGCCCTAGGCGCTTGCCTAGCGGATTGCCAAAAAAAAACTGTGAAATCTTTAGAAATATCTTAGCTCAGTTTAAACCTCTTTTGAAAATGGTTTTTTTAACAGTTATGCAAATGAATGCAAAATAATTAGTGCAGATAAGCAAAGAAATTCTCCCCTCGGGCTCAACACTCAATTTAACAAGTAATGCTAGGCAATCAGGAAGATAACACATAAAGTAACACAATCAACAGGTAATGGCAGACAAATGAAATAAAGTAAACACATAGAACAGTACCAGCCCCTCGGGCTCACTCTCAGAACACTCTCATCCCCTCGGGCTCACTCTATGATCACAATGGGTACCCGCGCTCACTGGGGGTGTGCAGACTCCGGGAGGGGCCCCTTACGGCCCAAACGCAATATCAAGCCATCTCGTGGCATCAAATCCAGGCCCTCGGCCTCATATCAATATCAGCCACCTCGTGGCGTATGTATGTATCTCAGGCCCTCGGCTTCATATCAATATCATTGTATCCTCACATCTGTCCCTTGGCCATACTCAGTCCAGAAATCACATAAGCCCCTTGTAAGCACGTGATTTTTGCCCTATATGAGAATTACTCCCAAAAAATTCAAAATAAAACAATTTTCCTTTTGTGTGCAATTTTGAGAATTTCGTGGCATTTTGGATAATTATTTGTATTTGTCCGTGCATGTTTAATTGTTAAATTAATAAAAAATTCAAAAATATGTCGCATTTGCATTTAGAATTTAATTCTACAATTAGGAGCAATTAAATTTGTTTTACAAGAACAAAAAATCATAAAAATAATGTACGTTGCATTTTTAGCATTTAATGTCCAAATTGTGTGATTTTATCGTAATTGCTATTTAATTGTGTGTTAATTATTATTGAGAATTAATTTGCACTTTTATAAATTAATTTAGTTCTATAGGATAATTTAGGATTTTTAGAATTTAGTTTTAGTTTAAGAAAAAATAAAAGAAGAAAAAAAGAAGCATGGGAAATAAGAAGAAAATCGGATTGGGCCACCTTTTTAATTTAAATCAACCAAGCCCAAACCAAATAAACTCCTACAAGGTCGACTCGACCCGGTCCGCCCCATAACCCTAAACAAACACCCCCTTCTTCCATTTTTCATTTTTTTGAAAAAAAAACCCTAAAAAACCCTAAAGCCATCCGCCCCCCCCCTTTCTTCTTCTCCTTCTCCAAACCAACCCCCCAGCTCCAATGCCCCCCTCCCATGGCTTCCCCTTCCCCTTCACGTCCAACAGCCTCCTCACGTCCACCATGTCCATGGTTGCCCTCCCTGTCGTCCCCATTATCCCAAACGACCATCTGCAAAACGACCCCTCGTCCTAAACAACCACAGTCCGTCGAGCTCCAGCGTCGCCATTTCTGCTGCTTCTTCTGCCCTGTCTTCATCTTCTTCGACGAGCGTCAAACCATCATCGAGCTCCAGCCAGCTTCACCTGCTGCTTCTTCTGCTTCGTTTTCACCAGTCCGTCGACCTCCAGCCTCACGTCCAAACGACCCCTCCAGTCGCAGGAAAAACCAGATGACCACCTCCCTCTCGTCGACCAAACAGTCCCATGACCACCATCGTTGCTCCATGGCCAGCAGCCATTGCTGCTGCTTCATCTCCTCATCCCAAGCGACCACTAGTCGTCAACCCAGCTCACTCGTCCGTCGCCCAGCCACGCCGGAAACCACTGACCGTTCGGTCATTTTCATTGGTGTTCGTGCCTTCGTCGTCCAGCTTCATCGCCTGAAATCAACCGGAAAACATACAAAAAATTTCCAGGCAGATTCGAGTTATTTTGGTTTCAAAGTTTCCGGGCAGATTTGTTTCCGTTCGAGTTCGTCGTTGTTCCGATCCGATTAGTTGGTTTAAGTTTCATTTCTGTCCGTATTTTGTTTGATATTCTCGAATCTGAAATCAGTATATGTTTGATTCTTTTCTTGTTCGTTGTTTATCATTTCTTGATTATTTCTTTAGTTTGTTTTTATTCATTTGTTCTTGTTTAGTTTTAATATAGAAGTGTGTTAGTTTAATCACTTGAATCCTTTATTTTGGTTGTAATGTTGTTAGATTTAATTTGAAGTTCAATTGATTATTGAGTTTAGTGATTTGAATCTACTTGTTTGTTATGTTCAATTTGTTACTGTTATTGAATCTGAAAGTATGTTTGTTGTTAAAAAATATTGTTCAGTCAAAATGATTTCAGTTGTTTCTTTATTGTTCATCATATGGTTTGGTTCCCTGAATCCTTAGTCTTTGTTTTGATAATATTTGACATAATCTGAGTTTCTAGCTTAAATTTGTTGATGAAATTTGATTGGAAATTGGTTATAGCTGTTGTATTTTGGTTAATTGATTAGGTGAATTGGTTATAACTGATGAGGGTAGAATGGTAAATTGCAGTATTTTCAGGGGTAGAATGGTAATTTCAGTAGTTTCAGGGGCATTTTCGGGATTTTAAATGAGTCTTAAAAAATGATTAATTTGAGTGCCCCGTCCACTAGGTACTAATAATATTAAATTAATACATAGTGGGGGACAAGACATGTGGTAGTGAGAATTAATACATTGTTTAATATAGTGGGAGACAAAGCATGCGGTAGTGGGGCAATAAAGGAATTAAATAAGGAAAAGATATATGTTAATGGGAACTAATATATTTGTTTAATATAGTGGGGGACAAAACATTAAGTAGTGTGATTCAAAAGGGGATGGGGAGAAGATGGTGAGATTTAATTTAAATGTTTCAAGTTTGGCTATAAATAGAGGGGGCTGGACACAAGTTAGGAGATTCGAAAACGGATTTTGAGAGAGAGAGGAGAGGACTAAAAATTAAAAGATAAAAGCTGAGGAAATTGAAAAAATAACTACTGTTTTCATTGCCTGGTTTAGGATCTGAAATAGCTAGAATTTTCTTCCTTTTACTTCTGCTATATACTTGGAGAAGTATAAAACTGCTGGTTATTTTTTGCCGCACTGCTGTTGTAACTTCTGAATGCTACTGCTGCTGTTGGTTACTGCTGATACCTCATTTTTCTGCTTCCTTCTTTTATTTCCAGGTACATTTTTATTCTACCCACTGTAAAACCTTCTGTGATATGGGAATCTGAAGCATGTTGGCCATTTAATCTCATTAGAAGAGTTTAATTCTGTCTTTATTTCAAGTTTTAGTTTAAACAGTTTGCGTTTGAATGTTGGTCAGTGATAATGCTTCTAGAGGTTGAGTTTGGTTTAAAATAGATATGGGATTCGATTTTGGTCGAATATTCTGTAATCTAAAACCAGCATTGTGTGAATGGACATGGTCATAATGTTAAAATCTGTTTTAAAAGTCAGGACAACATGTTTGCTTAGTTAGGTCAGTAATGGAGTTCTGTATATGATTTTGGGTAGTCATTTGCTCAATTAGATATTGAATGATCAAATATCACTAGATATGGTAGTTTCTGCGTAGGAGCAGCGTGATTAGTTGCGTTGTTGCGTAATTGAAATGGCTAAATTCAATTACCTTTTGTTAATCATTGAAATTGGAGTATAATCCTGCTTTCATAATCAAACCATTATTAGGTTTGATTCGTTTGGCTTTTAAGTTTGAATGGAAATCTGAAGTATGTTGAATTACAATCCTCCAGTTCTACTGCAATGGGTTTGTCGTAATTTCAAAATTTAGTTGATATATGTTTGTTTAAGTTATTTTGATGGCTATTCTCTTTTAAGAGTTTTAGATATAAACTAGTAATCATTTTAAGCCAGCAATAATCGACGGATTTGGATTGTTCTCTTGGTACGTAAAAATTGAATAAATACAATTTGCCTCCTCTGTATTTATTTAATCATTTGCTAATATTCATAATTTTGCTACAATATCATGTAGCGTCTATCTTTAGTTTGAAAATAAGCTGTTTGAAAAATGTGAATTTCGTTAAATTGAATTCCCTTTGCTTTACTAATCGATAGGCTGCTTGGTTAGCGTTTACTTTGGTTAGGTCATTTGTTAATCTTAGGAAGATACAAAGTTGGATTGAGATTAAAACAAATATGATCTATTGGTTCGAGCCATTTCGTGTAGGCATTGGTAAGACAATCAAGTCATAAAGCTAGCATATTTTTCCCATTTAGCAAAAATAGTCACTCATGAACATCCTTAGTTCGTTTTGGCTGAGTAAAACAACTCGAGGTGTGTCATGTTGAATAATATCCCAAAACTCATGGCCCCCCATTTAATTAGTTTTAACTCTTTAGAAATTGAGATTTGCCATTTTGTTGAATAATCTATGGCCCTCAGATAATTAATACTAACTCTTTTATAATCGTGATGCGCCGCGCCAAATAAAAATGACAAATGCGTGGCCCTCATATAATTATTTCTTTCAAAAATACTTAAAATTTGAAGCGTGCCATTTAGCTAATTTTCAGGGCCCTCGCAAAGTTAATAATGCGTTAGTTGCTTTAGGCACGTTTAATATACTGTCATGGTTGTGGACATGTTCGCGTGACATGATTACAATTCTAAAGACAATTCGGAGTATGCGTTCGCGCAACTTCGGGCAAATCTTCTCAATAAAAATGGGTTTTCGGAGGTTATTAAATTAATTTAGCTCATATAGTCCGAGGCACGCCACCTACCATTTAATCATATAAAAAATGACAAATGTTCGTAGTTTGTTTTAAGCACGCACAACTTCGGCCAAATTCATTTTTATAATAAAAATGTTATTATTGTCAATGTACGCGTGACATGATTCCTTACATAAAAAAAAGTAAAAATAAAACGAATATACGTACGCGTAATTCGTTTCAAGACAATTCTATAATTACAAATAATCAAGTTAAAGTGGGTGATAAAAGTTAAAAATACGCAATAAGTTTAAAATGTATTAAAAGTCAGATTAATAAGCCGAATATGATAGTTGAGCGACCGAGCTAGAACCACGGAACTCGGGAATGCCTAACACCTTCTCCCGGGTTAACAAAATTCCTTATTCGGATTTCTGGTGCGCAAACTGTTAAACAGAGTCATTCTTTTCCTCGATTCGGGATTCAACCGGTGACTTGGGACACCACAAATCTCCCAAGTGGCGACTCTGAACCTTCAAATAAAATCTCGTTTCGATTGTCCTTTAATTGGAAAAACTCCATTTACGTCCCTTAGCGGGGGTGCAGCGGAAAAAGGAGGTGTGACACCCCTCAGGCATTAGTAAAATAGTAGTCCTCAGCCCAAAACATCATTTAAAATATAATTTTAGTTCCAAAAGCAAGTAAAAATGTCTGAGTTGTAAAACAGTGGGAAACAGTACGACTGAGTTCAAGTAGTAAGTCAACACAGTGAAGAAATAGTGATAAAAATCCTCGGAGGGTTCAAATAGTTAGCACGAAGCCCAAATATGACAATCAATCCAGATAATGATGATAACAAATAAGTTTCAATCAAATACGCGATAAAATCATCAATCGGGACGGACCAAGTCACAATCTCCAATATTAAACGACCTCACGCTCATCATCAAGCGCGTGTCTCACCTCAATATAGCACTACGATGTGCAAATCCGGGGTTTCAAACCCTTAGAGTACCATTTACAATCATTACTCACCTCGAACCAACGAAATCTCGCGACGCCTTTGCCCCTCAAATCGGCCTCCACGCGCATCGAATCTGACTAAAACCAGAACGAATACATCACAATATGCTAAGGGAACAAAGCTTAAGCGAAAACAATCGAAAATATCAAAAATCCCGAAATTAGCAAAACCCGAGCCCCGAGCCCACTGCTCAAAACTTAGAAATTTTGACATCATTAGATTCCTCATCTCCTCACGAGTTCATACATATCAAAACTTCTTAAATCCGACCCCAAATGGTCCTTCAAATCCCAAATCAAAAGTCCAATTTCTCAAGCCCTAGTTCTTCAATTTTAGGCTTAGTTGTCCATGAAATTTCTAGGTTGGATTTCACAATATAATCGAGTTTTAAGACCAAGATTCTTACCTCAAGTCGATTCCTCTTGAATCCCTCTTTAATTTCCTTCAAAAATCTCGAAAAACGAGCAGCCATGGGTGAAAATAGACTGAAAATTGCGGACAAGGCGACTTAAAAATATTCTGCCCAGACATAACTGCATCTGCGATCCAAAATCCGCTTTTGCGGTACCGTATATGGGGTCAACACATCTGCTTCTGCGGAGTTCATTAAACCGACCTAAGCCGTATCTGCGAATCTCTTTCGCATCTGTGCATCCGCAGATGCGATGCCCTTTAGTCACTTCTGCGGTCCAACTCACCTGACCCATTTTTGCTTCTGCGATGAAACACCCGCATCTGCGGTCCACAAACCGCAGATGCGAAAATACCAGAAGCAACAAATCTGAAGTTGCAACACAAATTCCAATTTTTCCCTTAACCATCTGAAATCACCCCGAGGCCCCTGAGACCTCAACTAAAAGCACAAACATGACTCAATACTTTATTCAAACTTGTTCCAATCATCAAAACACATCAAAAAACATCAAATTACTCGAAACACATCGGATTCAAGCCTAAGTTTCAAGAAATCTTTCGAAATACGCTTTCGATCAAAAACCCAACCAAACCACGTCCGAATGACCTGAAAATTTGCACACACATCCCAAATGATACAACAGAATTACTGCCACTTCCGGAATTTCATTCTGACCTCTATTTCAAAATCTCACCCATCAACCGAAAAACGCCGAAATCTCAATTTCGCCAATTCAAGCCTAAACCTTCCATGGACTTCCAAAAAGCATTCCGATCACGCTCCTAAGTCTCAAATCACCTCACGGAGCTAACCAAATCATAAAAATTCCAATCTGTGATCATATACAAGCAAGTCAAATATTGGTCAAACCTTCCAAATTTCAAGCTTCAAACTGGGAGCGGTTCTTCCAAATTCATTCCGATTATCCTGAAAACCAAAACCAATGATTTACATGAGTCGCAAAACATCACACGGGGCAAGTCGTGCCCGAGAACTGACGATCAAAGTGCAAAAGCTCAAAATGACCGGTCGGGTCGTTACACCCTGAGACCTAGAAGAAAAAAAAGCACCACATTTTGGACAAAACTAAGATAAAATAATGAAACAAATGCTAGAACATATGCAAAGAAAATCTTTATGTAACAGAATAAAAGGCTTAATTTCTAGTTACTTTTCTTTTGCATTACGTTCCACTGCCATAAGGCATTCGATTGGTCAACATACACAAATGATGCGGACCTAAAACAAATGTGAAAAATAATATATTAAAAAATATTATATTTCCCTGATCTGGAGAGAACGTTGACACTTTTATATACCTTGCTTTATCTTTTATTCACTTGTTATGTTGTTTTATTCCATCCCAGAAAATTTATTTGTACATACATACATACACACACACACACACACACATATATATATATATATATATATATATATATATATATATATATATATATATATATATATATGTATATATATGAAGTGCTACAGGTTTTAAATGATACTTATTAAGAGAGTAAAATATTGTCAAAACATGGACCGAAAACAATCATAAGCCTCTCTTATGGGTTTTGGATCTCTTTTGTCTAAGTGTCCTAAAAGGATGGAGAGTAAAGAAGAAGCTCCTTATATATTGGCTCAAAAACTGTAAGATATCGCCATGAAAGATGACTTTTTAATTGACACATACGGATAACATCTACCATGTCATTGAATTTTTCTATTTATTTATTTGAAAAGCATGACACTATAAATTTATAGCATGGGTTTGATCCATTAACCAAAAATTCTTGGTACATTCATTTGAGAACAAATTAGTACAGTATATTTTTTAGTTTTGCTTATATGATGGTCAGAAAGAGAAAAAAATAAAATAACTATTCATGATGATATTGATGGGCCAACAAATACAAAAACTGGATTGAAAATTGAATATATTATTTTTATTTTATCCATAATTGCCTTCAACAATATATGTCATCTTGAAGAAAATGGTTATAATTAATAAATCAATGCTAATTATTCCTTTTTATTATTTCACATTCTGGTAAATCTCTATGTGGAATAGATAAGCTCCTAAAAACTAATAATGGCAGCAATCCAAAAGCATATCACTCATCCGATCATTCTAAGCTCAACTTTTTTCTATTCTTTATGTTGCTCTAGTTCTAAAGACTAAGACTTGATGTTTAATCCTACCTTACAAAAAAAAACACTTAATGTTTAATCCAAGCTAAACCAATAAAGTTACTTTGGAGGTAAACATGCCAAATTACAACACCAAGAAGCACAATCTAGTAACTAAATTTTGCATTCATAACCTATTCAAAAAAAAAAGCTGTAGATAAATGACGATGAGAGGAACTTACTTGAGATGCTTCCTAGACTACCCAACATATCTTGATGAGCCTCTTATAGCCACTAATTTATTTTCATCTTTGTTCCTCTCAAACCAACTATGTGTAATCCTGGGAAAAATCTTCACAGATGCACGTTTACAACTTCTATGAGTTTTGACTAATTAGTTTATATAGTGACATCTTATTAGTTTAATATTTTTAAATAAAACTTCTTGGAACATTATAATGCCAATTTTCCTTCTACTTGTTTGAATTTGCAACTTTGAACATCACACAGCTACCTAAAAGACTCCACAAATTCACTATCATATTCATATTCTCACACAACTAATATAGAAAATACAGGATGACAAACTTTTTCTTGATAAGGAGGCACACTAAAATTGCAAGTTTTTTTGCACATACACAATTCAATATAGACCATTACATATTCGGTTATTTCATAACCATTTACTCATCAACCTCTTTATCACCTATTTCCACGGTTATTCAGTAACATATTTCGGCCGAACAACCTTATTTACCATAGCACTATCATGCCACTTCATAATTTAGCTATTCAACTCATTTTTTTCCCACATATAAAACATCAATCGTTGATTTGAAATGAAGGCATCTTATATTATTTATTTTTCTCTGCTTGTACAATAAAACTACTTGGATGTTATATTGCCAATTTTCCTTCTACTTGTTGGAATTTGCAACTTTGAATATAACAGAGCGACCTCAAAGACTCTACAAATTCACTATCACATTCATATTCACACACAACTAATATGGAAAACGCATGAACGCAAACCTATTCTTCATAAGGAGGCAAACTAAAATTGCAAATTTCTCTGCATATACACACTTCAATCTAGACCATTACCTATTCGGTGATTTCATAACCATTTACTCATCAACCTCTTTCTCACCTATTTCCACGGTTGTTCGGTCACATCTTTCGGCTGAACAACCTTATTTGCCATAGCACTATCACAGTATAGTAAAGGATTTACTGAGTATTTTATACACAACAGATAACACACAAAATCGGATGAAGATCCTTATTCAATAAGAGAACATTAAGTACATTATAAAAATTCCCCGATCATTTAAACCTATATCAATGAAATAACATTTATCAAAACATATGTAACAATAGATTAGTTTGCCTTTTTTAAATTGTTGCCAGCATTGTCACACTTCCTTTTTCACCTACACCCCCGAGAAGGGAGTATATAAGAGAGTTTTTCCAATTAAAGGATAATCGAAATGGGATTTTATTTGAAGATTCAAAGTCACCACTTGGGAGATTTATGGTGTCCCAAGTCACCGGTTGAATCCCGAATCGAGGAAAAGAATGACTCTGTTTAACAGTCTGCGCACCAGAAATCCGGATAAGGAATTCTGTTAACCCGGGAGAAGGTGTTAGGCATTCCCGAGTTCCGCGGCTCTAGCACGGTTGCTCAACTGTCATATTCGGCTTGATTATCTGATAATATACAATTATGAACCTACGTGCAAATTTTAACTGTTTACCGCTTTTGTTATTATTTATTCAAAGAATTGCAACGTCGTGAGAATGCATCTCGAATTACGCCACATAAATGTACCCGCAATTTTCGATACGTTCCAGTTTCGTTGAGATTTGGATTTGGGTCACATAAATGTGCACCCGAGTTTAGAAAGATAACATTATTAAATACGCGCCTAAAGATACTAACACATTATTATTTTGAGAGAAGCCGTAAAGTTTGCTATGCGGCCTGTCTCGAAATCTAAGCATTTGAAATAACTGTCCGTTGAGGGCCCCGCAGTTTGTGTATTTTTATTTGTCGAGGCTCGTCTCATTCATTATTTTTTAAAGGAATTTGCAACGTCATGGAAAGACATCTCAAACCACGTCATAATCAATGTACCCGTGATTAACGACACATTTCGACTTTGTTGAGATTTGGATTTGGGTCACATAAAGGTGCACCTGAGTTTAAGAAAGTAAATTATTCAAAGTACGCGCCTAACAGTGACTAACGCGTTATTACTTTTGGGAAAAAGATCGTGAAATTCGCTAAGCGGCCGATCCCAAGTTCTAAGTCATTAATATATATATACAATCATGAGGGCTCTGCAATCGGTGAGTTTTACTAGGAGAGGCTCATCTCGTTTATTTTGAAAAGACAATCCTAAAGTGGCTACATTTTCTATTAAGTTCGTCTCTAAAATAAAAGAGAAGAGGTCCTAATTAGTTACATGTTTATAAGCTCGTGCCTCTTATTGTTTATTAGATTAAGACAAATCCAAACGGAAAATTGCAACAGAGCTTACTCAAGGGAGATTGTATCGTTCCTTATTCTATTAGTTAATAACGCAAAAGTTGAGATTATGAATAGAACACGAGATTGACACCCAGTAATATCAAAACAAACTAACTATTCTTTAATTAATTTAAACTAACATTATTAGATGAATTGAACTATTGGAATTAACTATGTGCAATACAAAACCATTTTTTTAAACTCTTTTTACGACTTGTCGAAGAAATGCGTCAATGCTAAAAAACTGACATCAGGCCAACATCAATCACTAACATTTGAGAATATTAGTTACTAACATTATTCACATTGCTATTTAAAATGATGTTGCTTACTCAAGCGAACTCGCAATTTCAGAACTAACCCTATTGAACCAACATGCTGATTTCCATGAACTATTTGAACCTGTTTCGTGGCATAATTAAAACTATTACACGACTACTGAAAAAAAAAGAATTAACAACACTATATTTCATAACTAGTAATCACAAACTAAGATTAATTACAATTGATATTCACATGTTTGTAGAAATAGATTCAACAGTCCAGTTTATGCATTCCAAAGTCATTCTAATACATGCTATGCGATATCAAGTGAACTACTGCTTATACATTAAATTAAACACAAAGAAACAGGAGAAATTCAGAAATCCATTCCAACAACTCTTTACTTCCTTTCCATTAAATTTGAGAGCTTTAGAACATGTACCTGGATAAGGGAAATACAAGAAGATGAAGGAGCAGTCAGCAACAGTAGTAACACAGCAAAACAACAGCAACCCAACAACAGCAGTTCAAACCAAATTCGAGGCTCAGAAAAATTTGAAGAAAACCAAACAAGCTCAAAAGAACAACCCCAAAAGTTTGTAAAAGACTAAACAACAACCACCAATGAAAACAGTAGCCAATAACCAATAGCAAACTCAGGAAGAACCAATTAAAACCGCAACAGTACTAGTTCCTCAAATTACTGAACTTTTAAATGTTAAAAATCCAGCCTAGACTCTCTGGAAAAAAACTGAAAGAGAACTCGTTTTTCTTTCTCCAAAAACCCGCCCCTTTTCTGTCTTGAAATGACCCTATTTATAACCCAAAACAGGTAGGGGCAACATATTTTAATCAATCCTTTTTTAATCTTTTCATACCATTATGTTTTGTTCCCCATGCTTTCATGCCTTGTTCCCCACTATATTAAACAAATGTATTAGTTCCTACTACCACATGTCTTGTCCCCCGCTATATTAAACAATGCATTATTGCCCACTAACATATGTCTTGTCCCCCACTATGTATTAAATAATATATTATTTTAATATTATTAGTATTTAGTGGACAGAGCACTCAAATTAATCATTTTTTTAAAACATAAAATCCCGAAAATGCCCCTGAAACTACTGAAATTATCATTCTACCCCATCAGCCATATCCAATCCTCCTAAATCAATTAACCAAACTATAGCATCTATAACCAATCTTAATTGAGAAATCCTAACAATTGGCTAATTTAAACACATGAAACTAACTCCCAATCAATGACATTAAGATTCATCAAACTCAAATCACATTTTAAGCTTGAAACTCAATTTGGATCAAATATCATCAAAATAAAGATTCAGTGATTAAACTAACACACTTCTAGATTAACCCTAAACAAGAAACAAATGAACACTGTCAATATACTGGATGAAAACAAACTGATTTCATATGCAAGAAATGATGAACAATGACAAGAAAAGAAACAACATAACATAACCAAGAAAAATACAGAAACTAGAATGAGGCAAGATAATTAAAATAAGCAAGAAGAACGACAGATTCATAAACTTGTACTGCTGCTCACTACGTTCGATCATGAAAACACGCAGCTCGTTACCTTCAACTGCTTCAGAACTTGCATCCTCCTCCCGGCATACAGTCGTAGCTCAAGCAACACGCCTTCCCCATAGTCCTCGTCAGCATCGTCGCTGTTAAATCACTTTGCTGCAACGACTTCATGTCAAACATGCTACTATCTCGTCAGTCGCTGGGTGTATTGACAGCGTGATCGAAGGACTGGTTTGGTGGTTGCCGCTGGAGAAGGAGGTGGTCATTTGAAAGAACTGCTGGTCGACGTGAGTGTTGCAGCTGGTTCATGGCTGGTTGGTTTTGGGTGTTGAAGGGGTCTTTTGGGGAAGATGAAGATGGGAGGCTGGGTTGTTGGTGGTCAGCTGGACGATGATGATTGTTGCTGGACGTGAGGGAGCTAGGGTGGTGACGACTGTGTGTGTGCGTGTTGAACAGTGACTGACAAAGAAGAAGAAGAAGCAGCGGCCATGACGGGAGGCTGGCTGTTCCGACGAAAAAGAAGAAGCAGGCAGCCATGGGAGGGTGGTCGTTTGGACGAAGATGAGTGAAGCAGCAGCGGTTGGTTTGTTTTGGGTGTTGAAAGGGGTCGTTTGGGGACGATGAAGATGGGAGGCTGGGCTGCTGGTGGTCGTTTGGACGATGATGATGAAGAAGGCAGCCATGGGGGGTGGGCGTTTGGATGAAGATGTAGAAGAAGGGCAGCCATGGGGTGGTGGGCTCGAAGAAGAAGGAGAAAGAAGAGGGGGCGGGTGTTTAGGGTTTTGGGGGTTGAAAAAAAATGAAAAATGGAAGAAGGGGGGGGGGGTTGTTTGGGGTTATGGGGCGGACCGGGTCGGGTCGACCCGGTGAAGGTTTGGTTCTTTGGGCCTGTGGTTTCAAATTGAAGAAAAGGCCCAATCCGATTTTCTTCTTCTTTTATTTCCATTGCTTCTTTTTCTTTCTTTTCTTAAAATAAAACTAAAATTCTAAGAATTCTAAATTAACCTATAGAACTAAATTAATTTCTAAAAGTACTAATTAACTCTTAACAATTAAGACACAATTACATAGCAATTAACGATAAAATCACACAATTTGGACATTAAATGCTAAAACTACGACGTACACTATTTTTATGTTTTTTGTTCTTGTAAAACAAACTTAATTTCTCCTAATTATAGAATAAAATCCTAAATGCAAATGCGACATATTTTGTATTTTTTATTAATCTAATAAAAAAACATGCACAGACAAATACAAAAAATTATCCAAAAATGCCACGAAAATTCTCAAAATTGCGCACAAAGAAAAATTGTTTTATTTTGAATTTTTGGGAGTAATTCTCACATATGGCAAAAATCACGTGCTCACAGCTGCCCCTCTTTGTCCGAAAACACGAAGAGTTTTCATGCAAACATAAAGTGAGCAGATACGAGCGATTTTTGCCCATCCGAGTACTCCGTGTGAAGCAATTTTTTGAAAGATTTAACCGAACCTTTGCTTCAAAGGTTTCCTACATATCCCTGGCTAGAAGGGAATCGGGTTAATGTAGTTCGAGAAGTTTTGGTAGCTAGGCCTACCATGGGACTGCAATGTTACTGCTGTTGCATGCTGTTATTACTGCTTGTCGGCCTCCTTATTACACCATGTTGAAAGAAAATAAGAAGCTAGACTAAACTATAGTCTATGAATTACAAAATCTTATCTAGATCTTTAGCCGTGCTCTTGTGTCTCTTGTTGCTTTGATGTCTTGGTGACTCCTCTGGTATTTCTTTACTTCTGATTTGTCTTGTATTCTCCATTGACTGCCGATCTCGAACTGCTTATTTCCTTCTCGGGAGCTTCGCATTATTTTTCCATCGAATCTTGGACTGCCTTCATCTCCTGGGGATTTTTGTTGTTTCCCGCTGGGGATTTCGGTTGTATTCCTCTGCTTTACTGACTTCAACACCAATTACTTCTTAGAATATAACACCTTTATTCTCCAGGTGGGCTCCTGACTTCGATATAACTTCTTAAAGATAACACCTCTACCGTTTCTTTACTTCTGGCTCGACTTGTGGTCTTCCTTCTGATTTCTGCTAGGGTTTTTTGTTGTAACCCTCCGCTTTCCTGACTTCAAACTTCCATGTATTCCTCTGTTATATGGGCGGGCTCCCAACTTCCAGACTTGAAATGTAAAGACTGAAATGTATTCCTCTGTTATATGGGTGGGCTCCCAACTTCAAAACTTGAAATTTAACAACCTCCATTCTACAGGCGGGCTCCTGACCTTAACAACAACTTCAAAAATAAATCGCCATTCCTTTCTTTAGGCGGGGCTCCTGACCTCAACAACAACTTCGAAAAATAAATCGCCATTCCGTTCTTCAGGCGGGGCTCCTGACCTCAACAACAACTTCAAAAATAAAGCGTTATTCCTTTCTTCAGGCGGGCGAGACTTCAACAACAACTTCAAAAAATAAATCGTCATTCTGTTCTTCAGGTGGGGATCCTTACCTCGACAATAACTTTGAAAAATAAATCGCCATTCCGTTCTTCAGGCGGGCTCCTGACCTCAACAACAACTTCGAAAAATAAATCGCCATTCCGCTCTTCGGGCGGGCTCCTGGCCTCTACAACAACTTTGAAAAATAAATTGCCATTCCTTTCTTCAGGCGGGCGAGACTTCAACAACAACTTCGAAAAATAAATCGCCATTCCGTTCTTCAGGCGGGGCTCCTGACCTCGACAACAACTTTGAAAAATAAATCGCCATTCCTTTCTTCAGGCGGGCGAGACTTCAACAACAACTTCGAAAAATAAATCGTCATTCCGTTCTTTAGGTGGGGCTCTTGACCTCAACAACAACTTCAAAAAATAAATCGTCATTCCGTTCTTCAGGCGGGGCTCCTAACCTCAACAACAACTTCGAAAAAGAAATCGCCATTCTGCTCTTCGGGCGGGCTCCTGGCCTCGACAACAACTTTGAAAAATAAATCGCTATTCTGTTCTTAAGGCGGTCTCCTGACCTCAACAACAACTTCGAAAAATAAATCGTCATTCCGTTCTTCAGGCGGGGCTCTTGACCTATTTTTCCTTCTAACTTGAATTATCTTTCTTCAAAACTACTTCCCTCAAAACTTGTGTCTCATTTCTCTACGAACTGTTGGGGATAACACTTTTCAAAAATATGTTATCTTACTCCTTCAAAGACTACTTCCCTCAAGACTGATGTTTCATTCCTGTGCAAACCGTTTCCTTTTGCAAAACTAGTCTTCCTCTTCTTCTTTTTTTTTCGAAGACTACCTCCCTTAAAACTCGTGTTATCTTCCTCCTGACATTGCTTTCTTTAAAACTTGTTTTGCCTTCTCCCGAAGAAACTGCTGGGGATACCGCTTTTCACCAAACTTGTGTTAGACTTCTCAAAAATTTTCGAAATGAATGAAAATTTTCTGCCCCAGTTTGACAATCTTTCTTGTGGCACATCTTTCCGTCATTAGTAACATTCCTTGTCCCTACTTCAAATCAAAGAAAATTCGATCAGTTTAAAACGTGGTGGTTGGTTGTGATACTCCTATTGTGGATGCCATCAACCATTTTCCATCTATGCGTTGTCTGACCATCTTGAAGCTTGGCTGATACCTTCCGACCTTCTTGACGATTCCTTATTCACAAAGCTCTTAACCATTTTCACAGTCTCCTTATCTGACCTCATGTATTTTCATGACAGCTGATTTCACTTGAAGATCTTGCATGTTCATTGATTAACCACTTCCTCCATCGTCTGTGTTACTGAAATACCCTTTCCTGGTGCAGACCCAATATCTTCTTTTGCGGTATTATCCGTGAACTTGGCATTTCCCCAACCTTTGAGTCTCCTATGAATTTCCCAATTATGTCCATTGCTTTCCGCGTTGTTCTTTCTTGATTTTCCGCTGGCCTTGGCCTTATAACCCTCGATTTCTGCTGGGGATATCCTTCTTGACGCTGGTCCATTCTTTTGTCAATCTCATCATCAAATATACCCTCGGTTCAATTCCCCTGACCCTCTTTTTGTTACACTGTCCCTGAATTGATATGGACCAATCTTGGGTATTTTGCGTGAACCTCAAAGCACGTTGACTATTACCAGCTCATTGCGCTTGTTCTTTCTTGACTTATACCACTTTGACGTACTAGTCAGATCTCGTCTTGCATAATTGGAAAGCTGATGGCAAATTTTGAAATCATTTCTCGCTTGTTCTGACCAAAGAGACTCAAGAAGAGGAAATGACAAAGGTAAAAGGAACAAAGTAAAAGGCAAAAGAAAGAGATGACTCCTAACAAGAAAACTATGAAGTAAAACCTATCAGATGTGGATACCAACTCTATTGGCCATGACATGCACACGTGGCCTATCCTCTATCATTAATCGCCTTCGTCTGGTGCTTTCCTATATGATTCTCAATCTTTATTCGACTTCTAGTGCTCGAAGGGTTTTCACTATCAAGCCTCTCTTATTTTGATTTTTCTCTCGACTTATAGCTGCCTCAAGGTGCCTGTGAAGGTTTTTACTGATAAGACTCTCTCATTTTATTACGTTTCTGTCGGGGATGAGAGTGTTACTCTCTACTTCCAATTTCATGACTTGGCATCTTCGAAGACTGGTCAAAAGGTCTTTCTTTGGACCGTAACGTGGGGTTTTGGATGGGGCTAGAAAGAAAGGGTATCAGCGGCTCAAAACGAATCAATTTGGGTTCAAAATTTACAACCTTCGGAACCAGATTTCTTTACATCAAACACAACTTCTGCCCCGGTTTCTTGCTTGGGGGATTTTTGATTTTTTGTTACACTATGACCGAGCCGTGAAACGCCTACGTAGCCTCTTTGAGGAATCAGGCCAAACGTAGTTCCCAATTCCCTTTTTGTTTTCCTTTCCACTTATTTATTATTTTCTTTTCTTTCTCTTTCTCATTTCTCCTTTCTCCTTTCTCTTTTGTTGTTTTGTTGTTTCTGTTGTTTTCTGTTGTTTTCTTTTCCTTTTTTTTATCTTCCATGCTTGTGTTTTCTAGTCTTTGCTACTGATTCTGAACGAGGGGTACGAAAGAAAACCAATAAGGCTAAAAAGGGTTAACGAAGGATAAAGTGTTTAGATGCCAAGCACAAACAACACAATTAAATATTCGCCACATCTTCTGATTGTGCCGGACTTGATAACCATATCCACATATTCGCCTTTTCATTTGTCATTTTAAAGCACCGTTGGGCAATACTCTCACTTTCGTTACCATGAACGGCCCCCTTGTCAATATGGCTAACTTGCTTTTATGGCTTTTCCTTATGTTTTACTTGCCCCAGTTTTACGTGGCTCGGGCTTCAAAGAATCTCAAGCTGTTCCTATTTCCCTTGAGTGTCCCGATCATCCCCCAATGGCTTTATAATTAACTCTTAAGATTAGGCCCAAACTATGCGTGCATGTCATGTCACTAGAATTGGCGTTTGAACAAGGACAAAACAAAAGGATAAAAAGAACTAAACAAAGAAGATGACTGGAGGTAACAAAAGACTGGAATTTGCATTAGACAAGCGGTGAAACGGTTCGTATAACGAAACAAGCAAAACAACTTGGGTACAACCTTGGAACAAACCCTAAAACAAACCTAGACCACACTAAACAAACCACTATGACAAAAATGGAAGGATAAGAGGGTTTGACACAAGACAATGTCCGGATTACAACCCTGCAAATAACCCGGAGAACAGAAATGATAACAAATGAACCACCGAAACTCCTCCCTGACCAACTAAGAAAGGAGAATCTTTCCAATTGCCAAGCTCAACATCTTAGCCACTGGATTCGGCATCAACATTACTGGGACCTCCACCAACTTCCATCTCATTGTTCTTAGCAAATTGCTTTTGGGTTCCCTTTGCGGGCTCGTTCTTAAGAGCAACCTCTGATAGCACTGAAAAATCGGCAACGCGCGGACCTATGAGGATCTCAGAAGACTTCTCATATTCCTTTTCAAAACAAGTCATATTCAACATATGCATCTCATTACGAATAGGCGATGGACCTTGGCTAGTGTCTGTTGCATCTGGATTTTGCACGACAATGTCACCTGCACCAATAAGCTTCTGAATTGCTTTCTTCAGCTTCCAACACTTCTCTGTGTCATGCCCCGGGGCATCTGAGCAATATGCGCACCTTAGAGAAAAATCAAACTTCTTTGACAGAGGATTTGGCATTTTTATATGAATCGGCTTCAACATGTCCAATTGCTTCAACTTTTGGAACAAACCGGCATATGATCCTCCAACAGGGGTGAAAGCCTTTTCTTTTTTCAGCAACCTCTCATTCTTAAATGCTTGATTGGGCCGAAAACCTGATCTAGAGGGCTTTAGGTAGGCTTGTGAGGGTGGATAGGCATTTTGTGGAGTTGGGTACTGGGAAAGTGAAGCATGTTTTTGGGAGTCCCTTGGAGAGAAGTAGCGTTGGGGAGGGGAGTAGCGTTGAGAGAATATAGTTGGATGACGAGTGATGGAGCTATTCGGGTGGCTGGGAAAGCTGTCATAAGTGGGTAGATATGAAGAGTATGGGGGATCATCCGTTATTGTGTTAGGTGCTTGGGTAAGGATAGAGTCCAAGAAGCTAGGCGGTGGCGGGGGTGGTGCTTTCCTAGTCATCCATGCCCGATGCATGTCTGCCATATGCTGTCTCAAAATTCTTACCTCTTCTACCAACCCGTAGTCCTGTTCATCCCACTGCTTTCGGGCATCAGTACCATCATGCTCAGTTCTGTTGCTCTCTGCCATTGTCTTTTATAGGGAAGCGTTACTTTAGAATCACAACCAACCACCTTTCTGATTATTGAAAGAGGACAAAATGGAAGCAACCTGTTAGCGTTAGGGTTTTCAATCAGATAAGAAAACACACATTAAGGATGCAATGCAACTAGGCAATTAACCCTTTCTATCATGCATTTGCTTCAGTTACATGCGTCATTCTGGCTTCTTGTAATTGTGGTCCCTTTTTCTTTTTCTCCTTTTGTCTTTTTTTTTGGCTATTTTTGCAAAAGGGGAGGTTGGACCCGATGAGGGTTGCCTACGTATCTCACATCCTGTAAGAATCAAACCGGCGTAGTTCGGGCCACGACAATAAACTAATTCTGACAACAAGACTTGTTTAAACAAATTACACTAAAAAAACATTTTTTTTTCATTTCCACAAAAATTTGGTAGAGTTTGCCGGTAACTTAGAATTATCTCTCTACACCGCTATTTTTTTTCTTTAATATTCCAGTATTTTCAGAAGCCGGTCAGCATGCAAGTCTGCGGCAAATAAATGCATAAAACAAATAGGATGCAGCAGGATGGTCTTTTCATTTCAGGTTGCTTGTCCTAGACGGACCCAACCCCTGTGTTGAGTCCCCTAAGTTAAGTGCACATGATGCAAATAAGCGTTCCTACTAGGGATCCAGCATGAGGTTTTGTTATACTAGGTTTATCCTGGGTGTTTGTTCTAGACCTGGCTTACTCGAGCGGACAACTCGAGCCGAGGATGGGAACTGCGTACCGGTAACCAAAAGATCATCCAGTTTTGCAACTCCTACGAATCCTCGTTCTATTTTGGGATATGACACTAACAAAAAGAATCACGACCAGTGTGCACTCCTCAAGAGAGAGAAGAGAGGGATTTCGTAGCAGTTTATATATACAATTCAGATAATATCAAAGCGGTAAAAGCATCATTTAGCACAATAGGCCCAAGCAAGTAACAAAATCAGATAAAGCCAAATATAACAATTTATCTAAGCTCGAATTTTGAACCCTGAACCAGAGGTTCTGGGTTTGTCCCCAGCAGAGTCGCCAGAGCTGTCACACCTCCTTTTTCACCTACACCCCCGAGAAGGGAGTATATAAGGGAGTTTTTCCAATTAAAGGACAATCGAAACGGGATTTTATTTGAAGATTCAGAGTCGCCACTTGGGAGATTTATGGTGTCCCAAGTCACCGGTTGAATCCCGAATCGAGGAAAAGAATGACTCTGTTTAATAGTCTGCGCACCAGAAATCCGGATAAGGAATTCTGTTAACCCGAGAGAAGGTGTTAGGCATTCCCGAGTTCCGCGGATCTAGTACAGTTGCTCAACTGTCATATTCGGCTTGATTATCTGATTTTATACAATTATGAACCTACGTGCAAATTTTAACTGTTTACCACTTTTGTTATTATTTATTCAAAGAATTGCAAAGTCGTGAGAATGCATCTCGAATTGCGCCACATAAATGTACCCGCAATTTTTGATACGTTCCAACTTCGTTGAGATTTGGATTTGGGTCACATAAATGTGCACCCGAGTTTAGGAAGATAACATTATTAAATACGCGCCTAAAGATACTAACGCGTTGTTATTCTGAGAGAAGCCGTAAAGTTCGCTATGTGGCTCGTCTCATTCATTATTTTTTAAAGGAATTTGCAACGTCATGGAAATGCATCTCAAACCACGTCACAATCAATGTACCCGGGATTAACGACACATTTCGACTTTGTTGAGATTTGGATTTGGGTCACATAAAGGTGCACCCGAGTTTAAGAAAGTAAATTATTCAAAGTACGCGCCTAACAGTGACTAACGCGTTATTACTATTGGGAAAAAGGCCGTGAAATTCGCTAAGCGGCCGATCCCGAGTTCTAAGTCATTAATATATATATACAATCGTGAGGGCCCCGCAATCGGTGAGTTTTACTAGGCGAGGCTCATCTCGTTTATTTTGAAAAGACAATCCTAAAGTGGCTACATTTTTATTAAGTTCATCTCTAAAATAAAAGAGAAGAGGTCCTAATTAGTTACATGTTTATAAGCTCGTGCCTCTTATTGTTTATTAGATTAAGACAAATCCAAACGGAAAATTGCAACAAAGCTTACTCAAGGGAGATTGTATCGTTCCTTATTCTATTAGTTAATAACACTAAAGTTGAGATTATGAATAGAACACGAGATTGACACCCAGTAATATCAAAACAAACTAACTATTCTTTAATTAATTTAAACTAACATTATTAGATGAATTGAACTATTGGAATTAACTATGTGCAATACAAAGCCATTTTTTAACTCTTTTTACGACTTGTCGAAGAAATGCGTCAATGCTAAAAAACTGACATCAGGCCAACATCAATCACTAACATTTGAGAATATTAGTTACTAATATTATTCACATTGCTATTTAAAATGATCTTGCTTACTCAAGCGAACTCGCAATTTCAGAACTAACTCTATTGAACCAACATGCTGATTTCCATGAACTATTTGAACCTGTTTCGTGGCATAACTTATTTGAAACTATTACACGACTACTGAAAAAAAGAATTAACTACACTATATTTCATAACTAGTAATCACAAACTAAGATAAATTACAATTGATATTCACATATTTGTAGAAATAGATTCAACAGTCCAGTTTATGCATTCCAAAGTCATTCTAATACATGCTATGCGATATCAAGTGAACTACTGCTTATACATTAAATTAAACACAAAGAAACAGGAGAAATTCAGAAATCCATTCCAACAACTCTTTACTTCCTTTCCATTAAATTTGAGAGCTTTAGAACATGTATATGGATAATGGAAATACAAGAAGATGAAGGAGCAGTCAGCAACAGTAGTAACACAACAAAACAACAGCAACCCAACAACAGCATTTCAAACCAAATTCGAGGCTCAGAAAAATTTGAAGAAAACCAAACAAGCTCGAAAGAACAGCCCCAAAAGTTTGTAAAAGACTAAACATCAGCCACCAATGAAAATAGTAGCCAATAACCAATAGCAAACTCAGGAAGAACCAATTGAAACCGCAACAGTACTAGTTCCTCAAATTACTGAACTTTTAAATGTTAAAAATTCAGCCTAGACTCTCTGAAAAAAAACTGAAAGAGAACTCGTTTTTCTTTCTCCAAAAACCCGCCCCTTTTCTATCTTGAAATGACCCTATTTATAACCCAAAACAGGTAGGGGCACCATATTTTAATCAATCCTTTTTTAATCTTTTCATACCATTATGTTTTGTTCCCCACGCTTGCATGCCTTGTTCCCCACTATATTAAACAAATGTATTAGTTCCCACTACCACATGTCTTGTCCCCCGCTATATTAAACAATGCATTATTGCCCACTACCATATGTCTTGTCCCCAACTATGTATTAAACAATATATTATTTTAATACTATTAGTACTTAGTGGACAGAGCACTCAAATTAATCATTTTTTTAAAACTTAAAATCCCAAAAATGCCCCTGAAACTACTGAGATTACCATTCTACCCCATCAGCCATATCCAATCCTCCTAAGTCAATTAACCAAACTATAGCAGCTATAACCAATCTTAATTGAGAAATCCTAACAATTGGCTAATTTAAACACATGAAACTAACTCCCAATCAATGACATTAAGATTAATGAAACTCAAATCACATTTTAAGCTTGAAACTCAATTCGGACCAAATATCATCAAAATAAAGATTCAGTGATTAAACTAACACACTTCTAGATTAACCCTAAACAAGAAACAAATGAACACTGTCAACATACTGGATGAAAACAAACTGATTTCATATGGAAGAAATGATGAACAACGACAAGAAAAGAAACAACATAACATAACCAAGAAAAAGACAGAAACTAGAACGAGGCAAGATAATTAAAACAAGCAAGAAGAACGACAGATTCATGAACTTGTACTGCTGCTCACTACGTTCGATCATGAAAACACGCAGCTCGTTACCTTCAACTGCTTCAGAACTTGCAGCATCCTCCTGGCATACAGTCGTAGCTCAAACAACACGCCCTCCCCATAGTCCTCATCAACATCGTCGCTGTTAAATCACTTTGCTGTAACGACTTCATGTCAAATATGCTACTATCTCGTCAGTCGCTGGGTGTATCGACAGCGTGATCGACGGACTGGTTTGGTGTTTGCCGGTGGAGAAGGAGGTGGTCATTTGAAAGAACTGTTGGTCAACATGAGTGTTGCAGCTGGTTGGTTTTGGGCGTTGAAGGGGTCGTTTGGGGAAGATAAAGACGGGAGGCTGGGCTGCTGGTGGTCAGCTGGACGACGATGATTGCTGCTGGACGTGAGGGAGCTGGGCTGGTGACGACTGTGTGTGTGCATGTTGAACAGTGACTGACGAAGAAGAAGAAGAAGCAGCGGCCATGACGGGAGGCTGGTTGTTCCGACGAAGAAGAAGAAGCAGGCAGCCATGAGAGGGTGGTCGTTTGGACGAAGATGAGTGAAGCAGCAGCGGTTGGTTTGTTTTGGGTGTTGAAAGGGGTCGTTTGGGGACGATAAAGACAGGAGGCTGGGCTACTGGTGGTCGTTTGGATGACGATGACGAAGAAGGCAGCCATGAGGGGTGGGCGTTTGGATGAAGATGAAGAAGAAGGGCAGCCATGGGGTGGTGGGCTCGAAGAAGAAGGAGAAAGAAGAGGGGCAGGTGTTTAGGGTTTTGGGGGTTGAAAAAAATGAAAAATGGAAGAAAGAGGGAGGGGGTTGTTTGGGGTTATGGGGCGGACCGGGTCGGGTCGATCCGGTGGGGGTTTGGTTCTTTGGGCCTGTGGTTTAAAATTGAAGAAAAGGCCCAATCCGATTTTCTTCTTCTTTTATTTCCATTGCTTCTTTTTCTTTATTTTCTTAAAATAAAACTAAAATTCTAAGAATTCTAAATTAACCTATAGAACTAAATTAATTTATAAAAGTACTAATTAACTCTTAACAATTAAGACACAATTACATAGCAATTAACAATAAAATCACTCAATTTGGACATTAAATGCTAAAACTACGACGTGCATTATTTTTATGATTTTTTGTTCTTGTAAAACAAACTTAATTGCTCCTAATTGTAAAATAAAATCCTAAATGCAAATGCGACATATTTTGTATTTTTTATTAATCTAATAAATAAACATGCACAGACAAATACAAATAATTATCCAAAAATGCCACGAAAATTCTCAAAATTGCGCACAAAGAAAAATTATTTTATATAGAATTTTTGGGAGCAATTCTCACATAGGGCAAAAATCACGTGCTCACAAGCATACACAAACAAACAAATTGTGAAGTGATGTTTGAGGAGGAACACTCTTGATTCTCTTCTTAACACCTTTATTATTCGTCTTGTATCCTTTTCTCTATTGTATCAATCAATCATTAAAAATCTTCGCATCACCATTCAACTTAATTGTTTTGGCGAAAGTCAAAATCCTGTATCAAATTTCGTCTACCAAATTGATTTGGTTATACTCAAATTCAATTCAAGTTTCAAATAGAAAATAAATAAATTTGAAATGAGGAGAACAAAGGACCTTTTTCTTATGTGACAAACTTCAGATTTCGTGCTTACAACCACCAATTAGGTTGTCTTCTTTCGCAATCTGTCATCGAAATTGGTAGTTCTTCGATCTGGTCATTATTTGTACAAATCTCCTCCCAGAACAATCTATGGTTGTTCGATCTGGTCATCATTTGATGAAATTAGATGAGTTTTAAACTTCTTCGAAGAAGAGAACACTGATTTCTGCAGCAGTTTTTGCTATGCTAATTTGTTACCCTTTTTTACGCTTAATTTTGCAATTTCGCGGGATCATGGGAGGTTTTTTATCTTTTAATTTAATGTAATTAAATAATATAGAATTCAACTACAATTTTTTAACAAAGAAGCTCGTTTATTATTTTTAGAATTGTAACAATGTTTTTTTTTTCTTCCTTATTTCTTTGTAATTTATATTTCTTAATTTTGACAGGTTTAATTGTAATTGTTATGCAGCAGTTTTTGCTGTGTTAATTTGTTATCTTTTTGTGATTTTACAATTACATGGGATCATGGTAGGTTTTGTCATCTTTTAATTTATTTATTTAAATAATATATAATTCAACTACAGGTTTTTAACAAAGAAGTGGGTGGGGACACTCATTTATTCTTTTTGAATTGTATCATGTGTTTTTTTCTTGTTTTTCCCCCTATTTCTTTGTAAATATTTTCTTTATTTAAAATTAATTCTATTATAAATTATTTTTTTAACCTCCAAGTTAGTTGGAGGTTTGTCCTAAGAGTGGTCACATGTTCAATTATTGTTTTGACACTTGGCATAATATTATGGAAGTTATCATTTGATGAAATTAGATGAGTTTTAAACTTCTCCGAAGAAGAGAACACTGATTTCTGCAGCAGTTTTCGCTATGCTAATTTGTTACCCTTTTTTACGCTTGATTTTGCAATTTCGTGGGATCATGAGAGGTTTTTTATATTTTAATTTAATGTAATTAAATAATATAGAATTCAACTACAATTTTTAACAAAGAAGCTCGTTTATTATTTTTAGAATTGTAACAATTTTTTATTTTTTTTCCCTATTTCTTTGTAATTGATATTTCTTAATTTTGACAGGTTTAATTGTAATTGTTATGCATCAGTTTTTGCTGTGTTAATTTGTTATCTTTTTGTGATTTTACAATTACGTGGGATCATGGTAGGTTTTGTCATCTTTAAATTTATTTATTTAAATAATACAGAATTCAACTACAGGTTTTTAACAAAAAAGTGGGTGGGGACACTCATTTATTCTTTTTGAATTGTATCAGGTGTTTTTTTTTTTGTTTTCCCCTATTTCTTTGTAAATATTTTCTTTATTTAAAATTAATTCTATTATAAATTATTTTTTAACCTCCAAGTTAGTTGAAGGTTTGTCCTAAGAGTGGACACATGTTCAATTATTGTTTTGACACTTGGCATAATATTATGGATTTGCTTCTCTTATTCTATATAGATAGAAGATGGTTGGAGTGGGACCCTGCTAATTTATATTCTCGTAGGAATTTGCAAATTATTATGATTCTTACTTCTTCTGACAATAACGTTTCTTTTTCTAAAGACTATTTAATAAGTTAATGGGCCAAGCGCAACAAGCTATTTACGGGGATTTGCATCTATACCTAGTTTTTGGGTCATCTTTTAACTTATACCCGCTTTATAAAAAATTTGCAAGCATACCTACTTTTCGCGTAACTTCAGTCATACGGGCCTGAAGTAGCAAAACTTTATGTCTGAAGTTTGAATTTTAGAATTTTTTGCATGAAGTTTGACATGACTTGCAAAAGAAATCACACAAACTTCAGTTCATAAGCAAGGGCAAACTTCAGTTCAATTGTTTATGTCTGAAGTTTGAACTTCAGAATTTTTTTGCCTGAAGTGTGGCCTTATCAAAAAAAAACTTCAGATATTTTTGCCTGAAGTTTGTCCTAACTTGCAAAGGCAATCACGCAAACTTCAGTTCATAGTGCAAGGACAAACTTTAGTTCAATTGTATATGTCTGAGTTTGAACTTCATAATTTTTTGCTCAAAGTGTAGCCTTATCAAAGAAAAACTTCAGACAAATTAGTCCATAATTAGAAATGTCGAGTAAGTACCTGTTGAAATTTTGAACCTTAAGCAGGGGAAGAGATGAGCTGTTAAAAGATTGAAAATGAGCTAGAACTACTAATATATGGAGCAGAATTGTTTATGGAAGTTTATAAAGCATTGATGATTGGTCTAATTTTTGATGAATGGTTCGAGATTTTAAGAATCATATCTAGTCATCCTAATCATGATAGTGCAAACTTCAAACAAATTAGTCTGAAGTTCTTTAATTTGTAGTATAAACTTCAGGACAAATTCAGCTTGTTATATTTGAACTTTAGATAGTGTAAGCTTCAAACAATTTATAGTGCAAATTTCCACATCAGTGAAGTCAAGATAACACAAAGGCTTTATATAAGCTTGCATCACAGAGTTTTATACAACGAGCTATGGCGATCTTGACAACTACAAATTACCTCAGCACAATTAGTGTTTCTGCTGAAGGTCTAATCTTCGACATAGATTAGTAACGGTATAAATATCTTTGCAGACGGTAAATCCTACCAGAGCATATTTAGGTCCTAAATCTAAGATTTTGTATACGAACGTCTCGTGAACAATTAGAGTATCTATAATTTGACGACAATACAGTCATCGAAAAAAAAGCAAGAAGAGTAAAAGGTTAGAGAGAGAAAAGACGAAAAAGAGGAGGAAGAAAGGAGCGCATATGTCAGGAATAAGAAGAGGAAGCGTTTGAAGAAGAGGAGGCGTCTGAAGTTATCAAAATTAGGGTATAGGTTAAACAATTTTAAAAATATGGGTATAGGTATTTTACACTATTTACATCTCATAGCCAAAAAAATCTATAAAATTTGTATAATTTATATATATAACATACATATACAAAAAATATATAAATTTTATATATTTTTTCGACTATTATTTTTACAGCGACTATACAATGTCATTTTCCTAAATTATTTTCCAAGTTATGCTTTTTCTACTAGCTTGCGTCAAATAATGGAAAGAAACTGGCACTAATTTACCGGTACCTGCGACCCAATGAGTACATAATCATGTCTTCACATAAAAAAAGTTACAACTTATAGTATTTTTTGTTGTTATATTTTATTTTTTGAGAGTCACGTTTTGTGAACTTTAATTAATATTTTAAAATGTATTTTTTTATTTTATTGACATGAGAAAAATTATAACTTATATTTTTTTGTACAGTTTTTATATATCTAATATTTTAGTTTTAAGATATAGAATTGATCCATCCAATTTACTTTTGAAGATTAATCAAACTAACTCTTGAAAAGCGAAACATGAAAAATAATTTGAAACTGATGGAGTATTAATACATTTTCCCACCTTAATTTATGTCTTAAGCATGGCAAACTAGTATTGTTTAATTTGATGTGGATATCAGGTGTAGTTAAATTTTTTGGCAGGCACTATATATTGAATTTATTCGTAAAATGATAATATTGAATTTGTTACGTAGTTTATAGGCACGCGAACTGATTTGATAAAAAAATGGTAAATCAACAAGATTAAAAATAAGACTTAACAATTAAGATCGAAGAAGATGGCAAGTCTGGCTACGAAAATAGCGTGTCCGAGGACAGAAACAAGAACAATGTAAAAAACAAATAAAATTATTTTAATTGAGAGCGAAAATGTAATACAACATAAGTTTTGCCAAGAATTTTGTGTCCTACAATGGTTGTTAAGCCTGTTATTTATAGTTATACCTAGGGAAACAAGATCTTAGTTTCAAGCTCCACTTAAATGATAATAAAGGAGCCATTGATGAGCATGTAACAGCAGACCATGAATGCAAATATTCTCTGCAACAACTTCCCATCTAATGGTAGAGAATATTCTTCATTGAATGTTATCTGATGTTAATTTCGTCGACTATGCTCTCTTCGAGGTCTACCCGACGTCAATTGCAGCTGTTGTTCCCGGTACTAGTTGTTGCTTTTTATTTGTCTGCAGTTTCACGTATTGCGCTATCATTCAATCATTCACTATAAACTAATTTTATCCTATACAGATATGTATATTATATTGGAACTCCGGTATATTAGACTAGAGTTCCAGTATAATATACTGGAACTCCAACATATTATGCTAGATTATTTTTCCGAATTTTAAACTGTGTTTTCGTTCAGATTTATCTTTACATGAAAAATGGCTAAATTTCGATTACTTTTAAAACCGTAACTATTTTCGAATGACAACTTGTAAATCGGGCTATTTTTAAATTTCTTCCATGTGCATATGCTTTCCATTTCCGAAATCACTTCTTGTCGTTTAGATGATCTACGACATTTGTCCAGTTTGAAGTGCTAATCCTCTATCGAATCGAACTTCTACAAAGTCGAGCATTACACAATCATTTTTTTTTTCTTGAGATTGATATTGCGCTATGTAATTTTTACTAACACATGTTTAATTTCAACGTAAAATTGCCTATTTTTTAAAAAAAAAATTTGAATATCTACTGACAAATATTCTTCAATGTCATATATTACTAGATCCTATATTCCAAAGGGAGAAAAATATAAAATATTGGGATTCAATCAATTGCATTCCTACCCCCCACCAGCTTCAATTAGCTATAAATAATTGCGTTTTTAAAGCTTTCGGCTAGACTAGTGAAAGTCTTCTCTAATAAAAGAAGGAAAAGTGAACAAAGAAAAAAGTTAAAATGGTTGCAGCAAAACTATCGATTTATGACACTGTTCCAAGCCAATATTTAAGGTAGTTCCCATCAGATTTAGGTGGAAGATGATTCAGCAATTTCAGAAACTGGTCAAATGAGAAAGAATACCAAGCCTTGGAAAATTTGTTTATGAACACTGAACCTAATTTTAAATCATAACCCCTATAGGTCAGTCAATAAAAGGTTATTACTTTTCTTTTTGAAGATAGAGTTATCTTAGTTTCTTTATTCTTTTTTAATATGGGGTTTGAATTTGAATCGTTAATACTGCAATATATGTCTAGTTCATTCAAATTTTGTATTTTCAAATTAATTAAGATGTCACGAACAACTAGCTCATGACATAGCTAGCAACATCAAACCACCACCTTATAACTATCATCACCAACGACTACCACCATATATTACTGCCGCTGCTAACTTTTAGAGTGATATTCATGAAACAAATAATTTTCTTACGACTGCTTAAATTAAGTTTTTCTCTAGTATTTTCAGCATATAATACTTATAATATTTTATTTGTAATTTTTAAATGGAGATAATGTATACACATTACTTTAAACTTATATCACAAATGCATTCAGAATGAAAGACAATTTGGTGCAAGAAGCATTTCACATTAATGCATAGTTTAATTAAGGATCGCACCCCAATGAATTGTGATATAGGCAGCATACCCCGACACAAGTTTACTCACTGATTTCATAGTTTGAACACATAACTTATAAATCACACAAAAATACGTTTACTGTTGTTCCAAAGCTCCCTTTGACATATGCATATTGATGCTCCCCATCCCAAATTAATAGTTATTTTAGCTCAAAAAAAAAATTGTCTCAAAATAATTGTCAACTTAGGAAGCCATGACTAAATTTAATAATTGTTTCCAACTATATCCTTAATATTATAGGGCTCTCATTCTACGGATCAATGGTACACCGGAGCTTTAAGCAGAATAGGGAATTTCTCTTTCTGGTTTAATAATTTTCAACCCCAAAAAATATTTAATATAAGTAACTTAATAAAACAACTTAATACGAGTAAATGAAGTAAAAAGAGCTAAAGTGACAATTAAAATAGAATGGCAATAGCAATTTTAATTTTAAAGGGGCGGCTATTTCAGTACAAAGATGCTTTGGTGGGGTCTTAGGTGGGATCTTTTGTCTTTAACAAAACCATGGGCCTAATTAGTGGGAAATATTAGTAGTATCTCTCATTTTATAAAAACCAGCCAAATACATAGAGAAAGCAATCAGCAGATAACGCACTAATGGACAAAGTGAACGTAGAAAGCCTAACAAAAGCTACAATGGAGAAGTTGAAGGAGATAAAACCAGAAAATATGGTGGAAAATGCAAAAGAGATTGTCAAAAAATCAACACCAATTCTAGCAAATTTTGTAAAGACATCGTTTGAATGGTTATTGGAAAGAATTCCTCAGCATCCAGTGATATCCACTACAAAGGAGAAGTTGAATAATTGGATGAAAAAATCCCCACTATCTTTTACCAATATTTCTATTGGCTTTGTGCTCATTTTGTTGTTCCATTGGTGTTGCAAAGGAAATGGGAAGACGATGAAAGCTCCTGGCAGGAAAAATGAAAGGATACCAAGGAGTTCCTTTGAGAGTAACCCTAAATCTTATTTCCGCGATCTCCGTTCCAAGAAATCTTAATAGTCCAGTTGGTTGACTTCCTGAATTTTCGCTTTGTAGGCGAGTTGAGTTTGGTTGGTAAGGGTCGATTCCATCAAACTAAATCTTATTTTCATAATCTCTATTTTTGATAATCTTAGTAATATAGCTAGTTCGTTGCATGAATTTCACTTTTATTTGTTGATGAAAGTTTGTCTTTTCATCTTGTAATCCCCTCATCCATTATCCCTCACCGCCCTATATTTAATTAAAAAAAGAAAAAAGTTGCATTACAAGAAAGCCTAATTTTGATATTTTTATATCAATATATGTTTTGTCAAGTAAATTTGACTTTTTATTGCAGTAGGCTTCAATATTTTCTGAATTATTGCGGATATATATAGTTCATGTGTTACGGTTTCTTATAATGTTATGTTAATTGCAAAAGAACTAGCGTTCTGAGACTAGTGATTTTTCGAAAAAACTATTGGCTGCATTGACACATATGTTGCAACATAACATATATAATTGTTTTAATAAAAAGAAATCAATGGAATAAACAGACAGTACTACTCCTAGGGGCAAAATTGGAATTTAAGCAATTACATTCCTGATTTTCCACCCACCAGCTAAAGCTTTCGGCCTGACCAAGAAAGTCTTTGAGACGAGTAATAAGAAAGAACGAAAAAGTGAAAACTGTTATAAGAATAATTGGATATTACGTTGGATGCCCTTGTGAATAACTTAAAGATTAAATTTCTTATTTTATGTCCATTATTTTTACTTTTTATGCCTATAAAAGGTCATGTAATTGCAATAGAAAAATACACCAAAGTGAAAGAAGAAAACACTTCTCCCTTCTTTTTATCTCTTATTTACATTTTACTGCGTTGCTTTTATTTTATAACACGTTATCAGCACGAAGCTCTAATTTTATTCTTAACTCCCGCTAAGTTGAGCCATATTTAATTAAGGTATGTATCATTATAATCATCTTATTTATGGCAGTACATATCATATGCTCACTGTTTGCAGATTACTTGTGCGCTTGGGCATCTTAAATAGTTTAAGTACATTGCAGTGATTAAATAACTATTTCCTTCCGTGCTCAACTCTTAGAGGACCTCAAAGTCATCAAACTAGCTATGCACTAATGTCATGGACTCCCTGGATCAAAACATATCTTTAAGGCATTTTGAAGAACTGTGAGAAATGAATTGACAAGCAATAATTTTTTAATTACTTTATATTTATTGGATGCTGGTTTTCTTCAATCCCAGGCAGTCCCTTTTTATGTATCAATAATTAATATAAAGTAATCTCACTAACATTATTTAGTGTAGCAATAATTTTTTAATTACTTTATATTTATTGGAACATATAAATAATGTTAGTCACGTTCAATTCTATTAACACATATATATCAATAATATAAAGTGAAATGAAACAAGTATGTAATTTCTACTTTATGGCAAGAATAAAATGAAATAGTAGATTGTTAACATGATATAGCTCTATTTTCATTTCTTTTACCTTAATCGTTTTGTTTTCATTAATTGTTTATTATTATAATTATTTCTCTAACTTATTCATCTTTTATGATAGTTTTCACTATGTCAAATTTATCAAAACTTGAATTTGTGGCACTTGACATCACCGGAAGGAACTATTTATCATGGGTTCTTGATGCTGAAATTCACCTTGACGCTAAAGGTCTTGGAAATACTATTATACAAGGAAATGAAGCATCAAATCAGGATAAAGCGAAGGCCATGATTTTCCTTCGTCATCATCTACATGAAGGGTTAAAAACTGAATATTTAACCGTAAAAGATCCACTTGAATTATGGATTAATTTGAAGGATCGATATGACCACCTAAAACTTACGGTATTACCGAAAGCTCGGTATGAGTGGATACATTTAAGGTTGCAAGACTTTAAAACCGTAAGTGAGTATAATTCTGCTATCTTTAAAGTAAGTTCTCTATTAAAATTATGTGGAGACACTATCACAGATGAGGACTTATTGGAAAAAATATTTTCTACTTTTCACGCTTCAAATGTGGTGCTACAACAACAATACCGTGAAAAAGGTTTTAAGAAATATTCTGAGTTAATCACATGCCTACTTGTGGCTGAGCAGAATAATACTCTATTAATGAAAAATCATGAAGCTCGTCCCACCGGGTCAGCTCCATTTCCGGAAGTGAATGTTGTAGCAACATATGATAAGTTTGAAAGAAAACAAAATAATTACTGTGGTCGTGGACATGGTCGTAAACGTAAATGTGGCAGGGGGCGAAACAATTATCGTCATTATGGTGGAAATAAATTGGAGAACAATAAGGGTTCTCAAATTAATCATTCAAAAGCTAAAGCTAGTATGTGTCACCGATGTGGTATGAGAGGTCATTGGGCACGCATTTGTCGTACACTAGAACATTTTATCAAACTTTATCAAGCCTCCTTCAAGAAAAAAGAAAATAATGTGGAGGCACACTTGACCTTTCAAAATAATGATGATGAAGCAGGTCCCTCAAATAAATATGATTCTAAGACACATCTTGCATATAAAGATGATGATTTTGAAGGCCTAACAAATATTACTCCTTTAGAAGTTGGGGACTTCTTTCAGGATATTGACTGAAGAACTAATCATCTTACTGGGGAATGAAGCTATAAAAGTTGTTATGTTTATGTTTGCAACTAGTTTATTTTTCTTGAGTGTATTTTCCTAATGCATCATGTGTTGCTAGTTTCTACATTTCTAATGTATTTCTTAATGTTTTTTTCCTGCTTGTCTTTCATATTTCTTATGATGTATTATTTGTCTTTTTTATGAAGAATATGAAAATTCCCCAGTCTTCAGTTGGACTCAAGATTAATAAAGATGATATATGTCTTCTGGATAGTGCTACAACACACACTATTTTAAAAGATAAGAGATATTTCTCTTATTTGGTAATGAAAGAAGCGAATGTTAATACAATATCCGGTAGTACAAGATTAATTGAAGGTTCTGGAAGAGCCAATTTATTACTACCAGGAGGAACAAATTTGGCTATTGATGAAGCACTATATTGTAGTAAATCTCAAAGAAACTTATTAAGTTTCAAAGATATTCGCCAAAATGGCTATCATATTGAGACTACAAATGATGAAAAGATTGAATATCTTTATATTACTACAATAATGTCCGATAAGAAATATGTGCTTGAAATGTTACCTGCTCTTTCCTCCGGCTTATACTACACAAGTATTAGCAGGATTGAAACACATGCCGTAGTAAACGAGAAGTTTACTAATCAAGATAATTTTATTATTTGGCATGACCGGTTGGGCCATCCTGGTTCTAATATGATGCGTAAAATAATTGAGAATTCACATGGACATGCAATGAAGAATCAGAAGATTCTTCAATTTAAGGAATTCTCTTGTGCTGCGTGTTCTCAAGGAAAATTAATTATTAGACCATCAACTATTAAAGTTAGGATGGAATCCCCTGCATTTCTGGAACGTATACAGGGTGATATATGTGGGCCTATTCACCCTCCATATGGACCATTCAAATATTATATGGTTTTGGTAGATGCATCTACAAGATGGTCACATGTGTGCTTACTATCAACTCGCAATATGGCATTTGCGAGATTGTTGGCTCAAATAATAAAGCTAAAAGCACAATTTCCAGATTATGTAATTAAGACAATTCGTCTTGATAATGCCGGTGAGTTTACATCCCAAGCCGTTAATGATTATTGTATTTCAACTGGGATAACAATTGAGCATCTGGTTGCTCATGTTCATACACAAAATGGTCTAGCAGAATCATTGATCAAACGCCTCCAATTAATTGCTAGACCAATGTTTATGAGAACAAAACTTCCCATTTCAGTATGGGGTCATGCTATTTTGCACGCAGCAGCACTTGTGCGGATAAGGCCCACAAGTTATCATAAAGTCTCCCCATTGCAATTGGCTTTTGGTCAGGAGCCAAATATTTCCCATCTTAGGATCTTTGGTTGTGCGATATATGTTCCAATTGCTCCACCACAACGCACAAAGATGGGTCCTCAAAGAAGGTTGGGGATATATGTTGGATATGAATCTCCTTCTATTATAAAATATCTAGAGCCGATGACTGGAGGTTTATTTACGGCAAGATTTTCTGTTTGCCATTTTAATGAATCAGTATATCCAACATTAGGGGGAGAAAATAAGCAGCTAAAAAAGAAGATAGATTGGAATGCATTATCACTGTCTCATTTAGATCCTCGAACAAATCAATGTGAACAAGGGGTTCAAAAGATTATTCATTTACAAAATATTGCAAATCAATTGCCAGATGCATTCACTAACCTACCAAGGGTGACTAAGTCACATATTCCAGCTGCTAATGTTCCAACTCGAGTTTATATCCCGACAGAACAATTAATTAAAGTAAATGAGTCTAAGCCATGCTTGAAACGTGGTAGACCAATCGGTTCTAAAGATAAAAATCCTCGAAGAAGAAAAGGAGCAAGTGATCAAAGTGAACATAACATAGAGGTAGTGGCTCAAGAAGAGCCCCAAGACGTAACAAATGATAAGACCTTAGGGGAGGTCCAGGTACCTAAAAATAATGAAAATGAAGAGATATCAATAAGTTACGTCTCAACCGGGAAAAGATGGAACCGAAATAATATTGTTATCGATAACATTTTTGCTTATAATGTTGTTGTTGAAATAATGCAACAAAATGAGGATCTTGAACCAAAATCTGTCAATGAATGTAGACAAAGAAATGATTGGCCAAATGGAAAGACGCTATCCAGGCAAAATTAACTTCACTTGGAAAACGTGAAGTCTTTGGACCCATAGTTCGAACACCTGAAGGCATAAAGCCAGTAGGGTATAAATGGGTTTTTGTGCGAAAACGAAATGATAAAAATGAAGTCGTTAGATATACAACACGACTTGTGGCACAATGGTTTTCCCAAAGGCCTGGAATTGATTATATGGAGACATATTCTCCTGTAGTGGATGCTATCACCTTCAGGTATCTCATAAATATGGCAGTACAAGAAAAACTTTATATGTATCTAATGGATGTTGTAACAGCCTATTTGTATGGATCATTAAACAACGAAATTTTTATGAAAGTACCTGAGGGATTTAAAGTGCCAGAAGCATATAAAATTTTTCGAGAAACTTGTTCAATAAAGCTTTAGAAATCTTTATACAGATTGAAACAATCAGGACATATGTGGTACAATCACCTGAGTGAATACCTGTTGAAAGAAGGGTACAAGAATTATCCAATTTGTCCCTGTGTCTTTATAAAATGGTCTGAATCTGAATTTGTTATAATCGCCATGTATGTTGATGATTTAAATATCATTGGAACTCCTGGGGAGCTTCCAAAAATAGTAGACTGTTTGAAGAAAGAATTTGAAATGAAAGATCTTGGAAAGACAAAATTTTGTCTTGGTCTACAAATTGAGTATATGAAAGATGGAATATTTGTCCATCAATCGACATACACCGAAAAGATTTTAAAGCGATTCTATATGGATAAAGCACATCCATTGAGTACCCCGATGGTTGTGAGATCACTTGATATAAAGAAAGATCCATTCCGACCTCATGAAAATGATGAAGAGCTTCTTGGTGCCGAAGTACCATATCTTAGTGCAATTGGGGCATTAATGTATCTTGCCAATAATTCCCGACCAGATATAGCTTTCTCAGTAAGCTTATTGGCAAGATTTAGTACTTCGCCAACACAAAGACACTGGAATGGTATTAAACATATATTCAGATACCTCCAAGGGACCATTGATATGGGTTTATTTTATTCAAATGAATCCAAGCCATCATTGATTGGTTATGCAGATGCAGGATATTTGTCTGATCCACACAAAGGTCGATCTCAGACAGGCTATTTATTTACAAGTGGAGGTACAGCCATATCATGGCGTTCGACAAAACAAACTATGGTTGCTACTTCTTCAAATCATGCAGAGATAATAGCCATTCACGAAGCAAGTCGAGAATGCGTTTGGTTAAGATCTATAACTCAACACATTCAGCAAACATGTGGTCTTTCTTCGAAAGAGAATATTCCAACAATATTGTATGAAGACAATGCTGCATGCATAGCTCAATTGAAAGGAGGATATATCAAAGGAGATAGAACAAAACACATTTCACCGAAATTCTTTTTCACTCATGATCTTCAGAAGAATGGTGAAATAGATGTACAACAAGTTCGTTCAAGTGATAATTTGGCTGATCTGTTCACTAAGGCATTACCAACCTCAATATTTGAAAAGCTGATATATAAGATTGGAATGCGCCGTCTTCGAGACATTAAGTGATTTTTCATTAGGGGGAGTAACTACACGCTGCACTCTTTTCCTTAACCAAGGTTTTGTCCCACTGAGTTTTTCTGGTAAGGTTTTTAATGAGGCAGCAAGCAATGCATATTATAAATAACTATGTACATCCCAATATTTTTTTTTTTAAAGTTTTTAATGAGGCACATTATCTTACATGGACATCCAAGGTGGAGTGTTTTGAATAGTTTGTACATTGGATACTACTTTGGATACTACATTGAATACTACATTGGATGCTACATTGGATGTCCATGTTGTGAATAACTTAAAGATTAAATTTCCTATTTTATTTCCATCATCTTTACTTTTTATGCCTATAAAAGGCCATGTAATTGCAATGAAAAATTACACCAAAGTGAAAGAAGAAAACACTTCTCCATTCTCTATATCTCTTCTTGTTTACATTTTACTGCATTGCTTTTATTTTATAACATGTATTCTTTTCTTATGAATTATTATATTATCAAATAAGACGTTTTCCGTTTGTTTGGTCATATATAACATATCAAACAAAAAAAAATATTTTAAAGTTATTTTAGCAAAGTTATTCTTGGATTAATTTGGGTATTATTTAAAATAGTCAACAACTACTTTAAGTTAGATGTAGATGCATGTCTGGGAATCTGTAGTACTCTTTTGGAAAGTGTTTAAAGCTTTTCTCGGAAGTTCAAGCAAAGAAGCAACAACGAAATTACGAGAAAGGACCATTCATTTACATGCATGACATTGACCTTAATTGACTCTCTTGGTATTTTACATATTGGTTCTTCAATAGTATTAACTTTACCCAAAAAGTCTAATATTATGAAAGTGAAAATATTATATTCCCCGTGTTTCAAGTTATATAAGGTAGTTTGATCCGACATAAAATTTAAGGAAAAAAATTAGAATTTATAATCTTAAAAACTTAGAGTTTAATATTGAATTGCAAAAATATATCGTTATTTTTTGAAACTATCTAAAAAGTATCATATAATTTGAAGAGATGCTATTGCTATGTTATCTTTCGTACCGAAGAAAAAACGTAGATGTCGCCTTAGTGATAATGGTCCAAGGTTGTTTCATTAAAGTTGAGTGGAAGATGGGTCCCATTAACAAGTCTGAGAAAGAAAATCATGCTAGTAGCACTATAAAATTTTATAGGAAGAGAAAGACTCAATTGCAAATAATCTTTTGCTTTCTACTGAGAGAAAGAGATTGGAATGGAGAAAATGATAATCTATGTGATGGAAAAGTTGAAGGAAGTGCTACTGATGATTGAGAATGTTGGTGGGCAATTTCTATTGACGATTGTGAAGTTTGTATGGCAACTGCTACTGACGCTGCTAAATTTTG
Organism: Nicotiana sylvestris; assembly: GCF_000393655.2. Taxonomy (NCBI): domain Eukaryota; kingdom Viridiplantae; phylum Streptophyta; class Magnoliopsida; order Solanales; family Solanaceae; genus Nicotiana; species Nicotiana sylvestris. The sequence continues at coordinate 155,764,190 of NC_091066.1, forward strand.
CAATGGAGATTCACAAAAAATCAACGCCAATTCTTGCAAATTTTGTGAAGATGTCGTTTGACTGGTTATTGGAAAGAATTCCTCAGGTTCCACTGATTTCCACTGCAAAGGACAAGTTGAATAATTGGATGCAAAAATCCCCACTATCGTTTACCAATATTTCTATTGGTTTTGTGCTCATTTTGTTGTTCCATTGGTGTTTTAAAGGAAACGAGAAAACGATGAAAGCTCCGGGAAAGAACTAGTGTTCAGAGACTAGTGATTTTGCGGAAAAAATATGGGCTGCATTGACACATATGTTGCAACATAACATATATAATTGTTTTAATAAAAAGAAATCAACGGAATAAACATAGAGACAAGTGAGGTTTGCTCGGTTTGTAAAAGCACATTCACTCATGGCCATTAGGTCCTGGATTCGAGTCATGCTAGAGGGAAGCGTTGAAACACTGTACATCCTCCTAATTTGGGAGGGGTTTTGTCCAGACCCAAAATCTCACATGTCGTATGGCATCTATCGCAATACTAGACAAGTCGACAACTCACAATAACCACACCTCTTTAATTTAAAATATACCAAAACAAGCTTAAATAATAATAATCTCATAACAACGGGAAGAAAACACCGCATCTTAATACAAAATTTTTCCAAATCGGGGGTGTCACTGAGTACATGAGCATCTATACAATAACATGGTCTGACTGCTGAAACACTGTCTAGGAAGGTAGAACAATATAAATAAAACTAAAAGAAAAAAAGAGGAAAGACAAGGTATGCAGATGTCAAGGCAGCTACCTCGATAATCTTCGAACTGATAAAGCTCCCAAGCTAGCAACCGCCTTTCCCGGAAGTACATGGATCTGCACACGAAGGGCAGAGTGTACTATGGGTACAACCGGCCCAATGTACTCAATAAGTAACAAGACTAACCTAGGGTTGAAAGTAGTGATGAGCTCAACCAATACAGTCAAATACAAAATTTAAACAATACAAATACGACAAGAAATATGACAATAATATCCTAGAGAAACTCATAATCTGTTGGTACACAGTATATGAATGTAGACATGCTCTCAGGTTTAACCGTTATGCTCAATACAGATAAAATATACCAAGTATGACTGATATGAGGAATGTTACATCTTTTTATCTATATGTCAATGGGCATGTCGCATGTGATGCAACACAATGAAAACCTCATGTATTCACACTCTTAGAGTACCCAATCTGCTGTCTCAATTCTCACTCATCACACTCAGTCACTCATCACTGTACGGTGTCTGCGCTTACTGCTGGTATGTCAGACTAAAGAGGGCGGATCCTGCCCAAGCGCTAATATAAAGCCAATCTAGCCTGCTGCAGCGTGTATCCCGATCCCATATAATAAAGCCTAAAAGGCCTGCTACGACGTGCAACTCAATCCATATAATAATAATATATTTAAAATCATGAGACATGATGCATCGTGGAGCCCGACCCACAAATCTCACTCACAACACGGCTCTTATGCCCCAACTAATCCTCAATCTCCTCATTCTCTTGGGCTCACAAATCTCATGCCAATCATCCCAAACAATAATATATGATACAACAATAAATAGTAATAGAGACTGAGATATGATATGCAAATAATGGATGTGAATGAGTACAAAATTTTCATCTAAGAAAATAATTCAACAGCAGAAATGACCCTAGTGGGTCTCAACCGGATAAGCATAAAGCCTAACATGATTTCTAAAGAGGATTGCAGTTCAATTACTCTAACACATAGGGATCACATGAATGCCAACAATGTTTGATGACTACACAATACCACATAATCGATCGGGTCACATTTAACACTATGCACGCCTACACACTATAACGACCCGGCTGGTCATTTAGAGAGTATTATCCCTGACCCCTTATCTACTAGTCCCTCCATTTATTTTTATGCTTAGGTGACTTGATGGGAGGGTTTTTGGAGTGAAATGGGACAGTTAGCCCCTAAAAAAAATGAATCTTGAGTTCCAGGAATTTGAATATAGTCGAAATTGTGTGAAGATGACTTTGAAATGGAGTTTCATCGGCTCTGTTAGCTCAGTTAGATGATTTTACACTTAGGAGCGTGTCCAAATTGTGATTTGAAAGTCCGTAATTGAATTAGGCTTGAAATAGCGAAATTTGGATTTTTGGGAAGTTTGACGGAGAGTGGACCTTTTGATATCAGAGTCAGATTCTAATTTCGAAAGTTGGACTAGGTCCGTAATGTCAAATATGAATTGTGTGCAAAATTTGGGATCAATCGGACGTGATTTGATAGGTTTCGGCATCAGGTGTAGAAGTTTAAAGTTTTAAAGTTTATTAAGCTTGAATTGAGGTGCGATTCGTATTTTTAGCATTGTTTGATGTAATTTGGAGGCTTGACTATATTCGTATGATGTTTTAAGACTTGTTGGTATGTTTAGTTGAGGTCCCAGGGGCCTCGAGTGGATTTCTGATGGTTAAAAGACTAGAATTAGACTTGTGAGAATTTCTGAAGTTGGGCATCATCTGGTGTAATCGCACCTGCGGAGTCCCCATGCAGGTGTGAGCTCGCATAAACGAGCTATGGGGCGCAGGTGCGGTCTAGAAGTAAAGGTCCTATGATCGCAGGTGCAATATGAAGAGCGTAGAAGTGAAGTCTCTTCTGCAGAAGATGGAGCGCAAAAGCGAAAAGGCTAGAGAGGCCCGTTCATCGCAAAAGCGGAAGGCTCTACACTTAATCGGGCTTGGAGGTGCGATCCCTGGTCCGCAGAAGCAGAATTTTGGCCTTAAGTGGAATCCACACATGTGATGAAATTTCTGTAGGTGAGACGTCGCAGGTTCGACTGGAAGTCCGCAGAAGCGAAATCGCTGGGCAGAAAAGGGGGAAGTTCGAGGTTTGATCTCATTATCATTTTAGGAATTTGAGAGTTCGGATTGAGGCAAATATTTGAGGTATTTTCAGAGGAAATATTTGGGTAAGGATTCTTGACTTATTTTTTATTAACATCCACTAATCCATCGTTAATTTTATTATTTAATTAAAGATTTGGGTTGAGAATTTGGGGAAAAAATAAAAAGTTCTTAAACTGAATATTGGGGTTTCGATTGAGGTTTTGGTATAGAATTTGAGTAATTTTGGTATGAGCTAACTCGTGGTTGAACGGGTGTTCAGATTTTGTGACTTTTACCTATTTCGAGACGTGGGCCCGGATTGACTTTCTTGGTGAATTTCTAATTTCTTGCTAAAGTCTTGATTTTATTAATTAGATTAGTTTCTTAAGTTATATTTATGGTATGTAACTGCTTTTGGCTAGATTTGGATCATTCAGAGTCGAAAAGTCAAGGAAAAGGCATCATTATTGACTGATTGATCTTGGTTCGAGGTAAGTGACATGCCTAACCTTGTGTAGGGAAAATTCCCTTAGGATTTGATATTATTTTAACAATTTGGTATATGTGAGCGCCATGTACGCCAGGAGACGAGTGCATACACGGGCTAAATTTTGAAAAACCCGGTTCTTGCTGAGTAGTCTTCTTTAATTACTTAACTGAGTAACCCTAGCCTGTGTAGTCATTATGTTTAACCTAATATCGCATGCCTAGTTGCTTAAGCTCTTACTTGCCATTTTGTACAACATGTATAATTGAATTACCTGCTTCTATGAATTGTACTTAGTCTTTAATTGTAGAATTTCTTGTTGTAAATTCGTTGAACATTAAAATTTGAGTTTTTCATTTACTTTTGGGACTACGAGGCGGTACCTTGAGAGATCCCCGTTGGATTTACTTTTGGGACTACGACATGGTTTTTCAGGAGATCCCATTGTATATTTACTTTTGGAAATACGAGGTGGTATTTCGGAAGATCCTCGTTGCATATTTACTTTTGGGACTACGAGGTGGTACCTCGGAAGCTCTCCTGTTGAGTATTTACTTTTGGGACTACGAGACAGTATCTTGGGAGCACCTCTGTCATTTACCCTATGTGTTGCGTTGTTACTTTCTGTAATTTCTCCTTATTAGAGTCTCAGTCTTTTCATCATATTACTATATCTTTTGTCTTAATTATTATACACCAATATAGGTTGACCTGACCTCGTCACTACTCTACCGAGGTTATACTCATACTACTCTTCTGCATATATTTTGTGTGGAGATCCAGGTACCTCCTACCAGCCCCGATATTAGTGAGTAGTGAGTTCATGGAGATTCAAGGTATGTCTGCCAGCGTCCGCAGACCTCGGAGGCCCCTTCTATCCTTATGTTGTCTTTCTTCTTTATTCTCTTAGATGTTGAAGTATAGAGACAATTAGCACATTCTATATTACATGTGACTACTGGGTTTTGGGAGATGTCTATACCCGAGTTGGTTGTTTTACTTGTATATGCCGAGTGGCAGTTTTCCAGCTTTATCTATATATATACCTGTTGTTGTTAAGGTTTAGCCATTATTTATGTTATTATTTAGTTATTCCGCAACTGCTAGGCTTACCTAGTTTTAGTAACTAGGTGGCATCATGACATCTTACGGAGGGATATTTGGGTCGTGACAAGTTGGTATTAGAGCTCTAGGTTCACAAGTATTTTGAGTCACAAGCAGGTTTAGTAGAGTCTCGCGGATCGGTACGGAGACATCTGTACTTATCTTCGGTAGGCTATGAAACTCTTAGGAAAATTTCGCTTCTTTGATTCCTTGCATGCGTAATTATTGGCTGAGGAATTCTAAACTTCTGTCTTCTATTCTCTCATAGATGGTGAACACACGTACAGCCGGATCAGTTGACCAGGCACCCGCGCCCCCTACTGGAGCTGCGAGAGGCTGGGGCCAGGGTAAAGGCTGAAGACATCTACGTGGTGCAACCAGAGCACCCACACAATCTGCTATAGAGGAGCTGCCAGTAGCTCCAGTCGGAGCCTAGGTGCCTGAGACGCCTGTTACTGCACTAGCTCTTCAAAAGACCCTTGCACAGTTTCTGAGCATGTTTGGAACTTTGGCTTAAGCAGGGTTGATCCCACTTACTCCTGCCACATCTCAGGACGGGGGAGGAGCACCGACTCCCACCAGCCATACCCCTAAGCAGCGGGTTTAGGTCAACCGGGTTCAAGATCACATACCAATACAATTGGTACCACCCTCCTACATTCAGTAGCTTGGCGTTAGAGGATGCACAAGATTTTCTTGAGGAGTGCCACCGTATCCTCCGTACAATGGGTATTGCAGAGTTGAGTGGGGTTTCTTTCACTACGTTCCACCTTAGAGGAGCATGAGGGAGTATGTTCCTAAGAGTCTTAGAGATGCATGGCGTGCAGAGTTTGAGCAGTTACACTAGGGTTCTATGACCATGCCAGAGTATACAGTTCGTTTCAGTGATTTGGCATGCACCAGCCTTGGTTGCTATAGTTCGAGAGAGGGTCCATCAATTTATCGAGGGGATCAACCCCAGTATCAGATTTAGCATGACCCGAAAGTTGGAGATGGACATCGCAAACTAGCAGGTAGTGGGGATTGCTAGGAGATTGGAGGGTATGCTGATTCAGGAGAGAGAACGGAGAGAGAGAGGCCAAGAGGTCTCGAGAGTCTGGCACTTATAGTGGTACTTGTGTCCCAGTTGCAACTCGTTATTGTAGGGGCTATGTAAGTAGCCCTGTTCATTTAGCACTTCCAGCCGCCAGTGGTATTCCGACCACTCCTAGGCCCTAGGATCCGTATTATGTACCTCCATTGTCTAGTGCACCTCCTGCGCGGGGTGCTTTCAGCGATCTGTCCAACCGACCTAGCCTGAGCCAATCACAGCAGCCACGCCCTCCAAGAGCTTGTTTTGAGTGTAGCGACACTCTCCATATGGCGAGGGGTTGCCCCAAACTTAGGAGGGGTATACCTCCATAGACACCATCAGGAACCGCGTGCTCCACCAGGTCCCAAGGCTATTATTACAGCACCAGCTACCACTCCACCTGCTCAGCCAGCTTGAGGTGGAGGTCGGACAGGTAGAGGTCACCCTAGAGGGGGAGGCCAGGCCAGATATTATGCCTCTCCTGCTCGTACGGAGGGAATTGCATCCGACTCTATCATTATAGGTATTGTTCCGATCTGTCATAGAGATTCATCAGTCTTATTTGATCCAGACTCTATTTTGCTCCATATTTGGGAGTATTCTGTGATTCTTAGAGTTCTCTTGTTTATGTGTCTATATGGGAGATTCTATCGTTGTTTACCATGTGTATCAGTCGTGTTTGGTTGTTCTTAGTGATTTTGAGACCAGAGTCGATTTATTATTGCTTAGTATGGTAGACTTTGATATAATTTTAGGCATGGACTGGTTGTCGCCCCATTATGCTATTCTTAATTTTTACGCCAAACCTGTAACGCTGGTTATGCCAGGATTACCGTGGTTAGAGTGGAGAGGTACCTTAGATTATATTCCTAGTAGAGTTATTTCATTTTTAAAGGCTCAACGAATGGTTGAGAAGGTGGTGTGACGTGTATCTAGTTTATATGAGAGATGTCAGTATTGATAACCTTACCGTTGAGTTAGTTTCAGTAGTGAGGGATTATCCAGATAAATTTCTAGATGATCTTCCGGGCATGGCTCCCGACAGGGATATCGACTTTGGTATTGATTTATTATCAGGCACTCAACCCATCTCTATTCCTCCAAATCATATAGCTCTACCCGAGTTAAAGGAACAATTGCAGGAATTGCTTGATAAGGGCTTCATTCGGCCGAGTGTGTCGCCTTGGGTGCTCTAGTCTTGTTTGTGAAGAAAAATGATGGTTCTATGCATATGTGCATTGATTATCGCCAATTGAACAAAGTTACATTGAAGAATAGGTATCCATTGCCTCGTATTGATGACCTATTTGATAAGTTACAAGATGCCAGAGTGTTTTGCCAAGATTGACTTGCGTTCAGGCTATCATCAGTTGAAGATTCGGGAGCTAGATATCCCGAAGGCTGCTTTTAGGACTTCGTATGGTCACTACGAGTTCCTTGTGATGTCATTTGGGCTAATCAACCCAACAACATTTATGCACTTGATGCACAGTGTATTCTGGACCTGTTAGCAATAAATTTTTGTAGTACGAAAAATAAACTGCAACAAAAATAATATTAAGAAAAAGAGATTTTATTGATAAATATTTGTGAGTACAACCCTATGTATCCCTTGATTCTCCTATATAAAATTCTCCGTGATTGTAGGGCTTGAGAAGCGTCTTTCTCGAATGTAGGACGATGCAGACCTCCTTGTGGTGTATTTAATTGCCAAGAACATTGAGTAGCACTTTGTTGTTATGGGTTGATCTCCGAGAATAACTCCGTTGATCACTCCTTTGTTGAAGAACTATGCACTTGATGATTGATCTCTCTATTTGTGGATGCCTTCACCAATTACGGAATGCTCTTTTCCAACACTGAATGTTCACTAAGAGTTATGTAGCCCCTCTATATATAGTTGTAGAGGATGGACAGTCCAGCTATATATGAAGTCTCTTGCTTGATTCTGATTGGTTCATGTTATTTTAGCCACTTGGCGACCTGTGGTTGGTTCTTTCTTTTTGACTTGGATTGCCACATCATTTAACACGCGGCGTCAGCTTTTGGCCTTGCATTTTGATTAGATATGCCATGTCACTTAACAAATGGCATGAGTCTGGGCCTTAAGATGAAATGGACATTGGGCTTGAAAATAATAAAATGGACTAATTTAACTTGTAAAGCCCAAATTCATTATTTAACTCAATTGAATTTAATCCAAATTTTGTATGGATTAGACCCAATAAATTTTATATGTCTATAGATACCCTCTACTTCAAGATTTGTCGAGGTGTAGACTTGACAAACCATAGAGACGAGACTTGACGTTCATGTGCATGTCATCGTTTTAGGTAAAGACAATTTGTTTGGTACCATTCTCACCTGGAAAAAATTGCCGAATTTGTACTTACGTCCAACTACTCCGTTATTTGGAAGAATAAGTACTTAATTTAATTAAATGATCCTTAATTAAATAACGTACCCATTGGGAGAGGATTAGTATGCTCAAACAATGAGGAAGCTCGGATGAATCCAGCTACATTCCATGTGTGCAACAAATTAATTTGTATGATCAATCCAAGTTCATTCACTTAGCTAAATGTTCAAATGCCACATAGAAGTATTTGTAGGGAACTTGATCACCTTTATTGGATTGGCGTGAGAAAGTAAGGAACGTGACTTCTCCCGTGTATTTGGCCAACCTAAGCTGGAAACAACTCTTCAAGTACTTTATAAAAATACTAAATTGTTGGACTCCTTCCTTGTATTACTTAAGTACTTGGCCTAATCCTTTTTATGTGAAAAAGGATTCCTTTGGAATTTTCAATCTCTATCAACTTCTTATTCTTCGACTTTACAACGACAATTTTTTTATTTTCTTTGTCTTATTCAAACACTTCTCAGAAGTTACCTTCTAATGAATATTTACCATTTAAAACTTTCAAGTCAAACAAGGATTTCCTATTTTACTTTAAGAAGAATTCTTTTTCCATAAGGAAAGTTTCACCACCGTAAACGATCTATATAAGGGATATTTGTTTCCTTTACCTTGACATATGAGAGTCGTGAACATAGGGTTTCTTTCATACTGAACATGGCTGCTCGTAGTCTGCTTTCGCTTCTGTCTGCATTTATTTCTCCCTCTAAAACAGAAAGAATATCTTTCATGCCTTTTTTCAATTGCAATACCAGTCAGCCAGCTTTGCACCCTTGCGAAAAAGAATTCATATTTTGCTGTAGGAGACTTCAAATCATGAGACGCTTGTTTCTATCGAAAGTAGACTCATAAGACTGAAACATATCAAAAAAATAGCACGAATCTTCTTTTGTATAAGCTGGAATTAATTTTCGAATTGATCTACACATCTGGCCTGCGTTGATCTCACAGCTTTGCGCACTCTCGACAAAAGATTCATATCTTGAGATAGCAGAGTCCAAATTGTGAGCCACTCTGGTTCGACTGATTCTAGACTAAAAGAAATCCAAAATATCAAAAATTAATAGCCAAATTCCTTATGTATTGTCTGAAATTAATTTTTGAAGTTGGCGTACATGTCTGGCATGTTGATCTCACAGCTCTGTGCACTATTGGTGAGAAAATCGTATCTCGAGATAGGAGCGTCCAATTCACAAGCCATTTGCAGGCTGAAAATTAGACTCGTGAAGGTACAACATGTGTAGAATCACAGTCAGGATGTTGTTGATACCCAGTTTTTCCTCAAACTATTTTAAAATTTGCATATATATCTTCAAAATCACTTTTTATTATAATTGGTATTTTTTCCATAATTTTCCATATTATTAATTTTTGTTTTCTAATTTATTCAGTACTTTATATCTAATAGTTATTCATAAATTACAATACAAGTAATTTCAAAGTATTTCTTAGCTCAATATATCATTTTTGGTCCTATTAAGACCAAATATATTTCACAAATTAGCCAAATTGGCACTATCTGGTTATAATTGCAATGACTTTGCAATTATGGCCTAATTATATATTTTGTGCTATATTTTTACTCAATAATTAGTCATTTATATTTTTAATGCTAATTAATTATTTTAATTTAGTTTATTAAGCATCAATTTAATTTTTTATAATTATTAGCCATTTTTATAAATTATTTATCTATTTTTATGGGGTATTTAACAACTAGCCATTTTTAAAAATTCAATTCTAGCCTAATTAACCCTGACCCCTAACCCAATAAACTAGCCCAGTTACCCAACCCAAACTTAAAATCTTACCCGGCCCAACCCTCGTTCGATCCAAGCCGTTGATTAATTCAAATCAATGGCCCAGATTAATACTTACCATATTAACCCCTAAACGACTACCCCCATTCTCATTTCCCCCCGTCTCACTTCTCACCCGTCTATCGGAATCCTCTCAACTCTCTCTAGAACCTTCATCTTCTGAGCTCTGTCTCTCCCCTCTCCGGCCATCTCATCGCCGGAAACCATGAATTTTCCACCTCTCATTGACCTTATGGAACTGTCTTTCACACCTATGTCACCGGTAGAGGCACTCAAGTGACCATGAGGCGGTCCACTCCCATCTACGGCCTCATGCCATATTTTTCGGCCACCTATGGCCGTTCGAGTAAGATCTCTACATTATCCGGCCAAAGGCCGGTGATATTTTAAGCTCTCTTCTCCCCCTTTGGGTTTTCTCTGGAAACCCTAGCTTCAAATCCTCCTATATTTTTAGATTTGTGATGGATCTATGTGTCTTTTAAGTTTCTCACCTGTTTTCCTCAAAAGATTTCTCTGATTTCAAACGATTTTCTCATTTTCCAGGCGAGGGTTTCAAAACCCTTTTGCAAAAATGATTTCTTTATGATATTTAGCAATTACTTTGTGTTTTTAGCATGTTTAAACATCACCTGAGTCTTTCCTTTTGCTCGATTCATTTTTGTTAAGAAACCCTAATACTTCTGGGTTCGATTTGAAGTTTGAGTCTGTTTGCGATGTGTTTGCATGTCTCTCATGAACATTCTAGGTTTCATGTATGTTCTATATACTCTTGTGCTTCCTGCTATAATTTGTTATTAGGGTTTCTCTTATTATGTTCAACACATGTTATTTATCGTTTAATAGGCCCGACTATTTGTTTTATTGATTGTTCACATAATAATTTATGTTGATTTTTGTGTAATCTCCTTAGACATGCGATATCTTCCCTGAATATGTGATTTTGTGTATTTTTCTTGTAATTCTGTACTGATTTTTCGAATTGCTTCCTTACTTTTGTGATACTTTCCTTAGTTAGAGCTGATTTCCTGTGATTTTCAATCTCATTCACGATTCTATGAACTAACTTTCAGAATTAAAATTGTACTCTACCTTATTTATGTGCACAAATATGCTATTAGTTATTTAACGTGTACTTTCCTTACTTGAAAATATTCTGTACTTAGTCCTTATTACATGCTACATGCTTTTACTACTCCTATTATGGTAAAATCAGTCTTATAAGTAATTCTATTCCTTATTTGATACAATTTGTACCCGTTTGAACTATGACTCCCTAATTGAAGGGTGTCCAGGTCTTTAATTGATTATGATTTGTATTATTTCTATAATTGTGCTAAGTTAGTACTTATTACGTTATTTTCCTGTCTGTTCTCAAACTATAAATACTCTACCCTCTCTTTAGCATAACAAATGAACAATTCCACTGTTCTTAACTCTCTCTTACACACATACATACTCTATTACTTCTCTTGCTGTTTACTTGATACTCAATCAGGTGCAAGCCAAAACTAAGTGATTACATTGATCTGCTGCTCTATTGTTCTACCACTCTATACACTACTGCTCTACTTCCCTTCATTTTACTGCTCTTCACTCCTCATTCTACACTTATTCTCTCATTTTTACTGGTATGTTTTCAGTTTAACTTACAACATCCAAAATAATATGTCTCTATTTGTATTGCACTCCCTTTTGTTTCTTTTATGCTTCTACTTGTGGTTCTGCTGTCTCCCTTGCAATTAGCATGCGTATTTTGCCATTTGATTACCCCTTCCCTGTAATTCATCATGTCTACTGCTTTCTTACATTTTCTGCTACTATTCTGCCCTACCCCTAACCCCCAATACAATATAATCATGTGTTCGTGAAACCTAGTTACTATGTGATCCTGAATCCTTCCCCCTAAACCTAATGTGTAACTCTATTTAGCACCCCTTAATCTAATACTGTTAAGCTCCTGGCATGAACACTTTGTGATAGACTATTGCTGTGACTATTTAAGTTCTATAGTACTTTTCTGGTGTTAACCTGTGTACAAATATGCTTTCACATATGAACTACTTGTCACCAATTACTCCTTTCCATGTTTATGTTTGAACTATATATGTTGATATGGTTTTGAGTTGCTGATTGTCCTGTTTCTTCTTCTTCAAACTGGTTTTCAGTAAGGCAAAATCTTCTATTGCTTTCCAAAACTTATTTCAAACTAATCATTGTCAAAACTATTTCCAACTAGAGTCTTTTAAACATATGTCAAGCACTCTCACTCTTAGAAGTCTAGACATTTCCCCCTTAATGTGTGACTGCTTAAGGACCCTTATGAGCTCCCTCTGAACTCTAACACATTAAGGCTGGCTCTTCCACACTGCACTTACTTAATTTGGTTATGAATCTAGGTGGTTGCACTGTCTGGGATCCCTTGAGATCCTTAGGGAACTCTGACACACCTGGATCATGTGAAAGGCTGTGAACCAATGACATTTGAGGCATTCTGGAGATTCTGGGCCTATCAGTAGGTTCCCTATAGTATAACTTCTTCTTTTATTATTTCAATTAAGTAATTTGTGCAAACGGTGTGTAATAACTCTCTGGGAATGGATAGTGAAAAGGGATGGGGTAAATATGCATGCTATAGTTGTTAAGGGTAGAAAACATGTTATTAGGTCTATATTCCTAATTGCGCAATAGAAACCATGCTTAGGATTCATACATGCATTAGAAATCATGCTCTTAGGTCCCATGTTTATTGTTTCAGGAGGTTCATCCTTATAAAATCATGTGTTAAAATCCGCTAATAACTAGCACTTTACCATTATGTTATGCGCTGCCATGTACACTTAGAGATCCTGCCTTAGGATAAACACAATGCTAATAAACAGGTCATTTCCATCTCTTCTGCATATTCTGAAAGTATGTAACACTTATGCATTTAGAAAAAAAAAATCCTGCTCAGGTCCTGCATATACATCACTCTGCATTTTTGTACATTAGATATCATACCTTTTAGAATTGTATTCACATCCGCTTAGGCATCTTTAGTTTAATTATTGATAAAAAAATAGATTAACCCAGCTGGTAATAATTCCGAAATTCTGAACATTTAGAACATCATGTTTAGTAATACAATTCAAACAGTCTTCTCTAAGTAACCCTGCTAACTGGAGCACTGTTTTACATCTAGGCAAGCCTTAGGTGCTAAATTTGTCAAAACTGGAAATATGCTTCTTTACATATGTTGCTTAATTATCAAGTGGTTTAAAATCAGTAGGCAAAACTTATTAGGACCCCTTTTCTGAATTACAGATCAAATCCGCCTCTGTTATGTTTTTAAAATCACTTAGATACCATGCTTTAGGATTCTGAGTTCAAATGTGGACCTTATCTGTGTATGAGTCGTGCTGTCTATGTGCATTACTTGTGGAGGTATATCTGAGCCTTCTATCTATTTTCTATGCTTTACCCCCTAAATGCAGTCCTATGTATTCTTATTTGTCGCCTAGTATTTTGCCTTTAAACCTTAGGGTCTGCCTAGAACCTCCCTCATAGGATAGAAATCCTAAACTCCACCAGGATTATAGGAAAGGATGGGTAACATCATGCAATAGGGGTCGAGACCAACCCTCGCTTTAATCACCTTCACGGGGTGAGAAAGGGTAGATGTAGATATGATGACAGGTGCATTAATACCACTTGTAGCCCCTATTTGAGGAGTGTCATACCGGGTATTGCATTGATATGATCCATATTATAAACAAACCTAGGATACCCCCTTCACATTCCCAAATATGCTTATATTGTAATTCTTTTCAAAATCTCACTTTTCATTAATTATTTTTTTCAAACACCTGTGTATTTAAACTTAAATCCCTACTATTTGAGCCATACTTGTTTATTTTCTACTTGTACAAATTCATAAAAACTGTTTGGCCGGGAACCACACTAGTGGATCCTGAGGGGTGCCTAACACTTTCCCCTTGGGATAATTTCAGCCCCTACCCAGTCTCTGGTTACCAAACGTAGTTATAAATGAACCCTATAGGTGTCCTAACACATCTTAAATCGTTAGGTGGCGACTCTTAAAAAATGCAAACCCCCATTCCAAAAGGAACGAGTTGTCCCAACCGAAAATGTCATAAACCCAATTTTGCGAGAAAAAGGGGGCGCGACAAGCTTTTACCATTTCATACCATTTTTGTGAATTTGTACCCCCTATGTGCAACTATTTGTTTAATTCCTTTAAGTATTTAATTTCTTCTTTACTGCAAAACTGAAATATCTTTCTTGTTTCCTTCCTTTATAACTGTTTTAAATTATAAAATTGATGTATATCACTTTCTTAACGTGCAAATACATGTCAACATGCTTTTAATTATTGCATAATCATCTCAACATCATACTCCACTCGTGCCAAACAAATACTACAGCAACGCTTGATGAGTGGTTGCACCCTTCCTATATCATTACCCCCTAAATTTGGAAAGGCTTATTTGCGGTAAAACTAGTCGATCAGTAGTGCAGTCGACAGTTCTGTGCCTTCCCTTTGAATTGTCCGCTCAAGGGTACCAGTCTAAAACCCCATAGAAACCTTACTCTGTTTAAATTACGCATGCGTCATGGTCAAACCTAGCCGGGTCTGTTATGTTGTCCACGTAATGATCCTTTAAGATAGCCTTGTCCAAAAGTCCACTAGGTTTCCCTAAACCCAAACGGACATCATCACGTTCTGTGCATTTATTTGGAGAAATAAATGCTTCATGCTAATTGTTGATATTAAATAATCGAGTCTGGTAGGGGTAAGGGCCTAACCTTGTTTAACTTGCAGAAATATGAGGCACGAAGTCCCCAGATTCAGCATGGTCACCAATATCCACCCAAGATTGCTAAGTTGGTGGGAAGATTTACATTCTAGTGACAAAACCCTCGCTAGAAAATATATGAGTAATCTACCATCCCTCCTGGAGATCCAGCCTAACAACATGATAATAGAAGCTGCTACCTTATTTTGGGACTGTGAAAGGGCCGTGTTTCTCTTTGGGGACATCGAAATGATACCTTTGCTAGAGGAGATAGGAGGACTGACCGGTCTAGTGTGGGAAACCCTGGGTTTGCTAATGCCTGAGAACCGCACCGGCAAGGGTTTCCTAAAAATGATGGGTTTGAAGAAGAATGCAGATTGGGTATGCCTAAAGGAATCGTACATCCCTTTTGACTATCTGTATGAAAGGTATGGTCACAACAAATCATACCGTACCTACCATGACGAGTTTTCCATCACGTCCTTGGGACATATCCATTGTAGGGTATTTGTTTTCATGTTTTATTTCCTGGGTCTGATCGTGCTTCCCATGAAGAAAGGGAGAATCCATACTAGGCTGGCTATGGTAACCAAGACCCTAATCGAAGGGATTGGTGGGCAGACGTTCAGCATTGTACCCATGATCATTGCAGACATATACCGAGCCTTGGAAAAATGTCAACGAGGAGCGATACACTTCGAAGGCTGCAATCTATTACTTCATCTTTGGCTCGTGGAACATCTCCAAAAGGGCGAATACCGACAGGAAATTCAGCGAAGGGCTTGGGATGATCACATCACTTTCCACCATCCAAAGCGAATGAACTACATCCCCGACATGTTCATTCAGCCTGAGAATGCCAAAGAATAGGTTGAGCTCTTTGATAATCTGACTGAAGAATAGGTTTAATGGATGTTCGAGTGGTTTCCGATAGAGGAGTTCATTGCTCGATCTAGAGATGCACCTTTCCTAATACTGATTGATCTAAGAGGAACATACCCTTATATCCATCTTCGAGTTATGAGGCAAGTAGGTAAGAAGCAAGTCATACCCAGGGTCGACAAGATGAGCCATCTTCGAGCTAACTTCCAAAATGATGATAGTCCCCACAAGTGCCAATCCCAGCACATGTGGCACTACAAGATCGCAATGGATAAAGACACCATCGAGCCAGACAGATATCATGCCAGTTGTACCCCTTTCTATTCTGGTTGGTTGGAAGACAATTGGGATGGTCTGGGCCAGCCAGGGTTCGTTCGAGGTCATAGAATTATAGATGAAAAGGCCGAGGCGCAAGTCAAGTACAACCAGCTGCGCAAAAGGATTCGTGAATGTGAGAGCGAACACCGCGAGATACAAGAATCCAACAAGAAGCTTATTGAGGAATGGAAAGACATGGCTATCAGTGCTAACAAAAGGCTAGGATACTTGGAGCGAGGCATATTATAACTAGAGGGGAAATTTCTCAAAAGGGTTGAAGACTGTCAAAAGGTTGAAGGGACCGAAGGTAGACATCTAGACAGAGCATACATGTTGCTGGGACTTTGCGAATTGGGGAAGCTGTTCGATGGAGCCAAGGATGTCGAATCTGGGGAAGGTCATTCTAGGACCAAATAGATAGGAATTTACTTTTTTGCTTTATGAATGTAATAATACCAATGGCCGCTAGTGACTTCTATTTATTGCTTATTTAGTGTCGTTTTGGGATTCACATATCCTTATCAATAAAATGAAGCAATTAGAATTAAAAGTTCTCCAAGTCTATTTGTCGCTAGGCCTACCTCGGGCATAAAGAGGTTCCCAAATTAGGACACGCTTTACATTCCCACACTATGTGTTTAAATATCACAATACTTTTTATAATCCTCACTGACTTGATTACCATTAAAGGCAAAGGCAAGAATAAAATGGAAGATTTAAACAACATCAGGAAGGAGAACACAACTGAATGGGTAGAGGCCACTGATGGCCAGGGTATTCAGGTTCCTAACGAGAATGTGTCACAACTGGAACAGAAACTGTTGAAATTCCAGGAAGAGCTCGATCAGGTTCGGAATCTGGCAAACCGGTCATTTTCCCTCAACACCCCAGATATCAACTTCCCCAACGCTCAAAACGCTACACCTCCTCAAAATATACCAAAAAAGAAGAATCATCCTGCGCTTCACCATTACGCTGCTCCACCAAAGAACCAATATAACACCTATCATACCCCAAATAACACTCCACTACTCATCCTAGAACCTCAGAACTCCACAAATGACCATTTCCACACCCATACACCAGGCCACCATAACAATCTTATCTACGTGGAGACCATGCCACACTCCACCCAACCTATCTCATGCACAACTGAGTCTGATGAAAAGGATCTGCTTATCAGGAACTTGGCCGAGGAACTTATGAAAGTGACCAGTTGGATTCAGGGCGTTGAGGGAAGCAAAGGAATCGAGCGGCTCACCTATGAGGACCTTTGCATACAACCTGATGTCGAACTGCCTGAGGGGTACAAACCTCCTAAGTTTGAAATGTTTGATGGTACGGGTGATCCAAGGGTCCATCTGAGGACATATTACGACAAGCTGATTGGAGTGTAGAAGGATGAAAGGATCCGCATGAAGCTATTCATGAGGAGTTTGAAAGGAGATGCATTATCTTGGTACATCAGCCAAGATCCCAAGAAGTGGTTAAGCTAGGTAGGCATGGCATCTAACTTTATGGACAGATTCAGGTTTAATACAGAGAACGCACTAGGCGTGTTCTATATCTAGAATTTGAAGAAGAAGCGCACAGAGACATTTCGCGAGTATGCTACTCGCTGGAGGTCCGAAGCTGCTAAGGTTAGACCCACCTTAGAAGAGGAGCAAATGAACAAGTTCTTTGTCCGAGCTTAGGACCCGCAGTACTATGAACGACTGATGATGGTTGAGAACCACAAGTTCTCCGACATTATCAAATTAGGTGAAAGAATTAAAGAAGGTATTAACAGTGGTATGGGTACAAATTTCGAAACCTTGCAAGCTACGAAAAAGGCTTTACAGTTCAGTGGTGTGTCCAAGAAAAGGGATGTAGCGACCGTGATGGTTGCACAAAGGACCAAGTCTCCCCTTAAATACCAAGCATTCCCAACACCTCTACTCACATACCATCCAACCCCAAATTACCAAGCACCCTCATACAAAGCTCCGCCACCAACTTATCAGTCATCTCCACCTCCTACATATCAACCTACTTCACCCAGATACTCCCAACCCGCTCATGTCTACCAAACTTGTAATGCTCAACTATCCTACTATCAATCACCCCCTGTACGCCAAAATTTCCCTAGACCATACCTAATTTTGATCGCAGCCTCCAAAACAATATACAATCATTGCTGAACCCATCGACCAGCTATATGAGAGACTCAAAGCTGCTGGTTATGTCACCCCCATCCCTACTGCGACCCCTGAGAATCCTTCTCAGTGGGTTAACCTGAACAAGTCTTGTGCATACCACTCTGGCATGAAAGGGCACACCATCGACGAATTCCACTCCTTGAAAGACAAGATACAGTCTTTGATTGATAACAAGATCATTGTGGTAAAGGCACCTGCTCCAAACGTCCTCAACAACCCTCTGTCAGACCATAAGGGTGGAGGTATCCACATGATTGAAGTAGAAGATGATTGGGATCCCAAGGGATCAATCGGGTTGATCACAGAAGGTGATGACCCGAAAAAACCGACAATTACACTCAATCCAATCATAGTCCAGATCTAACCGTCTGAGGACACTGAGGTGAATATGTATATACCTCTTGAGTTTGAAGTAGCATCCCTCACAAAGAAACTAGTACCAATTGAGGCTGAATTCGTGTCTCCAGCAAATGCACCCGCACCATTTGAGGTTGCAGTCTTGCCACCCAAGGCACCTGTTCTATTCAAAGTAAGGATAGCCGTGCAGGTCCCAGTGGCGATGTCTACCATGCCACCATTCTAGACAAATGCTGTACCCTGGGACTATACAGCCGAGGCGAGAAGGAAGGGCAAGGTCAGGATTGAAGAAACTATCGTAACACAGGGTATGATAAGAACTGATAGAGTCTATACTCCTGAACATCTAGCTGAATCAAGCAAGCAAGCCTCCAATCGGCTGCCCCTCATTGAGACAGGTCCGGCGACCTTTGGAGAAAAATATAGGCCAAGTAATATTCAGTCATCGACCAGTTAAACAAGACGCCAACACAAATATCCATTCTCTCTTTGTTGCAAAATTCTGAAACGCACAAGAATACTTTGTTAAAGGTGCTAAATGAAGCGTATGTACCAAGTAACATCACTAGAGGGGAAGTGGCTAATATGGTAGGACAAGTGCTATAAATCCATAAGATCACCTTTTATAAGGACGAGCTGCCACCTGAAGGGTTGCGACAGAACAAAGCACTACACATCATCGTGCAATGCGAAGATCATTTCATCACCAAAATCCTGATCGATGAAGGTTCCAGTCTTAATATTTGTCCACTGGTAACACTCAAGAAGTTGGGTAAAGGGATACATGAGATAAAGGATGGAGCAATCAATGTGAAAGATTTCGATGATTCTCAGAGGTCCACCATTGGTGAAATTATTCTATGCCTGTAGATGGGACCAACCTGGTTCGAAGTCGATTTCCAGGTAATAGATGTACCAGCGTCTTACAACTTGCTACTGGGATGGCCATGGATACATGCTGCTGGGGCCGTAGCATCAACGCTGCATCAGGCAATAAAGTTCGAATGGAATCACCAGGAAGTGATCATTCACGAAGATGGTAGCAACCCTATATACAGTCGCCAGACCATTCCGACAATCGAGGGAAGAAGGAAGTTGGGTGGAGAAACTTACCACCACATTGAGCGGGTCAATGCTATCGACAAAGGTAAATGGTGGGATAGCAAAATCGAGAGTATACTGAGTTGGAATGGGTACGATCCTGACAAAGGGCTCAACAAGAACCTCCAAGGAATCTCTAAACCCATAAAACTCAAGAAACATGGCACTACCTGCGGTTTGGGATATGAATACACCTGGAAAGAATTCAATAGTTGGTCTCCACCATGGCACAGTCCTTACTACCCACTAGAGCAACCAATACCACATCTAGAGCAGACCTTCCAACAGGTCGACATTATTTATGGGTCAGATGAAGAAGAAGCACTTGCAGTAGTGAAGCACTTGTTTCTAGAGGACAGTGATATGGACTGTTGCGTTATTCTCAAGGAGGAGGGGGTGGAAGGCCCTTCCATACAGGCTGTGAGCAGAAGGGCACATCTCAAGAATTGGACCATCAGGGCAACCAAAGCCCGACGAGCCTCGGGGTAGCAAGGCTAAAATAAACATTATTCACTGTTTTTTTTCAATGTTTTTCTTTTCGTATTTTTCAATTCCCGCAATAAGATCCTCAATGTCCAAAACCATTACTCAATTTATCAAAAGCATTTTTGATTTTTCTTATGAATTAATATTTATTGCTATCATTTTCTCTCCTTGCTTTACCAATCCAACATTACTATTACTTATCTTGATGAACTAATGACTGTGACATGCAATAAGACAATGCAACAAACAGACATAGATTTAGAGGAAGATGAAATACCTGACGAGATTGTCAAAGAAGTTAAGAACTTTGAGAACAGACCTAAGTCCAACCTGGATGAGACCAAAATTGTCAACCTAGGAGATGCAGAAAACATCAAGGAAACGTGAATCAACATCCACCTATCGCCATCAGAGAAGAAAGAATACACAAAATTTCTAAAGGACTATGAGGACATATTCGCCTGGTCATATGGTGACATGACTGGTTTGAGTACGTCTATTGTGGTCCACAAACTACCAACCGATCCAATGTGTCCACCTGTGAAGAAAAAACTTAGAAAGTTCAAGCATGATATGAGTTTGAGAATCAAGGAAGAAGTCACCAAGCAGATCAACGCTAAGGTTCTCAGGGTAGTAGAATATCCGACATGGTTAGCCAACATTGTGCCAGTGCCAAAGAAGGATGGGAAGGTTAGAGTCTGTGTCGACTACCAGGATCTCAACCGGGCTAGTCCGAAAGATGACTTCCCTTTGCCAAATATACACATCTTGATTGACAATTGCGCCAAGTATGAGCTACAGTCATTCATAGATTGCTTCGTTGGTTATCATCGGATTTGGATAGATGAGGAAGATGCTGAGAAAACGGCTTTCATTACGCCATGGGGAGTGTACTGTTACAAGATGATGCCATTCGGCCTGAAGAATGTGGGGTCCACTTACATGAGGGCCATGACTACTATTTTCCATGATATGATACACAAGGAGATAGAGGTATATGTGGATGATGTTATTATAAAATCCAAGAAGGCCACTGACCACATAGAAGATCTGAGGAAGTTCTTCAATCGACTGCGGAGATACAACTTGAAACTAAACCCCGCAAAGTGCACATTTGTGGTTCCTGCTGGGAAATTGCTTGGGTTTATTGTGAGCCGCTAAGGAATAGAACTGGACCCATCGAAAGTCAAAGACATTCAGGCACTACCACCGCCAAAGAACAAGAAGGATGTGATGCATTTCTTGGGAAGGCTTAACTACATCAGCTGATTCATAGCACAATCTACGGTTATCTGTGAGCCGATCTTTAAGATGTTAAGGAAGGCCGCTGCCACCAAATGGACCGATGATTGCCAAAAGGCCTTCGACAAAATCAAAGAGTACCTGTCAACACCCCCAGTCTTAGTCCCGCCCGAGCCAGGTAGACCATTATTACTCTACCTTGCAGTGTTAGATGGAGCTTTCAGCTGCATTCTAGGGCAGCACGACGAAGCAAGGAGGAAAGAGCAAGCCATTTATTATCTCAGTAAGAAGTTCACCCCGTACGAGGCCCGATATTCTCTATTGGAACGCACCTATTGTGATTTAACTTGGGGAGCTCAAAAGTTAAGACATTACTTTCGTGCCTATACTACATATCTCATATCGAGAATGGACCCCTTGAAGTACATCTTTCAGAAGCCCATGCCCACCGGCAAGCTAGCCAAGTGGAAAATCCTGTTAAGTGAGTTCGACATTGTTTACGTAACTCAGAAAGCGGTCAGGGGATAGGCACTGGCAGACCACCTTGCTGAAAACCCCATGGATGGAGGATACGAAACCTTGAAAATGTATTTTCCTAATGAAGAGGTATCATTCATAGGAGAAGACATTGCGAAATCCTATGACGGTTGGAGATGTTCTTCGATGGAGCAACAAACTTCAAAGGAGTTGGCATAGGAGCAGTCCAAATATCAGAAACCGATCAGCATTATCCGGTGTCTGCCAAACTCAGGTTTCTCTACACCAACAATATGGTCGAGTATGAAGCTTGAATCTTAGGACTCAAAATGGCCATTGACATGAACGTTCAAGAACTGCTAGTGATTAGAGATTCAAACTTGCTTATACATCAGGTACGAGAAGAATATACGACCAAGAACTCCAAGATACTCCCGTATCTGCATCATGTACAGGAATTGAGAAAGATGTTCACGAAGATAGAATTCCAGCATGTTCCTAGAATCTAGAATGAGTTCGCCGATGCATTGGCTACCCTATCATCTATGATACAGCATCCCGACAAGAATTTCATTGATCCCATACCGGTGAAATCCATAATCAGCCAGCTTACTATGCCCATGTTGAACATGAAGCAGACAGAAAGCCTTGGTTTCATTATATCAAGGAATATTTGGCAAAGGGAGAGTACCCGGAGCTTGAGAATCCTACTCAGAAACGCACACTTCGGAAATTGTCCAACAACTTCTTTCACAGTGAAGGAATGATGTATTGGAGGACTCCCGATTTAGGATTATTAAGATGTGTCGACGCAAAGGAAGCATCCAGGCTAGTAGAGGAAATTCATGCTAGAACCTGCGGTCCACATATGAACGATTGTCTTAGCAAAGAAACTCCGGGCTGGTTACTTTTGGATGACCATGGAGACGGATTGTATTCAATATGTCGGCAAATGCTTTCAATGTCAAGTACATGTAGACATGATAAAACTACTTCCAAGCGAGCATAACACAACAAGCTCACCGTGTCCGTTCGCCGCCTAGGGAATGGATGTTATTGGACCAATTGAGCCTGCTACTTCCAACGAACACAAGTTTATCCTAGTATCCATCGACTATTTTACCAAATGGGTCGAAGTTGCATCTTACAAAGCAGTGACTAAGAAAGTTGAGGCAGACTTCGTCCGCGACCGCATTGTTTGTCGATTCTAGATTCCAGAGTCAATCATTACTGATAATGGCTCCAACCTCAACAACGACTTGATGAAATCTATGTGCGAAACTTTCAAGATCAAACACAAGAATTCCACATCCTACAGGACTAAGATGAATGGAGCTGTAGAAGCCGCCAACAAGAATATCAAGAAGATATTGAGGAAAATGATAAAGAATCACAGACAGTGGCACGAGAAGTTATCATTTGCTCTTCTGGGGTATCGTACCATAGTCCGCACATCAACCAGGGCAACCTCCTATATGTTGGTTTACAGTACAGAGGCTGTCATTCCCGCTGAGGTAGAAATTCCTTCCCTAAGGATCATACAGAAGCTGAGCTCGACGACACAGAATGGGTAAAAAGTCGCTATGAACAACTAAACCTTATATACATAAAGAGAATGAATGCAGTCTGCCATGGTCAACTCTATCAGAATAGAATGTCCAGAGCCTTTAACAAAAGAGTCAAGCCAAGACAATTCACACCGGGACAACTGGTGCTAAAGAAAACTTTTCCGCATCAAGATGAATCCAAAGGGAAGTTCTCTCTCAACCGGCAGGGTCCATACATGGTTCACCAGGTTTTGACAGGAGGAACCCTCATACTTGCAGAAATGGATGGAGAAGTCTGGCCAAAGCTGATCAATTCAGATGCAGTCAAGCGTCACTATGTGTAATATTTATGCTTTTCTTATATGATACAAACTGAACTACGCCTGACGTGATTCCCGTTTAAGAGGGGATACGTAGGCAGCCCTATGGGTTCGATCACAATTAAATAAAATTTCATTCCCCCCTCACCGCAATTGGAAACTGGGGTAGAATTTTAAGGAGGACCCTCAAAATTTCGAAGTAATTTTAGCCGATCGCCACACGAGCAACAGTCAAAAACGTCAACCTATCAAATTGGGGCAGAATTTTGAAAAGGACCCTCAAAATTTCGTAGCAGGAGAGGTCGCAATGTATTAAACTACGTCACAGTCGTTAGTTCATCTAAAAGTTATTTTATGTCATACGTTTACAAAATCATGCATGTTATTATTGAAACTGCTTTGTTTAGCAATGCTACCCTAATGATACAGATGGTATCACCAGATCAAAGTCGAACGAGTCAAGCAAAGCCAGCGGGGATACGAACTAACCTCCCCCTTACTAAACTCATATTTTTTCTTTGGATGCAGGCACTAGGATTGTGAAGTCATTAGACATACTGTACACCCACGGGACAAACATTGTTCAAAATACGATTCTCAGAACCATTGCACTTACCAACATTTGCTATCAGCACACACCAGTGATGTTCCGTATGTCACAATGTTCCCAGTAATCACAATGCCGCAATCTGCTATCAGCTAAGAGAACTCTACTATCATTTGCATAAGGCTACCATTCTGCCTTCCGAGACTAAATGTTGTCTCCATCTGCATTTGCATTACATAAGGCTACTATTCTGCCTTCTAATCTGCATAAGGCTACCATTCTGCCTTCCGAGGTTAAGCTCTACCTCTATCTGCATCTATATTACATAACGCTACCATTCTGCCTTCCAATCTGCATAAGTCTACCATTTTGCCTTCCGAGGTTAAGCTCTACCTCCATCTGCATCTACATCTGCATTGCATAAGGCTACTATTCTACCTTCCAATCTGCATAAGGCTACCATTCTGCCTTCCGAGGTTAAGCTCTACCTCCATCTGCATCTGCATTGCATAAGGCTACTATTCTACCTTCCAATCTGCATAAGGCTACCAATCTGTCTTCTGAGGTTAAGCTCTACCTCCACCTGTATCTGTATTGCATAAGGCTACTATTCTGCCTTTCAATTTGCATAAGTCTACCATTCTGCCTTCCGAGGCTAAGCTCTACCTCCAATTTTCTTCAAAACTAAGCGCTATCCCAAACACTATTTATCTCGCTCCTCTTATGGGCTAAGCTCCACCCTTCAATTCGCAAGACTGGGCTATGTCTTGTTCACATCATACTACTACATCTTTCATGGGCTGAAATATCACCAACTCATCCAAAGGCGTCATTGTTCGGAGGCACCATCTTCATAGCCCGAGAACACCATGTCATGGCCTGAGGATCTCTTTCAATCTTTTGCATATCATTATTCAAAGGCGTCATGGTTCGGAGGCACTATCCTCATAGCCCGAGAACATCATTTCAGGGCCTGCGAATCTGGCATCAAACAACCCATGGCCCAGGACATCATGGTCCGAAGACGCCATTCCTAACCGTCCAAAGACAACATTCATGGTCCGACGGGAATTTGCATCATGTTTAAATTTATGCACAATATATGCTTGTGTTGCTTATATTTGCAGGTAAGACAACGAGCAATGACTATCCCAGTAGGAGCGATCCCGCTCCAGTTCCTTCAAGCCATATCAAACCTAACCGTTACTGTAAACCATTCACTCACCCAGCCCTAGATGTTGTGTCCGTTCTTGAAATGGCTTCATCGGTATACTCCTTCAATGGATACTGAACTACATACGGACTGATTCCTGTAAAACCAGGGATATGTAGGCAACTTAGAAACCAGAGTGCAACCTAAACCTCTTTGAACTGTTTTGCTCGGTCAAAATTGGCCATCATATCTTTACCCGACAACTCTTTCATCCTTCTCGGGTAAAGAGGGGCAGCTGTTGATACCCAATATTTCCTTAAACTACTTTTAAATTTGCATATATACTTCAAAATTACTTTTTATAATAATTGGTATTTTCCCATAATTTTCCATATTATTTTTTTCGTAATTTATTCATTACTTTATATCTAATAATTATACATATATTACATTATGAGTAATGTCAAAGTATTTTTTAGCTCAATATATCATTTTTGTCCTATTAAGACCAAATGTATTTTAAAAATTAGGCAAATTGTCACTATCTGGTTATAATTGTAATGACTTTGCAATTAGGACCTAATTATATATTTTGTGCTATATTTTTACTTAATAATTAGTAATTTATATTTTTAATACTAATTAATTATTTTAATTTAGTTTATTAATCATCAATTTTAATTTTTATAATTATTAGCCATTTTTATAAATTATTTATCTATTTTTATGGGGTATTTAACAACTAGCCATTTTTAAAATTTCAACTCTCGCCTAATTAACCCATACCCCTAACCCAATAAACTAGCCCAATTACCCAACCCAAACTTAAAATCTTACCCGGCCCAACCCTCGTTCGACCTAAGCTGTTGATTAATTTAAATCAACGGCCCAGATTAATACTTACCATATTAACCCCTAAACGACTACTCCCTTTCTCATTTTTCCCCTGTCTCACATCTCACCCGTCTCTCGGAATCCTCTCAACTCTCTCTAGAACCTTCATCTCCTGAGCTTTGTCTCTCCCCTCTCCAGCCATCTCTTCGTCGGAAACCATGAAGTTTCCACCTCTCATCGACCTTATGGATCCGTCTTTCACACCTGTGTCACCGGTGGAGGCTCTCAAGTGACCCTAAGACGGTCTATTCCCAACTGCGGTCTCATGCGATGTTTTTTGGCCACCTATGGCCGTTCGAGTAAGATCTATACATTTTCTGGCCAAAGGCCGGTGAAATTTTAAGCTCTCTTCTCCTCCTTTGGGTTTTCTCTAGAAACCCTAGCTTCAAATCCTCCGATCTTTTTAGATCTGTGATGGATCTATCTGTCTTTTAAGTTTCTCACTTGTTTTCCTTAAAATATTTCTCTGATTTGAAATGATTTTCCCATTTTCCAGACAAGGGTTTCAAAACCCTTTTGCAAAAATGATTTCTTTCTGATTTTTAGCAATTACTTTGTGATTTTTAGCATGTTTAAACATCACCTGAGTCTTTCCTTTTGCTCGATTCATTTTTGTTAAGAAACCCTAATACTTCTGGGTTCGATTTGAAGTTTGAGTCTATTTGCATGTCTCTCATGAACATTCTAGGTTTCATGTATGTTCTATATGCTCTTGTGCTTCCTGCTCTAATTTGTTCTTAGGGTTTCTCTGATTTTGTTCAACACATGTTATTTATCGTTTAATAGGACTGACTATTTGTTTTATTGATTGTTTACATAATAATTTATATTGATTTTTGTTTAATCTCCTTAGATATGCGATATCTTACATGAAGCTGTGATTTTGTGTATTTTCCTTGTAATTCTGTACTGATTTTTCGAATTGCTTCCTTACTTTTGTGATACTTTCCTTAGTTAGCACTGATTCCCTATGATTTTCAATCTCATTCGTGATTCTTTGAACTAACTTTCAGAATTAAAATTGTACTCTACCTTATTTATGTGCACTCTACCTTATTTACTAACTTTCCTTACTTGAAAATATTCTGTACTTAGTCCTTATTACATGCTACATGCTTTTACTACTCCTATTATGGTAAAATCTGTCTTATAAGAAATTCTTTTCCTTATTTGATACAACTTGTACCCGTTTGAACTATGACTCCCTAATTGAAGGGAGTCCAAGTCTTTAATTTATTCTGATTTGTATTATTTCTATAATTGTGCTAAGTCAGTACTTATTACCTTATTATCCTGCCTGTTCTCAAACTATAAATACTCTACCATCTCTTTAATATAACAGATGAACAATTCCACTATTCTGAACTCTCTCTTACACACATACACTCTGCACTTATTCTCTCATTTTTACTGGTATGTTTTCAGTTTAACTTACAACATCCAAAACAATATGTCTCTATTTGTATTGCACTTCCTTTTGTTTCTCTTATGCTTATACTTGTGGTTCTGCTGTCTCCCTTGCAATTAGCATGCCTATTTTGCCATGTGATTACCCCTTCCCTGTAATTCAGCATGTCTACCGCTTTATTACATTTTCTACTACTATTTTTCCCTACCCCTAATCCCCAATACATTATAAGCATGTGTTCGTGAAACCTAGTTACTATGTGATCCTGAATCCTTCCCCTAAACCTAATGTGTAACTCTGTTTAGCACCCCTTAATCTAATACTGTTAAGCTCCTGACATGAACACTTTATGATAGACTATTGCTGTGACTATTTAAGTTCTGTAATACTACTCTGGTATTAACCTATGTGCAAATATGCTTTCATATATGAACTACTTTTCCCCAATTCCTTCTTTCCCTATTTGTGTTTGAACTATGTATGTTGATTTGATTTTGAGTTGCTGATTGTCCTGTTTGTTTTCTTCTTCAAACTGGTTTTCACTAAGGCAAACTCTTCTATTTCTTTCCAAAACTTATTTAAAACTAATCATTGTCAAAACTGTTTCCAACACAACTCTTTTAAACCTATGTCAAGCACTATCACATATACTCTTAAAGGTATAGGTTCTGCCCCCTTAGTGTGTGACTGCTTAGGGAACCTTATGAGCTCCCTCTGAACTCTGACACATTAAGGCTGGCTCTTCCACACTGCACTTACTCAATTTGGTTATGAATCTGGGTGTGAGCACTTCTCGGAATCCCTTGAGATCCTTCGGGAACTCTGACACACCTGGATCTTATGAAAGGCTATGAACCAATGGCATTTGAGGCATTCTGGAGATTCTGGGCCTATCAGTAGGTTCCCTATAGTATAACTTCTTCTTTTATTATTTCAATTGTGTAATTTTTACAAACGGTTTGTAATAATTATTGTAAAAAATCTCTGGGGATGGATAGTGAAAATGGATGGGTAAATATGTATGCTATAGTTGTTAAGGGTAGAAACCATGTTATTAGGTCTATATTCCTAATTGCGCAATAGAAACCATGGTTAGGATTCATATATGCATTAGAAATCATGCTCTTAGGTCCCATGTTTATTATTTCAGCATGTTCATCCTTATAAAATCATGTGTTAGCATTTAGAAAAAATAATCCTGCTCAGGTCCTGCATATACATCACTCTGCATTTTTTGTGCATTAGATATCATGCCTTTAGAATTGCAGTCACATCTGCTTAGGCATCTCTAGTTTAATTTTTTATAAAAAATAGATTAACCCAACTGGTAATAATTTTGGAATTCTGAACATTTAGAACAGCATGTTTAATAATACAATTTAAACTGTCTTCTCTAAGTAACCATAATAAATGTAACACTGTTTTACATCTAGGCAAGTGTCACGACCCCAATTTTCCCTCCGTGAACCATCGTGACGGCACCTAGTCTCTATGACTAGGTAAGCCTAATTTGCGGAAGAAACACCAAAATTTGTGGAAGTAAATAATTTAAAATAGAAATAAAATAGTAACAGTGTTTAAATGTGCCGCTCGGCTCACACCATGTTTAAC
This sequence comes from Nicotiana sylvestris, assembly GCF_000393655.2. NCBI lineage: Eukaryota > Viridiplantae > Streptophyta > Magnoliopsida > Solanales > Solanaceae > Nicotiana > Nicotiana sylvestris. The sequence continues at coordinate 155,793,328 of NC_091066.1, forward strand.
TCTCAATACCAATACATCTAATCCAAGACCCGAAAACCCACGAATCACAAGCTAATATCAACACTACATAGTTCTAACTCCGGAATGTCTAATAAGAACAGAAAAAGTACAAAGGGGCTAAATACTAAAAGCATGAATAGAAAGAAACTTCTCGGTTTGCGGACACGGCAGATGTACCTCGAAGTCTCTAGAGCAGTCGCCTCCTCAAAGATGATAGGTCTGAGCAGTGGTACCTGGATCTGCACATGAAAAACATGCACAAAAGAGGCTTGAGTACACCACAACGGTACTCAGTAAGTGCCAAGCCTAACCTCAGTTGGGTAGTGACGAGCAAGGTCAGGGCCCTACTGAGATGAAATAATTATAAAGATGACAGGATAAGATAAACAGTACAATTGAGAATCTACAATAAATAACAAGAGTGCAATAACGGAAACAGAGATGAAGGCAAAGCAGAAGGAGGTAACCGGGGATCTCTCAGTATCCCGAGGATCTATTAGTACCCTCAATACATACTAGGGATCTATTAGTATCCCGAGGATCTCTCGGTATCCTCAATATATGCTAGGGATCTCTTGGTATCCCGAGGATCTCTCGGTATCCTCAATATATGCGAGCGATCTCTTGATATCCTCAATATATGCGAGGGAGCTCTTGGTATCCCGAGGATCGCTTGGTATCCTCAATATATGTTCCAGAGATCTCTTGGTATCCCGCACCTTAGTCCAGATCATAAATACGTACAGGGGATCTCACGGGATGCCGTCCCGTAGTCCCAAATTAAAAACACATAGAAGCAACACCAGAATATTCAATAAAGCTAAAGTTCGTACCAAGTAAATAGTTAATTCTAGCCTAATATGCTTCACGTAATTCAATTCAGGTAGTTTAAGAAAATACGCAATTAAGTCAATTAAACATGCTTTTCTAAACTAGCGACAGACTAAATTTACAAGTAATATAAAACTGGAAAAAGAACTCATTTGAAATACTTGAGGGAAAACCGGATTTTCAACAATTAGCTCAAGTACGCGCTCGTCACCTCATGTACAAGGCATTTCAATTATCAAAAATATCATATCCTAAGGGGAAGGTCCCCCACACAAGGTTAGACAAGCCACTTACCTCGAACCAACTCAAAATCAACCCGACACCACGTCTTTGCCACGAGTACTCGACTCCAAATAGCCCAAATCTATTCAATTTAATTGCATAATATAAATAACACTTCAAGTAATTGATTCTACAATTAAAGTCTAAGCTAATACGCGAAATTATGTAAAATGACCAAAATACCCCTCGGGCCCACATCTAGGAATCAGGCGAAATTTACATTTTCAGAAACTTCGTACTCTCACGAGTCTATACATAATAAGAACACTAAAATCGTAGTACAAATGTCCCCTCAAATCCTCATTTAAAGGTCTCTTAAACTCAAGTCCTAATTTCCCATTTTCCCAAATTGTTTCACCACTAATTAGGTCCTTAATCACATAAAAAACGAGTTATGAAGTCAAAAATGTTACCTCCAAGTGATTCTCTTTTGTTTTCCTCAAAAATCTCTCTCAAAAGCTTCAAACCCGGATGAAAATGGTGAAAGAATAGCTCAAATTCGTGAAGGCAACTATTTATATGTTCTGCCCAGTGATTTCCGCATCTGCGGCCGTGGGCCCGCATCTGCGGAACCTACGTTGCATCTGTGACTTTCATTAAATACCAGAAACCACATCTGCGATTACATTTTCATAGATGCGACACCGCTTCTGCTGTGTCCCTTCCGCATATGCGGAACCTGAAGGAAAGGCCAAAATCCCCTTCTGCGGTCACTTAGCCGCATCTGCGGTCCCCAAACCGCAGATGCAAAAATACCAGAAGCAGCAAAAATACAGCAGCTGCAACATTTTCTAAATTTTCTCGTTAACCACCCGAAATCACCTCGAGGCCCCCAGGACCTCAACCAAAGGCATCAACATATCCTAAAATCTTATTCAAACATGTACAAATCTTCAAAACACCTCAAACAACATCAAAACAACCAAAACACATCAGATTCAAGCCTAAGTTTCTAAAATCTTACGAAGTCTGCTTTCTATCAAAAACCCAACCAAAACACGTCCGAATGACCTGAAATTTTGCACACACATCCCAAATGACACAACAGAACTACTGCAACTCTCAGAATTCCATTCCGGCCCTCAGATCAAAATCTCACTATCGAACCGGAAACTTTCAAAATTCAACCTTTGGCATTTCAAGCCTAAATTAGCTATGGACCTCCAAAACACAATCCGAACACGCTCTTAACCCCAAAATCACCCAAAGGAGCTAACAGAACCATCAGATTTCCATTTCATGGATGTCTTCACACTGTTTTGACTACGGTCTACTTTCCAACACTTAAGCTCTCATTTAGGGAATAAGTATCCCAAAACTCTCTGAAACTCTATACCGAACATCCCGACAAATCAAAATAGCAGAATTAAACTTGGGGAAAGCAGTTAATAGGGGATCGGGGTGTTAATTCTTAAGACGACCGACCGGGTCGTCACATCCTCCTACACTTAAACATTCGTTCGTCCTCAAACGAGCATAGAGAGATACCTAAAGTAGTAAAACGATGAGGGTAACGACTGCGCATATCCTGCTTGGTCTCCCAGGTCGCCTCCTCGTCTGGCTGACCTCGCCACTGAACCTTTACCGAATTAATGTTCTTTGACCTCAGCTTTCTAATCTGCCTATCCAATATTTCCACTGGCTCCTCAACATAGGATAGATCCTTGCCCAACTGGACTGAACTGAAATCCAACACGTGCGACAGATCACCGTGATACCTCCGAAGCATCGACACATGAAATACCGGATGAACTCCGGCCAAGCTGGGAGGTAAGGCAAGCTCATAGCCAACCTCCCCAACACGCATTAATATCTCAAAAGGGCCAATAAATCTCGGACTCAACTTCCCTTTCTTCCTGAATATCATGGCGCCCTTCATAGGTGAAACCCGAAGTAGAACCCACTCTCCAACCATATAAGAAATATCACGAACCTTCCGGTCCGTGTAACTCTTTTGTCTGGACTGGGCTGTATGGAGTCTATCCTGAACCACCTTAACCTTCTCTAAAGCATCCTAAACCAAGTCTGTGCCCAATAGTCTAGCCTCACCCAGCTCAAACCAACCCAATAGGGATCTACGCCGTCTCCCATATAAAGCCTCATACGGTACCATCTGAATGCTGGACTGATAACTATTGTTGTAAGCAAACTCCACCAATGGCAAGAACTGATCCCAAGACCCTCCAAACTCAATCACACACACACGGAGCATATCCTCAAGAATATGAATAGTGTGCTTGGACTGTCCGTTTGTCTGAGGGTGAAATGCTGTACTCAACTCCACTCGAGTACCCAACTCATGCGGAACGGCTCTCCAGAACCGTGATGTGAACTGGGTACCTCAATCTGAAATGATGGAAACTAGGATACCATGCAGACTAACAATCTCCCGGATATATATCTCCGCCAGCCACTCCGAGGAAAAAGTAGTACACACAGGAATAAAGTGAGCGGACCTAGCCAGCCGATCCACAATCACCCAAATAGCATCGAACTTTCTCAAAGTTCGTGGGAGCCCAACTACAAAGTCCATGGTGATCCGCTCCCACTTCTGGAATATCTATCTGCTGAAGCAACCCACTCGGTCTCTGGTGCTCATACTTCACCTGCTAATAGTTGAGACATCGCGGTACGAATCCAACTATATCTTTATTCATCCGCCTCCACCAATAGTGTTGTCACAAATCCTAATACATTTTCGCGGCACCCGAGAATGGAATACCGCGAGCTATGGGCCTCCTCTAGAATCAACTCTCGAAGCCCATCGACATTAGTTACACAAATCTGACCCTGCATCCTCAATACCCCATCATCACCAATAGTCACATCCGTAGTATCACCGTGCTGAACCTTGTCCTTGAGGACAAGCAAATGAGGGTCATCATATTGTCGCTCCCTGATACGATCAAATAAGGAAGACTGAGAAACCACACAAGCTAGAACCCGACTGGGCTCCGAAAGATCCAATCTCACAAATTGGCTGGCTAAGGCCTGAACATCCATCGCCATAGGTGTTACATCCCGCAATTTTGTATGTTTAAGTTTCATCGTAAGTTAATCGACGTAAGATCGGGAATGGAATTATTTTGTGATTATAAGCATCATGCTATTTTAAACAAGTGATGAGTGAATTAGTGAAGGTAAAAAGAGGGTAAGCAAATCGAAAAAATGAATTTCGTCTAAGTTTGATATTTTGGAATAAAATATGGCCCGAGATAAAATACCCGGTATTTATGGACTAGTACCATACAAGGTACCACATGACTATGATAGAGAGGTGTATAAGGTATGCTAGAAATGAGCAATATTTCAAGTAATTTGGGGTGGACAATATAGACGTGTGGTTTATGGATATCTGACAGCAAGTTGCCACCTAATTATAACCTTATGAAGGTGGTGGCAACATTTAGTATTATGTACGGCTTTATGTCATTCTTGTTGAAGAAAGCTAGCTTTAATTCACAATTGATGATAAACCTTGAGAACAACAAAGTAAGGATGAAAGCTTCATTTACTTCATATTCTTGGAATGGAAATTCACGTTTCATACAAACAAAATTGATATCTTGTAGAGATGGCTGATCGTGAGCTCTTTAAAGAGCAAAACAAATTCGTACCAAAAGATTTATAACGTTGGTTGGTTGATATTATAAAACGTGAATTACAAATTCGATTTTTGAATTCTAAATTCAATCCACGAAGGTTTCCAACAAGATAATTATACGGAGTTGTTCTTATTCCAGGTATGTTAAGGCTAAGCTCTTCTTTCATTTGGCATGATCTCGTCATTACATTCATATCCCGAAATTTACGTATATTTTGCTAGTCTCGTAAATTGCGTATATTTTTCTAGTCTTGTAAGTTATAATATTCTCATTATCGGGATTTTATATTCAGTTGAGTATTTACTTCTTCCAGTCAAGAGAGCAGAAAAGTTACATATATACAGTAGTAAAAGTATTTTCATTACCATCGAGCTATATTCGATGGGCAGGCCCCAATTGGGCAACCTTTGATTAGATGGTAAGTTATATACCGAGCCTACTATGGTCGAGCGCTTATAAACGCACCCAGTTGGTCGACATACAGAGCCTAGTATGGGCGAGCGCTTATGAGCGAGCCTACTACGGCATAGAAGATATATATGAGCGAGCCTACTATGGAAGAGTAGATATATATATGTATACCGAGCCTTATAGGGTCGGACAACTATTTTACTTACTATATTGAGATAGTTGAGTTAGTATCAGTAGGTAAGCTTATCTTCAGATTATCTTTGACTTCCAACTACTTGTAGTTATTATATTCTCAGTTCAGTTTCAGCTTTTAGTATACTGCTTTACATACTCAGTACATTTTTTCGTACTGACGTCCCTTTTCTGGTGGCGCTGCAATTCATGCGTGTAGGTTTAGACAGACAGACGGGTAGACTTCCTCATCAAATGTTTTTCGAGTTCAGCTTGATCGGTAAGCTCCATGCCTTTCGTAGTTGCCGGGTCTAGAGATTTATGCATATCTTGTGTATATATGTATATATGTTATGAATAGGTCAGGGAGTTGTCCCGATCACAATATGTCCATCAGTAAAGGCTTGTAGACATATCCTGTTAGTTAGTGTAGTATGTTGGGCTTCCAGGCCTTGTATGTATATTTGGTTGGTTTGTCAACTGTAATAATATTATGACGGCCTTGTCAAACCAATTTTATATTGACATTTAGTCAGCATTCACAGTCGTCTTACAATGTGGCCTATGGCCAAAGTATGGCATCATATGTTCAGAGCCCCTTAATTGCAAGTTGGTACGCAAGGATAGGTAAGGAACTAGGTGTCGGTCTTGCCACCCAAGTTCGGGGCGTGACAAAGTGGTATCAGAGCAGTTCTGTCCTAGGGAGTCTACAAGCTGTGTCTAGTAGAGTCTTGTTTATGGGTGTGTCGTGCACCACAATTATAAGCAGGAGGCTACAAGGCATTTAGGATTCTCACTCTTTATTCTTACTCAAGATCGTGTGGTAGAGCTCACTTATAAGAATTCAAGTCCCGAACTTCTATAAGACGATGCCTATATCCGAAAAGAAGATTGGGAAGAGAGATAGTTGTGGCAGAGCTGTGTTGGAGGAATTGGATTTTTGTATGATGCCTATGATAAATAAATATGAGGTCTTTAGCAGATCATGGGTGTACTGAAAGGTGTAATCTTCCTGATAAGAAGCCTTAAGGCAAGAATGCCTATCGCCCTTTATGGTGAAAGACAATGAGAGATTAAAAAGATAAATACAAGTTTCAACAAGCAAAAGAAGCAAGATGAAGAAGGGTACGAGGCGCCCAGTTAATAGCATTTATAATTGAGGCAGAAGAACATAAGATTTTTTTTTGCGTTATATTCTTTAGTAACAGAGGTATGTACAATTGGTGACACCCATTTCAGTTATGCCCTGTGGGGACTAACAGGTATAGTTAAGAGAAGGATGGGATATCAAGATCTGGCTGGGGTTAAAATAACCCAAATTGGTAAATAAATTACTTTCATTTGTTGGCATTTCCAAAGGGTATTACAAATGTGCCAATAGGTCTTCTTGTGAGACACCCAGATGGTGCACCCTAGAATATTACGATTAGATGTGAATATTAGCATTCAGAAGATAGGTAGTGAAAGCCTAGATGGGATAAATATTACCTTAAGTATGGCTCTTATCCCTAGTATAGCGAGGATGTTGATCAACCTAAAGAGCCATTGGATGGAGCAAAGGGAAGCTAAAAGTGAAAGAAGGTTGTATTGATGTTTTCACAAAAAAGGATATGCAGAAATATTAGTTGAGTAATGAGAAGAGAGATAAGGAAGCATTATGAATAAGGTGTGATACATGGATAAAAACGGTAGAGTGTTACATAACCTATAGTCCAATAAAGGAAGAGACGAAAGGTGATGGGCCTTAAGACAACAAAAGAATATAGGTCATAAGGTTGTATCCCCATTTCGAGAAACAAGTCCGTGACTCCAACGTGACTACCAGAGGGGAGAGTTAATCCCCAGAGTAATAGAAATCAGTATGGGCTGCTACACAAGATAAACTAAATATGAATTAGAGACCGAGTAAATTCGTAATAGTCAGCATCATAAGAATTTCAGATCGCATTCCGGAAATAATAGGATGGACAACAGAAGAAGGTTCATGAGGAATTTAGAGAATGGTCAATCAGGAAGACGCTTCCCTAAAGCAAGCAATGTTAGCAAAGTTAAGTTTAATGGACTATATGTACCAGTTACATTAAGTGTCACCCTCGCGAGTAAGGGTATTTGTCATCCTTGGTATAGAAGGATTGCCGCAAGGCGAGTAAGGATCATTGATGTTAGGAAACGATGCCAAAGATGAAGAGGTAAAATATCTATAAGTAGATCCTCATAGCTTCAACTCTTAGTACACCCCTAAAGGGGGGGGGGATATGGAGTGATGTCGCAATAAGTCAAAATAAAGGGGTTCTAGTGACTGTGGAATGGTAAAGGAAGAATGCGATAAATGAAAAAGGAATGAGATGGAACTTATCCAAATCTTACAGACACGCTACGATTCAAGAATATTGTGCAAGCACGACGTCAAGGAAAGGAAGTAAAGGTTCCTGCCCGAGCTGTTATTAATAAATAAGGAGCCAGTGAGAGACGTAAGTTAAGACAAACAAAATAACCCAAGAAAAATTACGAGGAATATTGATATGAGGATGGGCCAACGAGTAGTTAGTAATTGGTCATGAAGATCCTAGTTATGGCTAAACAGGAGGTTACAGACAAGTCATCAGATCGTGTGAGAAAAACATAGTAGGACTCAACATGGAGAGTTTAGCCTCGAAGAATACCATTATAATACTTAATAAATATTCAAACAAGAGTTGGGGTAGTTAAAGATACCGTATGAGTGTTATGAGGATAAAAGAAAGTGCCACTGGGAAGGCAGTCAAAATATCAGTTCAGAAGCAACCATACAAGCACAAGGGCATGGAAGTAAGCAACTACGGATGATTATAGGCAAGTAAGGACATCAAAAAGGTCCGTAATAAGCTCACAGATTTACGAGAGTCAAGGGTTCTCCCTAAGTACTACAATGAAAGACTAGCGAAGGATATAAGAAAGAAGACTTCAATCTAAGCACAACGACCTAAAGAGGAAATGGTCGTGTAACAACAAGCTCGCAATAACATTGTAAGCATTCCAAAGGAAAGTGGCACCTACCGTGGCTAATGAATATGAAGTAAGAATTAAAAGTAATATTCGCGATCATATGAGTTGTATGAAAACTCTAGCAAGTGTGGGCACTAAGATAAGCTAAGTATGGACGCAACAAGAGGCATAAAAACTAGGAAAAGTAATTGCACACGTTTAAAGAAAGCTAAGATGGAATGAAAGGAATTATTCGATCAATGATCCATAGTTAGTACATTATGTATACACACAAGATTTTGGAGCATTATATTTGTTGACAATCATACACCCATAGAAGACTCCGGTATAAGTTAAAAAGAAGAATTGAGCCCAGGGCATAGACAAAGGATTGAATTGTTAGAAGATTGTATCATGGATATTCCATAACACCCATGAAAGGTTAAGGTAATGACTGATACCATGAGCCACATATCGAAAGATAGATTAAGCCTACATAAAGGCTGATCGAAAGGAAGAGGAAGCTAAATAATTACATTACCCAAGTAAATCAAGAGTCTGATAATTGGACCTAGAAAAAATTATAGAAGTTGTGCTTGAGAACATGACAGAATAACTCTTAATATCAAATGTTCAAGAGAAATAACACAACAACTATAATCTATAATAACTCTACAAGGAAGCTAGTTAGAAGAAGTACCAACCTCATTAGAAGTCAGTATGAAGCTCCCATCAGATTGTATATGCAGCAGAGGTGCGAGTATTATAATAGAGCTTCAAGTTATGGACGTGAATTATACCTATTTGGAACGAAGGTCATGAAAGAGATAGAAGATACGATGCAAAATTCTAAGGTAAGTAAGGTAAAGGTGAACAACGTACTAGATACTCAAAGGCAGAAGATCGTAAATAATCCATACTTTGGATAGAAGCCTATTAGCGCGAGGATCCAATAGAAGGGAATGATAGCAGCATCGTCAGTAGCATATCTTCCAGCCTATGGTCTAGGCATCGAAAAGCCTGATTATGAGAGTAAAGTATAGTTAGAGACGATGTGATGTCTCACTTGATGTTCCAAAACAACATAAGGAAATCTATGGTGCATTCAAGTTGAAGGAAGGATGCAGAAAGTTTATAAATGGGTTTGTATAGGTCGCAAGCTAATGGTAGATCGACAAAGTTTTAAGGAAACATAAGTAAGGATGAGCAAAGGGAAGTGAAAAAGTGACGAGAATGGATAAGCTTTTAGGATTAAGCCCATGAAAACAAGAAGAGCAAACAATTTCTCTATATTATATAAAGCTCACTATAGCCTTAACGAACTCAAAGGAGCACTAAAGTATTCGTAAGAGCTATGGTCTATGAGAATGATAAGTGCATCAGTCAACATTCGAGGACGAATGTTCCAAAGGAGGGAATGATGTTACATCCCGCATTTTTGTATGTTTAAGTTTTGTCGTAAGTTAATCGACGTAAGATCGGGAATGGAATTATTTTGTGATCATAAGCATAATGCTATTTTAAACAAGTGATGAGTAAATTGGTGAAGGTGAAAAGAGGGTAAGCAAATTGGAAAAAATGAATTTTGTCTAAGTTTGATATTTTGGAATAACATATGGCCCAAGCTAAAATACCCGGTATTTATGGACTAGTACCATACAAGGTACCACATGGCCATGCTAGAGAGGTGTATAAAGTATGCTAAAAATGAGCAATATTTCAAGTATTTTGGGGTAACTCTTAATTATGCGGGTAATTGGTTAATTACGGAGTAGCAGGGTATTACCTAATAAATTAAGTGTGAATTGGATAAGTGTTTGGGGTGGGGGGGGGGACAATATAGACGTATGGTTTATGGATATTTGACAGCAAGTTTCCACCTAATTATAACCTTAAGAAGGTGGTGGCAACATTTAGTATTATGCACGACTTTATGTCATTCTTGTTGAAGAAAGCTAGCTTTAATTCAGAAATGATGATAAACCTTGAGAGCAACAAAGTACGGATGAAAGCTTCACTTACTTCACATTCTTGGAATGGAAATTCACGTTTCATACCAACAAAATTGATATCTTGTAGAGATGGTTGATCGTGAGCTCTTTAAAGAGCAAAACAAATTCGTACCAAAAGATTTATAACGTTGGTTGGTTGATATTATAAAGCGTGAATTGCAAATTCGATTTTTGGGTTCTAAATTCAATCCACGAAGGTTTCAAACAGGATAATTATACGGAGTTGTTCCTATTCCAGGTATGTTAAGGCTATGCTCTTCTTTCATTTGGCATGATCTCATCATTACATTCATATCCGAAATTTACGTATATTTTGCTAGTCTTGCAAATTGCGTATATTTTTCTAGTCTTGTAAGTTATAATATTCTCCTTACCGGGATTTTATATTCATTTGAGTATTTACTTCTTCTAGTCAAGAGAGTAGAGAAGTTACATATATACAGTATTAAAAGTATTTTCATTACCATCGAGCTATAATCGATGGGCAGGCCCCTATTGGGCACCCTCTGATCAGATGGTAAGTTATATACCGAGCCTACTGTGGCCGAGCGCTTATAAGCAAACCCAATTGGTCGAGATACAGAGCGTAGTATGTCCGAGCGCTTATGAGCGAACCTACTATGACAGAGCAAATATATATATGTATACCGAGCCTTATAGGGCCGGACATCTATTTTACTTACTATATTGAGATAGTTGAGTCAGTATCAGTAGGTAAGTTTATCTTCAGATTATCTTTGACTTCCAGCTACTTGCAATTATTATATTATCAGTTCAGTTTCAGCTTTCAGTATACTACCTTACATACTCAGTACATTATTTCGTACTGACGTCCTTTTTCTGGGGGCGCTGCATTTCATGCGTGCAGGTTCAGACAGATAGACGGGTAGACTTCCTCATCTAGTGTTTTTCGAGTTCAGCTTGATCGGTAAGCTCCATGCCTTTCGGGGTTGCCAGGTCTAGAGCTTTATGTATCTTGTGTATATATGTATATATGTTATAAATAGGTGAGGGAGTTGTCCCGATCACAGTATGTCCATCAGTAGAGGCTTGTAGACATATCCTGTCAATTAGTGTAGTATGTTGGGCTTCCAGGCCTTGTATGTATATTTGGTTGGTTTGTCAACTGTAATAATTATGACGGCCTTGTCGGCCCAGTTTTATGTTAACATTTAGTCAGCATTCGCAGTCGTCTTACAATGTGGCCCATGGCCAAAGTATGACATCATATGTTCAGAGCCCCTTAGTTGCAAGTTGGTACGCAAGGATAGGTGAGGCACTAGGTGTCGGTCTCTCCACCCATGTTCGGGGCGTGACAATAGGCCTCTCCGATGCTGGTAAATAAGCCAAACTCCCTAAACTCTCTGCCTAGATACTCAAAGTAACGGCCACCATATTGGCCTTGCCCGGGTGATACAGAATAGTGATATCATAGTCCTTTAGCAACTCTAACCACCTCCTCTGGTGCAAATTTAGATCCTTTTGCTTGAACAAGTGCTGCAAGCTCCGATGGTCAGTATAAATCTCACAAGGCACACCGTATAAGTAATGGCGCCAAATCTCAGGGCGTGAACAATGGCAGCTAACTTAAGGTCGTGAACAAGGTAGTTCTTCTCATGTATCTTCAACTGTCTGGACGTGTAGGCAATCACCCTACCGTCCTGGATCAGCACCCTCCAAGGTCAACCCTCGAGGCATCACAATAGACCGTATAAGACCCCGAACCTGTAGGTAGTATCAAAATTGGGGCTGTGGTCAAAGCTGTCTTGAGCTTCTGAAAGCTCGCCTCACACTCCTCCATCCACTTAAACGGAGCACCCTTCTGGGTCAACCTGGTCATAGGGGCTGCAATCGATGAAAATCTCTCCACAAAACGACGGTAGTAGCCCTCCAAACCAAGGAAATTGCAGATCTCGGTTGCTGAGGATGGTCTGGGCCAACTCTGCACGACCTCTATCTTCTTCGGATCCACCTGAATACCCTCACTCCATACCACGTGGCCTAAGAATGCCACTGAATCCAACCAAAACTCACATTTCGTGAATTTAGCATATAGCTTCTTCTCTCTCAAAGTCTGAAGCACGGTCCTCAGGTCCTTCTCATGACTTTCCCGACTCCGGGAATACACCAGAATATTATCAATAAAGACAATGACGAATGAGTCAAGATACGGTCGTAACACATTGTGCATCAGATGCATAAAGGCTACTGGGCATTGGTCAGCCCAAATGACATGACAAGGAACTCGTAATGGCCATACAGAGTCCTGAAAGCAGTCTTCGGGATATCGGGCTCCTGAATCTTCAACTGATAGTAACCTAAGCGCAAATTAATCTTAGAAAACACCCGTACGCCCTGAAGGTGGTGTTGATATCCAATGTTTCTCCATATATATTTTATATATACCAAAAATACTTCCCAAATAATGTATATGTGCATATATGAGCACACCCATGAGTTTTGGTATTTTAATAATTTTTAAACCAAATTATCGCCTATTTTTATATCACAAATTATCAAAATTATTCCCAAAAAATTATCTTTTGGTGAATAAATTATTGTATCCTCACATATACATTAAAATTTAATTAATATGATTTTTCCATATTTTTACAAATTTATTTGGCATTTGTAAAGCTAAATTGTATATAATTGCAATTATAGCCTATTTTGCAATTAATTATGTTTTACAACTATAAAATTATTTCTGATATTTTTAGAATAATATTTATATGTTATTAATTAGTTATATGTTTTAAATTTTACTTTTTAGATTGTTTTTAGATATTTTTATAAAATAAATTGGAGAAATTGGCTATTTAAAAGTTGGCCAGATTTTATATAAATCCTAGCCAAAATTGTGCCCCTATTCAGCCCAATTAGAACCTAAATTTAAACCCAATCAAACAACCCATACCCATTTGATTTTACCCGACCCAACATTGGTTCAATCTGAACTGTTGATCAAATTAGATCAACGGTCCAGATCAAATTGCCTTAATTAAATCCTAAGGCTACCCCCCGACCCCTCATTTCTCGGAGACCGGTCTCTATCTCTATCTCACTCTCTCTCTAACCTATGCTCTCCCCTCTCTCTAGAACCTTGTGGTTCCCTCCTCCTTCTCCGACGAGCTTTATCGCCTCTCCGGCCATGCTCCGTCCTCACTTCTCTCGACCTCTAGCCACCATGGATCCTGTATCGTTTCTTCTCTCCAAGGTTTGAAACCCTAGAAGCCTCCACCATGAAGATGGTCGCTGAAGCCTCGTCGGGGGTCCGATTCCGGCCTTTCTCCGATGATTTTGGTTCGGTGATGCTAAAGACACCATTACCTTTGAGCTTCACGGCCTGGTTTCTCTTACCCCTCTCACTGGTTTCTTATGAAACCCTAATCTTAACCCAAACCCCTCAAATCTCTGATTTTTTAACGATTTTAACTTGTACCTTTATGTTTTGCACTATTTTCTATTCGATCTTTATGATTACTCCAGTTTTAAACGATTTTGTTCCCTTTTTGAAACTAGGGCTTCTGACCCCTTTTCGAAATCACTTTATTTTTTGATTTTGAGTACTAATTTGTGATTCTCAGTACTATTTTCTAAACATTTTGCTTAAGTCTGATGAAACCCTAACTTTGTCTGTTTGTGTTTGCATTATTTATTTGTCTTGTGTTCTTCTAAGTTCTTCTCCGAGTTCTATGCTCCTTGCTTTGATTTTGTTGTCAGTGTTTCACTCCCCTACCATTCTGTGTTCTTCACTTAAAGTTTCTCTTATTGCTTGCATGGTGATTTTTATACTGATTCTTCGAACCCTCTTTGAGACTGTGATACTTGCTTTCAAATGGTGATTCCGCGTATTTTCCTATAGTTTGAATTTCTTCCTTAATTTATGGGATACTTTCCTCAATTAATACTGATTTCCTAAGGTTTTCAATCTTGATCATTATTTTGAAAACTATTCTTTCAGAATTACGATGATATTTTGCCTTATATATGTATACCAATTTGTTGATTGATTTGCCTGACCTATTTCCTTAATTAGATGGTCATGTATTTAGTCCTTATTGCATGCTTTATGCTACTATGTTTCCTTATGTGATTATACCTTACTTTGTGATTTCTTTCCTTTCAAATGACTGATTATTACCGTTTGATTCGGGATCCCTTAATTAAAAAGCAGTCCAACTACTGACTGGATTGTGATTGATACCAGTCCCTTAATTAAGGGACTGGTGCCTTGTTTGTTTACTCATATTCAGTACTATAAGTACCCCTCCCCCATTCTCTTGGGAAGACATCAACAAACATATTGCATATCACTTACACTCAATGTTCTGAACTCTCTCTCTTTTCACACCAACATCTCTGTGCTCTTTGTTTCTATACAATAGTCTCTCACTTTTCCTGTTGAATGCTAATCACTCAATTGGCTGCAAGCCAAAGTTGAGTAATCTTGGTCACTTTCACTTTGCTGGTTGCTATTGTGTTGTTTGCTTTGGGTCTGCCTGCTGCTCCATTCTTGTATACTGCTGCTCACTTCCTCCATACTATTGCTCTGCTCTCTACTTCTCTTTGCACACTACTGCTCACTTCTCTGTGTCCTATTGTTCATTACTGCTCTGTGTTACATCAGCTTTAACTGGTATGTTTTCTATTTAAGTCACAGCCTCCAAAACAATATGCTCTTATTAGTGTTGCACTTCCTCTTGTTTCTTGTGTCCTTCTACTTATGGTTCTGTTGTTCCTATTGCCATTAGCATGTACTTATGATAATTAGTATGCCTATCCTGACTTGACATGTTCACTACCCCCTTTCCTATCCTAATGTATGTTTTCCTCACTATTGTGCACTATTAGCATGTGTCCAGGACCTGCTTGGCTATTCCATAGCCCTAAGACCTCTTCCTGAGGTTGACTCTGTTTGGAGTCTGGTGCAGTAAGAGCTAGGCTATTGATTTGAAGCATGACTGATTACTTCTCTTTGAGGTGTTATACATGTGTGAATGGTTTCCTTGCTTATAAACTATTTGTTCCCTCTCCCTTGCCCTTGTTTGTGTGACTGTGTTTTTTCAAAATTGGTCATCCTAAATTGATTTCAAAGGAACTCTTTCACTCTTCTATTACTGTTTTTCTCAAACTGTCTCAACTGTTTTCCAACTCAACTCCTTCTAATTCTGTCACGATCTCACCACTCTTAGAAATTAGGTTCTGCCCCCTTAGTGTAAGCATTGATTTGGGAGCCTTGAGCACCCACTGAACTTTGATGCACAAGGTTGGCGATTCCACACTCACACTTATCAAGGGTGATTTGTTTTGGGTGCCTGGTATTGGCCGGGGTCTCAAGAAACCCCTAGGGAACTTTGCCGCACCCAAACTCTTGGTGAAGGCTGTGAAGCTAGAAAGAAGTGAGGTTGGAGGTCTGGGCCTAGCTGAAGGCTCCCTATAGAGTAGCTTCTTGTCTTATTCTTCATTACTGTAATTTGACTGCTTAAGTTGTAATGGTTTATAAAGACTATGGGGGTTTATAGTGAAATTAGGAGGGATATGTATGTTTAGTTAAGAGTATGGGTAGAAAACATGACTATAGGATTTTACTTATTTGTGCAATAGAAACCATGTATAGGACATGCATCTCATATATAGAAATCCTGCTCCTAGGTCTCTTTACTTTCAGCTTGTCATTTTATGATCAAAATCAGCTAATAACAAATTACTGCATTCAGATACCATGCTTTAGGATTCTTATATGCATTAGAAATCATGTACTTAGGGATTTATTTGCAATTGTTGAACGCTTCGTTAGTATATTCTGCCTAATAACGCTAGCCTAGTTAACTGTAAAGCTGGAAACAAGCATGTACGTCCACCTTTCTCTTAGGGTTAAAACAACGCCTAGGTAAGCCTTAGGCCGGATAAAATTGATTAATCTCCTTGAGTCATGCTTAAGTTATCCCATCCCTTTAAACTGTCCGAATTTGTTTTGCTACTCTAAGGTCCGTTTGAGTTTTCTACGAAACTTCCGTCCTGCTTTTAATCACATTTGTGCAAATATGTTTTCTGCTAAAATTGCCTTTCCAGTCCGTAACTGTATCTTAAACTTATCTGAATACTATATCTTCTGTAATTTTCCAAAACTATAGTCCAAACCTAATATATTTACCACTCTCTTTCACACTTCTACAATATGGAAATATTTTACGTCTGTTCTCTCCTGTCCGAAAATTATTTTAATATATACTCACGATTGTGTTAACAAATGTTTTCTCCCGATTCCTAAACTGTTACGCATCTACTGCCTTTTCTCAAGTTCTAAATGTTTTCGTCCAACTCTTTTCTGCAATTCTGTTTAAAACTTTTCATCTTCTATTTTAAACCTATTTCTGACACTCCAACTTTTAAAATTCTCCCTTCCTTAGACTTAAGATGTAATTGAGACGTGCTAATTATGTGTTTAACCGTGGAGGGATATTTGAGCCTTTTATATGCCTTTGTGTGATCTTTTATATGAAGTCCTACTTGTTTTGTATGTCGCTTAGTATTTTGGCCTTTAAACTTAAGGGTTCAACCTAGACCTCACCTCATAGGAATAGCGGTCCTAAATACCCTCTAGGACCTATAGGACGGGACGGGTAATAGCACGCACTAAGCACTCGTGACCAATACACATGCTTAAAATAACCTCTACGGGGTGGGAAGGGTAGAATATGGAGATGATGACCGGTGCGCTAATATCTTGTGTGAGAATGATTGCTGGGTATTGCACCGAAGTGATCCATATTATAGTTAAACCTAGGACCCTTTTCTTTTCTTTTCCTTCATTTAAATTAACGTTTTCCTCAAACTAAGCTTTCCTTTTTTCCAAAAAAAAAATCACTTGTGTCTTTCTTCTTTCAAAATTGTCAACTTGTTTATATTTCTTATTTGGAAACTTTGCTTGTCTACTCCTACTCTTCTTAAAGTCACAATTAAGAATAGCCGGGAACAACACTAGTGGATCTTGAGAGGTGCCTAACACCTTCCCCTCGAGATAATCTCAAGCCCTTACCCTAACTCTGGTTTTTTTCCAAAAAATCTTCTTATTTTCTCTAAAAGTGTCCTAATGCACTATAATCATTAGGTGGAAACTATTCAAATTCCATAACCTGATTCCTCAAAAGGGAATAAGTGTTGTTTTTCCCATAATGTCGCAAACCCGATTTCGCCTTCTTTTAGGAGGGAAAAAGGGGGCGTCGACAGCATGACAACTCTGCTGGGGAAACCTTTAAGGCTCTTACCATTACGTGCTTTGTGACTTTATTGCTTCCTTAATTGCATTTACCTTCTGTCTTTAATTATTTCATCAAAATACTAACT
This sequence comes from Nicotiana sylvestris, assembly GCF_000393655.2. Classification (NCBI taxonomy): domain Eukaryota; kingdom Viridiplantae; phylum Streptophyta; class Magnoliopsida; order Solanales; family Solanaceae; genus Nicotiana; species Nicotiana sylvestris. Next base: position 155,810,954 of record NC_091066.1, read on the forward strand.
TGGCTCTTCATGTTTTTCTTTCCTTTTAATTTCTTCTTTTACTGCCTTATTATTTCAATTCTGTTGTAATTACTGAGCATTTATTGTAATCTTTACTTTATGAACGTGAAAATACATGCAATTTGTCTCATTATTATAACTGCATTCCTCAACATCATATTCCACTCGTGCCAAAACAAATCCTATAGCAACGCTTATAATAAGTGGTTGCGCCCTTCCGATATTATAAACCCCCTAAATATGGCAAAGACATATTTGCGGTAAAACTAGTCGATCAACAGTGTAGCCGACTGTTCCGCGCCTTTACCTCTTGAGTTGTCCGCTCAAGGGTACCTTGTCTAGCACTTCAAAAAGTAGAAACCATATTCTCTTGAAACTGTTCATGCATCATGGTCAAACCTAGTCGAGTCAGTTATGTTGTCCGCATAATGACTCATTAAGATAGCCTTGTCCAAAGTCCATCGGGTTTCCCTGAACCCAAACGGACACCTACATGTTCTGTGCATTCATTTGGAGAACTAAATGCTTTTTATGCTGATTATTGGTATTAAATAGTCGAGTCCGGTGGGGGTGAGGTCTTAACCCTTTTGTTTTGTAGAAAATGAATGACAAAGTTCCTGACTTCGGTATGGTAAACATGCCTTCACTCTTGCAGACTTGGTGGAGAAACCTCCCATCGAGCAACCAAATCAACGAGTGGAAGGAGAGAGTCACCAAGGCTAGTAAGAAGATAGAATACCTGGAGTACAACTTGCTGGAATTGGAAGGGAAAGTGAGGAAAAGAGTCATCGACTGTCAAAATGTTAAGGAAGGCAAAGGAGAACGTCTGGCGATAGCATTTTTACTGGAAAATCTGCTCGAGCTGGAGGACATGATCAACGAGAACATTCAACCTGAAGAAGGTCCTTCTGGGGCCAAGTAGTTAGGAGTCTTTCTTTTCGCTTTTAATGTAATAAGGCCAATAGCCATTAGCGACATTTTTACTTTCCGCTATTTTAGTGTTGTTTTGGGATTCGTCTTATTTTTATCAGTAAAATGAGGCATTTAGCATTATAAGTTCTCGAAGTTAATTTGTCGTTAGGCCTACCTCAGGCACAATGAGGCACCCAAATTAGGACGCTATTTATATTCTTGCACAATGTGTTTAAATATTGCAACATTTTCTTCTCATAACCCGCACTAACTTCTTACCTTTTGTTTTTCTTTTATTTTTTATTCCCCTCCCCAAAGGTTAGTTTGTGCATTCTGGCACCATCAGCATACTCAACAAGATCCAAGGGTCCTCCACCTCCTCCTCCTTCGAGTCCTACCAGAAACAGGAACAAAGGCAAAATGGGAGATGCAAGCGCTAGAAAGGAACTTGAGGAAACTTCTCAGAATGTTGCAATCTCCAAGGAGACTGCTGCTCATCTGGAGCAAACTTTGCTAAGATTCCGAGAGGAATTGGATCAAGTTAGAAACCTGGCAAGCCTGTCAATCACTCTTTCCGCTCCTGATGTTAACACCCAGAACCCCGCACCTCCACAAAACACCCCACAACCTTCGATGCGACCCACTCATAATACTCCACTGCTCATTTCTGAACCACAAAACACCACAAAAGACCATAACACTCCTATCTTTGTGTACACTATGCCACACTACAGTCAGCCAATCACAAGTGTAGCCGAGTCAGATGACAGGAGTTCCCTCATTCAGAATTTGGTCGCTGAGATCAAAAAGTTGACTAGCCGGGTTCAAGGTTTCGAAGGTAACAAAGGTGTCGAAGGGTTGAATTACGAAGATCTCTGTGTTCAGCCAGATGTTGAGCTCCCGGAGGGGTACAAACCCCCCAAGTTCGAGATGTTCGATGGTACAGGTGATCCCAAGGTCCACTTGAGAATGTATTGTGAGAAGTTGGTAGGAGTCGGAAGGGACGAGAAAATACGCATGAAGCTGTTCATGAGGAGTTTGAAGGGTGATGCTTTATCATGGTATATTAGCCAGGATGTAAAGAAATGGACTAGTTGGGCGAACATGGCGTCTGACTTTATGGACCGGTTTAGGTTCAACACTGAGAATGCACCAGATGTGTTCTATATCCAGAATCTCAAGAAGAAGCCCACAGAGACCTTTCGCGAATATGCTACTCGTTGGAGGTCAGAAGCTGCTAAGGTCAGACCGGCCTTGGAGGAAGAACAAATGAACAGGTTTTTCATCCGGGCTCAGGACCCGCAATACTACGAGAGGTTGATGTTGATAGAGGGTCAAAAGTTCTCCGACATCATCAAGTTAGGAGAAAGGATTGAAGAAGGCATAAAAAACGGTATGGTCACTAACCTCGAGACATTGCAAGCTACCAATAAGGCTTTACAGTCTGGTGGCTCGTCGAAGAAAAAGGATGTAAATTCCGTAATGGTTGCGCAAAGGAACAATTACCCTATGAAGTACCAAACCTATCCCTCAGCTTCACTCACATATCAACCTACCCTAAACTACCAAGCACCATCACCCACTTACCAAATTCCACCACCTGCTTACCAATCACCTCTACCACCTACGTATCAACCACTTCACCCAGATATTCTCAACCCACACCCGTATACCAAGCATACAACTCCCAACCTTCTCACTACCCATCACCTCCCACTCGCCACAATTTCCCTAGACCTAGACCCAATTTTGACTGTAGACCTCCCAGACAATATACAGTCATCGCTGAGCCAATTAACCAACTCTATGAAAAACTCAAAGCAGCCGGTTATGTCACCCCCATCCCAGCCGTAACTCTAGAAAATCCCTCCCAATGGGTCAACCCAAACAAGACTTGCGCATACCATTATGGGATGAAAGGCCATACCATCGACGAGTGCTGCTCGTTGAAAGATAAGATTCAGACTCTGATTGATAACAAGGTTATTGTAGCAAAGGAGCCCGCTCCCAATGTCCGCAACAACCCTCTGCCTGACCACAAGGGCTGGGGCATCCATATGATTGAGATTGAAGACGATTGGGACCCCAAGGGGTCAATCAGTTTGATAGTTGAAGGAGACGAACCTAGGAAGCCAGCAGTTACTCTTAATGCCATTGTTGTTCATATTCAGCCCTCTAAGGGTGATGTGGTAAATGTGTCCATACCGCTCGAGTTTGAAGCACCTTCCACAAAGGCGCCAAAACCGATTGGGGTTGAGTTCAGAATTCCAAAGGCGCCTACACCTTTCGAAGTTACTGTGTTACCTCCCAAGGTGCCTATTCCGGTCTCCATGATAGACGCGACCCCGTTCAAGACAAATGCTATACCTTGGGATTACACCGCTGAGGTTAGAAGGAAATGAAAGACATATACCGGGGAAGCAATTGCCGCACAGGGCATGACTAGGACAGGCAGGGTATACACCCCGGAGCACTTGGCTGAGTCCAGCAAGCAAGCCTCCTGGTGGGTTGTTGAAACCGGACCCGATGACCTTTGGAGGAAGGTACATGCCAAAGAGTACTCAGTCGTCGAGTAACTGAACAAAACGCCAGCACAGATTTCTATTCTGGCTCTTCTACAAAGCTCTGAGGCACATAAAAATGCCTTAATGAAAATACTGAGTGAAGCTTATGTTCCCAGCAACATAACAGGAGGCGAAATGGCAAACATGGTGAGGCAGGTACTGGAAAGCCACAAGATCACCTTCCATGAGGACGAATTACCACCAGAAGGGCTTGGTCACAACAAATCATTGCATATCACTGCGCAATGCGAGGATCACTTTATCACCAGAATTTTAGTCGACGGGGGATCCAGCCTCAACATTTGTCCATTGATAACTCTCAGGACATTGGGTAAGGGATTGCATGAGGTCAAAGACGGGGCTATCGGTGTCAAATCTTTTGATGGATCTCAGAGGTCCACCATTGGAGAAATTAGCCTATGCCTACAGATGGGACCCACCTGGTTTGATATGAGTTCCAAGTCATTAACGTACCAGCATCTTACAATTTGTTGCTGGGACGAGCCTGGATCCACGCCGCTGGGGCTATAGCATCAACTTTGCATCAAGCTATAAAATTTGAATGGAATCATGAGGAAGTAATCATTCATGGCGACGGTAGCAACCCTATATACAGTCGCCAAACCATTACGATGATCGGAGGCAGAAGAAGGATATGAGGAGAAACGTACCACCATATAGAGAGGGTCAATGCTGTAGACAAAGACAAGTGGTGGGATAACAAGATCGAAAGCATCCTGAATTGGAGCGGGTATGAACCCGGAAAAGGACTTGGCAAGAACCTGTAGGGTATCACCAAACCTATCAAGTTGAAGAAGCACAGTACCACTTTTGGCCTAGGGTATGAGTACACTTGGGAGGAGTTCAACCACTGGTTACCTCCATGGCACGAACCATACTATCCGCTATAGCACCCTATACCTCAGTTGGAGTAAACTTTTTAGCCAGCCAACACTTTGTACGGATCAGAGGAAGATGAGGCACTAGCAGCAATAAAGAACCTGTTTCTGGAAGATGATATGGATTGTTGTGTTATCTTCGAGGAGGAAGGCCCTTCCATTCAAGCCGTGAACTGAGGGGAACGTGTCACCAATTGGTCAGTCAGGACCACCAATGCCCGGAAAGCTTCGGGCATTACTATTACATATCTTGATGATGAACTGATGAATGTAACTTGCAACGAGGCAATGCAACAAACGGATATAGACTCCGAAGAGGATGATATACCAGAAGAGGTCGTTAGAGGAGTTGAGAATTTGGAAAATATGCCTAAGTCTAATTTAGATGAAACTGAGGTTGTTATTCTGGGAGATGCAGAGAATGTCAAAGAAATGCGCATCAGTGTTCACTTGTCACCATCAGATAGGAGAAGATATTGCAGAATCCTATGATGGTTGGAGGTTGTTTTTCGAGGGAGCTGCAAATTTCAAAGGAGTTGGCATAGGAGCAGTCCTGGTATCAGAAACCGGTCAGCATTATCCGGTATCCGCCAAGCTCAAGTTCCCATGCACCAACAACATAGCTGAATATGAAGCCTGCATTCTAGGGATTAAACTGACCATTGATATAAACATTCAGGAGTTACTAATAATTGGAGACTCGGACCTACGCATACATCAGGTTTGAGAAGAATGGGCAACCAAGAATCCCAAGATACTCCCTTATCTGCATCACATACAGGAATTGAGAAAGAGGTTCAGAAAGACGGAATTCCAGCATGTTCCCAGGGTACAGAATGAGTTCGCCGATGCACTTACCACTTTGTCATCTATGATTCAGCATCCAGATACAAATTTTATTGACCTCATCCAGGTCAATATTCATGACCAACCAGCATATTGTGCTCATGTTGAGGAAGAAGCCGACGGGAAACCATGGTTCCACGACATCAAAGAGTATTTTACCACAGGAGAATATCCAGAGCTTGCCAATGCTACCCAGAAACACACGCTTCAGAGACTATCCAATAATTTCTTTCACAGCGGAGGAATCCTGTACAGGAGGACTCCTGATTTGGGTTTACTAAGGTGTGTCGATGCAAGGGAAGCAACCAAGTTATTGGAGGAAGTACATTCAGGGACCTGCGGACCGTACATGAATGGTTTTGTTTTAGCAAAGAAGATACTCCGAGCAGGATATTTCTGGATGACTATGGAAACAGACTGCATCCATTATGTCCGAAAGTGCCATCACTGTCAGATACATGCAGATATGATAAAAATGCCTCCAAACGAGCTTAATGCAACAAGCTCACCATGGCCATTCGCCGCTTAGGGAATGGATGTTATCGGTCCAATCGAGCCTGCCGCGTCAAACGGGCACAGGTTCATCTTGGTAGCAATTGATTATTTTACTAAATGGGTTGAAGCAACATCATACAAAGCAGTTACCAAGAAGATGGTAGCAGATTTCGACCGCGACCGTATTGTTTGTCGGTTCGGAATTCCAGAGTCAATCATCACCGACAACGGTTCCAATCTTAACAATGACGTGGTGAAAACAATGTGTGAGACTTTCAAGATCAGACACAAGAATTCTACGGCTTATAGACCGTAGATGAATGGAGCCGTAGAAGTGGCCAACAAAAATTTCAAGAAGATACTAAGGAAGATGATCGAGAGGCACAAACAATGGCATGAGAAGTTGTCATTCGCCTTATTGGGTTATCGTACCACAGTCCGCACATCAACCGGGGCAACTCCCTACATGCTGGTTTATGGTACAGGGGCGGTCATTCCCGCTGAAGTAGAAATTAGATCATTTAGGATCATACAAGAAGTCGAGTTAGATGATGCAGAATGGGTAAAAGGTCGCTACAAGCAGTTAGCCCTCATAGATGGAAAGAGGATGAATGCAGTCTGTCAAGGTCAGTTATACCAGAACAAAATGACCAAAGCCTTCAACAAGAGAGTTAAACCAAGGAAGTTTAAACCAGGACAGCTGGTGTTGAAGAAGATATTTCCACATCAAGACGAAGCCAAAGGGAAATTCTCTCCCAATTGGCAGGGTCCATACATGGTTCACCGAGTCCTAACCGGAGGATCCCTTATTCTTGCAGAAATGGACGGAGAAGTCTGTCCGAAGCCGATCAACTCAGACGTAGTAAAGAGATACTACATTTGATCGTATGCTTTTCTTTATGATGTTATTTGAACTACGCCTGACCTGATTATCGTTTAAGAGGGGATACGTAGGCAGCTCTATGGGTTCGGTCACATTTTAATAAAAATTCCATTTTCCCTGCTATTGGATCTGGGGAAGAATTTTGAAAAGGATCCTCAAAATTCCGAAGTCAGTTTGTCGGCTTTCGCATCAACATCAACCCAGTAAACTGGGGCAGAATTTTGAGGAGGACCCTCAAAATTCTGGAATCGATCCGCTTTCAGTTATTCAGCATAGCCGTCAGCAGCTCCAGCCCAGTGAACTGGGGTAGAATTTTGAGGAGGACCCTCAAAATTTTGGAGCAAGCAAGGTTGTCGTGTCTTGAACCACGTTGCAGTTGTTGGTTCATCCAAAATAAAATCATTTTTTGTCAAAATATATATACTTACATTACATTTACTGAATCATGCATAAACATCATTTGCATCACCGTCGTTTAGCAATGCTACCCCAATGATACGTAACGTCAGGAGCCAAGGGAGACGAACTAACCTTCCCCTCTACAAAACTCAAGATTTTTCTTTGGATGCAGGAACTCAGATCACAATGCAAAATGCATTCACTCTTCAAAGTCGAAACCCTCAAAACAATCACTCAACTCACAAAGGTCTATTATCTACACCCAACATTCCCCAACAGTCATGATATCGCAACCGCCTATCAGCTAAGAAAATTACTACTATTTGCTCCTTTACATTCCTGCATTGCATAAGGCTACTATTCTGCCTTTCGAGGTTAAGCTCTACCTCCATCTGCATTTTGCATAAGGCTACCTTTCTGCCTTCCGAGGTTAAGCTCTACCTCCATCCTGCATAAGGCTACTTATCTGCCTTTCGAGACTAAGCTCTGTCTCCATCTGTATTCTTGCATAAGGCTACTTATCTTCCTTTCGAGGTTAAGCTCTACCTCCATCCTGCATAAGGTTACTTATCTGCCTTTCGAGACTAAGCTCTGTCTCCATCTGCATTTTTGCATAAGGCTATTTATCTACCTTTCGAGGTTAAGCTCTACCTCCATATTGCATAAGGCTACTTATCGGCCTTTCGAGACTAAGCTCTGTCTCCATCTGCATTTTGCATAAAGCTATTCTCTGCCTTTCCAGGTTAAGCTCTACCTCCACATTGCATAAGGCTACTTATCTTCCTTTCGAGACTAAGCTCTGTCTCTATCTACATTTTTGCATAAGGCTATTTATCTGCCTTTCGAGGTTAAGATCTACCTCCACATTGCATAAGGCTACCTATCTACCTTTTGAGACTAAGCATTGTCTCCGCCCTGCATGGCTGAAATATCGCCACTTTTATTTTTCGACTGGCTGAAACATCGCCACCTTTTGCATTCATTTGGCTGAAAGATTGCCACTCTCTCATGGGCTGAAAGATCGCCAACTTGTTCAAAGGCGTCATAGTTCGGAGGCACCGTCTGCATAGCCCGAGAACACCATTTCATGGCCTGCGAATCTTTACTTTTACGCTCTTCATGGCCCAGGACATCATAGTCCGAGGACGTCATCCTAACCGTCGAAGACAACACTCATGGTCCAACGGGAACTTGCATCACGTTTAAATTACGCAATGTATACGCACATCGCTCACTTGCAGGTACACCGGCTAGCAAATAGCTGTCTCAGCATGAGCGATCCCGCTCCAGTCCTCCGCAACCTGTCCGACTTCAGTATCCTCTCAAATCTGATCATCGCGTCTCGGCATACTCCACCAATGGTTCCTGAACTACATATGGCATGATTCCCATAAAACCAGGGATATGTAGACAGCTCAGAAACCAGAGTACGGTCAAAATTCTTCTACAATCGCCAATTCTGGTCAAAATTGGCCATCTTATCTTTACCCGACAACTCTTTCATCCTCCTCGGGTAAAGAGGGGCAGTTGTTGATATCCAATGTTTCCCCATATATATTTTATATATACCAAAAATACTTCCCAAATAATGTATATGTGCATAAATGAGCACACCTATGAGTTTTGGTATTTTAATGATTTTTAAACCAAATTATTGCCTATTTTTATATCACAAATTATCAAAATTATTCCCAAAAAATTATCTTTTAGTGAATAACTTATTTTATCCTCACATTTACATTAAAATTTAATTAATATAATTTTTCCATATTTTTACGAATTTATTTGGCATTTTTAAAGCTAAATTGTATATACTTGCAATTATAGCCTATTTTGCAATTAACTATGTTTTACAACTATAAAATTATTTCTTATATTTTTATAATAATATTTATATGTTATTAATTAGTTCTATGTTTTCAATTTTGCTTTTCAGATTAGTTTTAGATATTTTTATAAAAAAAATTGGAGACATTGGGTATTTAAAAGTTGGCCAGATTTTATTTAAATCCTAGCCAAATTTGTGCCCCTATTCAACCCAATTTGAACCTAATTTTAAACCCAATCAAACAACCCATACCCATTTGATTTTAGCTGACCCAGCATTGGTTCAATCTGAACCGTTGATCAAATTAGATCAACGGTCCAGATCAAATTGCCTTAATTAAATCCTAAGGCTACCCCCCGACCCCTCATTTCTCGAAGACCGGTCTCTATCTCTATCTCACTCTCTCTCTAACCTATGCTCTCCCCTCTCTCTAGAACCTTGTGGTTCCCTCCTCCTTCTCCGACGAGCTTTATCGCCTCTCCGGCCATGCCCAGTCCTCACTTCTCTCGACCTCTAGCCACCATGGATCCTGTATCGTTGCTTCTCTCCAAGGTTCGAAACCCCAGAAGCCTCCACCATGAAGATGGTCGCTGAAGCCTCGCCGGGGGTCCAATTCCGGCCTTTCTCCAATGATTTTGGTTCGGTGATGCTAAAGACACCATTACCTTTGATCTTCACGGCCTGGTTTCTCTTACCCCTCTCACTGGTTTCTTATGAAACCCTAATCTTAACCCAAACCCCTCAAATCTCTGATTTTTTAACGATTTTAACTTGTACCTTTATGTTTTACACTATTTTCTATTCGATCTTTATGATTACTCCAGCTTTAAACGATTTTGTTCCCTTTTTGAAACTAGGGCTTCTGACTCCTTTTCGAAATCACTTTATTTTTTGATTTTGAGTACTAATTTGTGATTCTCAGTACTATTTTCTAAACATTTTTGCTTAAGTCTGATGAAACCCTAACTTTGTCTGTTTGTGTTTGCATTATTTATTTGTCTTGTGTTCTTCTAAGTTCTTCTCCGAGTTCTATGCTCCTTGCTTTGATTTTGTTGTCAGTGTTTCACTCCCCTACCATTCTGTGTTCTTCACTTAAAGTTTCTCTTATTGCTTGCATGGTGATTTTTATACTGATTCTTCGAACCCTCTTTGAGACTGTGATACTTGCTTTCAAATGGTGATTCCGCGTATTTTCCTATAGTTTGAATTTCTTCCTTAATTTATGGGATACTTTCCTCAATTAATACTGATTTCCTAAGGTTTTCAATCTTGATCATTATTTTGAAAACTATTCTTTCAGAATTACGATGATATTTTGCCTTATATATGTACACCAATTTGTTGATTGATTTGCCTGACCTATTTCCTTAATTAGATGGTCATGTATTTAGTCCTTATTGCATGCTTTATGCTACTCTGTTTCCTTATGTGATTATACATTACTTTTTGATTTCTTTCCTTTCAAATGACTGATTATTACCGTTTGATTTGGGATCCCTTAATTAAAAAGCAGTCCAACTACTGACTGGATTGTGATTGATACCAGTTCCTTAATTAATGGACTGGTGCCTTGTTTGTTTACTCATATTCAGTACTATAAGTACCCCTCCCCCATTCTCTTGGGAAGACATCAACAAACATATTGCATATCACTTACACTCAATGTTCTGAACTCTCTCTCTTTTCACACCAACATCTCTGTGCTCTTTATTTCTATACAATAGCCTCTCACTTTTCCTGTTGAATGCTAATCACTCAATTGGCTGCAAGCCAAAGTTGAGTAATCTTGGTCACTTTCACTTTGCTGGGTGATATTGTGTTGTTTGCTTTGGGTCTGCCTGCTGCTCCATTCTTGTATACTACTGCTCACTTCCTCCATACTATTGCTCTGCTCTCTACTTCTCTTTGCACACTACTGCTCACTTCTCTGTGTCCTATTGTTCACTACTGCTCTGTGTTACATCAGCTTTAACTGATATGTTTTCTATTTAAGTCACAGCCTCCAAAACAATATGCTCTTATTAGTGTTGAACTTCCTCTTGTTTCTTTTGTGCTTCTACTTATGGTTCTGCTGTTCCTATTGCCATTAGCATGTACTTATGATAATTAGTATGCCTATCCTTACTTGACATGTTCACTACCCCCTTTCCTATCCTAATGTATGTTTTCCTCACTATTGTACACTATTAGCATGTGTCCAGGACCTGCTTGGCTATTCCATAGCCCTAAGACCTCTTCCTGAGGTTGACTCTTCTCTTTGAGGTGTTATACATGTTTGAATGGTTTCCTTGCTTATAAACTATTTGTTCCCTCTCCCTTGCCCTTGTTTGTGTGACTGTGTTTTTTCAAAATTGGTCATCCTAAATTGATTTCAAAGGAACTCTTTCACTCTTCTATTACTGTTTTTCTCAAACTGTCTCAACTGTTTTCCAACTCAACTCCTTCTAATTCTGTCACGATCTCACCACTCTTAGAAATTAGGTTCTGCACCCTTAGTGTAAGCATTGCTTTGGGAGCCTTGAGCACCCACTGAACTTTGATGCACAAGGTTGGCGATTCCACACTCACACTTATCAAGGGTGATTTGTTTTGGGTGCCTGGTATTGGCCGGGGTCTCAAGAAACCCCTAGGGAACTTTGCCGCACCCAAACTCTTGGTGAAGGCTGTGAAGCTCGAAAGAAGTGGGGTTGGAGGTCTGGGCCTAGCTGAAGGCTCCCTATAGAGTAGCTTCTTGTCTTATTCTTCATTACTGTAATTTGACTGCTTAAGTTGTAATGGTTTGTAAAGATTATGGGGGTTTATAGTGAAATTGGGAGGGATATGTATGTTTAGTTAAGGGTATGGGTAGAAAACATGACTATAGGATTTTACTTATTTGTGCAATAGAAACCATGTATAGGACATGCATCTCATATATAGAAATCCTGCTCCTAGGTCTCTTTACTTTCAGCTTGTCATTTTATGATCACAATCAGCTAATAACAAATTACTGCATTCAGATACCATGCTTTAGGATTCTTATATGCATTAGAAATCATGTACTTAGGGATTTATTTGCAATTGTTGAACGCTTCGTTAGTATATTCTGCCTAATAACGCCAGCCTAGTTAACTGTAAAGCTGGAAACAAGCATTTACGTCCACCTTTCTCTTAGGGTTAAAACAACGCCTAGGTAAGCCTTAGGCCGGATAAAATTGATTAATCGCCTTGAGTCATGCTTCAGTTATCCCATCCCTTTAAACTGTCCGAATTTGTTTTGCTACTCTAAGGTCCGCTTGATTTTTCTACGAAAACCGTCCTGCTTTTAATCACATCTGTGCAAATATGTTTTCTGCTAAAATTGCCTTTCCAGTCCGGAACTGGACTACTATTTTCTTAAACTTATCTGAATACTATATCTTCTGTAATTTTCCAAAACTATAGTCCAAACCTTATATATTTACCGCTCTCTTTCACACTTCTGCAATCTGGAAATATTTTACGTCTGTTCTCTCATGTCCGAAAACTATTTTAATATATACTCACGAATGTGTTAACAAATGTTTTCTCCTGATTCCTAACTTTTACGCATCTACTGCCTTTTCTCAAGTTCTAAACGTTTTCGTCCAACTCTTTTCTGCAATTCTGTTTAAAACTTTTCATCTTCTATTTTAAACCTATTTCTGACACTCCAACTTTTAAAATTCTTCCTTCCTTAGACTTAAGATGTGATTGAGACGTGCTAATTATGTGTTTAACCGTGGAGGGATATTTGAGCCTTTTATATGCCTTTGTGTGATCTTTTATATGAAGTCCTACTTGTTTTGTATGTCGCTTAGTATTTTGGCCTTTAAACTTAAGGGTTCAACCTAGACCTCACCTCATAGGAATAGCAGTCCTAAATACCCTCTAGGACCTATAGGACGGGACGGGTAATAGCACGCACTAAGCACTCGTGACCAATACACATGCTTAAAATAACCTCTACGGGGTGGGAAGGGTAGAATATGGAGATGATGACCGGTGCACTAATATTTCGTGAGAGAATGATTGCTGGGTATTGCACCGAAGTGATCCATATTATAGTTAAACCTAGGACCCTTTTCTTTGCTTTTCCTTCATTTAAATTAACGTTTTACTCAAACTAAGCTTTCATTTTTTCCAAAAAAAAAAAAAATCACTTGTGTCTTTCTTCTTTCAAAATTGTCAACTTGTTTATATTTCTTATGTGCAAACTTTGCTTGTCTACTCCTACTCTTCTTAAAGTCACAATTAAGCATGGTCGGGAATCACACTAGTGGATCTTGTGGGGTGCCTAACACCTTCCCCTCGAGATAATCTCAAGCCCTTACCCGAACTCTGGTTTTCTTTCAAAAAATCTTCTTCTTTTCTCTAAAAGTGTCCTAATGCACTATAATCATTAGGTGGCGACTCTTCAAATTCCATAACACGATTCCTCAAAAGGGAATAAGAGTTGTTTTGCCCATAATGTCGTAAACCCAATTTCGCCTTCTTTTAGGAGGGAAAAAGGGGGCGTCGATAGCTGGTCAAACATATCATCAATACGAGGCAAAGGATAACGATTCTTCACTATAACCTTGTTCAACTGGCGATAATCAATAAATATACGTATAGACCCATCCCTTTTCTTCACAAATAAGATAAGATCAACCCAGGTGATACACTGGGCCGAATAAAACCCTTATCAAGCAATTCCTGTAACTGATCCTTCAACTCCTTCAACTTAGGAGGAGCCATACGATACGGAGGAATAGAAATGGGCTAAGTGCCAGGCAACAAATCAATGCCAAAATCAATATCTCTATCAGGTGGCATGCTTGGAAGATCAGCTAAAAACACGTAGGGAAAATCCCGTACTACTGGGACTGAATCAACTGAAGGGGTATCAATACTGACATCTTTCACATAAGCTAAATACGTGTCACACCCCTTCTTAATCATACGCTGAGCTTTAAGAAAAGAAATAACTATATTGGGAGTGTTATCTAAAGTACCTCTCCACTCAACACGTGGTACACCTGGCAAAGCCAGCTTCACGATTTTGGCGTGACAATCAAGAATAGCATAATGGGGTGACAACCAGTCCATGCCCAAGATAATATCGAAGTCAACCATACTGAGTAATAATAAATCGACTTTGGTCTCAAAACCACTAAGAGCAACCAAAAACGACCGATAAACGCAGTCCACAACGAGAGAATCTCCCCCAGGAGTAGAAACATAAATAGGGGAACTCAAAGAATCTCGAGGTACATCCAAATGCGGAGCAAAATAAGAAGACACGTAAGAGTAAGTTGAGCCTGGATTGAATAGAACTGATGCATCTCTATGGAAAATCAATATAATACATGTGATGACAGAATCGGAGGCAACGACCTCAGTACGGGTAGGAAGGGAATAGTATCTAGCTTGGCCTCCCCCTATAGGGCGACCTCTACCGCTCTGACCTCCACCTCTAGCTGGCTGAGCAGGTGGGATAACAACTGGAGCTGTAATCATAGCCTAAGAACTCTGCGGGGCACGCTGTGGTTGAGAAGTCTGTAGAGGTACACGCCTCCCAAGTCTAGGGAAATCCCTCACCATGTGGCATGTGTCACCACACTCAAAACAAGCTCTGGGAAGATGTGGTGGTTGTGACTAGCTAGGGCCAGGTCTGCTGGACTGACCTCTGAAAACACCCCACGCCGGAGGCGCGTTAGAAATCGAAGGTGCATAATAAGGCTCCTAAGGCTTAGGAGGAGCTGGAATACCACTGGCTACTGGAGGGTCGAATTAATAGGGCAACTCATATAACCCCTGCCATGACGACCTGCAGCTAGGGTACAGGCACTAGAATAATGGACCGACTCTCGAGACCTCTTGGCCTCCTTTTTCTCTTTCTCCCTAACATGCATACCCTCAATCCTTCAAGCAATGCTCACCACCTACTGTTACGAAATATCCATCTCCAACTCACGAGCCATGCTAGATCTGATGCTAGAACTAAGGCCCTCAATAAACCGACGAACCCTCTCGCGGACAGTAGAAACCAAGGCTGGTGCATGTCTAGCCAAGCTGGTGTAATGGCTAGCATACTCTGATATAGTCATAGCACCCTGGCGCAAATGCTCAAACTCTACACGCCATGCGTCCCTGAGGCTCTGAGGAACATACTCCCTCAGGAGCAGATCTAAAAACTGAGCCCAAGTCAGTGAAGCAGCCTCATCTGGACTGTCTAGCTCATAGGTGTGCCACCACTCATAGGCGACTCCTCGAAGCTGGAAGGTAGTGAAAGAAAACCCGCTCGATCCTGAAATACCCACGGTACTGAGAATGCGGTAACACTCATCAAGAAATCTCAGAGCATCCTCCGATGCTAGACCACTAAATACAGGTGGCTTGTACTTCTTGAATCTCTCAAGCCTCAACTGCTCATCCTCGGAAGCCACTGCCCTGTCCTCAGGCTAAACTGGCACTGTATGCGATACAGGAATAACCTCAGGGACCTGATCAACATGCAATTGTTGCTCAGGAGTGTGGGCGGTGGGAGTCTGTGCTCCTCCCCCTGCTTGAGATGTAGCTGCAACAAGGGGAAGCAACCTTGCCTGAGCTCGAGTGGTGTACATTCTCATAAACTGGGCCAGAGTCTCCTGAAGAGCTGGAGTAGTAGTAGCAGTAGGCGTTTCAGGTGCCTGGACTCCGGTTGGATCTGCTGGTGGTACCTCAGTGGCAACTCGCGTAGGTGCTCTGGCTGCACCACCTGTGCGTCCTCGACCTCTACCGTGGCCCCGGCCTCTGACGGCTGAAGTAGGGGGCGCAGGTGCCTGATCATCTCGGGTAGCACATGTCCTCACCATCTATAAGAGAACAAAAGACAGAAGTTTAGAATGGTGATGTCAAAATATCGCACGTCAAAGAAATCAAATGAAGTGGAATTTTCCTAACAACTACAAAGCCTCTTGTAGATAAGTACAAACATCTCCGTACCGATCAGTGAGAATCTAATAAACTGGCTTATGATCCATGACTCCTATGAACCTAGAGCTCTGATACCAACTTGTCACAACCCCGGTTCTCCCTTCGTGAACCATCGTGACGGCACCTAGTCTCCATGACTAGGTAAGCCTAATTTGCGGAAGAAAAACCAAAATTTACGGAAGTAAATAATTTAAAACAGAAATAAAATAGTAACAGTATTTAAATGTGTCACTCGGCTTACACCATGTTCAACTCTCAATACCAATACATAAATCCAAGACCCAGCAACCTACAAATCACAAGCTGAGATCAACACTACATAGCTCTAACTCCGGAATGTCTAATAAGAAGAGAAAAAGTACAGAAGGGCTAAATACTAAAAGTAGGAATAGAAAGGGACTTCTCGGTCTACGGACGCGACATATATACCTCGAAGTCTCTAGAGCAGTCACCTCCTCGGTTGGGTAGTGACGAGGAAGGTCAAGGCCCTACTGAGATTAAATAATTATAAAGATAACATGACAAGATAAGCAGTACAATTGAAAATATACAGTAAGAATCTACAGAGGTTAACAAGAGTGCAATAACGGAAACAGAGATGAAGGCAAACCAGAAGGAAGTAACCGGGGATATCTCAATATCCCGAGGATCTCTTAGTACCCTCAATACAAACCAGGGATCTCTTGGTATCCCGATGATCTCTCAGTATCCTCAATATATGCTAGGGATCTCTTGGTATCCCGTGGATCTCTCGGTATCCTCAATATATGCGAGGGATCTCTTGGTATCCTCAATATACGTCTAGGGATATCTTGATATCCCTCACCTCAGTCCAGATCATAAATACGTACAGGGGATCTCACGGGATACTGTCCCGTAGTCCCAAATTAAAAACACATAGAAGCAACACCAGAATACTCAATATAGCTAAAGTTCTTACCAAGTAAATAGTTAATTCTAGCCTAACATGCTTCACGTAATTCAATTCAGGCAGTTTAAGCAAATAGGCAATTAAGTCAATTAAACATGCTTTTCTAAACTAGCAACAGGCTAAATTCACAAGTAATATAAAACTGGAAAAAGAACTCATTTGAAATACTTAAGGAAAAACCGTATTTTCAACAATTAGCTCAAGTACGCGCTCGTCACCTCACGTACAAGGCATTTCAATTATCTAATATATCATATCCTAAGGGGAAGGTCCCCCACACAAAGTTAGACAAGCTACTTACCTCGAACCAGCTCAAAATCAACCCGACACCACGTCTTTGCCACGAGTACTCAACTCCAAATGACCCAAATCTATTCAATTTAATTGCATAATGTAAATAACACTTCAAATAATTGATTCTACTATTAAAGCCTAAGCTAATACGCGAAATTATGTAAAATGGCCAAAATGCTCCTCGGGCCCACATTTCGGAATCAGGCGAAATTTATATTTTCAGAAACCTCGTACTCTCATGAGTCTATACATAACAAGAACACTGAAATCGGAGTCCAAATAACCCCTCAAATCCTCATTTAAAGGTCTCTTAAACACAAGTCCTAATTACCCATTTTTCCCAAATTTTTTCACCACTAATTAGGTCCTTAATCACATAAAAAATGAGTTATGAAGTCAATAATGTTACCTCCAAGTGATTCTCCTTTGATTTCCTCAAAAATCTCTCTCAAAAGCTTCAAACCCGGATGAAAATGGTGAAAGAATAGCTCAAATTCGCGAAGGCAACTATTTATATGTTCTGCCTAGTGATTTCCGCATCTGCGGCCATGCGGTCCCGCTTCTGCAGAACCTATGTCGTATCAACGACTTTTATTAAATACCACAAACCACATCTGAGATTACATTTTCGCAGATGCGACACCGCTTCTGCGGTGTCCCTTTCGCAATTGCAGAACTTGAAGGAAAGGCCAAAATCCGCTTCTGTGGTCACTTAGCCGCTACTGCGGCGCCACATCTACGGTCCCCAAACCACTAATGCGAAAATACCAGAAGCAGCAAAAATACAACAAATGCAACATTTTCTAAATTTTCTCGTTAACCTTCCGAAATCACCACGAGGCCCCCGGGACCTCAACCAAAGGCATCAACATATCCTAAAACCTTATTCAAACTTGTAAAAATCTTCAAAACACCTCAAACAACATCAAAACAACCAAAACACATTGTATTCAAGCCTAAGTTTCTAAAATCTTTCGAATTTTGCTTTTGATCAAAAACCCAACCAAAACACGTCCGAATGACCTGAAAGTTTGCACACGCATCCCAAATGACACAACATAACTACTGCAACTCTCGGAATTCCATTCTGGACCTCAGATCAAAATCTCACTATCGAACCGGAAACTTCCAAAATTGAACCTTCGACATTTCAAGACTAAATTAGCTACGGACCTTCAAAAAACAATCCGAACACGCTCCTAATCCCAAAATCACCCAACGGAGCTAATAGAACCATCAAATTTTGATTCCGAGGCCGTCTTCATACTGTTCTGACAACGGTCAACTTTCCAACACTTAAGCTCTCATTTAGGGACTAAGTGTCCCAAAACTCTCCGAAACTCAACACCGAACATTCCATCAAATAAAAATAGCAGAATTAAACTTGGGAGAAGCAGTTAATAGGGGATCAGGGCGTTAGATTTTTAAGATGACTTGCCAGGCCGTCACAGCAAGCTTTAGGTGCTAAATTTGTCAAAACTGGATATATGTTTCTTTACGTATGCTGCTTAATTATCAACTAGTTTAAAATCAGTAGGCAAAACTTATTAGGACCCCTTTTCTGAATTGCAGATCAAATCTGCCTCTGTTATGTTTTTAAAATCACTTAGATACCATGCTTTAGGATTCTGAGTTCAAATGTGGACCTTATCTGTGTATGAGTCGTGTTGTCTATGTGCATTACTTGTGGAGGTATATCTGAGCCTTCTATCTATTTTCTATGTTTTCCCTTCTAAATGCAGTCCTATGTGTTCTTATTTGTCGCTTAGTATTTTGCATTTAAACCTGAGGGTCTGCCTAGAACCTCCCTCATAGGATAGAAATCCTAAACTCCTCCATAATTATAGGAAAGCACGGGTAACAACATGCAATAGGGGTCGAGACCAATCCTCGATTTAATCACCTTCACGTGGTGGGAAAGTGTAGATGTGGATATGATGACCAGTGCGTTAATACCACGTCTAGCCTCTCTTTGAGGAGTGTCATACCGGTTATTGTATTGATGTGATCCATATTATAAACAAACCTAGAATACCCCCTTTACATTCCCAAATATTTTTAGATTGTAATTCTTTTTAAAATCTCGCATTTCATTAAATATTTTTTCAAACACCTGTGTATTTAAACTTAAATCCCCAACTATTTGAGCCATACTTATTTATTTGCTGCTTGTACAAATTCACAAAAACTGTTTGGCTGGGAACCACAGTAGTGGATCCTGAGGGGTGCCTAACACCTTCCCCTTGGGATAATTTCAAGCCTTTACCCTTTCTCTGGTTACCAAACGTAGTTATAAATGAACCCTATAGGTGTCCTAACGCACCTTAAATCGTTAGATGACGACTCTTCAAAAATGCAAACCCCCTTTCCAAAAGGAAAGAGTTGTCCCAACCGAAAATATCATAAACCTGATTTCGCGAGAAAAAAGGGGGTGCGACAGATGTACCTAGGTTTTCTCAGATAATTTGATGAATCTGGAACATGAGTTCTGATATGCTGCCTCGATTTTCAGCTTTGCATGCTCTTGCTAAAAATATGCATATCTCGAGATAGGAGCAACCCAACTACAAATTGTTTACAATGTTGTTAAGAAGACTTGGAGAGATACAACATATATAAAACTCGAAGCTCCATCCACTTTGATCAAAACACAACAAATCTTTGAATCAAGCGCTAAAATCGAGAGGATTGTTCGAGCAGCATACTTCTTTTTCCCTTTTTTAAATTTTTTAAATTTTAGAGAATATATATATGGCGAGTTCTCCATTCCGCATCATGAGAAGAAGTGAATGATCACCACTCCTTTTTGTAGAGAAGAGGTTCATGAAGCGTACTATCTTTTGAGATTAGACGGAGAAGTGCACATCATAATGCTCACCATCCGTGTTGAAGCATCGTGTCAATGATACCGGTTCTTGTTGCTGAGTGAAAGCTCCATGCCATTGTCTTTATTGCTTGTGTGTGGTTGGTGGAACTTCTGGTTTCAGATACTCAACGACCTAACTCATGGTCGAGGCCAGAGATTAACGATGCTCCCTAATTTTAACTTCCCTTTCCATGATGATTAGTTTTAATCAAACTTTTTGTTACTCATGCTAACATTTTTCTTATTTTCTTTTCTTAGAATGTGGGGTTGTGGAGAAGTATTCATGAAGCAGTAGAACCACTAAACGGAATCAGCATTAGCCCATGAAGCATTGGTTCGAAAGCATAACGTGTCAATTAGTGCACCGAATGCATCTATCGTCATTAACCAACCCAACTAGCAGGAACCAAAGCATAGAGTACTCTACAGGAAGATAGCATAAAGCTTTATGTTGAATTAAGAGTCTTGTCATCAATAGTGATACTTACTACTAAACTGAGCTTTGCACCGTCGACACCAATCAATCATGTAAAATCAAAAGTTTCATGTCGTCTGCATCGACATTTATGAGTGTAGTTGAAGTGTCGTGTTGTTATAATGTCGTGCTATTAGCACCGAGGACTTTCAAGATACTTTCTTATGTAGGATTTTGCAAGAGTTCCAGCGATCTTGATATCCCTAAGAAGATGCATTGCTAGCGAACCTCTCGTCTCTTTGTTGCATCTTGGCGAGAGAGACATATGAAGTGTCCTTTCAACCTTGAAGACAATATCCTTACTCTTGGAGGCTTGGAGAGAAAATATTTCATCATTGGTGAGCCAAAATGTACCACATTGCATCATTGCAGGTTGACAAGGAAGACAACTGGAGTAGGCCTTTTCCAACTTTGGCGAGCAAACACTTAGCGCATCTCTGCAAAAATATTTATTTCTCGATGCAGGAGCGATGAAATCACAAGATGCTTTTCCTAAAGAATCATAACTTGAGGGGATAAAACATATAAAAAATTCAGCACAAAATTCCTTGAGGATTAGCCGCAATAATTTTTTGAAGCGTATAAACGTGTCCAGCGTTTTATCTTTACAACATTGTACAGTTTCTCCAAATGATTGATATATCGAGCTAGGAGTGTTCGAATCGTGATCCATTTGCGCCATTGGAAAGAAAGCTCTGGAACTATTACACCTGAAAATTTCATAGTAGGATTCCCCTCATAATGGCTGCAATAATATTCTGAAGTTGCTCTTGATGTCTGCCGTACTTGCAATCCATCTTGCGCACTCTTGCCGAAAAATTCATATCTTGAGTTAGGGGACTCCAAATTGCTATCCATTTGTGCTGTTAGAAAGAAAACCCATAAAGTTGTAACACATATGAATTTCCTGGTAGAACTCTTTTGGAGCTGGAAACAGAAAATTCTCAAAATCCACCTAGTTGCAGTAACTTTCAGATTCGTGTAGTTCCGACGAAAGAAATAGTATCTTGAGCTAGGAGACTCCAAATTGTGATCCGTTTGTGCTGTTAGAAAGTAAAATCATAGAACTGAAATATATATGAATTTCACATTAGAAATCATTTTGAGTTGGAAACAGAAAATTCTCAAAGTCTACCTAGCTGCAGTAACTTTCAGATTCGTGTAGTTCCGGTGAAAGAAATAGTATCTTGAGCTAGGGGCCTACAAATTGCAAATAGTTTGTGTTGTTGGAAAATAGATATCCAAATCTACAATATACTAAATTTTATGGGCATAACATATTCCAGATGGACCGCATTAGTTTTTTCAAACTTGATCCCGTTGTCGGTTGAGCTCACTTTCCATCTCTATGCTCTTTGAGTTATCCTGCGAATGTTGTTTTTTTTTCTTTTCTTGAAATTGACTTTACAATCTTGCATTTAATAAATTTGACTTTCATGCTTCACAAATCGTATCTCTTCATTTTCTTCTGCAGACATGCGAAGGAGCTCAAAGGGTCCGAATATCAGACTGAGATGTCATACAGAATGCAGATATGTTGAAGTTTTGAACGCACAAAATATCTATGAGAAAGAAAGAATTATTATAGTAGATCATCATGTGAAGCCACCCCTTCATCAACTGTTGCACTTGAATTGTTGATAGTCTTGAAGTTCATAAATGGCGGCTCCCACGATGATTTAAGTTTTTTTTAAAGAGCGACAACTTCTCACATATGGGACCTTCAACCAACACTTGCACAAGAGAAGCAACATCCTGCTCGAGGCCTAACAACATGACCCATGGTCAAGTGATCACCACAACTATTGAGCGTGAGAGACGTATATCGGGGATGGTGGATTAATGTGGTGACGTCATACAAACTTGGAAAAGCATTCAAGACGCCAACAACAAAGCCTAGTTTACGATCATTTTAGTTACTTAGGCATTTTTATAGGATGATGTCTAATTCCTTTCATCTCCACATTTTTTAGATGTATCAACTTTGTAAGATTGAAGTAATAAAATATCTTTTATACTTCAACCTAAATTGTCTTCTTTCTCTTATTTATATATGTCTCCATACTTAAAAAAGGTTAATGTGATGATCCCATAAGCCAAACCTTTTCTTTTTAAACTCATGCGATTGAATTTAGAATGAAACTCTAAGCTACCTACGTACCTCGATGAAGAGTATTAAGTCATAACGTAGTTCAGAGGGGTGAGTTCTTTTTTTTTATGTCTTAATTTTTGCCTAGGCCGCCTTTCGCGAGGTTTTCAACCTAGCAGACTTTATTTTTAATTTTTGGGACGTACACAGTTTAGAATCATGTGGGCCAGGAGTGTAGCAACGTGCAATTTAGGCTCATGCATCAAGGAGCGTCATGACTTGCAGTTTAGGCTCGTACATCGAGGATCATATGTGACTTTCATAGGAAGTACTACTTCAGAAATTTTTTGTTGATCGGACTAACTCTAAGACCATCCTTATCAACAATTTTATATGCGCCACTTGAATAGGCTTCCTTCACAACATATTACCCATCCTATTTTGAGGTAAACTTGTTGCCTGTGTGTTTGTTGAGGATTATGGGTCGTCGAGCAGCTAGGACTAAATCTCCCACTTGGAATGATCGTGGCCGCACTTTCTTGTTGAAGGTTCTATCTAGTCGAGCTTGATAGCACTCCAATTTTTGTTACACTTCCAATCTTTTCTCATACAATACCTCTAACTCTGCTAGGCGAAGTTGAGAATTCTCTTCAGATGTGAGTCCTTCTTGGATTGCGATCCGTAATGATGGAATTTGTTGCTCCAACATAAGGACTACTTCTACATCATACACCAAAGAGTAATGAGTTGCTTGTGTAGCAGTTCTGAAAGTTGTTTGGTATGCCTACAAAGCTTCACCACTTTTCTCATGCCAGTCTCTCTTGTTCTTTGCAAAAACTTTCTTCAAAAGGTTACCAAGTGTTATATCTCACATTTTTGTAACGCTGAAATTTCGTTGTAAGTTAATCGATGTAAGTTCGGGAATGAGATTATTTTGAGATTATAAGTATTTTGCTATTTCAAACAAGTGATAAGTAAATTCTTGAAGGTGAGAGGGTGAGCGAATCAAAGGAAATGAGCTACGCCGAGGTCTGACATATTAGCATAAAAATACGGTTCGAGCTATAATACCCGATATTTATAAACTAGTGCCCTACAAAATACTACATGACCATGATAGTAAAGTGTATAAGGTGCGTTAAAAGTGAGTGGCATTTTAAGTAATTTGAAATAATTTCTAATTATGTAGGTAATTGGTTGATTATTGGTTAATATGGGATTAATTAATTAAATAAGATAATAGACATCAATCAAGTCTTTAAGATAAGCAAGAACATGGCAGTAAGCTAGCCCATGAAATTGTGACTCTTAAAGACATTACATTATGTGAAAAAAATTATAGATATGGGATTTGGCATTCTTAAAAGCAACGTGAGTCACATATATCCACTCTTAAGAAAGAGTAATATATGCATACTTAACATATCCTTTCTTAAGAAATATGAGAATTACATAGTCATATATCCACTCTTAAGAAAGAGTAAGATATCCATTCTTAACGTATCATTTCTTAATAAACGTGAGAGTTATATAGTCACATATCCTTTCTTAAGAATTTGAGTGTTATATAATCAGACGTAAGATTTGGAAATTATAAGGAAGTACGGTGCAATCTTTCTCAAGAATATCATACAGTTTGTCTCCTATTCCGATCTGGCCGTTATGTGTTTTGGCGCGATTACTGTGTGTTAGAGGGATTGTTAAGAGAATCAACTCAGGTATGTTAAGGTTCTCTCTTCTTTCTTTTTGGCATGATCTATACGATACAAACGAATAAAAAAAAATGAACAACTTCCACAAATTACTCTGTTCATAGAAATACCACAGATGCTTATGTTCTTGATTCCCCATGTGTCATATTATTCTATCATCTATTCATGGGTATCGAAATACGTTGGCTGCTAAATTTTATTTCAAGGTATTCATCAGAGGCATTATGGTCTTATAACGTACCGAGAGATTTTATTAACGTATCTCATATGCATTTCATGAATTTATACATGCACATTGACCCATGACTTGATGTCGTTATATACGCATATATATATATATATATATATATATATATATATATATATATATATATATATAAATATAAATGTATATGGGATATGAGAAAGGTTATGACGTTATATACGAACCACCACATGATCAGCCGGTATACGTTGATGATTTTGCCCACAGTAGCCGAGATGATATGATGGGATTTCCTCAGAGGCTTGATGATATTATGAACACATGTACCTACGCACGACATGACATTCATATGCATATGCATTACACTATGAGTATTTCATGATTTACAGAGTTATCCAGACTTACATGTCGAGTCTTTTACTCCATGTTTCTCTTATGTCTATTAGTTACTAATTTTTATTCCTTATATACACGGTACATTATTTTTACTGACGTCCCTTTTGCTTGGTGACGTTGTGTTTCATGCCCGCAGGTCACAATAAACAGGTTGAGAGCCCTCCAGGTAAGCTATCAGCTCAGCGGAAGGTATTTGTTCGCTCCATTTGCTCCGAAGTTGCTTATTTGGTCAGTACGATTTGGTCATGTATTGATTGGTATGGCGGGGCCCTGTCCTAACCTTTATGGTATTTATCTACTCTTAGAGGCTTGTAGACATATGTCATGTACGTAACATATTGTATGACCTTGTTGGCCTATATTTAGTATACGAGTGATCATTTTGGTCATATAGGCCTGTATGCCTTACGTATAAATTGGTATTACACGTTTTATTCTAGTTATCATATGGCAGCCTTTCCATCTCATTTACCTATGATAGCATGATACGAAAAGATACGTTATGTTGGTTCTCGGTTGAGTAAGGCACTGGGTGCCCGTTGCGGCCTATCGGTTCGGGTCGTGACAAAAGTGGTATCAGAGCAGTTCTGTCCTAGGCAGTCTACAAGCTGTGTCTAGTAGAGTCTTATTTATGGGTATGTTATAAGTAGGAGGCTACAACACATTTAGGACTCTCACTCTTTCTTCTTACTCTAGATCGTGTGTTAGAGCTCACTTATAAGAATTCAAAATCCTAACTTCTATTCATAATAAAACGATACTTACATCCAGAATGATGGTTGGTAAGTGATAACTGTGGAAGAGTGAGTAAGAGGAACTCGATTTTTGTATCATGCTTATGATGAATAAATATGAGGTATTCAGCGGATCATGTGTGTACTAATATGTATAAATTTCTTAATAAGGATCCCTAAGGCAAGAATGTCTATCTACTCTTACAGTAAAAAAGAATAAGAGAATCGGAAGGGAAACACAAGGTTCAGCAAGTAATAGTAGCAAGGTGAAAAAGGGTATGAGGTACCCAGTTAGTAAGGATGAACATTATCTACAATTCGGGAAGAGAGATATAAGCATTTTAAGTTATCTTCAACAGCAACAAATGTATGTACAATCAGCCACACCCATCTCAGTCATTCCCTATAGGAGCTGATGGATATGGGTTAAGAGAAGGACATGATATCAGGATCTGACTTGGGTTAGAGTAACCCAAAATGGTGAATGGATTGCTTGTGTTAGTTGATATTTTTGAAGGATATTACAAAGGTGCTAATAGACCTCCTTGTGAGACACCTAGATGGTGCACTCTAAAATAGTACAGCTAGATATGTGTGCTACAAAGATAGGCACTGGAAGCCTGGAAAGGATAAATATTATCTTAGTATGGCTCCCATCCCTACTATAGAGATAATGCTAGGCAACCCGGAGATCCAATGGATAGAGAAAAGGGGAACTAAAAGCAAAAGAATATCTTATTGAAGTTTTCAGAATAAAGCGATAGACAAAAATATTAGCAGGAAATAAGAAGAGAGCTAATGAAGCATTAAGAGTGAGATGGAATACACGGATGACAACGGTAGGTCAAAAAGATGATAGTATTATAGAGTCTATAGTCAAGTGAAGTAAAAGACGAGAGGTGATAGGTCTTGAGACAACAAAATAGTATAGGCCATAAAGTCATATCCTCACTTCAAGAAATAAGTTTGTGACTCCAACGCAACTACCGGAAGGAAACGTTAGACCCCAGAATAATAGAAGTCAGTATGGATTGGCGAACAAGATAAACTAAATGTCAATTAGGGACTGAGTGATTGGATAATAGTCAGCATCATGAGAGTTTCATATTTCGTTTCGGCAATAATAGAATGGACAACAAAAGAAGATTCATAAGAAATTCAGAGAATGTTCATTCAGGAAGTTGTGTCCCTAAAGCAAGCAATGTGAGCAAAGTTAAGCTTACGAGACTGTATGTGCCATTTATAGTAATTGCAACCCTCATGAGTAAGGAATTTCGTTATCCTTAGTACAAAAGGATTACCGCAAGGCGAGTAAGGGTCATCGATGATGTGAAAAGATGCCAAAATTGAAGAGGTAAAATATCTATAGGTAGATTGGCATAGCTTCAACTCTTAGTACTCCCCTAAAGGGGTAATATGGAGTAACATGATAATAAGTCAGAATTAAGTGGTTCTAGTAACTATGAAGTGGTAAAGAACGAATGCGATTAAAAAATGAGAAAGGGATGAAATTTCACCTATTCAAATCCTACAGATATGCTACGATTTTAGAATATTATGCAAACACGACGTCAAGGAAAGAAAATAAGGGCCCCTTCTCGAGATGTTATTGATAGATAAGGAGCTAGTGCGATACGTACGATAAGACAAAGGAAATAACCCAAGAAAGATTACGCGGAATATTGATATGAGATTGGGTCAACGAGTAGTTAGTAATTGATATAGGAATAGCCTAGTTATGGATAAACAAGAGGTTACAAATGAGTCTGTAGGTAGTGTAATATAAACATAGTAAAAACCAATATAGTGAATTTTGCCTCGCAGTAATGTCATTGTAATACTTGAGAAATATTCAGATAGAAGTTGGGGTAGTTAAAGGTACCATATGAGTATTACGTGAATAAAAGAGAGTACTACTGGGAAGACAGTCAAAATATCAATTCAGAAGAAACCCTACAATTACAGGGGCATGGAAGTAAGTAACAATCAAGAGGTTCATCGAATATACAATGTAATATGCTCACGGCTTTATAAGAGTCAGAGGATCCTCCCTGAATACTACAATGAAAAACTAGTTGAGGAATTAAGGAAGAATGCTTCAACCTAAGCTCAATAACCTAAGGAGGAAATAGTCTTATAACAGCAGTCTCACAACAACATTGTATGCACTCCATAAGAAAATGGCACCTATCGTAGCTAATGAACGGGAAGTAAAATCTGAAGTGATATTCAAGATCATATGAGTTGTGTGGAATTCCAATGTATGTGGGCACTGAGGTAAGCTAAGTATGCACATAATAAGGGGGCAGAAATACAAGGAAACGTAATTGTTTACATTAAAAAAATTGAGAAGGAACCAAAAACAATTATTCAATTAATGACCCAGAGTACGTTATGAACGTACTTAAGAGTTCAGAGTTTTATCATGTAGCATATATGTTGACACTCATATAGACATAAAAGACTCCGGTATAAGTTAAAAGAAAAAAATGAGCCCAGGACATTGACAAAGGATTGAGTTGTTAGAAGATTGTATCATGGATATTCCATAATGCCCATGAAATGTTAAAGTAATAACTAATACCAGGAGCCACCGATCGGAAGATAGCATAAGCCTACAGAAAGGCTAATCGGAAGGAAGAGAAACTAAAAAATTAGATCAACCAAGTAAATTAGGAGTGTGATTATTGTACCCAAAGAATTATAGAAATCGTGATTGAGAACATTGCAGGATAACACTTAATATCAGAGGTACAAGAGAGATAGTACAGTTGCCATATTCTATAATGGCTCTATGATAAAGCTAGTTATAAGTGTCCATCCTCGTAAGAAGTCAGTATGAAGCTCCCACCGAATTGTGTTTGCACCAGAGGTACAAGTATTTTAATAGAGCTTCAAGTTATGGACGTGAATTATACCTATGTGGAAGGGAGATCATGAAAGAGATAAAAGATACAATGTAAGATTTTAAGGTAAGTAAGGTAAGGGTGAACAACGTACGAGATACTGAAAGGCATAAGATCATGAATAGTCTATATTTCGGATAGAAGACTAGAAGCACTGGGATTCAGTATTTAGGAATAATAGTGGCATCATCAGTAGCATATCTTCCAGCCTATGGTTTCTAGGTACCAAGAGATCTAGCCAAAAGAGTAAAGAAGAGTTAGAGACGATGTGATGTCTCGCTTGATATTCTAGAATAACAAAAGGAAATCTATGATGCAAGTAAGTTGAAGGAAGGTTGTGAATAGTATAAATATATATGTGTAGGTCGCAAGCTATTATATGGTGAAGTGACAAGGTTCTAAAATACATGAGTAAGGATAAGAAAGGGCAAGTGAGAAGGTGACGAGAATGGATAAGTCCTCAGGATTAAGCCCTTGAAAACAAGAGAGCTGCTGGGCTCTCTAAGTTATAGAAAGCATAGTATAGCCTGAATGAACTCAAAGGAGTCCGAGACCAGTAACATTTAGAAGAGATGGTATATTGCCAATAGAATGAAGATGTAGGTATGATAAATAAGGGATGACGTTTGGCCTTCGATTGAGTAATGATTTGAGGAAAAAGGGGGGGATTTCATGAATTGTACAGGATTAAAACATCCACGTAAGGTGAATCACATTGGGATGCTATGAAATACGGTTATAGAAATTACTCCAGATGTTCCTCGATGCAATGTGATCCTGAGTGATTACGTAAGAAGTTTCCAGTTATTAGTAATAGACTGTAGACCAATATGTGAATTAACAATAGATGGATAAACAGATCTATGAAATAAGGTATAAAAATATTTGTAAGTTTGACAAAGTACCGAGAAAAGAACTTCAGTATATCTACAGATACCCAGAGGAACATTTTATCAAGATCTGTATATGTTTGCAAAGTAAGGCCTAGAGATTGGCTAGAAGCTGGAGCAAAAAGGAGAGGAGTCACATATGCGCACTCACAAAGTCTTTGTCGTACATGTTGCATGATAAAATGTAGCAACAGTTACAAGATTGGAAGGATTCCAGACACAAGTCATGGTGTGAGGAAGAGGCTTAAAAGGGGGATACCCAAGCCTTTGGACTTATTCATAGAATAGTTGCCTAGATGGCAAGAGGAGCACTAAAGTATTCGCAAGAGCTATGGGTTATGATAATGATAAGTGCATCAGTCAACATTCGAGGACGAATGTTCCAAAGGGGGAATGATATTACATCCTGCATTTTCGTAATGTTGAAATTTCATCGCAAGTTAATCGACGTAAGTTCGAGAATGAGATTATTTTGAGATTATAAGCATTTTGCTATTTCAAACAAGTGATATGTTAATTTAGTGAAGGTGAGAAGGTGAGTGAATCAAAGGAAATGATCTTTGTCGAGGTTTGATATTTTGAAATAAAAATACGGTTCGAGCTATAATACCCGATATTTATGGACTAGTGCCATACAAGGTACCACATGACTATGATAGTAAGGTGTATAAGGTGTGTTAAAAGTGAGTGGTATTTTAAGTAATTTGAGATAATTTTGAATTATGTGGGTAACTGGTTAATGGGGGATAAATTAATTAAATAAGATAATAGACATCAATAAAGTCTTTAAGATGGGCAAGAACGTGGCAGTAAGCCACCCCATGAAATTGTGACTCTTAAAGACATTACATTATGTGGCAAAATTATAGATACGGGATTTGACATTCTTAAAAGAAACGTGAGTCACATATATCCACTCTTAAGAAAGAGTAATATATGCATTTTTAACATATTCTTTCTTAAGAAACATGAGAGTTACAAAGTCATATTTTCACTCTTAAGAAAGAGTAAGATATCCATTCTTAACATATCATTTCTTAAGAAAAGTGAGATTTATATAGTCACATATCCTTTTGTCACCACCCTAAACCCGGACCTGGTAGTGATGACGCCTCTCATAAAGACAAGGCCAGCCGATACTACCCAATTTAGTATTTAACAGTTAAGCATTTAAGAAACAGTCTACGCATGATCAAATAAACCAACGTTTAAGCGGTTAGTAGTGTAATTCGCGAAAAAATAACCCAACACAACCCGATACCGGGTTGTCACTAGTCATGAGCATCTAACAAAATGGAATAGTCCAATATTTATAACTACAGAGTTTGATACAGAAACTGAGAACACGTAGAAGTAAGATAGGGAAAAGCTCCGGGCTGTGAACGTCAACAGCTACCTAGAGACTCCTCGGATCCGCCTGAGCCGGAATGATCAGCACTCGGGAGCGGGACCAGATACGCCTGAATCTGCGCACGGTGTGCCGGGAGTAAAGTGAGTACTCTAACTCAGTGAGTAATAACCATAAATAAATACTGAAAGCAGGAAATCACGTAAGGCACAAAAGCATGCTATACTGAAGCAGTAAAACCATTAAAACAGTAACTAGTGAAAGATAGGTAAAAATCCTTTAACTCAAATTTAACTTCCTAAAAAAGCTTTTTTCAACAATTAAGCAGGTAATTGACAGTCAATTATGAAAAGTAAACACATAAAGGTTTACCCCTCGGGCATAGTATCAACAAATCCACCCCTCGGGCAATATCTCAGAACAATACCAGCCCCTCGGGCAGTCACATAGAACAATATCAGCCCATCGGGCTCAATCTTACATCGCAATGGGTACCCGCGCTAACTGGGGATGTACAGACTCCTAGAGGGCCCCATAACGGTCCAAGCTCAATATCAAGCCACATCGTGGAATCATCACTAGGCCCTCAGCCTCATATCAATCAAGCCACCTCATGGCGTACATATCTCAGGCGCTCGGCCTCATAATCAGTATCAAATGTTTCCTTACAATATAGGCCCTCGGCCTTACTCAGTCAAAATCCTCACAAGCCACTTGGGCAATAGTAAAACATGATTCTCAGCCCAAAAATATCATTTTAAAGATCATGTAAGTGTTAAAACAGAGTAAACATGACTGAGTACGAAAATAGTGAAATATAACATGACTGAGTTCAAGTATAAAGTCAAAACAATAAGGAAATAGTAGTAAAAATCCCTGAAAGGTTCAAATAGTTGGCACAAGGCCCAAATGTGGCATTCCGCCCAAATCATGATGATAAATAATAGATTTCAGTCAAATACTCTCAGAACATCAGGATGAACTAAGTCACAATCCCCAACAGTACACGACCCCACGCTCGTCATCAAGCGTGTGCGTCACCTCAATATAGCACAACGATGTGCAAGTTCGGGGTTTCATACTCTTAGAACATCATTTACAATCATTACTCATCTCCAACCGGTCAAATCTCTAGCTCGCGGTACCTTTGCCCTTTGAATCGGCCTCCACTCTCATCGAATCTATACAAAATTAGAACGAGGACGTCAAAATATGCTAAGGGAACGAAGCCCAAGCGAAAATAATCATAATACGCACAAATCCCGAAATTACTAAAACTTGACCCCCGGGCCCACATCTCGGAATTTGATAATTTTTACATCAATAGATTCCGTATCTCCCCACGAGTTCATACATATCAAAAGTTCTGAAATTTGACCTCAAATGGACCTTCAAATCCTCAAGCAAAAGTCTAAGTTTCCAAGCCCTAGTTTCCCCAATTTTAGCCCTTAAATTCCATTAATCATAGCTCTAATCCGTGAAATAATAGCATAAGAATGAGTTTTAGGTCCAAATTCCTTACCTCAATGAAGTTCCCTTGAA
This sequence comes from Nicotiana sylvestris, assembly GCF_000393655.2. Lineage (NCBI taxonomy): Eukaryota > Viridiplantae > Streptophyta > Magnoliopsida > Solanales > Solanaceae > Nicotiana > Nicotiana sylvestris. The sequence goes on from NC_091066.1 coordinate 155,843,125, forward strand.
ATCCCTCTTTCAAATTGTCCAAAAAGCTCCAAAGACGAGATTGTAATGGTGCAAATAGCTCAAAATCGCGAAGGACACAATTTATACCTTCTGCCCAGGCATTTTCGCATCTGTGGCCCTATTTACCGCTTCTCCGGTACCACATTTGTGTTTCTTTATCCGCTTCTGTGGAAATCACTTAACTCACCACTTTTCGCATCTGCGGTGCCATTCCGGTATCTACAGCATCGCAGGTGCGGTCCCTATAACTGCTTCTGTGGTTCCTGCCATCTTCCTAGTTTCTACTTCTGCGACGTATTTCCTGCATATGTGGCATCTCACCTGCGGTCCCCAATCCGCAGGTGCGGAAATACCAGAACCAGTAAAATCTTCAGCTGCAACAATTTCTCAAACTCCCCGTCAACCATCCGATATCACCCTGAGGCCCCCGGGACATCAACCAAAAGCACCAACATATCCTAAAACCTTATTCAAACTTATTCCAATCTTCAAAACACCTTAAACAACATCAAATCAACCAAAACACATCGGATTCAAGCCTAGCTTTCCAAAAATCTTCTGAATTCCGCTTTTGATAAAAAAACTCAACCAAACCACGTCCGAATAACTTGAAATTTTGCACACACATTCCAAATGATATAACGAAACTACTACAACTCTCAAAATTCCATTCCGACCCCTGTATCAAAATCTTGTCTACCAACCGAAAATCGCCAAAATATCAACTTCGCCAATTCAAGCCTAAATTTACTCTGAACCTCTAAAACTCATTCTGATCACGCTCCTAAGTCCCAAATCACCTCCCAAAGCTATCCAAACCATCGGAACTCACATTCGAGCCCTCTAACACATAGGTCAATATCCGGTTGACTTTTCCAACTTAAGCTTCCTCAAAAGAGACTAAGTGTCTCAAACCTTACCAAAATCATTCCAGATTCGATCCGACCAACCCGATACTATATAACACGGATAAACAAAGCATAAAGAAGCAGAAATGGGGAAAATAGAGTGGTAACTAATGAGACCACTGGCTGGGTCGTCACACCTTTCTTAAGAATGCGAGAGTTATATATCAGAACGTAAGATTTGGCAATTAAAGGAAGTACATTGTAATCTTTCTCAAGAATATCATACAAATTGTTTCCTATTCCGATATCACTATTACGTGTTTCGTGGAGATTAATGTGTGTTAGAGGGATTGTCAAGAGAATCGACTTATGTATGTTAAGGCTATCCCTTCTTTCTTTTTGTCATGATCTATACGACACGAATGAAACGAACAAATGCACAACTTCCATAAATTACTATATACATAAAAATACTAAAGATGCTTATGTTCTTGATTCCCCATGTGTCATATTATTCTATCATCCGTTAATGGGTCAAAAATACGTAGGTTGCTAAAGTTTATTTCATGGTATTAATTAGAGGCATAATGGTCTTATGACGTACCGAGAGACTTTTATTAACGTATCTCATATGAATTTCATGCATTTATACATTCACATTGACCCATGACCAGATGACGTTAGATGCACGTATATATATGTATATAGGATAAGGGAAAGGTTATGGTGTTATATACGCACCACCACCTGATCAGCTAGTATACATTGATGATTTTACCCACAGTGGCCGAGATGATATGATGGGATGCCCTCAGAGGCTTGATGATATTATGAACACATGTACCTACGCACGACATGACATTCATATGCATATGCATGACACTGTGAGTATTTCATGATTTAAAGAGTTATCTAGACTTACATGTCGAGTCTTTACTCCATGTTTCTCTCATGTCTATTAGTTACTGATTTTCATTCTTTACACACTCGGTACATTATTTGTACTGACGTCCCTTTTATCTGGGGATGCTGCGTTTCATGCCCGCAGCTCACGATATACAGGTTGAGAGCCCTCCAAGTAAGTTATCAGCTTATCGGAAGGTATTGGTGCGCTCCATTTGCTCTGGAGTTGCTTATTTGGACTGTATGATTTGGTCATGTATTGATTGGTATAGCGGGGCCCTGTCCCGACCTTTGTGGTATTTATCTACTTTTAGAGGATTGTAGACATATGTCATGTACGTAACAGATTGTATGGCCTTGTCGGTGTATGTTTATTATACGAGTGATCATTTTTGTCTTATAGGCCCGTATGCCTTATGTATAAATTGGTATTACACGTTTTATTCTAGTTATCCTATGGCAGCCTTTCCATATAATTTACCAATGATAGCATGATATGAAAAGATATGTTATATGGATACTCGGTTGAGTAAGGCACTGGGTGCCTGTCGTGGCCCATCAGTTTGGGTCATGACGCCAAGCGTCTTGCTAAAAGCTTCAGCAAGCCCATTGGCGGGTGCATTATACATTGAAGACCTATGTTGCTTCAAATTGAATTTCTCGTATAGACTCCTCACGAGCTTATTGTTAAATCGTGTTCCATTATCAGTGATTATATATCTTAGTATTCCGTACCTAAAAATTATGTTCAACTTGATAAAATCATCAACATTTTCCTTTTTTACTTCCTTGAGTGGAACAACTTCAGCCCATCTAGAGAAGTGGTATGTGGCAGCCAATATGTACATCTGTCCCTTTGATCACTTTGGAAGCGGTCAAAAAACATGAAGTCCCTGTGCATCAATAGGACATGAGGCTACAATTGGATAAAGAGGCTCCATAGGTTGGTGGATATAGTTGGAATGGAATTGGCATACTTGACATCTTTTGGCATGTTCCATGCAATCCTTCATAATTGTCGGCCAGTAGTAGCCCATCCTCTAGATGCAAAAATGGAACTTAGGACTAGATTGGTTTGGTGTGCTCCACATTAGCCAAAATGTGCTTCCTCCATCATTTGGTGGTCTTCTTCTTTGTCAAGACATCGAAAGAATAGTCCTTCAAAAAAGCAGCAAAATAATGTCCCCTTGTAGAAAATGAATCGTGGTGCCTGATGTCGTCCAAGTCACACCTCTATTTGAGGTTATGAAACGGTCGATGCAATAGGAATACCCAACAAAGAGTCGGGATCGAATTCCACAAGGAGCTATATGAATGGGATTTAGAGGTATATATTGTGGTGAATGAGCTTGAACTATCTTAAATTACACTTCCACAAAATTAGTTGATTCTAGGTCTAATTTAAGCTAAGATTGCAATATAAATAATTGAAACTAAGAAATTATTGTTTTCTTCTTTATTTTCTTAGGCGTTGAAGTATAGAGACAATTAGCACATTCTATAGAGCTTGGGACTTGTGACTCATTGGTTTAGGGAGTTGTCTATACATGAGTTGTTGGTTTTATTTGTATATACCGAGCGGCAATTTTCTAGCTTTATCTATATATATACATGTTGTTGTTAAGGTTTAGCCGTTATTTTTGTTATTCTTTCAGTTATTCCATAACTACTAGGCTTACCTAGTTTTAGAGACTAGGTGTCGTCACGATATCTTAGGAGATTTTGATCGTGACACATGCCCGTCACCTACCATGTACATCACCTCAACACTAACCACATAACACATAATTTAGGGATTCATATCCTCATAACCAAGTTTAAAAGTATTACTTACCTCAAACCGTGGAGATCTCTACTCCAATAAGCCCTCCTCTGAACGCCTCGAATCTAGCCACAAACAACTATATAAAATCAACACAAGCTATAAGAATCAATTCCATATGATAAAGCTAAGCTGTTAAGAAAAAGTCAACTCAAAAAGTCAACCTTGGGACCACGTCTTAAAATCCAACAAAAGTTACAAATTCCGAACAACAATTCAACCACGAATACAACCATACAAAATTTACCAAATTCTAACACCAAATTGTCATTCAAATTCTCAAATCTTACTCTCTAATAGATGGGACAAAAATTTCATAATTTCCAACTTAGATTTATGATAAATAGGTGAAATAGTCAATAGTTAATCAAAATACATGGATAAAAGTGATCAAAATACATAGAAGTGCTAATTTTCTGCTATGAAGTCTCTTGCCTGTTTGGCTATTTCGTTCTCAATGACATTGACCTTTTCTTTAGACCCAACATTCCTTTGTCGTACTTCTCCTTCAGTTGCCGAACAAAACTGGCACGTCCCTCCACATTCTTCGCTAACTCGGCTCGGGCATTGGCTAGTTCAGCTTCAGTCTTTTGCAAATCATCCTCATAGTCACGTACTTTTTGCGTAAGGCTGTAGATGAGCTTTTCTGCTTTTGCCTGGGTTCTCAGCTGCTATCCTCATCTTCCAAACTTGGGCTCCAAGAGCCTCATTTTCTTGGGCCAGCCTTCTTCTTTCACCTTCAATTTCTTGTGCCTGGAAATCATTATTGAATTCCATGTTTCTCAGTTTCTCTTCCAAGGTGTGAATCATGGCTTGTTATTTTTCTCCTTTTCTCCCCAGGCCAACCTTTCTTGGATTTTATCATCAAAAGCTTGAACATGAGGTCTTTTTATAGGCCTCTCAGTCTCGGGCTAGGGCTCGTTGTTTACACAAGACCTTTTCTCAAACCATGCAGCTAATCTGGATCCACTTCCCCCTTTGCCACATCTGGTACCTGGGTGCCATTTTTTAGATAACGACAACCATTCCAATCATGTTAAACTAAGGTTTCAGGCAATGCAGCTTCTGGATGTAGCTCAATAACCTGGGTGGTTAGATCTTCATTTTCGGGCACCACCTGGTATCTTCCTAACTGCCTTAAGACCCTCCGCGGTGCATATGGCTGGACACTCTTTAATCACATCAACATTAGGTAACCCTTGGTAGCCGTCATGTATATAGGTTCTGTCATCGGGGGCCATCCTATAGTCCATTCGACCTGATTTGCTTTGAGAGCCTTCAAGTGGGGGACCTAGGCTTCAAACCCTTCTAGAGCATTGTAGTCTTTCACCCTTTCCTCATATCTCTTGATGAAGTTATCCGTGCTCGAACCATAACTCATGAATTTGGGGTGATGGCGGAGATGCTCGATCAACCACATCTGTAGAAGAATATTGCAACCTTAAAAGAATTGAGCCCCGACCTTGCACAATATCAATGTTCGCTATATGTCTTCCATCACTAATTGAGCAAGTGTATGATCTTTCTTAGTAGTGAGGATTTATGCAATTCTTGCCATACAGATATCCACTGTCCTTTCCGTATTTGGAAAGACTACGATTCCCAAAAAATGCCACAATAAAAGTGAACCGACGATGAATTTGCTATAGGCCCTTATCTTGTTTGTTGTTCAAACACTTTTCATGCATTTAGAACCCAACTGAGTGCCCGAACCTGAAGTACAATAAGTAGAAAGAACAACACCCTTTGCTTACATGGGCCTTCTTTATCTATTTATTAATATTCAGGAGGTCAAAGAACTTGTGCACAGAAGGAGCCCATGGAAATATAAGTTGTTGTTTCCTCAAGTCCCAGCCAAACTCAATATACCCAGCTATCTCCTCTAGAGTAGGGGTGATCTCAAAGTCCGAAAAGCAAAAAACATTGTGGACGGGATCCCAAAAAGTTACCAAAGCCTTGATTAGATCTTCCCGTGGTTTGATTTTCAAAATGTTTATAAGGGCACCCAACTGCTCTTTCACCTGATTCTGACCATCTTCATTTAGATAATTCCACCACATAAGCAGCTGCAACTGAACCTATTCTATGACTGACTCTGATGGATTCTGGACAGTGTTCATTTATACCTGTGGAAGATTAAGGTTAGGTTTAACTCTGATGAACTTTTTTGTAAAACAGGTTTTTTCAATTTCTAAAAGAAAAATCAACAGACCAGGACTCCCTCCCCTCTATGCTATTTTTAGCAAAAGTGGTCGTTTTTAACGTGGCTCCTTCACAATTCCAAATAAATTTTGAGGCCAGGGATAAGTACTTTATAAAAAAATGACACTTTACCAACAGACTTATCCGTTCTTTACGAAATAGACCTTCGACAACTAAAGATACTCTAAGACTATCCCGACAAGAACGGCTTAAGACATTACCAAAGCTGGATCGGCTTATTCTTTTGACCAAAAACCTAAACTACATTTATTTGACCATTTACTCTTTTTCTCCCTTTTTTAGAAAAATAAGGTCGAACCTTATGTAGGTTGCCTACGTATCCCACATCTGGTGAGAATCAGACCTTCGTAGATCGGTCAGTTTTGACACATTTGAAATGGACACAGTATTGACTTATTTTGAAATGACTCTTTTTTTTCCTTTTATTTGAAAATTTTCGGCAGTGTTTCAGGACATTTCCAAATACCAGGGATTTTTCAGAACCGAGCTTTATTTCCTTCCTTATATCACTCTTGGTTTTTCTTTGGATTTATTTTCCTAACCGGTCAGCATGCAGGCTGAAACAAATAAATGTTCACATAGCACATAGGATGCATAAGGATGGTATGTTATTTTGGGTGCACCTGTCCTAGACGGACCCAACCCCTGTGTTGAGTCCCCAAAGTCAAATGCACATGATGCAAACAAACGTTCCTACTAGGGATCCGGCATGAGACCATGTTTTTCTAGGGTTAAAACCTGGGGTTGTGTTCTAGACCAAGCTTACCCGAGCGGACAACTCGAGCCGAAGAAGGGGCAATGTACCAGGAGCACTGAAGTCTACCCGGCCTTGTTGATGGCCCAGCTTCGTTCTATTTAGGATAACATCTACAAAAAAAGCGAGCCACGCGAACATGTGCACCATTTTCAGAAGACTCAGAGGGGTGGCGTAAGAAGACAGTTATATACAATTCAAATAATATCAAAGCAGTAAACAGACAGAAGTTAGCACAAAGGTTCACAGAACACAGTAATATTAACAATAAATAAAGCCAAGTAAAATCATATTAACAAGCTCGAATTCTTGAACCCTGAATCGGAAGTTCTGGGTTCTAGTCCCCAGCAAAGTCGCCAGAGCTGTCACACCTCCTTTTTACTACCCCCGGAAGGGTATAAAGGAGTTTTTCCAATTTAAGTGACAATTGAAATAGTATTATTATTTAAGATCAGAGTCGCCACTTGGGATAGTTAATGGTGTCACAAGTCACCGGTTTAGAATCTCGAATCGAGGATATTTGACTTTGTATTAATGTCTGTGAAATATAGAAATCCGGGTAAGGAATTCTGTTAACCCAGGATAAGGTGTTAGGCACTCCTGAGTTCCGTGGTTCTAGCACGGTCGCTATGATCATACTTGGCTTAAACAAATTATTTAATTACTCAATTTTAGAACCTATGTGCATTAGCTGCTTTTAATTAGGAAGTTATCTTGAAACCGGTCACGCGTACGTGTACCCATTTATTTGGTGTGTCAAAAATCATGTCATGTGAATGTATCCACAATTAATAACGCTTTGTTATTATTAAGAAAAGCTTGGCCAAAGTTGCACGAACACATACTCTAGTTTTATTTTTAAAATCGTAATTATGTCACACGAACGTGTACGCAACCACGATGGTATATTAAACGTGCCTAAAGCAAACTACGAATATCATTTTTAATATCTAAGTCATAAGATTAATACGAGGGCCATGAATGATTAAATTGTGGATGGTGCACCTTGAACTATATGAACTAAATTTAATTTAGTGGCTTATTAATAACAATTTAATTATTAAGAAAGTTTGATCGAACTTGCGGGAACGCATACTTCGAATTGGTTTTTAGAATCGTAATTATGTCACGTGGGCGTATACACAATCACGATAGTAGATTAAAAGTGCACCTAAAGCATTGCTACGATGTTTGAGAAGTTGCAATCTCTTACGTGATTCTCCTAATATATTCTAATAATAATCCTAACTTAGGATCTAAAGTTTGTTTTTAAAAAATGCTCAAACATTCTTCCAACTGAGATGACAGGAACAAACACGGGAGCTTTTGATTGAAAAGTGAAACATAGGCACCGAAATGATATAAGCATACAAACAAGAAAGTTCAATTTGAAATCAACTAACTTACTTAAATTAAAACTACAAGAGAGATATAGTTAGAAACTTTTCATTTTTTTCAAGGTCAAACGATAAAATTCGATGGTTAAAAGAAGGCTAGCCTGCCAATACACACATTCATTTACTAGCAGCTCTGGACCAAACAGACTACATGGAGGAATCTCAGCAATTGACCATCTATACATACAGGAGATTGGTCCACAAAAACTCAACCCAGTTCCCAACAATATGTTTAAACCGGTAGCACTGATATTATAGGAAACGAAAATGCAAAGTTTGATAACACCCTCGAATGCAGAAATTTTATATTGCTTCCATTAAATATATGACTAAACCAACATTTTTGCAGCTTAATCAACAATTAAAACCAGAACACCGATTCAGAATACAAACCCCCAGCTCAACACTGCTAATCTTAACTCATTAGAAGCTAACTATCAATTTAAAGCCTATTTTGTAGATCTGCAACACAACAAAGGTGTTGCTCACTTAGGAGGGAGGGACCAAATATGTGACTCCAAAATAAACTAAAAGAATGTTTAAAGAAGGCAATCAAGGGGCAACTCGTATTTTTCCAAATAATCTCATAGGAACAAATTTTTGCAGAAGAAACAAAACGATATGTAACTCATGTTCCTCGAAACCACAATTGAATAGTAGTCATTAGATCTCAAATAGACATCACGCGTCCAAGGAATAAAGGTATAGAGTGATCTGAACCAAACGAGAATGAGAATAGTATACATCAATGCACGTCGAACACCATTTCTAGCTCCAGATAGTTCACTCGAAGCCACACAATTGATTTTTCATACTCATTTTGGCACTGCTAACCCAACCAACATGTTTAAATACTAACTGAACCAAACACTTCAGATAAGTTCTTAAACATGCCAACTTGTGCTAAAAGAAACAGAAAAAGTGATATCAAATCCAATCGATCACAACAGATATTCATTTAAACAAAATAGGCATTCATTTGAACTTAGAAATGGAAAGCCACTACAAAAGAGATTCATTAACCAATAAACAGACCATAGATGCAAGTTCTCAAAGCTGTAACATTATTAACACACTCGATACAAAAAGATCAAAATTTCATACCTTGAGATCAACACAGCAAAGGAAAAAGAAAAATAAATCTCTAATTTCTGAGGAATGAAACCACCACAGAACCAAGAGAGAACAGCTATAGCTTAATAAACTGCAACAGATTCAGATTTCTCAACGAATTCCATTTTTTTGCCCAAAATCCAGAATCGAAGTAAAAAAACTCTATTATTTCGAAATTCTAAACAAAAGCTGACCTCAAAGTGAATTCATGGAACACTCAATAATATTTTTTCTCTGTTCTAGTATAAGAAAATGGAAAAGAACAATGGAAAAGAAGAAAAAGATTTCGAACCCTAATTTTCTTCCTTTAATTATTCTCCGAAAAAATCTCTCAAAAATCCTCCTCTTCCTCTGAAAATATTGTTTCTCTTATATAGGCCTTTAGGTATTCTCAAACCTTCTTCCCTCCTCTCTATGAAATCTCCCAACGAATCTAATTTTTTTACCCTCTTTTGATGGAAAAAAAAATGGACAAATGGAGGGAGTGGATCAAATTGAATTCAATCCAACGCTCCCTATTTTTCCTCATTTCCTTCCGAAGGAGTAAAAATCTGAAAATAAACCAAAGAGAGGGCATGTGAGGGAGAGAGAATTTGTCAGAAGCGGTTAGAATCTTTGGTGACATGGTGAAGATGAGGCCCTGTGAGTGAACTCGCCTGAGTTTCAGGCGAGTTGGGGTTGACTCGGATGAGGGAGACGATGAACAGTAGATGGGACACCGTTTCTAGGTCTATATGATTCAGGGTTTATTTGGGAAAATATTTATAAGGGGATTTATATATGAGGGGTTGTGGGGCAGGTCAACAGGCGGGTCGGGGCATAGGTCTAAGCTGTTGGCTTGGGGCGGGTAATTTGGATAGTTTGGGCTCAGATTTGGGATGAAGAATGGTTTGGGCTTCAACAACTTTGTCCCAACAACCTTTTATTCCCAAATTCCTTTTTCATTCCCTTTTTTAATTTTTTAATTAATGAAATCCTAAAATTAAAATCCTAAATTATCTAAATTGTAAAATTAAAATAATTACCTAATTACAATAATTATAAAAATTACTCAGTCCTAACTTGGAATGGAAAAATCAATAAACTAAAAATTAAAAGGGGTAAGATGAGTTATTTTTTTGTGATTTTTATTTTTTTAATAAAAGAAATAATTACTGATCAATTCAAACAATATAAAAACAAACCTAAATACAATGCATGGTATTTTGGTATTTTTTTCATGACTTTTAATGGAAACTAAACGTGCAAAAAGTGCAAACAATTAGTAAAATCCTACAAAAATACTACAAACTGGCAAATAATCGATTTTTTTTTATTTTCTTAGATTTTATGGGAGTAATTCCTATAGGGTAAAAATGACATGTTCACAAATTTCATTCAGTTATAGTTAGTAGAAATATCACCAAGTGTTATTCAAAATATCTGGGAAGTTGATTACGGAGAATTCAGTGAGTCTGACAAAAGTAATTGGTAGGTTAATTCCCTATGGGATTCGACTCTGGGCTAAATACTTAGATTATATTTGCAACGACCGCTTGTCCTTTTTTATAATTCAGTTTTCTCTATTTTCAATCCATACATTGAAATTTTAACGTTTTTTGACTTGGTTGTACAGGTGCATGCCTAGAAACTCATCGAGAACTGGTGAAGTGTTTGAAGCATTATCAGATCTTGAGAAAGTTTTCAAGGCCTTGAATCGGGCCAACCAGAAAAACAAACAACAACAATCAATTGAACAACCTAAACCAGATATGGCAGAACAGGTAAACAACAGAGACAACAACGGGGATAACGCGGTAGACCCAGCTTCGCAGGTAATGGCGCATCTTGTGCCATAGGCTCCTCTATATGACTGGGTGCAACCCACAGCAGAGAATTTGGCTACAGCGATATTAGTTTCGCAGATACAAGCTGAATCTTTTCAAATCACAAACAACATGTTGCACTTGTTGCAAAACAAGGAACTATTTTTGGGGTCATACATTGAAGATCCTCAACAGCACTTGAAGAATTTTCTGTCAATCTGCAAAACTCAACGGTAGCCCAACGTAACTCGGGAAGCAATAAAGCTATTGTTTCCATTCTCAGTGACAAGAACTGCCCAAACTTGGCTAAATTCACTTCATATTAATTCCATCACGACTTGGGAAGAATTCGTCAAGCAATTTGTGAATAAGTTTCATCCACCTAACAAGACTACTCAGCAAATTGATGAAATTTTTAGCTTCAAACAGAAACCAATGGAAACATTGCAAGAAACATGGGAATGATTCAATGGGATGTTGGTTATATGTCCACACCACGATATTCCAGACCAGTTATTGGGGCAGCATTTTTACATGGGTCTAACAGATAGCGTGAAGGCTAATGTTGAGGTTTCAGCTGGTGGAGCATTCTTGAGCAAAACATAGAGAGAAAGCCAGATCCTGCTTGACAAGATGACACAGAATACGAGGTAGACAACCAAGAATGCACCTATCACTCCAGTAGTTCACTCAGTGCCCTTAGATCCAGCCAACACTCTTGCTAAAAATATGTCCACCTTAATGACACAAATGAGCATACTCACCAAAAAGGTAGAAGAGTCAGGGAAGAAGTAGCAAGTGCACATTATAGATACTAATGGGGGCTTATGAACATCTTGCATTAGTCAACCAATTGGTAGCCAGTGGAATGCGGAAAGTGATCATCATCATTACCCTGGGGACATGAATTATATGTCTAATTATGGGGGCCAAAGATAGGGTGGTCAGAATTGGGGCCAACATAATCAGCCATACAGGCCAGGCCATGCCAGCCACAACACAACAATGGAAATATGGGATCCATGCAACCCCACAATAATGTGGCACCCTATCAAAGGCCACATGGATACAACAATCAAATTCAGTAGTAGGGTTATCATTCGCCTCAGCAGCAATATGGTGGGAGATAGGAAGATGGGTTTGCTAGACTCGAGTTAATGATGCAATAGGTTATTGGGTCAAACACGAAAATGAGTGAAAGACTAGATGCACATGAGTCAGCCATAAAGAATATTGAAGTGCAAATATTCCAGATCTCGATGTCTTTAAATAATCATCCTCATAGGATATTGCCTGTAGACACTCAGGTAAATCCAAAAGATCAAGGATCGAAGCAACTGATGGCAGTAAGTCTACGTAATGACAGAGATATAGACTTAGAGCAAGAGAGGGCTCGAGAAAGCAGACGGGCTAAGACACTTGTACCAGTGCCCATTGAGCAAGATAATTCAGCAAAACTGACAGAGGTGACAGTACAACCTGCCCATGAAGAAACAAATACACAGATTGAGGCTGAGAAAGAAGCTGAGACAACCCAGGAACCCGTAGTTGAGGTGGTGTCTGACAAAGAGAAAACCCAAACTATTAGGAAGAAGAGACCTCCATCACCATTCCCACAGAGGCTAACATAAAACAAGAAAGAGGAACAATACAAGAAGTTCTTGGAGATGTTGAAACAAATCCAAGTACATATTCCATTGATTGATGCTTTCAAGGAGATGCCTAGTTATGCAAAAATGATGAAGGACTTGATGTCCCAAAAATTCAACTTCCAAGATTTGGCCACAGTGACTCTAACTCAGACCTGCAGTAGTGTGGTGACTAGACTATTGGCTGAGAAGTTGTCTGATCTAGGGAGTTTCACAATTCCTTGCACCATTGGTAGCTACATTTGTCAAGGCACTCTGTGATTTGGGGTCTAGCATAAATCTTATGCCCCTGGTGATCTATAAGAGGTTGGGGATTGGAAGAGCTAGACCCACGTCTATGTTATTGCAGCTGGCTGACAGAACTGTGAAATGACCCTCAGGTATCTTGGATGACGTGTTAGTACAGGTCAGAAAATTTGTGTTCCATGCAGATTTTGTGATTTTGGATTTTAGAGTGGATGAAGAAATTTCTATAATTTTGGGAAGGACGTTCTTGGACACATGGCGAGCCCTTATTGATTATGAAACTAGGGAGCTCAATATGTGGTTGAACGATTAAGATTCAACGTGCAGAAATCTATGAGTCGACCAAGTGAATTCGCTAATTGTTCTCTTATTGATGCCATGGATGTAATAGTGGAAGAGGATGATGAGACATTAACTATTGAGGATCCTCTTGCTGTATGTCTTGTGAATTTAGATGAGGTGAATGGGGAAGAATTGGCATAATGGGTGCTGGCTCTAGAGGGCAGAGGATTTTGGGAGAGAACACTTGAATTCGATCCCCTGCACTTAGAAAACAGAGAAACTCCTCTAGCCAAGCCATCCATATAAGAACCACCAAATATGGAGTTGAAGCCACTGCCCGCCCATCTCAGGTATGCGTTCCTAGGACCTAACTCCACATTTCCTGTTATTATCACATCTAGTTTATTAGACGTGCAGGCAAAACAACTTTTGCAGGTACTCATGAAGTGCAAGACTGCCATCGGGTGGACCATGACAGACATCAAGGGGATCAGCCTAGCATACTATATACATAAAGTTCTGTTGGAAGAGGGGCACAAACATTCTAGGGAGCACCAAAGAAGGATGAACCCCAATATGAAGGAAGTGTCGAAGAAGGAGGTTATTAAGTGGTTGGATGCGGGAATCATTTTCCCCATCTCTGATAGCAACTGGGTTAGCCCAATGCAATGTGTTCCTAAGAAGGGTGGTATGATGGTGGTAAAAAATGACAACAATGAGCTGATCTTTACTAGAACCGTCAAAGGCTAGCGAATTTGTGTGGACTATAGGGAATTAAATCTGGCCACCTGGAAAGACCACTTCCCACTTCCCTTCATTGATCAGATGCTTGGCAGACCGGCAGGGAGGTCCCACTTCTATTTTCTGGATAGGTACTCCGGGTACAACCAAATCTCCATCGCACCAGAGGACAGAAGACCTCCTTCACATGTCCATATGGAATGTATGCCTTCTCGAGGATGCCTTTTGGCCTATGCAACGCACTAGCCACATTTTAAAGGTGCATGATGGCCATATTCAGTAACATGGTTGAAGACATAATGGAGGTGTTCATGGATTATTTCTCAGTGGTGGGAAACTAATTCGATAAGTGCCTTACAAACCTGACCTGAGTGTTGAAAAGATGTATCGAGACTAACCTAGTATTTAATTGGGAAAATTGCCATTTTATGGTACAAGAGGGTATAGTCTTGGGACACAAGGTATCACTCAAGGGGATCAAGGCGGATTGTGCTAAATTTGACGTGATAGCAAAGCTGCCATCCCCCACATTAGTCAAGGCAATCAGGAGCTTCCTAGGGAATGCCGGGTTCTACCGGAGATTCATCAAAGACTTCTCAAAAATTGCCAACCCTCTCTGTAAGTTGTTAGAAAAAGATCACCCTTTCATGTTTTCTGATGATTGCAGGGTAGCATTCGAGGAGTTGAAAAAGAGGCTAGTCACAACACTCATCATTGTTGCCCCCGAATGGGAGCAACCATTCGAACTCATGTATGACGCCAGTGACTATGCAGTGGGGGAAGTGCTAGAACAGTGGGAAGACAAGCTAATGCACTCAACTTACTGCGCCAATAGAATGTTGAGTAGAGCCCAGGTGAATTGCACTGTGACTGAAAAGGAGATGCTAGTTGTGGTGTTCACTTTCGACAAGTTTAGATCATACCTTATTGGCTCTAAAGTAATTGTATATACCGATCATGCTGCTCTCAGGAACTTGATTGAAAAGAAGGAGTCCAAAAGAAAACGTTTTATCGTGACTGCCGCATGTAATACTGGGATGAACCTTACCTATTTAGAATATATGTTGACAATATGATTCGGACGTGTGTCCCCGAGATAGAACAATCTTCTATTTTTCAGGCATGTCACACATCAGCATATGGCGGATATTTTGAAGGAGTCAGGACTGCACCAAAAGTACAAGAATCTGGGTTCTACTGGCCAATAGTGTTTAAGGATGCACATCAATGGGTGAAGGGTTGTGATGAATGTCAGCGAACTGGGAACATTTCTCGCCACCATGAGATGCCCATGAACCCAAAGCAAGATGTTGAAGTGTTCGATGCATGAGGGATAAACTTCATGGGCCCCTTCATCAGCTCCTTTGGCAATAAGTACATACTTGTTGTTGTAGATTACGTGTTCAAATGGGTTGAAGCTGCAACACTACCCACCAATGATGCCAGAGTGGTGATGGGGTTTTTGAAAAAAGAATATATTCACCCATTTCGGGACCCCAAGAGTTATTATCAGTGACGGAGGCACTCATTTCTGCAATCGAGCCTTCCGGAAATTGCTAGCAAAGTACGATGTGCACCACAAGGTGGAAACCCCGTATCATCCTCAGACTAGTGGACAGGTCGAAGTGTCAAATAGAGAGATAAAAAGTGTACTGACCAAGACTATTAATGCCACAAGAACTGATTGGGCAAAAAAGCTAGATGATGTACTCTGGGCCTACAGAACCGCTTTCAAAACACCGATTGGTATGCCACCATATAGGTTGGTGTTCGGGAAGGCTTGTCACTTGCTAGTGGAACTAGAACAAAGAGCTTGGTGGGCAATGAAATAGCTAAATCTGGATATTGAGGCTGCGTGAACAAGTAGAGTCACAAAATTGCATGAGCTAGACGAATTCCGATTTGTTGCTTTCGAGAGCACGAGGTTGTACAAGGAGAGAATGAAGAGGTTACACGATAAGAACATTGTTGAGCGAAATTTCAATCTCGGAGACATGGTGTTGCTTTATAACTCATGATTAAGACTATTTTCGGGTAAACTCAAGTCACGATGGTCTGGACCATTTCAGGTGGTCGAAGTTCTCCCTTCAGGTGCCATAGAGATTGCCTCAGAGAAAGATTCCCATACATTTAGAGTCAATGGGCAAAGATTGAAACTATATGTGGGCATGGATAAAACCAAGGAAGTGTCAGTGATCCATCTGACTGAACCTCAGAGGTCGAGCGAACCTTAAATGCACTTATCTACATCATGCCGCGACATTAAATTAGGCGCTGCATAGGACGCAACCCATTGGCTTGTTGTAACTGTCGTGCCACGACATTAACTAAGGCGTTGGTTGGGCGGCAACCCAATGCATAGTGACTTTATTATAGTTAGTATTTTTTATTTTTGATTTTTGGAATGTACTAACCAATGCAGGTG
This sequence comes from Nicotiana sylvestris, assembly GCF_000393655.2. Lineage (NCBI taxonomy): Eukaryota > Viridiplantae > Streptophyta > Magnoliopsida > Solanales > Solanaceae > Nicotiana > Nicotiana sylvestris. The sequence continues at coordinate 155,859,333 of NC_091066.1, forward strand.
AGCTTGGGCGAGTGATAAATCCATCAGATACGAAAGGAACATGTAAAAAAGTGGAAAAATTTTTAGCCCCAGGAGCGCTCCCCCGTCATAGGCCGTGCTAGTGGCCGCGCAAAAGACCAAGAATTCTGCCTCAAACTTTTGCCCAGGAGCGCGGTCGCGCTATGGCTGTGCTAATGGCCGTGCATATGGCCAAGTACACTATTTCACTAGCGTGGTCGCGCTCGAATCGCACTATAGCCACGCTAGTGCCGTCCGCTTGCCACTTTGTTTAACTTAACATTTTTTTTTTATTTTCTTATTTTGTTTGTAATTGTTTTAGTTTGTTTATTCCCCCCCCCAACCCTAACTATTCCCGTATTCTTCATTCCCAAATACCCAATGCCTAAGAACCTTGGCCCTAACTCCTATCTTCTCCTAATTTCCCTCTCTTCCAAATTCCCCTCTTCTCCGTTCCCAAATAATCCCAGGCCAAATTCCCCAAGGTTCAAGCCAAACCCTCCACTAATCTTCTTCACTTCTCACCATCTTCTCTCACTGCAGGTAAGGATTTTTTTTTTTTTATATTTCAAGTTATGTAGATTTTCATTTGATTTCTTAATGATGTAGTAGTTTATCTTCTCTTTTCTTGGAAATAATTTGTAGTATATGTGTAGTGTTTGTGGGTGGTGATGTTTGTGGAGTTGTATATCTTCACTTAGTGGGTGAATTTGGGGAAATTATGGTGGTCATGGGCTACAACATGTTTAATTGGGGGTTCCAGTATATAATGCCCACAAGGTGTTTGTTTAAATGACATAGTGAGTATCAATGGTAATTGTGACCAATTGTGCGGGTGAAGTCTGAGTAACCACAGTTGAGGCACACCTTTTGTGTTGTGCTAATGCTATTCTTCTTCCAGGTACTATGGCTCCCTCCTGGAAACGCCGAACAACAGGTGCTTCATCCAGCGGTCAAGCTAGATCTTCTAGGGCGCGCGAGTCAGCTCCTACTCATCCCTTTGATAGTAACAGGTTCATCTCCGCCAAGGTTTAGGATTGTTTTGCTGATAAGGCTCCTAAGAAACCAATACCAGAGAGGGCCATGGATATAGGGTCACTCCAGCTTGGCTGCCCCAACCTGTATCATGAGTTGGTCAGGCGTGGGCTACAAATCTTCTTTAAAGAGCCGGACGAGGGGAATTGTATGGTTGTGCGTGAATTCTATACCAACATAAAAGAACATGTGAATGGTGTAGTAACAGTGCATAGGAAGGTTGTGGATGCCTTTGTTAAGGCTATTCGTACGATATACCAGTTGCCTGCATCGGTGGATGAGTATGACAACTATTATGAACTATATGTTAGAAAATACACTCAGTGGGAGATGTTCTTTGAAACCATATGTGTACCTGGAAAGGAGATTGTATGGATGAAATATAGGAAGAAGTTCCATTCAACAGCACTCACCTTTGAAGGGAAGTGCTGGTTCTCTGTCATCAACAACCGCTTGACCTCGTCTTCCAACACCACGAAAGTGAATGCTCCTCGAGCTACTCTAATTTGGTGCTTTATAAATGGTCACAACTTTGACGTGGCCAAGCTGATTCACGAGGAGATGTTCACCCAATGTCCGGTGAAGAGTTATGGTTTCTTCTTCCCTTCCCTAGTCACTAGGCTTTGTCGAGCGGCTCAGGTGCCAAAAAATTTCAATGTGGATGGGATAGTGCCGAGAGACTCCAAGTTCCGAGTTGATAAGGTAACTACTGGGAAGGAGCCTATGGCACCTGGTGGTGATGATACTACTGAATCTGATGAATCTGAGGAAGGGGAGGATGGGCAGGAGGAAGTAAGGGCCGAGTCACTGACCCATGAGCAGATTGCAGAGGCTGTAGGACCATCTGGGATTGGTCGGGTTACCCCGTTCACAGCCTTAGAGTGTGAGGTGGCAGGGTTGCGTACCTCGGATGCTGACTTAGGTACACGTGTTGATGCAATGGTCGTCCAGCAGGTGAAATCGGAGAAGAAAATATTGAGCTGGCTGCGAGCTCTGGGTCGTGCATGCAATCTGAACCCGGAGACGGTCTCCGATCAAGAGTGATCAATCAGGGGAGTTCCTTTACCTCACTGTTCTTTATTTTGTATGGTATGAGTACATGTCTTCCTCTTAAGTGTGGGGTAGGGGATAATTCAATGTATGTGCATATATGAAAGAACTTGACTATTTTATTTTTTCTTTGTTTTTCTTGATTGTTTTATGTTTTCATTGTTTTTGTGGTTTTGAGTAGCAGTCAAATTAGGTAAGTCGACTTGTCCCAACGATGATCTCTTTCGACAGAGTTCTTGAAGGTCTAAGTCGACGTGAAAATCTGGAAAAAAAATAGAAATATATTGGACTCTTCCTGATGACTGATCTTCTAGACAGTTTTCTTGAGGGAAGTAAGTCTAAAGAAAATGCCAAAAAGATTTTTTTGTTTTAGGTAGTGTAGTAACTCCCCCTTGGTTTTTCTTTGGGCCACTGTTCTTTTTCAAGGGTTTTGCTTGAACCGGGTGTAGTTAGTTTTTTTGTTTATTTTGTTTCTAGTTTTTAGTTGGTACTTATAGGCGATGAGCTGAAATAGGAAGAGAAACCCTTAGTGTTGATACACCTGAATACAGTAGATACTATAGTGTGACACTTAGTCTTAGTGGTTGATTCTTGTTAGAGTGTCTTAAATTGTATGGCTGTAAATGACTTGAATACTCAAACGAGATTGTCTTGGTAAGCCAATCTGGAGTGAGTCATGTTCTATGTGTGTGTGGGTTGTATTGTATTCTATGCTCTGCATTTGATGCCTAGAACTTGCCTCGTGTGTTTGCAAAGCGAAATAGTAGCTTTATTCAGTTTTAGACGTGATATAGGCTTTTTTTTATTAAGCCATATATATAAAGTAGACCCACCTAAATACGATACATCGTAGTTAACCCCGTTAAGCCTATAAGCCTGTTTTTTTGGCAACAACATTACAAACCTTACCCAATTATTTGAACGGCCCATCTGTTTGAACCCATTTACCTCCTATGAGCACTTGAATGGTTATGAAATATGCAAAAGTTAAAGTGTGGGGTGGTGGTTTGGTTTTCGAGTGGAATCAATGTAATATAGAAAAATGTGCAGTATTTCAAAAAATAGAAGAATAAGCGCCACTTAAAAAAGAGAGAGAAAAAAAAGAGAATAAGTAAATGTAATACTTGATAAGTGGTGACTTGATACAATTGCACCTAATGGAGTTTGGGGAATTATAAATAGAAGTGTGGTGGAATGTCTGGTCTGACATAAGTATGGTTTTGAATGCGAACGTGAGTGTATTAAAAGTGCTTAGGGAGGTTAGTCACTATATCCAAATATATCCTACCCGTCCCTTAGCCTACATTACAACTAAATAAACTCCTAATTGATCTTAGACTGAATGGGCTCGATTAGTAGAGTAATACACTATGGGCAAACCTATGGTGCATCTGTGTGGCATATGAATTTTCTTTCTGAGAATGATCGAATTTTGTCTATCTAAGTTCCTAATTGTTCTTAATATTGTTATTTGTAGAACTACTCTCTTGTGTGATGTGAGGGCATTTGATTAAAAAATGAATGGTAAGTATTGACCTCTATATAGAGTAATTTGAGTAAGTATGAATATTGTACGGCACGCGAGAGTCTGCTCTTGAGGCAAGGGAGTAACGTGAGTACGCCAACTCAGTAAGTAACTAAAGTAAATAAGGTCTGAGTGCAGTGACGAGCAGTTAAAATCATATATATAAGGGTATTCAATAGAATATCAAGTCAAACTCAACAGTTTTAAATCCATTTATTTCGTAGAACTTCAGTTTCAATTGAAATACTTTGAAATCATTTACTTAGCAGTTTTCAACAGTGGCTCATTATAAAAGAAGAGTGAAAATCAGCAAAAGTGTCATAAATTGGCCCCTCGGGCAAGGTATCACTCATAAATATAGCCTATCGGACAAGCCTCTCAGTCACTCGTGACTCAGCTCTCGTCACATCGTACTCACACTCAGCACTCTAGCTCAATAATATCTCATAATAGTAATGATCACAATAATTGCTGCGGCATGCAGCCTGATCCATAATTTATAGTCGACTACGCTCACTGGGGGTGTACAAACCCCGGAAGGGCTCATACAGCCCATGCGTTATATCACTGCGGTGCGCAGTCCGATCCAATATATATATATATATATATATATATATATATCATTGCGGCGTGCGGCCCGATCCATATAAGTATCGATGCGGCGTGTAGCCCGATCCATAATATATATATATAATCCTCACCATTAGGTCCTCCACCTCTCTCAGTCATTAACCTCACAGCCACTCGGGTATATTAGTGGAAATCAGGGAACTCAGCCCAAACAGTTTTCACATTTTAAGAAGTAGAGTGATAAAACCAGTTTTAAACAATAAACAGGTAAAACATGATTGAGGATAGGATTTCAAAACAAATAGAGTGAGGAAAATAGTAAAAATGTCCCTAAGGTTCTAAATAGGTCGGCACAAGGCCCTAAACATGGCATACATCCCATAATATAGTATTGATCTCTAAAATATGGGATATCATAATATTTCAAATCAAATACGCGGCTTAATAGCCGCTACGGGATGGACCAAGTCAAAATCCCTACCGGTGCACGCCCACATGCTCGTCACCTAGCATGTGTGTCACCTCATTTATCATATCAATACGAACTAGTGGGGTTTTATACCCTCAGGTCCAGATTTACAATGGTTACTTACCTCAAACCGGATGAAATACTACTCTGCGATGTCTTTGTCTCTCGCCTCGGCCTCAACTCGCGCCGAATCTACCCAAAATCAGAATCATAACATTAGAATATGCTAAGGGACGAAGCCCATGCGAAAATAATCAAATTATACCAAAAATCCCGAAATTGATCCAACCTGACCCCAGGGCCCACATCTTGAAATTTGACAAAATTATATCAATGGAATCCTTATCCTCCCGCGAGTTCATACATACCAAGAATACCAAAATTCGACCACAAATGGCCCCTCAAATCCCTAGATTTAGGTCTCCAATTTCCAAGCCCTAACTCCTAATTTTAGGCTTCAAATCCCGCAAATTTCATGTTTAATTAGGTAGAAATTACAATAGGATCGAGTATTAAGTCCAGAATTCTTACCTCCAAGAAGTTCTCTTTGATTTCCTCTTCAATCTCCCCCAACAAGCTCCAAAACCGAGTAAAAAATGGTGAACTTCGGCCAAAAATCGCGAAAATGGCCTTTAAATATTTTGCCAAGTGATTTGACATCCTTCTTCGCGAAAACAGTCAAAGCCTCGCATTTGCGAAGCACAAAAATACCATTGACCAAAACTCCTCTCACGCGAATGTGATGATCCCTTGCGGACGCGATGCCTCAGCAAATTAAACCTTCACGAACACGACATCCCCATCACGAACACGTTAAACACCGACTCAGTCCTTCGCGAATGCGGGTCCCTCATCACAAACGTGAAGGCCAACCCTTCTTCCTCACATCCTAACCCTTTGCGAATGCGAAGGTAAAAAACCTGCAACACCAACAGTAGTTTTTCTACAATTACCTCCAACATGAAATGATCCGTTTAACAACCCGAAACTCACCTGAAGTCCTCGGGACCTCAACAAAACATTCCAATATATCCCATAACCTCATTCAAACTTGTTCCAACCTTCGGAATGCTCAAAATAACATCAAAACACCAAATTTGCATCGGATTCAAGCCTAAGAATTCAAAAAACCCAAATTCCGCTTTTGATCAAAAAATCTATCAAATCTCGTCCGAATGAAATGCAATTTTTCACACACGTAACAAATGTTACAACTAACCTACTCCAACTTCCGAAATACCATTCCGACCCCTATATCAAAATTTCACTTATCAACCGAAAAACGCCAAAATTCCAATTTTGCCATTTCAATCCTCAATCTACTCCGGACCTCCAAAATACATTGTGATCACGCTCCTAAGTACCAAATCACTCTTGAAGCTACGGAACCATCAAAATTCACATCTGGGTTCTCTTTCATATAAAACAACATCTGATTGACTTTTCCAACTTAAGCTTACTCAAAAGAGACTAAATGTCTCAAACCTTACCAAAACCTCTCCAAACTCGAGCCAACCAACCCGATAACATATAATACAGCTTGTGAGCACGTGATTTTTGCTTCACGAAAAAACCACTCCAAAAGAAATCGAAAATTAAAACAAATTTCCTTGGTGTACATTTTTTAGAATTTGCGTGGCATTTTTGGATAATTATTTGTGTTTTTATCTGTGAATGTTTATCCTGTTTTAATTAATTAAAATACAAAAACAAAAATATGTTGCATGTATATTTAGGATTTGATTGTGCATTTAGGAAATAATCGAACCATAATTTGGTTTTAAAAGAAGAAAAGCACAAAAATATGCATTTTGTCTATTTTATGTCATTTAAAGTGTGCCATCGTGTGATTTTATTTTAATTAAATGTTTTAACTTGTGTGCTAATTGTTGTTAAGAGTTAATTAATATTTTGTAGTTCAATTTTGGTTTTACAATTTATTTTTAGAATTTTTGGTAATTATTAATTAAAAGAAGAAAATGAAAAGAGTTGAATATATAAGGCAAATCGGATTTGGGCCAAAATTTTAGACCAAAAATCAGGCCCAAACATTCAAAAGACCCGGTCCATTTCAGCCAGTCCCTCAGAAGACTCGAACAACGTCGTTTCTGAGTCTCAAATCTGGGCCGTTGATTTGTTTCAATCAAACGGTCCAGTTCAGCCCCTGCATAATTGAAACGACGCCGTTTTAGATGATCAGATCTGAGCCGTTCATCTATCTTGATCCAACGGCCTCAAGGCCTCCTCTATACCCGACCCATTTTCACCCAGGGTTGACCCAATTTCGTATAGAGACCAAACGGCGTCGTGTCATTAAATGAAACGATCCAGGCCGTCGATCGTGCTTGATCTAACGGCCAGGATCAAACAACCCTGCCCCTTTATAAACTCAACCTCCTACCCCAGCCCCCCTAACCAAACACCCCCCCTCATCTTCCTATTCATCGTCTCAACTCAGAGACTAAACCAAACACCCCTCAACGAAACCCTAGCCGCCATGACACCCGACCGCCTAAAACCCGGCGGCAACAACGTCGCCGGTCACCAAATCAACACCATAAGGCCATCAGACCACCCTCGCTCCAAATATGTTAACCATCTGGCTCGAATCTTCCTGAAACTCCTCGAATCTTCATTTGAAGATTCGAGCCAAACATGAACCTACCCCAATCCACTCCAAATTCATACCAGGCAACCCCCAGACCTCCCTTATACCATAAATGACTTTGGTTCCGTTCAAATCTGCCTAGAAATGTTCGAACCCTAAATCGAAAACCAGGAACCCTAGAAATTCCATATCATGGAATCCGTCCAAATTAAGTGAGGATTTGGGGTCTAATCGACCTTAATTGAAGTGTTCTCAGTTGAGAACACTTCGACGAAGGTCTGTTCGACCTCAAAGTGTCCGATTCCGAGTTCGAGCCTGGGTCCGTATAGTTCTGATGTTCTGAGGTATTTTTATTTTTCCCTTGTTCTGTGTTCACGTTTTTTTATCTGTGTATCTGTTTAGTTTAGTTTTGTTGATTTTTCCATTCTTTATCAATTCATATTCTCATCTACAGTGACCTTTTTATTTGGTCGATTTTTCTATTTGTTGATTAGTTGTACCTGTTATAAACTACACATTTGATTTGATTAATGTCGTCGAATAATTAGTTTCATAAGTCCCCTGTTTTGTCCAAAGCCATGAATCACCCTGTTTGTATGTTTGATTATGTTTGTTGTTACCAATTGTGTATGTATAATCGATTAATAAGTTGCGTCGATTAATTAGTTTCATGTTTGTCCCTGTTTCTGTCAATACCACTGAAATTACCCGTGAATTGCTTGATTCTCTGTTTCTGATTGTTTAGTGTCAATTGTAATATGTAATCGATTAATTAAGCTTCGTTGATTAGGTCGTTCGTATAGTTTGAATCATTTGGCATTCTGTTGTTTAAAGTTTTTCAATTGTTAGTTGTCTGATTAATTAAGATTCTGTTTGATTATAAGCATTGTTCTAAATCACTGAAAATCTTGTATTTGATGTATTTTTCTGTCTTAAATTACTGGCTGGAATTGGTTATAGCTGTTAATCAAATTAGTTTTAGTTAATTGATAGTTGAGCAGATTTTAGAATCAAAAGTTTTAATATATTTGAATAGTTGTATTAGGGGGGCAGTAATATTAAGGGATTTCAGGGGTGATTTGGGAATGAAATAGTTAGAATAATATGTTGATGTTAGTGTTTTGTTAGTGGGATGTTGGTGTCTATAAATTAATGTGGTAATGGGGAACAAAAGGGAACGAGGGGGCTGAAAATAAGGAAAAGTTTTCCTTAGTGGATTTTAAGTAGAAAATTTCAGATTTAGTGGGAGAAAGGGGGTCGGGCAGTAAGTGGAAAAGGAGGGCAAGACTGTATAAGAAGGTAGAGGGAGGTCTATAGACAGGGGGAAAACATCTTCTGAAAAATACTAAAAGGAAATCAGTTCTTCAGGCAGTCACAACATTTTTAAAGCTAAAATATTCAGTTTCTCTTTGAGAGTTTAAGAGTGAATGGAAGCTGAACTTTGAAGAAAGGAAAAACATTCCTAGTTCAAGTTAAAAACCTGCTGGATTTTATCATCAGAATTCAGTAATTTTAAAGTTGAAATAAGCTGACTTTCAAACTAAAATAATTGTTTGGCATTGTTGGCTTTCAAGTAGTATTTCCTGAAGTGTGCTATTGGACATTTGTTACTGTTTCATTGCTATTTCTGGGTTTTTCTCCATTGGTTCTCGGGATTGCTGGTTGACGGATTTTGTTCTGTTGGTTTTAAGTTGCCTGTTGGTTATTGTTGCTGTTGTCTGTTACTAATCTACTAATCCTCACCTTCTTCTTCTGTTCTATTATCATGTACACTACTTTGAATCACCTCGATGTTTGATTATTGAAGTTGAAATAAAATGGACAGAAGATTTCTGTATTTAACTATAGAATAATTGTATTTTAGTTAGATATTAGTTATGTGTTTCCTGTTATATGAAAGGTAGAGGCATGTAGTATTAAGACTATTTTTGTAAGATCACTGATTAGCAGCTAAATAGGGCATAACGTTAGATTACAGACCTAAGATCCTTGAAAGGACGTGAATATTAGTCAATACAGTATGCATGTTTAATTTGAGCAGAATTGTTAGATTGTTGAACTATTGGACGTTATTTCTGTAAGAATTCCATAGTTATCAGTTTCAGTTTTGCTAATTCATATATTTAAAATCATGTAGCTTCGGAATCACATCCGACTCGAATTGGTAATTAGTTAATGTGGTGAATCGATTTAATTGGTTGGTAAAATCTAGCTTTAAACTCGCGAATATTGGAATAGAAGTGACTTGAAGTTTGTGATTTTTTGAATCTTGTTAGTAACAAAGATCCGTAAGTGTTAGGCAAATATAATTGGTTAGTAATTTCGTATAATCCGTAGACTAGATATATTTGAACTGCGATTCAATGTAGTAAGGCTAAGAACACTAATCCAATAGGTTATTTAAGTTAATGATCAAGCTTAAGCAAACTTTCGTAATCATTAGTAATTAAGGTTGGCTTAGTTTCAAGTAGTTGAAAACAATTAGTTCCAACGATTTATTTCATCTAACAATGTGGGTTTAAATTAATTATAGGATAATTAGGTTCCTTTGAATATATATTGTTTGTCAATTCCGTATTTATTTATAATTTCAATTTCAGTAGTATTGGCTTATAGAATAAGGCATGAAATAGTTTCCTATTACGCAAGTTTGATTGCAATTTTCCGGTTGCGCTTGCTTTAATCCGATAAATAAGTAATGGCCTTTTCAAGCATGTAATTAACTAGGATTTTTCTCTTTTATTTTACAGACAAACTTAAATAGAAAATGTAGATACTTTAGGAATGTCTTTTTAAAAATAAAAGAGGCGTGCCTCGCCAAAATAAAACGTACAAGCGGTGAGGCCCTCTATTTTTAATAACTATCTAGCTTTCGGGAGAGGTCATTTAGCGAATATCCACGGCCTTCACAGAATTAATAACACGATAGTCTCTTTAGGCGCATATTTAATAAAATTATTTTCCTAAATTCGGGTGCGCATTTATGTGGCCCAAATCAAATCTCAACGACGTTAAAATATGTTAAAAACTACGGGTGCATTTATGTGACGTGGTTCGAGACATGCTTTAACGACGTTGTAATTCTCTTTTAAAATAATAATAATAATAATAAAAGCTGCTAAAAGTTAAAATTTGCACAAAGGTTCAAAATGTATTAAAATCAGATAAATAAGTCGAATATGACAGTTGAGCGACCGTGCTAGAACCACGGAACTCGGGAATACCTTACACCTTCTCCCGGGTTAACAGAATTCCTTATCTGGATTTCTGGTGCGCAGACTGTTAAACAGAGTCAATTTTTTTTCTCGATTCGGGATTTAAACCGGTAATTTGGGACACCATAAATCTTCCAAGTGGAGACTCTGAATTTTAAATAAAATAATCCCGTTTCAATTGTCACTTTAAGTTGGAAACAACTCCCTCATATGCCCCTTTTCGGGGGTGTAGGTAAAAAGGAGGTGTAACACAGCTGAACAAGACAATAAGAAGAAGAAATAGGGAAAACGGAGCGGTAACTCATGAAACAACCAGCCAGGTCATTACATCCTCCCCTTCTTAAACAAATGTTCATCCTCGAATGAGGATATCTACTCTACATCTCCCGCTCGGTCTCCCAGGTAGCCTCCTCCAAGGGCCAACCTCTCTATTGCACTTTCACTGAACTGATATTCTTTGACCTCAATTTTCGAACCTGACGCTCCAAAATGGCTACTGACTCCACATCATAAGTCAAATCATCAAAATGTTTTAAAGCTCTATTTCAAGGTTTTGGTCATTATACCGCATTTTGAGTTTGAGAGCTCAGTTTTGGGTGATTATGAAGGGGATTTTCATGCTTTAGATCGGGGTAAGTGTTTTTGACTCTGATTTGTTTATTAATCACGATCCCACCTTTTTTTATCATTTAGTTGGTGATTTGGAGTAGAGAAGTTGGGTATTTTGGTAAAACTTATTTAAAAAGAAATTTGAGTACTTGAAGGTCAATTTGAAGTCGGAATTGGATGATTTTAGTATGATTGGACTCACATTAGAATGGGTGTTCGGAATTTGTGAGTTTTGTTGGATTCCGAGGTGCGATCCCGGGGGTTGACTTTTTGATTTTGATTAAAGATCTTAGCTTTATCATTTGGATTCGATTTCTATGACTTTTATTGATTATATTAAGTTAATTTAGTTAGATTCGCGTCGCCCGGAGATTTATACGCGCGGGAAGGGTTTGTTAGATGAGTAAGTTTTATTGCTTGAGGTAAGTATCTTATCTAGGCTTGGTTGAGGCACTAGTTGTTTGAGTTATTTGTGACAGCTACGTGCTATGAGTGCGCACATGTGTGGCATTTGAACCCATATGCAGGCACCGGGGTATTTATCCATGTTCGGGATAGTGCTTAGGCGATGATATGCCTAGAATTTAACTGTTAAACTATAAGGTATAATGTTTCTCATATTTTTAACCTTGTTGTGAACTATTTGAGCTATGTTTGGAGTTACATAAAGGCGGGATAAGAGACATAGGGCTAAAGAGAGAGCCAAAATAGGATCTTTTGTGTATAATCCTGCATAATCTCGAATGTTATCAGTTCCGGTATGTAGACCAAATAATACAATGCAAGTAGAAGCTCCTAGATTCATGGAGATATAGAACAACATATAAGTTATCATTCTTGCATATCCATCATTTGAGTCTCCAACAATTATTCCAATAATGACATATGCAATTTGACCTATGGACGAATATGCAAGCATACGTTTCATACTTGTTTGAGTAATAGCAATGAGATTTCTAAGTTTTCTATTCGGTCAATGATAGGCTTTAGGCCTTACCTTACTCTTTAGGGGTTTACTCTTCTACTTAAGTTTCTAGCTAGGCTGATGCCCGCTGCTGATCCTTTCTAAATCCAGCTTCAACCGAGCATACGCCTACTACGGGAATAGGAAGAACGAAAATTTAGTTTTATGTTGAAGTCTTTCCCGTTGGAAGGATGGGGGCGCCTTGCACGTCTTGGAAAATCATGCTTTGTATATGAAGTTATTGGCCCATGGTCCTCAGTATGGAAAGGACCTAGAACAAAGATACAAACAAGAAGGGGAAAAAATAGGCGATTCGAATCCTCGTTCTTCTAATTTCCTCTTGTCTGCTTTCTTGCTCATGCCAATGCCTAAAAAATAGTTAAGAAATCTGCATGGGATTCTGTACCAAGAACATCGGCTTCTCATGTCGATCTTCCGTTCGGCCAATTGGACAGTATCATCTTCGTTTAGTTTACTATTCAACGTCCCCTTATCCCTAGTTGTACAAGTACAACCTAGAAGCTTCCTCTTTCATATTGATAAAAGCGCTAGGCACCTCTTAACAGTTCAAAGTCCCCCTTAGCTCCCTGAATGATCTTGATAATTGTTATTTCTGTGATGAAATTGCTGATTTAAGCTATGATAGCGCACTTTGCACATGCCTACACTTTAGCATGCCATTTATACCAGTCTAGAAGCATGAGATCTATTATTCATTCATCATATACATGTATTCATGTATATCTGCTTCTGTGTGATATGATTTGGACTGGATGGTGACCACGCCAGACAGATTGTACTGTTATGCCTGTGACCACACCGGGTGGATTGTATTGTTATGCATGTGACCATGCCGGATGGATTGTATGGTTATGCTTGTGACCACGCCCGACAGATTATGATATTGAGCCTGTGACTATACAGGGTTGGTAGCCTATTGAATTGGTTGTGCTTGCATTTGGATATGGATCTATCCTCCTAGTGTCACCCTCTCATGTGCCTTCTTGATGGTGTACACGAGATTTAAGGACAATGATTAGTGGTTTTGTATGGAAATGAAATTGTTGGGGAAAATCTGGCCATTGTCTATTTGGACTTTGCATTTCATCTTAGAGTAGTTGTGTTGTATCATTTACTGAGCAGGGTACTTGAGTAGTTGTGCGCACACACACACAGATAATTCTTTTTGTGCTTTATATTTGATCATATAGTTGTTTTGTACTCGTGCTTCTTTTACACGAGGTTAGTTATGATACTTATTGAGTATATTGGGTCGATTGTACTCATGCTACACTCTCCATTTAATTGTGCAGATCCAGGTATCGGACCTAGTCATCAGTAGTTGAGGCTAGTAGTAGAGTTGTTGCTCAGAGACGAGGTAGAACTGCATTCTTGACCACAGTATTGACATCTATTTCCTTATGCACTATTGTCTTCATTTCAGATAGTATTGCAATCGGTCATTTCAGACTTGTATTTTCATATTAGAGCTCATGAATCTGTACTTACCAGTTCTGGGGGATTTATCATGTATTAGCTGCATTTTTTTATATTGAGATTTTAGACTTAAGTTATTTCTATAAATTTCGTTATTTTTGGTTCTTTATTATTATGTTTGGTTTGCCTAGCAAGTGCGTTAGGATCCATCACGACGGGGTGGGATTTTTGATCGTGTGACATGAGAAAATCACAAGAAGTAGCTGATAGGGACCCACGGTGGGGGTCAAACAATTGACGTGAATATATAAAGTATATGTTGGAATAATTGACAATGTATAATATAAAGAAATAAATAGTTATTATCTAGTGGTGCCTTAGAGAGCTTGATAGATTACAGAATTTGAAGAAATCACTGCAATATAAGAACTTAATGGGTTAAAAGATATGTCACGACAAAGAGAACTAATATTTCGAAGGATTGAAAGAGATTTTTAGTAGGTAGACATCTTGTATTTATCAATCTATGTGCTAGAAAGAATATTAGTGTCCCTTTTATTGTGGACTAACGTGAAGGATTGACCTAGTCTTGACATGGTTAGAAGGCATGCTAAAGGCCTGCTTTGCTCGCGAAAGAATGTTATACCCTCCAATAGTGGAAACATCATGTTAGCCAAGTTAGTCTTGCTTGGATTGTCTTAGTGCTAATGCTGTGGGAGTCAAGTTATGACCACTAAATTAACTACTCAATGAGTCAATACACTCGCCCTTCTTTTATAATATTTAGATACATAACTGATATAGTGTTATAAAGTTAAGTTACTGAGATGGGGGATAATATTTCATGAGCCTCAAAGTTATTCCTGAGAGCTCATCTTATCTTATGTTGTGATTATATATTTTTGTATGTTGAGAACTCTCTAGAGTTGCTCATGCCTTCACTAATAGTCGAATCTTGATATAATGTTATACTGCTTTATTGAGATTAAGCGATGTTATATGTTCTATTACACTAACTAGTTAAAGTTGTGATATCATTTTGTGTGTTCAGATGTATATGTTGTTGGTAGATTAAGTGGATGATAGTTCAGGTAATGGAATAAACTATCAGTTTAGGTCAATATTAAATTTTATATAGGGTAGTAAGTAAATAACCACAGGTATTATTGTTTAATATGTAAATAGTTATACTTGCAAAAAATTTAGTTCTCTAATCCTCAACTTCATAAATTTTTATTTAGATAGCTAAACATGTTTACAATTACTATTTTAATGGCCCTTGACCCTCGTGTCCCTCAATTGCATTTATTTTGATTATTATCCACATTAGATAAGAATATGTATTCATCATCAATTTAGAATAAGTAAATACAAGGTCAGAATCAATTATAATGTTATCTGAATGACTAAATAAACTTCAAGGCTTGCGACCGGAAAATTAGTGCTACCTCAAGATCTTCAACTAATCCGAATCTAGCTCATGACAACTACCACAATCAGCAACACATGGATCTGCATACGAAGTGAAGAGTATAGTAGGAGTACAACCGACCCCATATACTTAATAAGTAATAAGCCTAACCTTGGGCTAAAAGTAGTGACGAGTTTGGCAAGACCCGATGCTCGCTTTCCACAACCAATAATAGCAATAACATCAGAATAATAATATATGAAGGAATAAAACTCAATAATAACAGGCCCAACTTAACACAATAGGAGGAAAAATTGACATGCTTCTTAGATATAATAGTTATGGCATCAACTTACATAGAATTCACTTACACAGATATTTATTTACAAGATAAAAACTATAATATCAAGCTCTAAACATCAAGTAGAGTCATCAAATACCAATTAGCATGAAGGATAATGCGGATTTATACCTGCATATCAGTTATACATGCCAAATCAATAAATAATCATAGTTTAAATATCAAGTATACATAATCTCAACACATTCATAGTGCCTGGCACAAAGTACCCATCAATCATACGATTAGAAGCGTAAGTTGAAAGAGTTGACCGGATATTGACTTATGTGTAAATGACTCTGGAATGGAGTTTTGATGGTTTTGATAGCTCCATGGTAATTTTGGACATATGAGTGTGTCCGAATAGTGATTTGGAGATCCATAGTTGATTTTGGCTTGAAATGGCAAAAGTTTGAAAATTAGAAGTTTTAGAAATTGAGAAGTTTGATCGAGAGTTGACTTTGTTCGGGCTCAAGTTTTTGTTCCGAAAGTTAGAATAGGTTTGTTGTGTCATTTATGACTTTTGTGCAAAATATGAGGTCCATCGGACTTGATTTGATAGGTTTCGGCATTGAATGTGGAAGTTAGAAGTTCATAAGTTCATTAGGCTTGAATCGATGTGGGATTCGTGGTTTTATTGTTGTTTGATGTGATTTGACGCTTCGAGCGAGTTTGTATGAAGTTTTAGGACCGGTTGGTATGTTTGGTTGAGGTCTCGGGGACCTCGGGTGTGATTCAGATCATGTTCAACACATTTGGAACCTCGGAGGAACTGTTGATTTCTGCTACTGGTTTTCTTGTACGCGATCATGAGTGTGATGTCAGGATCATGAAGGGTTGTTAGCCACTGATGGAAGTTTGTTCTATGCAATTGAGAGGTGAGGTTTGTGATAGCGTATCTTGAGCAGTTAATGTATCGCGGACATGCGGGCATAGTCGCATTCGTGAAGAGGAAATGAGCAGACTGGGTTCACGCGTGGTTGTTATTCACGCTCGCGTAGCAGTGTCTGCGATCTCGTAGGTCAGTGATGGTTAGTCATTGCGTTTGCGTCGGTCTTTTCGCGATTGCATAGGGTTTATTTTGGGCAGCTTAGTTTTGTGTTTCGTATCGCGAGGCACTTTCCACGATCGCTATTGAGTGCTTCTAGGCAGAATTTAAAGTTTAAAAAATGAAGGTTTGAGGTTATTTTACAATTTGATTTTGGGAGCTCGCATTGAGGCGATTCTTGGAGATATTTTCAAGGGAGTGATTAGGGTAAGTGATTCTAACTTGGTTTTGGTTAAATTACATGAATATATTATTGATTTCATCACTTAATTAGTGATTTGGGTTGAAAATTTTGGAAAACATAGAGAAAACTTCTTAGGCCGAATTTTGGGGATTTGAGTGGGATTTTGGTATCGGATTTTAGTAATTTTGGTATGGTTGGACTCGTGGTTGAATGAGTGTTCGGATTTTGTAATTTTTATCGTATTCCGAGACGCGGGCCGGAGGGTTGACTTTTGATTAAGAGCTTAGCATTTTCATATGGAATTGATTCTTATAGCTTGAGATTGTATCAAATTGTTTGTGGCTAGATTCAAGGCGTTCGGAGGTTGATTCGCGAGGCAAGGTCTTGTTGGAGTAGAGATTTGTATAGTTTGAGGTACGTAACACTTCTAAACTTGATTCTGAGGGTATGAATCCCTGAAATTACGTGCTATGTGATTGGTGTTGAGATGACGTGCATTCTAGGTAACGAGCGTGTGGGCGTGCATCATAGTAATTGTGATTCAGTCGATTCCGCGGAACTGTGTAGTTATCCTATCTGAATATTATTACTGCACTCCATGTGTTAGAGCATTTGAGTTGTGATTTATATTAGAAATCATATTTAGGCTATGTGCTGGTGCTATAGGGACCCACATTGATCGTTCTTTGCTGTGAATTATTTGCTTAATTGTAGTTATGTACTCAGTTGCATTCATCATTGTATATCATATCTCAGTTTCTCTTATCATACATTGTCACATCATGTATCATTGATTTGGGTTGCTTGGCATGAGTGTTGTGAGCCCGAGAGACCAGAGAGATTGATGACTGAGTGAGGCCGAGGGCCTGTTTGTGAGTGATATTGATGGGTCGGGCTGCATGCCGCAACGAGTACTATTGACTCATGATGGGATCGGGCTGCACACCATAGTAGGAATTATTAATTCACGATGGGATGGGGCTACGTGCCACATCAGATTTTATTAGCGCTTGGGAAGGATTCGCCCCTCCAGAGTCTGCAAACTCATAGTAAGCGCAGTTATTATTGATTCATAATGGGATTGAGCTACACGCCGCAGCTGGTACAGTACAGAGCTGAGTGATTGAGTGTGATGAGTGAGAATTGAGACAGTCAGATTGAGTACTTTGAGAGTGTGAGTACGCGAGGCTTTCATTGTGTTGTATCACATACGATATGCATACTGGCATGTAGATATAGAGATGTCATATTCCTCATATCATTTAGACTTGGAATATTTTATCTATGTTGAGCTTAACTGTTAAACTTGGAAACATGTCTACATTTCTGTACTGGTACCTGCAGATTTTATGTTTCTCTGAGATATTATTGTCATATTTCCTATCAATTTTCGTATTGTTAAATTCTATATTTGGACTGTATTGTTAAAGCTCGTCAATCCTTTCAGCCCAAAGGTTAGACTTGTTACTTATTGAGTTGGTTGTACTCACGCTACACTCTACACTTCGTGTGCAGATCCAGGTATTTTCAGGTACGGTGGTTGCTGATTTCGGAAGCTTCTTCATTCGTAGATTATCGAGCTAGCTGCCTTGACGTCCTCAGATCTTGACTCTCATCCTTTTACTTTTAGTTTTGTTTATACTGTTTTACCTTAATAGATAGTATTTCAATTGTCAGACAGTGTTATTGTATAGATGCTCATGTACTCCGTGACATCCGAATCTTTTGGGAAATTCTATGCTGAGTTGTAGCGTTTTCTTCCAGTTTTTATGAGATTCTTACTTAAACTTATTGCAGTATATTTTGAATTTAAGATGTTGGTATGTGTGAGTTGTCGGCTTGCCTAGTATCATGATATGCACCATCACGACACTTGTGAATTGGGGTCGTGACATGGACAAACCTGAATGAACTTTCTCAACTCTCTCCTGACAGCCTCTAGTATAATAGCCATAATGCTTTGTACAAAGCTCTAAATGACAAACGCTTTAGCTTTATAAAAACTAGGCACAAAGGGCTACAACTTTTGTTTTTATATCATCTCTAAATTCCTTATATATCGCAAGCTAAGCTCCTGAAGTCAGCCCAATAACAATAGAAATTTTTTCTGTACGATCGCAATCAAGACCTACGCGCTCGCGATTCACAAGTCCAAAACTGCAATTTACTCTTTGCAAATGCATCCAAGAGCTCTGCGATCCTGATTCATACACCTTTAGCCAAAACCCAGCAGCTGAAAACGGCCTACAAATTGCCTAGTATTTGAGCCTTTGAATAAGTTTGGTTAATGTATTTGGACTTCTTGGGTATGTTTGGACGGGTCCTCGGGGCCTCGAGTGTGATTCTAGGTGGTTTTGGATCATTTCAGATAATTTTTGTATTGTTGATGTTCTGGTTTTCTGATGATTTTCATGATCATGGAAGGATCATCGCGATCACATAGAGTATTTTGTGATCGCGTAGAGTATTTTATTGTTGGAAAGTTGTTCATCGCGTTCACGGATGGTGGACTGCATTCTCATAGTGTTGGGCAAGCTAATTGATTGTGTTCGTGTGTGGTGATCGCGTTCGCTAAACTGAGCAGGTGGGCTGGACATTGGGCTTCTGCATTTGCTTTGTTTAGATCACATTCGCACGGCATTGGACTTATTGGGCGTCCCGTTCGTGGCTATGTCTTCGTGTTCTCGTAGAAGGGGTCAGAGAGACTCGTTGCATTTGTGCTTCGCTATCGCGGGTGCCATGCCATGATCGCGAAGGGTACCCCTGGACAAACCTTTTAATTTGTGTATTTCGGAACTTGGAGCTTATTTCCCACATTTTGAACCCTAGACTTGGAGAGGGAGATTTTTTATGGAGATTTTCATACAAGACCTTGGAGTAAGTGAATTCTACTCATTATTTTGGTGTTATTTCAAGAAACTACATGAATTTTTAACACCCAAGCACTAGAACTTTGATGTGGAATTTGGGGTTTTGCTTACACTTTAATATAGTGTGTTTTGAGAATTTGAGTACAGATTTGGACTCGATTTTCAAATTCAATAATATATTTGGACTCGACATATTGTGGGTCATTGAATTTTGGTATTGGTTCTGGGTTTCGGGCAAGCGGTCCTTGGAATTACTTTTGTTAGATTTTTGAAAGTCCTTCAAAGATCGAGGCTTTATTGATTGGGATTACTTCTTATGGCATTGGTTGACTTCCTTGGTTGATATTTAGCTATATTCGAGCCGGTTAGAGGTTATTTCTCAAGGAAATGCGATTTTGGAGCTTTGGACTAACTTGGATGAGGGAAGTGTTTTGCCTAGTTTTGGTAGAGGGAATTTTTCCTACTAATTGATATTATTTTCTATATGCGGGGGTGAAGTATATATGAGGTAATGAACGTATATACATGTGCCATGGGTATCCTGCTAGATTTAGATTCTAGATTACTCTATACCTTGATTGGTTGTGTGTTCTACATGATTCTAAATGTTATTCAATTAATTGACTACATGAGCACAATAAACCATGCTAGAGCTAATGTAAAGGCTATTGGTGCTTTATTTTGAATACTATGAACTAATCTTGAGATTGATGTTATACTTGCCTCAGACATAGTCACATATTTGTTATGAACACATACCCATACTTGTTTTTCTTGTGTTGTGCCTTGATTTGAATGTGCGGTTTGTGTGGTACATGTGCGATCCTTTGTATGAGCTGTAAGCACGTGATTTTTGCTTCACGGACAGTCACTCCAAAAGAAATAGTAACAAAGGACCTCGTTGTACAATTTTCAATTTTCCGTAACGTGTGCTGCTAGTCATGTGTGGGTCTGTCCATTTTGTCCATTTTTACATTATTAAACAAAATACAAAATGTGTATGTCCTGGCAATTAGACCATAATTCATTCAGTAAAAGAAAAATTCATAAAAAATATTCTAGGGTGCGATTTAACCTATTTAAATATTTTGATAATTATGTTTGTTTGAATTTCATTTTATTTTTAGTTTTAAGATTAGAAAAAAAAAAAAAAAGAAAAGGAAAAAAGAAAGGGAGAAAAGAATGAAGAAAACGGTTTGGGCCAAGGAAATAAACCAAAAATAGGCCCAAACCAATTCGATCAGGTCCAGTCCAAAACCGGCTGCCCAGGCACCTCCTGAAACGACGTCGTTTCAGGCAAATCAATCTGAGCCGTCCGTCCCAGCCGATCCAACGGTTCAGGACCTCTTTCAGCGACCCATGTTCAAACCCGACCCAAATAACCAGCCTGACCCAACCCCTCACTTAAACCAAACGACCCCGTTTAACTACCAAACGACCCCGTCTCATTTCTCAGTATCAGATCTAAGCCGTTGAGATCATCTGATCTAACGGCTCAGATCCAATCAGCCTCCCCGTATATAAGCCTCCTATCGTACCCCGCACCCCCTATACTAACCCCACCCTTCAGTCATCTCCTTCCCCGAACCCTGAAACCCCCAAACCCTAACGCCGCCCTAGTTTCCCTTCCACCAAAAGCCGGCGGCATGAACGCCGATGACCGCCTCCTGAACACCCTAGGACCACCTCACTGTCCTGAACACGAATCCACTAACCACGAGCCTCGAATCACTTTCGTTCGTCTCGAATCTTCATTTGAAGATTTGAGTCGAACCCGGATCTATGCCAAACCATCCCATCTTCATACCAGACACTCCCCTGACCTTCCTCGTGACCAAACCAAACTTGGTTTGGTCCGAATCTACCCACAACTCCCTAAAAATCAGATCTGGAAATCCAGACTTTAGAACACATGCACCTGGGGAATCCGGCCGGTTTGGACATGGGTTTGAGGTCTAATAGACCTTAATCAAGGTGTTCTCATGTGAGAACACCCTGATTAAAGTTTGTTCGGCCTCAGAAGTTCGAAGTTGAATCAGATTTGGGTCTGTTTGATTTAAACATTTTTGGTAAGTTTTCCTTTCTTTTGTTTTATTTCTAAATAAGTTGTCAGCATATTTCTTTGTGTTTGTTTGTTATTTTGTTATTTTTCATTCGGACTTCTTTCATCTCTGTAAAGACCTTTTATTTGGTCAATTGTTTTCTGTGTATGATTTGAATGTATTCTGTGATGTACATGTTCGATTAGAGTAGTCGTCAAGCGAATTAATTCATATAGCCCTAGTAATTGAACAAAAACTGTCTGATGCCCTTTAGGTCCCTGTATGTGTTGTTTATTTGAACGACTGATTATTACCTGTTATGATTAGTATAGTCGACTCGATAAATGTCGTCGATCAGTTTTCTATAACTAATGAGTCGAATGAGCTAATAATGTCGCATGACTAATTGAACCTTGCTATTGACTGAATGCCCCAGCATTGTTTGAAATGGTTTGTTTGCATTGTGAAACTGACTGAAAAGGTTCAGTCCAGGCAGTCTTGAATTTGAACTTCCATCAGTTCAAAAATGCCCTGATGCTGCAATAGGCAGGGCAGTAATAATCAAGGTCAAGTAGGGGTATTCTGGGGTTTGAAAAAGGCAGAAAAAGTTAGTTTAAATGAAGCTGGCAAGTAGGGTACTAATTAAGATTAAACTAATACTAATGGGGAGCAAGACATAAGAGTATGGGGCTTAAAATGAATAAATAAAACGAGCCCATAACTCTTAATTAAACAAAGACCAGGCGTGGGGAACAAAGGGGCTGGCACCAAAGATGCTTAGGCATGGGCTTAAAGGGTATGGGCATTCTGCCAATTGGCAGGGCAGGCAGCTCAGCTGTACTGGTTCATTTGGCCTATAAATAGGCCATTTGATAACTTAAACAGGGCTGGACTTTTAGTCTTCAGAAAAAGAGAAAACAAAAAGGGGAAATTTTCAGAACACTTTAACCAATCACTGCCCAAAACTGCACGAGGAGCTAAATTGGTTGGGCTATTCTAGCCAAGCCAGTTATTCTAACTAGGGTCATTACTGTTCCATTAAGAGAAAGGCTGTGTATTTCTGCTGCGATTGTTACTATACTGAATTTTCTGTGTGCTGTGGTTCGAGTCTTAGTCTTCCTGATTGCTGGAACTGTATCGGGTATTA
This sequence comes from Nicotiana sylvestris, assembly GCF_000393655.2. Taxonomy (NCBI): domain Eukaryota; kingdom Viridiplantae; phylum Streptophyta; class Magnoliopsida; order Solanales; family Solanaceae; genus Nicotiana; species Nicotiana sylvestris. The sequence goes on from NC_091066.1 coordinate 155,881,854, forward strand.
GCTGAGCTTTGTGGTTATTGGGTTTTTCTGTTGCTGTCACATTTGGTATTTTGGATTTTCTACTGGTTCATTACTCTTTTCTGGGATTGTTTGTTTGGGCCTCGACCACCTGTGGTTTCTGTTGCTCTGGAAACTGTTGCTATTTGTCTGTTGGACTGTGGAAAGCATTTGTGGCTATTGGTTTGCTGTTGTTACTGTTTGGTTGTTGTTGCTGTGTTTACTGCATACTACCCAGCTGATCATTCCTTCCTTCTTTGTCCTCTATACCAGGTACACAATTACACTACCAATGTAACTCGAAAGTTTGAGCAATGAGTGTAAAAGAGAAGATCTGCAAATGTTGTTTATATACATGTACTGTTGTGTTGAATGTCATATAATGACTAATAGCTCATATTTTGGGATACTGAAGTTAGCTTACAAGCCTAGTTGATGTCAATATAGGGTATCGAATGATAGTTGTATATGTATGCTGTTAGATAAAAGTGGTCTCAATGAATTAGGTTGCATCTCAGATTTAGTTTACTTTGCCATATATGCTGTAATGTAGTCCAAGCATGAAATTTGTACACTGTAAATTAAGTTCTTTCCTTTCCAATAAATTGCCATATATAACTCTTAAAACCATGTTTCAAGATAAAGAACACAAATTCAGGGCCTCAACCTCATGAAGGTCGAGCCCAGGTCGAAGACAGACCAGGCAGGCCCGCATCGAGCGAGCAGTGGCCCAGGTCTGGCCAACCGCGCGTGGGCTGGATTTGGGCCCATGATTATTTATTCGACTGACTGTGCACGCAGCCTCGTCCCGGATTTTAAGCATTTCCGAATTCTGTTATAAATAACTTGCAAGCGTTAATCAATTAGGACTATCTACTGCTTTCGATTGATAGAGACAAACACGACAAGAAACATAGTTGCTATAGGATATCTTTTAAAAAAAATAAGAACGAGATGAGCCTCGATGAAAACAAACAAAACGCGCAGATGCGGGGCCCTTGTTAAATGTATATTATTGAAGCATTTAGTTTCCAGGACGGGTTGCTTAGCAAATCTCACAACCCTCCTAAAATAACAACACGATAGTCTCTTTAGGATACGCTTTAATAAACCTTACCTTCTTAAACTCGGGTGCACATTTATGTGACCCAAATCCAAATCTCGACGGATTCGAAATGTATTTCTAATCACGGGTACATTGATTGTGACGTGATCCGAGAGGCATATCCATGACGTCGCGAATTCCTTTTAAAAGTAGAACGAGACGAGCCTCGTCAAATAAAAATATACACAGCTGCGGGGCCCTCTAACTGTATATACATTAAAACACTCAGAATTCGGGACAGGCCATTTAGCGAATTTTACGGCCTTACCCAAAACAACAATACGCTAGTTGCTTTAGGCACGTCTTAATAATTTATTCTCCTTAATTCGGGTGCACATTTATGTGACCCAAATCCAAATCTCAACCGAGTCGAAATATGTCAACAACCATGGGTGCATTGATGTAACGTGGTTCGAGATATGTTTTCACGACGTTGCAATTCTTGATAAAATAACAGTAAATGACAAAAGCGGTTTAAAAGTTAAATTTTGCACATAAGTTCACACTTGTATAAAATCAGATAATCAAGCCGAATATAACAGTTGAGCGACCGTGCTAGAACCACGGAACTCGGGAATGCCTAACACCTTCTCCCGGGTTAACAGAATTCCTTATCCGGATTTCTGGTACGCAGACTGTAATATGGAGTCATTATTTTCCTCGCTTCGGGATTAAAATTGGTGACTTGGGACACCCTAAATCTCCCAAGTGGCGACTCTGAAATAATTAAACCAATCCCGTTTCGATTGTCCTTTAATTGGAAAAAACTCCCTCGTACCCTCACGGGTACGTAAAAAGGAGGTGTGACAGCTCTGGCGACTCCGCTGGGGACCTAACCCAGAACCACTGGTTTAGGGTTAAGAATTCGAGCTTAGAATAATTGTTATTATTTGGCTTTATTTATTATCTGATTTTATTATTATTTGTTTTAGCCTAAATGTGCAAAATGCTACTTTTACCGCTTTGATATTATTTGAACTGTATATAAACTGTGCCGAAACCCTTCTCTTCTTACCTCTGGGGATGTGCTTACTGGTTGAGACTCCCTATTCTGTTAGTGTCGTACCCTAAATAAAAGAGGCTCGGAAAGTTTCTAAGCCGGCTGGCCTTTTGGTTCCCGAAAATGAGCTCCTTCCTCAACTCGAGTTGTCCGCTCGGGTACACTGTCTAGAACACCGACCCAGGTTTTGAACATAGAATAATGTGACTTCATGCCGGATCCCTAGTAGGAACGCTTATTTGCATCATGTTGATATGACTTAGGGGACTCAACACAGGGGTTGGTTCCGTCTAGGACTAGCAACCTGATATGAAAAGACCATTCTGATGCATCCTATTGTTGTCCGTGCATTTATTTGTCTCATGCCCACATGCTGACCGGTGTTTGAATATTTGGAATATTGTGAAAAAAAAGAGAGTGAAATAACGGTTAGGAATTGATTGTTTATTGTTGAAAAAAAAAGAAAAAAAACAAATACTGTCAAAACTCTGTCCAAATTTTGAAAAAAAGTCGTTGTTCTGTTTTTCAAAAAAAAATAAAAATAAAAAAATAAAATATCAATAGAAATATAGAGTTTGTCTTGTTTTTAAAATGGTTTTTTATGAAAATAATAATAAAAAGAGTCTTGTGTTGTCTTTACTTTTATTATTTGTTGCAAATATATGTATATATATATATATATATATATATATATATATGAAAAATTCAAAAGTTTTGCTTTACTTCAAAATGTATATATATCTTTATTTGTGGCAAAAGTATTTGTCTTGCTAAAGGTCTAGAAAAGTCCTTTCAGGCTCCCAGTTTTCGAAACAAAAATCCAAAATATTTTCCGTTATTGACTTCTTTAGAAAGTTTTTATATATATATACGAAAATTCAAAATTCACAAAAAATCGCATATATTTTTGTTTTTATCAGGATAAGTGTCGTTTGTTAAAATCTTATTAATAAATGTGCAGAATGAGCACGATTCCGAATGAACCCTTTTCAATCATGAATAAAATCCCCCTCCAATTGCGGCTCTGGTGGAATGATTTGGGCAAAGAAGGGCATGACGAAATCAAGAAGTATCTGAAAGGCCTCACGAGTTTGTTGGATATCAGGCCACGAGGAGATATCATAAGGGCACTAGTCCCCCACTGGGATCCTGCGCACAATGTCTTCCGTTTCTCAGATTTTGAACTTACCCCAACTTTAGAAGAAATAGCAGGGTATATCGGCAGCACTGAGACTCCTTTGAGGCACAAATATCTGATTGCTCCAAGAGCTGTAGCAATACACCGGTTCCTGGACTCTTTAAAGATAGTCAGAACAATTCATAACCCTGACTTGGCAAAAGGTTTTTGCAGCATGAGTTTCGTATATCAAAGATATGGTCACATAGGAGGATTCGACAAGCCAGAAAACCAGTTGTGCAGCAAAGGTAATCGCCAAAAGTGGGAAGAACATAGACGGATTGCTTTCATGATAACTTTTCTAGGACTACTAGTATTCCCAAGAAAAGATGGGAATATTGACATAAAGATAGCAGGGGTCGTCAGTACGTTGCTCACACAGGAGTGATAGTACGTTGGCGCCCATGATAGTATCTGATATATTCCGGGCACTCACTTCTTGCAAAGCCGGAGGAAGCTTTTTCGAGGGTTGCAATTTGTTGTTGCAAATGTGGATGACCGAACACCTATGTCACCGAGCCCAGTTTCTGAGCCATGGATCCGCTGGAAAGACCTGCATAGAGGAGTTCTATACCAGAGTTGATGAAACCTACCTACCAGAAGGGGTCACAGCATGGACCTCATATTTCCATACCCTCAACGCTAGTCAAATACAGTGGGCGCTAGGGTGGTTACCGATCGACGAAGTCATATACATGCCAGCAGCCAGGCCCCATTTTCTCTTAATGGGACTTAAAAGTATTCAACCATACGTGCCGCATCGGGTTTTAAGGCAACTTGGGAGGTATCAGATAGTGCCGAAAGATGAGGATCTGAGCATCCAGGTAATCGAGATCAGTCCCGACGGCCAGTTTCCTGAAGCAAGGGTTCGTCAAATTTGGAGCCAATGTCAATACTTAGAAGCAAATACTTGTGTAATGAATCGGGCAAAAGGGGAAGTTTCGCCCGGGTATCAGGCCTGGTACAAAGGGGAGACATCATCTGGAAGACCGACCAAAAGACCTCACCTGCAAGAATTTGCCAAATCTTCACAAGAACAGTGGGGCTGGTTGGCCAAAGAGCAGGAATATCTTGTCAAAGCAGGCAAACTGAAGCAACAAGTTCAGGATATGAGATTTGAGTGCCAATTACAGTTTGCCGCCCACGAGGGAGAAAAGAGCAGGTTAATCAGAGAAGGCGAGATCCTCAAAGCTCAGATCCGGAGAATGAAAAAAGAGGCTAATAGCCAGCTGAGAAGCCGGGCAGATAAAAGATTGATAGCAGGGTTAAAGGATCAGATTGCGGAATGCCGGGAAGATTTGGAAAAAGCCAGGGACAGCACAGCAAAATTGCGAACCAAGTGGGCAAAGGGTGCGATAGCTCGGAGGCAGCACCTGCAACGAGTCATAAGGGATTATGAACTAAGCATCGGGACATTAAGGGAAACGAATGCCTCTCTTCAAGAGAGGATCTTCAAGCAAACACGAGATGCCCAAGCCGACAGAAGGCAATGTTACGAGGCAATGACCAGAATGGAAAGGCAGATGGAGATGTTCCAAGACCGGCTTGCCAGCAATGCACAAACACTAGGATTAAAGAACCGACAGATAAGGCAGTTGTTCGCAGAAAGGGACAACATCCGGGGAAAGATCGACGAGATTGGGCATTACATCTACATGAGATGCCTGGCATGCGAGCAAAAGCCTCGAAAGACCCTCCTTGTTTCCATCATGGGTTGCGTCCACCGAATCATGAATGAGTTGAAAAACCTGCAGAGGGACCTCACACCAAGGGCCGCGGAAAGGCCGAATGATGCCTCGCGGGTCCCTAAGTTGGAAAATTAATCTTTGGTTGAGTCCTGTTTATTTGGCTTTGTCGCTTTTCCATATGTTGTTTTCCTTTCTTTTAGTCAAAACGGGTTAAGAACTGTGGAGTCTGTACTATTGCTATCCCTTGCTTGAAGTAATTTTTAATAGCAAAATTTTGGGAATGAATTTAATGATTTCACAAGAATTGTGCGTTTCTTTACTTTAAGGCAGAACTACGCCTGGTCTGATTCACGCGGGGACGTGATACGTAGGCAATCCCCATAAGATTCGACCGCTTTTAATAAATAAATAAAAGAAAATGTAAATAAAATAAAACGCAGAGTTTCGCAAAATACTTTAAAAGAGACGAATGAACAAGCCGGAATGACGCATGTGGTTTGAAGCAAAGCATGTAGAAACGGTTAACTGCCTAGGTGCATTGCATCCTCTATGTGTTACGATCAAATCTGTTAAGCTCTAACACTAACAAAGTTTGTTGTTGTCTGATACCAGACAGTTAGTTGTTAAAGAATTCTGGCAACACATTCATACCAAACCAGATCCAAAGGACCGGTAGCAACAAGCATGACTACTTCAGAGAATAGTAATGAGGAAGAAAGGCCGATGAGCCAGTTGCTAAAAGAGGCAATGGAAAAGATTGAAAGGATGGGACTAGAGATGCATGCAATGCAGCTAGCCCTGGCCAAAACGCAAAAGAGCCCTGAGACACTGGGACACGTGCCGGAGTACCCTCACTCTGGCCCTTCCACAAGCCGCCCAAATCCCCTCTATCATCAAGAAAGAAGCCCTCATGATTCCCAAGCTCCACCACCCCATCAACCTCTCCCAACACCCAATATTCCCATTTTTGTGGGACCTGCATCAGCCCCTTTGCAGCGAACGACCAGTGAGCCATTGTTTCAGGCTCACGATACACAATACTATCCCCCTGAGCCTACATTCCACGCACCGGAACCACAGGCTTACAATCCCCATTTGGAAGTACCGGCAGAGGTTGAGAAGCCGGTTAAGGCCCCTGAACAGGATGAAGTGTTAAGAAAGTTCAAAAGCCTGGAGCAATCCTTCAGGAACTTGCACGGGCTGGGCAATCAAGTCAGCGTGGCATACAAAGATCTGTGCCCTTTCCCAGATGTCCAACTCCCGGCTGGGTTCAAGATGCCCAAGTTTGATTTATATGAAGGGCACGGTGATCCCATGGCACATTTGCGGGGATTCTGTAGCAAAATGAGAGGGGCAGGAGGCAAGGATGAGCTTTTGATAGCTTATTTCGGCCAAAGTCTGAGTGGATCTGCACTGGAATGGTATACCAGGCAAGATTTCAGCAGGTGGTACACGTGGGATGATCTGGCGCAGGCTTTTACAGGTCATTTCCAGTACAACCTGGAGATAGTCCCTGACCGTCTCACGTTATTGAGAACTGGGAAGAAACCCGGGGAAAGTTTTCGCGAATTCGGGTTCCGCTGGAGAGAACAAGCAGCTAGGGTCGATCCTCCCATGAGAGAGGGAGAGATGGTAGACTACTTTTTGCAGACATTGGATCCAACCTACTTTGGTCACTTGGTGACAACGGTTGGAAAATCTTTCAACGAGGTGGTCAAAATAGGGGTCATGATAGAAGAAGGTTTGAGGTCGGACAAGATCTTAAACTATTCGGCACTTAAGGCCACAACCCAGGCTATTCAAAGCGGCACGGGAGGTGCGCTAAGAAGAAAGAAAGAAGAGGTTGCCACGATCGAGGCAGGCAGTTGGTCCAGGGCTGGCAGGCCGCACTACAACCAACCCAGGCCTCACAGGTCAAACTACCCATACAACCCACCACAAAATTTCTATCCACCTCGAGAACCACATTGTTCCGTACACCAAGCCCAGGTATACACTCAGCCTCCGGTTCGCCCACAATGGCGCGCACCGGCTCCCCAGAACATATATGCACCACCACAAAACACTTACCCTCCACCAAGGGCATATAGAAATCCTTCAGGGGCAGGTTTCCGGGGAAATCCAGATGCCAGAAATGACAGGTTGCGGAAGCAAAGAACCTTCACCGAACTGGGAGAAACCTACACCGCTGTGTTCCACAAGCTGCGGCAATTGGGTTTGGTTAGTCCTGTCCATACTCGGGAACCAAATCCCCCGCCTCAGAATTTGGATCGTTCAATCAGTTGTGAATACTGTTCAGGGATGCTCGGGCACGATACCGAGAAGTGCTGGAAGTTAAGGCATGCCATACAGGATCTTATTGACACCAATAAGATCGAGGTCCAGACACCGGAGGCTCCTAACATCAACCAAAACCCACTGCCAGCGCACCACGAAACTCACATGATTGAGTTGGTGTGTGAGGGAGGAGAATTAAGAAAACCCTCACAAACAGTGATGATGATCCAAGCTGCCCCAAAAGAAGTCTTAACCAGTGGAGGAACAAATGTACAGTCGCAGGGAGAAGGCGTCAAGCCGGTAGTAATATGGGGGAAGAGCCCGTCCGTCATAGCAAGCAAACCCGAGCCAAGCAAGTTGGTAATACCAGGGATCCTGCCCACACCGGCAGTCATGTTGAAAGGGGTATGTGGAGAACGGGTGACCATAAAGCCGGTGGTCCAACTGCCAATGCTTGACAGCAGGGCTGTGCCCTGGAAATATGAAAAAGCAGTGGTGACGTACCAAGGAAAACAGGTGGAAGAAGTCAGTTGTGAAGCGCAAGGGCTGACTCGATCAGGTCGATGTTTTGCTCCGGTGGAGTTAAGAAAAACCAACCCAGTGGCAACCAAGAAGCCAGTGTCAGAAGAAGAGGCTGAAGACTTCCTGAGGAAGATGAAAGTGCAAGACTATTCTGTGGTTGAGCAGCTGAGAAAAACACCTGCCCAGATCTCACTATTGTCATTACTCCTCCATTCCGAGGAACATCGCCGGGCCCTGTTAAAGATATTGAACGAGGCCCATGTACCCAGTGAGATTTCTGTAAACCACCTGGAAACCATTGCCAGCAAGATTTTCGAGGTGAACAGGGTAACATTCTCAGATGATGACCTGCCGGTGGAAGGTACGGAGCATAACAAAGCTCTATACCTAGCTGTCAAATGTGAAGACTCGGTGGTAACCCGAGTATTGGTGGATAACGGCTCAAGCGCCAATATTTGTCCATTATCCACCCTGGACCAGTTAAAGATTGACCGTGGAAGAATCCGGGAGAATAGCATCTGTGTCCGGGGGTTTGACGGAAACGGAACAGCCACTGTGGGGGATGTTGTACTTGAACTGACCATTGGCCCGGTCCTGTTTACCATGGAATTCCAGGTATTGGACGCCACGGTATCTTACAACTTGCTGTTAGGACGACCTTGGATTCATGCAGCTAAAGCGGTGCCTTCCACCCTACATCAGACAGTGAAGTTCGAGTGGGAAAGACAAGAGGTCGTGTTGCACGGCGAGGATACAACATGCACCATGGGCGGAACCATTGTGCCTTTCATAGAGACCACTGATGACAAGGGTCCCTGGGTCTACCAGATTCTCGATACAGGGTCGGCCAACAAAATTTCTGAAGGAGAAATCATCCCGCACCCTAGGGTGACTGCCGCAACAGTCATGATGGTATCAGAAATGCTGGGTAATGGGTTTGTGCCGGGAAAAGGCCTGGGAGTTGAACTTCAAGGGATAGTCCAACCTGTCTCCCTTCCTAAGAATCTGGAAACTTTCGGGTTGGGGTTCAAACCAACCGCAGCAGACAGGAAGCAAGCGCGAAAAATGAAGAAGAGAGTCTGGTCTCTGCCTAAACCAGTGCCACGCCTCTCAAGGTCTTTTGTTAAAGCTAGTGCCAAGGGGTCAGCGATCCCAAAGATTCGAGGACCTTTGATCGGCATAAGTGAAGACCTGAATCAGAGTTTTGAGAGACTATTCGCGGATGTCAGTATGGTGGAAGCTGGAGAGGGTTCCAGCAGAGCAGAGATACAATTCGTGGGGCCTGAGGCCAAGACCAACAATTGGACGGTTACTCCTCTTCCTGTCCGAGGGGAGTCTTGGTAGTAGGCTTTGATTAATGTTTTGTTTGTTTGTTTGTTTGATCGGATTATTCAAGGGTGTAATCCCAATTTTACTTTCGTTTTGTAAAAGTGTGAACCCTTTTTATCCTGCAAATTTAATAAAGTTCTTTTCTTTTGTCCCATTTTAATTTCTTGTTTTGTTCTTTTTCTTTCTGAACAGTTCTCTTTTTACTGGTCCTAATGACATGGCATGCACAGCGGATCTTCGACCTAGTCTAATAAATCAATCTGAATCTGACTCAATGATGCAAGAGGTCGTTTGTGATAATGAATCCGAATGTGACGAAGGGGAAGCCTTCGAAGAAATAAACCGAGAACTGTGCCAATTTGAAGAGAAACCCAAGCCTAACCTAAATGACACTGAGGCTGTGAACCTAGGAGACGCTGATAACATCCAAGAGACCAAAATTAGCATCCACATTGAGCCGAATGTCAAAGCAGAATTGATCGAAACTCTCAGGGAATTCAAAGATGTTTTTGCATGGTCATATGATGATATGCCTGGATTGAGCACCAATTTAGTGGTTCACAAATTGCCCACTGACCCGGCATACCCTCCGGTCAAGCAAAAACTAAGGAAATTTAAAACAGAAATGAGTGTAAAGATCAAAGAAGAAGTGATTAAGCAGTTGCAATCGAAGGTCATTCGGGTCACTCGGTATCCCGAGTGGCTGGCCAATGTGGTACCAGTCCCAAAGAAGGATGGAAAAATCAGGGTGTGCGTCGACTACCGCAACCTCAACAAAGCAAGTCCCAAGGACAATTTCCCGTTACCCAACATTCATATCCTGATCGATAATTGCGCTGGGCGCGAGATCGGATCCTTTGTGGATTGCTATGCGGGTTATCATCAGATCCTAATGGACGAAGAGGATGCTGAGAAGACAGCGTTTATTACGCCATGGGGAACCTACTGCTATCGGGTAATGCCGTTCGGGTTAAAGAACGCCGGGGCAACGTACATGCGAGCAATGACTGCGGTGTTTCATGACATGATACACAAGGAAATTGAGGTGTACGTCGATGATGTGATCATCAAATCTTGGCGTCAGGAGGACCATGTAGCAGACCTAAGGAGATTTTTCCAAAGACTCCGGAGGTATGATATCAAGCTTAACCCGGCCAAATGCGCATTCGGGGTTCCATCAGGAAAGTTGCTAGGATTCATCGTCAGTCGACGGGGGATTGAGTTAGACCCGTCCAAAATTGAATCCATCCGAGATTTGCCACCGCCAAGGAACAAAACAGAGGTAATGAGTTTGCTGGGTAGACTCAATTATATCAGCAGGTTCATCGCTCAACTCACAGCAACTTGTGAGCCCATATTTCGGCTGCTGAGAAAGGACGCTGCAGTAGGTTGGACAGCAGAGTGTCAGGAGGCCTTCGACCAAATCAAAGGGTATCTGTCTAATCCACCCGTATTGGTCCCGCCTAAGCCCGGGAAACCCCTAATCCTTTACCTGACGGTCTTGGAAAATTCATTTGGTTGTGTACTGGGGCAACATGATGACACAGGGAGGAAGGAGCAGGCCATCTACTATCTTAGCAAGAAATTCACAGTGCATGAGGTCAAGTACACTCAACTCGAGAAAACGTGCTGCGCCCTAACTTGGGTAGCTCAGAAGTTGAAGCACTACCTGTCTTCATATACTACTTATCTCATATCCCGCTTGGACCCATTGAAGTATATCTTTCAGAAACCTATGCCCACGGGAAGGTTGGCAAAATGGCAAATTCTGCTCACAGAGTTTGATATCATCTATGTGACGAGGACGGCCATGAAAGCCCAGGCGCTGGCAGACCATTTGGCCGAGAATCCCGTTGATGAAAAATACGAGCCCTTAAGAACGTATTTTCCTGACGAAGAGGTGATGCATACGAATGAGTTGGAATTACCCGAGGAACCAGGTTGGAAGCTTTTCTTCGATGGAGCTGCAAACGCAAAAGGGGTTGGAATAGGAGCAGTACTCATTTCTGAAACAGGACGGCATTATCCTGTTACGGCTCAACTGCGCTTCTATTGCACCAACAATATGGCCGAATATGAGGCTTGCATTCTGGGTCTGCGCTTGGCTGCTGACATGGATGTCCAAGACGTCTTGGTCTTGGGAGACTCGGACCTCTTGGTACATCAAATTCAGGGTGAATGGGAAACACGAGATCTAAAGCTCATACCATACCGACAATGCTTGCATGATCTGAGCAAGCAATTTCGATCGGTAAAGTTCAAACACATCCCGAGAGTTCACAATGAGGTTGCGGATGCCTTAGCCACCTTAGCATCAATGCTGCACCACCCTGACAAAATGTATGTTGACCCTCTACACATCCAGGTCCGTGATCAGCACGCCTACTGCAATGCCATAGAAGAAGAAGCAGATGGCGAACCCTGGTTTCATGATATCAAGGAATACCTCAGGATGGGGATATATCCGGAACATGCCTCTGGGGACCAAAAAAGAGCCCTTCGGCGTTTGTCGAATGGTTTCTTCCTCAGTGGAGGAGTATTGTACAAAAGAACCCCGGATTTGGGATTGTTGAGATGCATAGATGCCGGGCAGGCAACGACGGTTATGGCGGAAGTACATGCCGGAGTTTGTGGGCCGCACATGAGCGGATATGTATTGGCAAGAAAGATCCTTCGAACAGGGTGTTATTGGCTCACCATGGAACACGACTGTATCACTTTCGTGAGGAAATGCCATCAGTGCCAGATACATGGAGACTTGATTCACTCTCCGCCAACAGAGTTACATACGATGTCAGCACCCTGGCCGTTTGTAGCATGGGGCATGGATGTCATTGGGCCCATCGAGCCAGCAGCGTCCAACGGTCATAGGTTCATTCTAGTGACCATTGATTACTTCACCAAATGGGTTGAGGCTAAAACCTTCAAATCAGTAACTAAGAAGGCAGTGGTGGACTTTGTTCACTCCCATATCATCTGTAGATTTGGGATCCCAAAAGTGATCATCACGGATAACGGTGCGAATCTTAATAGCAGCTTGATGAGAGAGGTATGCCAACAATTCAAGATTACACACCGCAATTCCACCCCATATCGTCCTAAGGCAAATGGAGCAGTCGAAGCAGCCAATAAGAATATCAAGAAGATACTGCGAAAAATGGTGGAAGGGTCCAGACAATGGCACGAGAAATTGCCCTTTGCTTTGTTGGGTTACCGCACTACCGTCCGGACTTCCATAGGCACAACTCCTTATTTGTTGGTGTATGGAACTGAGGCCGTGATACCAGCGGAGGTCGAAATTCCGTCCCTCCGAATTGTCGCTGAAGCCGGAATTGATGATGATGAATGGATCAAAGCTCGCTTGGAACAGTTGAGCCTGATAGATGAGAAAAGATTGGCAGCAGTGTGCCATGGTCAGCTGTACCAGAAGAGAATGGCAAGAGCGTATAATAAGAAGGTGCGCCCCTAGGAAATTTGAAGTAGGGCAGCAGGTATTAAAGAAGATCCTCCCACATCAGGTCGAGGCAAAAGGCAAATTCGCCCCAAATTGGCAAGGGCCTTATATCGTGACCAGAATATTGTCCAACGGTGCTTTGTGTTTGACAGATGTCGAAGGTAGATGTATCGACATGGCTATCAATTCAGATGCAGTCAAGAGATATTATGCGTAATTTCTTTAAATTATGGCAATTTTGGTTTATTTGTTTGTATTTGGCATTTATTGAATAATGAGATGACGGAGGCAATTCTTTCTTCTATCCAAACACTTTTAACCCTCGCTTCCCCCTTTGAGCCTTAAGCAAATTCTTTCAATACCCCTCTTTTGGAATCACTAATGGGAAAGATACGAAAAAAAAAGAAAAGAAAAGAAAAGAAAAGAAAAAGAAAGAAAAGGAAAAGAAAATGAAAAGAAAGAAAAGAAAAATCAAGGAATATAAAACCGTGGGAACTACGTTTGACCTGATTCCTCAAAGAGGATACGTAGGCGCCTCACGGCTCGGTCATAGTATGCATCATAGCAAATATAGGATGCATAATGTACATAGTATGCATCATAGCAAATATAGGATGCATAATGTACATAGTGTGCACAATATAGCACAATGTGCGTAACGCACGTAACTCAACATAAGCGTAAAAAATAAATTCCCCAAGCAAGAAAACTGGGGCAGAGGTTATGTTTTAAGTTCCAACAAAGGTTTGATTCCAAAAGTTGTAGCACATCACCCTTCAAGTTGTTTTCATTTTTATAGCCTTTCTTCAATCCCACACCAAAACCAACATCGACATCCAAAAGACCTCCCGATCAATGTTCGAGAGATGCCAAATCCGGCAAATAAGGCCTAGAATAATACGCTGATCCCCAGCAAAGAAGAGGATCGTAAGACTGGGAATGAGTTGATAGTCAAAAGAATCCCCGGAAGAGAGGGTCGTATCTACAACACCCCGGATTCTCGAAAGAAATAAAATGAGAGAGTCTTATCGGTGAAAACCTTCACAGGCACCGAAAGGCGATGTAAGATGAGGGATATGAAATGAGAGAGTCTTATCGGTGAAAACCTTCACAGGCACCATAAGGCGCCGGGAGATGAGGGAAAAGAGAGAGTCTCATTAGTGAAAACCCCTCGAAGGGCACTATGAGGCGACAAGACAGATCAGCAAAGCTACCACATTCGAAACGAAATGAACACTCCTTTATCATCCCCAGCAAGTCAAACCATCGAGCAGATCAATTGATACAAATAGACTGGGTCGGAATCTATGGTGCACGCCATGATCACGGGGACCAGTTGTGTCCTCCAGATAAGTTCTTTGGATTGTCTCCTCCCACAAAATATTGGTTCAGAAAGTTTTTCTCTTTTCCATATCTTTATTTCTTTTCCTAAAATGTGTCTTGAAAGGATTTTTCAAAGCTTACTACCAGAAACCGAAGGGGAATTCATCCCAATGCAGGATAATACAAACAGTCTTAAGGGCCGGTCCCAGGCAATGCAGTGATTGTGCCCGGAAATTTTGGAAGAAGTAAGCTCCAAAAGGGAGTGGTTCCGGGAGTTAGAAGCAGACTCCCACATCATGTGTTTAAAGAAAAAGCAGAAAAGGGGATAAATTGAAAACCAAGCCCCAGCAGGCTAGAGACCCCCAACAGGCAACTTTGCCCGCCAACCAATTATGGGGACAAAGATCAAGAAAGGGGGAAGAGAGAAAGACGGCTCGCTAGAAAGGCACCCTCTACCACCACGATTAAAACTGATTAAATCCTTTTGTCTTCTGCAGGAAAACAAAGGATTGATGATGGCAGCAAGATGCACCGCCATGGAAGTCACCAAAAACCGGGGCAGAAAATTTTCTGCCGATTGTCGGAAATTTTCTCGGAAGAACGGGGAAACAATTCCAATACTTTTCAGTTCTAGGTCGCCCACCAGTATAATGCAGGAATACTTTTAAGTTCTAGGTCGCCCACCAGTATAATGCGGGAATACTTTTAAGTTCTAGGTCGCCCACCAGTATAATGCGGGAATACATTTAAGTTCTAGGTCGCCCACCAGTATAATGCGGGAATACATTTAAGTTCTAGGTCGCCCACCAGTATAATGCGGGAATACATTTCAGTTCTAGGTCGCCCACCAGTATAATGCGGGAATACTTTCAAGTTCTAGGTCGCCCACCAGTATAATGCGGGAATACATTTAAGTTCTAGGTCGCCCACCAGTATAATGCGGGAATACATTTAAGTTCTAGGTCGCCCACCAGTATAATGCGAGAATACTTTTAAGTTCTAGGTCGCCCACCAGTATAATGCGGGAATACATTTAAGTTCTAGGTCACCCACCAGTATAATGCGGGAATACATTTAAGTTCTAGGTCGCCCACCAGTATAATGCGGGAATACATTTCAGTTCTAGGTCGCCCACCAGTATAATGCGGGAATACATTTCAGTTCTAGGTCGCCCACCAGTATAATGCGGGAATACTTTCAAGTTCTAGGTCGCCCACCAGTATAATGCGGGAATACATTTAAGTTCTAGGTCGCCTACCAGTATAATGCGGGAATACCTTTAAGTTCTAGGTCGCCCACCAGGATAATGCGGGAATACATTTAAGTTCTAGGTCGCCCACCAGTATAATGCGGGAATACATTTAAGTTCTAGGTCGCCCACCAGTATAATGCGGGAATACATTTAAGTTCTAGGTCGCCCACCAGTATAATGCGGGAATACTTTCAAGTTCTAGGTCGCCCACCAGTATAATGCGGGAATACATTTAAGTTCTAGGTCGCCCACCAGTATAATGCGGGAATACATTTAAGTTCTAGGTCGCCCACCAGTATAATGCGGGAATACATTTCAGTTCTAGGTCGCCCACCAGTATAATGCGGGAATACTTTCAAGTTCTAGGTCGCCCACCAGTATAATGCGGGAATACATTTAAGTTCTAGGTCGCCCACCAGTATAATGCGGGAATACATTTAAGTTCTAGGTCGCCCACCAGTATAATGCGGGAATACTTTTAAGTTCTAGGTCGCCCACCAGTATAATGCGGGAATACATTTAAGTTCTAGGTCACCCACCAGTATAATGCGGGAATACATTTAAGTTCTAGGTCGCCCACCAGTATAATGCGGGAATACATTTTAAGTTCTAGGTCGCCCACCAGTATAATGCGGGAATACATTTCAGTTCTAGGTCGCCCACCAGTATAATGCGGGAATACTTTCAAGTTCTAGGTCGCCCACCAGTATAATGCGGGAATACATTTAAGTTCTAGGTCGCCTACCAGTATAATGCGGGAATACCTTTAAGTTCTAGGTCGCCCACCAGGATAATGCGGGAATACATTTAAGTTCTAGGTCGCCCACCAGTATAATGCGGGAATACATTTAAGTTCTAGGTCGCCCACCAGTATAATGCGGGAATACATTTAAGTTCTAGGTCGCCCACCAGTATAATGCGGGAATACATTTAAGTTCTAGGTCGCCCACCAGTATAATGCGGGAATACCCTTTAGCTCTAGATTGTGGAATCAGTCACCCCACCTGAAGACGGAAGGGTACAACAGAGATCCCCAAACGGGAAACAATGAAATCCCAGCACCAAGAAGCAGACAACTGCAGGGGCAAGCGCACAATTCAAAAGGAAAAAGGAACGCGTCTCAAAAGAAGCAATTTGGGAACGTTGTAGCATGCCCAGTATAACGATGCTGATGAAGAAACATACCACTGAATAAACCATTGGAAGATTTAAAGAAGAAAGCCGTGTCCCCAGCAAGTCAAGCAAAGTGATGAAAACTGACATTCAAACGTCAGCAAAGGACCAACATCATCTCCCAAAGTCACAAGATAAAGGCATCGGAGGAAAGCGATAGCCGACAAGAAAGCAAGGCAACAAGAACAAGTCGAAGATGGATGAGATTTCAGGATCCTCAGTTTAGCTTAGCTTCTTGTTTTTCCTTTTAGAGCAATGTAACAGGGAGATCGGTTGAGCAGTAGCATCCTACAGCAGCATACAACAGCGCACAACAACAGCAAGCAATACAGTCACACGGTAGTCCCAGCTACCAAAATTTCCCGAACTACATTGACCTGATTCCTGTTCAGCCCAGGATATGTAGGAAACCTCTGAAGCAAAGGTTCGGTCAAATCTCTTTCAAAAAATGCTTCACACGGAGTATTCGGACGGGCAAAAATCGCTCGCTTTATCTTTGCGCGAAAACCCTTCGTGTCTTCGTGCAAAGAGGGGCAGCTGTAAGCACGTGATTTTTGCTTCACGGACAGTCACTCCAAAAGAAATAGTAACAAAGGACCTCGCTGTACAATTTTCAATTTTCCGTAACGTGTGCTGCTAGTCATGTGTGGTTCTGTCCATTTTGTCCATTTTTACATTATTAAACAAAATACAAAATGTGTATGTCCTGGTAATTAGACCATAATTCATTCAGTAAAAGAAAAATTCACAAAAATATTCTAGGGTGCGATTTAACCTATTTAAATATTTTGATAATTATGTTTGTTTGAATTTCATTTTATTTTAAGTTTTAAGATTAGAAAAAAAAAAAGGAAAAAAGAAAGGGAGAAAAGAATGAAGAAAACGGTTTGGGCCAAGGAAATAAACCAAAAATAGGCCCAAACCAATTCGATCAGGTCCAGTCCAAAACCGGCTGCCCAGGCACCTCCTGAAACGACGTCGTTTCAGGCAAATCAATCTGAGTCGTCCGTCCCAGCCGATCCAACGGTTCAGGACCTCTTTCAGCGACCCATGTTCAAACCCGACCCAAATAACCAGCCTGACCCAACCCCTCACTTAAACCAAACGACCCCGTTTAACTACCAAACGACCCCGTCTCATTTCTCAGTATCAGATCTAAGCCGTTGAGATCATCTGATCTAACGGCTCAGATCCAATCAGCCTCCCCGTATATAAGCCTCCTATCGTACCCCGCACCCCCTATACTAACCCCACCCTTCAGTCATCTCCTTCCCCGAACCCTGAAACCCCCAAACCCTAACGCCGCCCTAGTTTCCCTTCCACCAAAAGCCGGCGGTACGAACGCCGGTGACCACCTCCTGAACACCCTAGGACCACCTCACTGTCCTGAACACGAATCCACTAACCACGAGCCTCGAATCACTTTCGTTCGTCTCGAATCTTCATTTGAAGATTTGAGTCGAACCCGGATCTATGCCAAACCATCCCATCTTCATACCAGACACTCCCCTGACCTTCCTCGTGACCAAACCAAACTTGGTTTGGTCCGAATCTACCCACAACTCCCTAAAAATCAGATCTGGAAATCCAGACTTTAGAACACATGCACCTGGGGAATCCGGCCGGTTTGGACATGGGTTTGAGGTCTAATAGACCTTAATCAAGGTGTTCTCATGTGAGAACACCCTGATTAAAGTTTGTTCGGCCTCAAAAGTTCGAAGTTGAATCAGATTTGGGTCTGTTTGATTTAAACATTTTCGGTAAGTTTTCCTTTCTTTTGTGTTAGTTTTGATTAAGTGGTCAGCATGTTTCGTTGTGTTTGTTTGTTATTTTTTGTTATTTTTCATTCGGATTTCTTTCATCTCTGTAAAGACCCTTTATTTGGTCAATTGTTTCCTGTGTATGATTTGAATGTATTCTGTGATGTACATGTTCGATTAGAGTAGTCATCAAGCGAATTAATTCATATAGCCCTAGTAATTGAACAAAAACTGTCTGATGCCCTTTAGGTCCCTGTATGTGTTGTTTATTTGAACGACTGATTATTACCTGTTATGATTAGTATAGTCGACTCGATAAATGTCGTCGATCAGTTTTCTATAACTAATGAGTCGAATGAGCTAATAATGTCGCATGACTAATTGAACCTTGCTATTGACTGAATGCCCCAGCATTGTTTGAAATGGTTTGTTTGCATTGTGAAACTGACTGAAAAGGTTCAGTCCAGGCAGTCTTGAATTTGAACTTCCATCAGTTCAAAAATGCCCTGATGCTTCAATAGGCAGGGCAGTAATAATCAAGGTCAAGCAGGGGTATTCTGGGGTTTGAAAAAGGCAGAAAAAGTTAGTTTAAATGAAGCTGGCAAGTAGGGTACTAATTAAGATTAAACTAATACTAATGGGGAGCAAGACATAAGAGTATGGGGCTTAAAATGAATAAATAAAACGAGCCCATAACTCTTAATTAAACAAAGACCAGGCGTGGGGAACAAAGGGGCTGGCACCAAAGATGCTTAGGCATGGGCTTAAAGGGTATGGGCATTCTGCCAATTGGCAGGGCAGGCAGCTCAGCTGTACTGGTTCATTTGGCCTATAAATAGGCCATTTGATAACTTAAACAGGGCTGGACTTTTAGTCTTCAGAAAAAGAGAAAACAAAAAGGGGAAATTTTCAGAACACTTTAACCAATCACTGCCCAAAACTGCACGAGGAGCTAAATTGGTTGGGCTATTCTAGCCAAGCCAGTTATTCTAACTAGGGTCATTACTGTTCCATTAAGAGAAAGGCTGTGTATTTCTGCTGCGATTGTTACTATACTGAATTTTCTGTGTGCTGTGGTTCGAGTCTTAGTCTTCCTGATTGCTGGAACTGTATCGGGTATTAGCTGAGCTTTGTGGTTATTGGGTTTTTCTGTTGCTGTCACATTTGGTATTTTGGATTTTCTACTGGTTCATTACTCTTTTCTGGGATTGTTTGTTTGGGCCTCGACCACCTGTGGTTTCTGTTGCTCTGGAAACTGTTGCTATTTGTCTGTTGGACTGTGGAAAGCATTTGTGGCTATTGGTTTGCTGTTATTACTGTTTGGTTGTTGTTGCTGTGTTTACCGCATACTACCCAGCTGATCATTCCTTCCTTCTTTGTCCTCTATACCAGGTACACAATTACACTACCAATGTAACTCGAAAGTTTGAGCAATGAGTGTAAAAGAGAAGATCTGCAAATGTTGTTTATATACATGTACTGTTGTGTTGAATGTCATATAATGACTAATAGCTCATATTTTGGGATACTGAAGTTAGCTTACAAGCCTAGTTGATGTCAATATAGGGTATCGAATGATAGTTGTATATGTATGCTGTTAGATAAAAGTGGTCTCAATGAATTAGGTTGCATCTCAGATTTAGTTTACTTTGCCATATATGCTGTAATGTAGTCCAAGCATGAAATTTGTACACTGTAAATTAAGTTCTTTCCTTTCCAATGAATTGCCATACATAACTCTTAAAACCATGTTTCAAGATAAAGAACACAAATTCAGGGCCTCAACCTCATGAAGGTCGAGCCCAGGTCGAAGACAGACCAGGCAGGCCCGCATCGAGCGAGCAGTGGCCCAGGTCTGGCCAACCGCGCGTGGGCTGGATTTGGGCCCATGATTATTTATTCGACTGACTGTGCACGCAGCCTCGTCCCGGATTTTAAGCATTTCCGAATTTTGTTATAAATAACTTGCAAGCGTTAATCAATTAGGACTATCTACTGCTTTCGATTGATAGAGACAAACACGACAAGAAACATAGTTGCTATAGGATATCTTTTTTAAAAAATAAGAACGAGATGAGCCTCGATGAAAACAAACAATACACGCAGATGCGGGGCCCTTGTTAAATGTATATTATTGAAGCATTTAGTTTCCAGGACGGGTTGCTTAGCAAATCTCACAACCCTCCTAAAATAACAACACGATAGTCTCTTTAGGATACGCTTTAATAAACCTTACCTTCTTAAACTCGGGTGCACATTTATGTGACCCAAATCCAAATCTCGACGGATTCGAAATGTATTTCTAATCACGGGTACATTGATTGTGACGTGATCCGAGAGGCATATCCATGACGTCGCGAATTCCTTTTAAAAGTAGAACGAGACGAGCCTCGTCAAATAAAAATATACACAGTTGCGGGGCCCTCTAACTGTATATACATTAAAACACTCAGAATCCGCGACAGGCCATTTAGCGAATTTTTCGGCCTTACCCAAAACAACAATACGCTAGTTGCTTTAGGCACGTCTTAATAATTTATTCTCCTTAATTCGGGTGCACATTTATGTGACCCAAATCTAAATCTCAACCGAGTCGAAATATGTCAACAACCATGGGTGCATTGATGTAACGTGGTTCGAGATATGTTTTCACGACGTTGCAATTCTTGATAAAATAACAGTAAATGACAAAAGCGGTTTAAAAGTTAAATTTTGCACATAAGTTCACACTTGTATAAAATCAGATAATCAAGCCGAATATAACAGTTGAGCGACCGTGCTAGAACCACGGAACTCGGGAATGCCTAACACCTTCTCCCGGGTTAACAGAATTCCTTATCCGGATTTCTGGTACGCAGACTGTAATATGGAGTCATTATTTTCCTCGCTTCGGGATTAAAATTGGTGACTTGGGACACCCTAAATCTCCCAAGTGGCGACTCTGAAATAATTAAACCAATCCCATTTCGATTGTCCTTTAATTGGAAAAAACTCCCTTGTCCCCTCGCGGGTACGGAAAAAGGAGGTGTGACATGAGCTAGAGATCATGTTTTGGGATTGTTATCTCCTAATTAGCCAAAATGAGCATTGGCGAAATCATTGCAAGATTAACTTAGCCATAGTCATATCTTTTATCTTGAGCACACATCCGTACGTTACTAATTCCATGTTCTTATGCACCTTATTGAAAAATTATGATATTATGTCTCTTGTCATACGTTGTTATCTTGAATCTTCATGATTATGGCACTTATGGTCATGTTGGGGCAGATATTGTTATTGTGATGATAACAACAACAACAACCCAGTATAATCCCACTTAGTGGGGTCTAGGGAGGGTAGTGTATACACAGACCTTACCCCTACCCTAGGTTAGAGAGGCTATTTCCAAATAGACCCCCGGCATACTTCCCTCCAAGAACTTCCCACCTAGCTCTTGGGGAGACTCGAACTCACAACCTCTTAGTTGGAAGTAGAGGTTGCTTACCGTCAGAGCAACCCCTCTTGTCTAATGAAAGTGGAGAAATAAGGGTTGCATCTTGTTGATGAAACTAGAGCATAAGGATGTGTGACGACCCGGCCAGTAATCTCATGAGTTACCGCTTTGTTTTCCCCTATTTTAGCTTCTTTAAGCTTCGTTATCCGTGTTTTATGTGATCGGGTTGATTAGTTCGAGTTCGGAGAGGATTTGGTAAGATATGAGACACTTAGTCTCTTTTAAGAAGGCTTAAGTTGGAAAAGTCAACCGGATATTGACTTATGTGTTACAAGGTTCGGAAGTGAGTTTCGATGGCTCGGTTAGCTTCGGGAGGTGATTTATGACTTAGAGCGCGATCGGAATGAGTTTTGGAGTTATAGAGAAGATTTAGGCTTAAATTAGAGAAGTTGATATTTTGGTGGTTCCGGTTGATAGGCGAGATTTTGATATAGGTGTCGGAATGGAATTTCGATAGTGACAGTAGCTTCGTTGTGTGATTTGGGATGTGTGTACAAAATTTTAGGTCATTCAGACGAGATTTGATAGACTTTTTGATCGAAAGCATAATTTAAGAGTTCTTGGAGTTCTTAGGCTTGAATCTCCTGTTAAATTAGTGATTTGATATTGTTGTGAGCGTCCCGAGGTTTTGAACAAGTTTGAACGATGTCTTGGGATGTGTTGGTGCAATTGGTTTGGAATTCCAGGAGTTCTGGGTAGGTTCCGGGATGTTTTAGGCCAAAATCATAGTTGTAGCAGGTCCAGAAGGGTTGCAGGCCTCGGAACCCACCTGCGCGCACCGCACAAAAGAAAGTGCGGCCGCGGTATATGATGTGTGGACCGCACAAAATGAAGTGCAGCCATGGTGGTTTTGTGTGCGCCACGGTGGTTTTGTGCGGACCGCGGTGGTTTTATGCGGACCGCGGTGCTTTTGCACGGACCGCGGTGCTTTTGTACGGACCGCAGAGGCTGAGATCTGAGGGGTACTCTATAAATACGAGGTTTTGGGTTTTATTTGATATTTTGACCTACAGAGCTCGGATTTTGGCGATTTTTCGAAGGTTTTTCAAGAAATTTATTAGGGTAAGTGATTCTAACTCAGATTTGGCTAGAGTACATGAATCTATCATTGAATTCATCATTTAATTCGTGATTTGGGATGGAATTTGAGAGGAAAATTGTGAAATCTTTCAAAAATGTAAAATGATGATTTGAAGGACCAAATGGTATTGGAATTGGATAATTTTCATATGGTTAGACTCGTGAGAGTGTAAAGATTCGAGTTTTGTGAATTTTGTCAAATTCCGAGATGCGGGCCCGGGGGTCGGGTTTGACCAAATTCTAGAATTTTGTGGTAATTCGATTGTTTTCGCTTGGGCTTTGTTCCCTTAGCCTATTGTGATGTATTCGTTCTGATTTTGGATAGATTTGACGCATGTGGAGGACGATTCGAGGGGAAAAGGCATCGCGAGATAGAGATTTTGCCGGTTCGAGGTGAGTAATGAATGTAAATGATGTCCTGAGGGTTTGAAACCTCGGATTTGCACATTGTAGTGCTATATTGAGGTGAGACACGCGCTTGATAATGAGCGTGGGGTCGTTTACTATTGGGGATTATGACTTGGTCTATCCTGAGTGATGTTGTTACCGTGTATTTTGGTTGAAACTTATTTGTTCTCATTAATGTTTGAACTGACTGCCATATTTGGGCTTCGTGCCAATTATTTGAACCCTCCGGGGAGTTTTATCACTATTTTCTCACTGCTTTTGACTTACTACTTGAACTTAGTCGTACCGTTTTCCACTATTTTACAACTCAACCACTTTTTACTCGGTTTTGAAACTAAAATGATATATTAAATGATGTTTTGGGCTGAGAACTACTGTTTTACTAATGCCCGAGGGGCTTATATGATTTCTGGACTGAGTACGGCCTAGGGCCAGATGTGAGGATACTATGGGATCGGGCTGCGCGCCGAAACAGTGTTATACTGATATTAATATGAGGCTGAGGGCCTAGATTTGATGCCACGAGATGGCTAGATATTGCGCTTGGACCGTAAGGGGGCCCTCCCGGAGTCTGCACACCCCCAGTGAGCGTCGTCGACGATAAATGTATGGATCGGGATGCACACCGCAGCGGGTACTATAGGGTACCGTTCTATGTGTTGATTTTCTTTATATGTCTGTCACTTAACTGCTTATTTGTTGTAGCATTTCCATATTTCGTTTCCATTGGTTTATTGATTTCATATTAGTTGTTTAAAATTCCATGTTATAGATTACTCTGTATTTCTCCATGATTTCTTATTCTCAGTCATTATTTATGCTTATTACTCACTGGGTCGGAGTACTCACATTACTCTCTGCACCTTGCGTGCAGATCCAGGTGCATCTGAGGCTGAGTGAGGATTTTTAGTTGAGCAGCGCATATCCGGGAGCATCGAGGTAGCTGCATGGTGTCCGCAGCCCTGATCTCTCCTTTCTATCCTTTTGTTTTATCCGTATTTCCTAGATTGATATGTATTAGGGTAATAAATTGGTATTAGAGGCTCAGACTCTTGACACCGGATCTATATGGGCTATGTAGTAGTAGTTTTATCATTTGAAACTCCGCCTATTTAACTCTAGTTTCAGACTTTTAATATGGTGTTTTGGTAATTTAACTGTGTTAGCTAATAATGAACTATATAAGAAATGGGTTGAGGTTGTTAATTGGTCAGGCTTGCCTAGCAGTGTGTTGGGCGCCATCACGACCGGGGTTGGGGTCATGACAAGTTGGTATCAGAGCCTAGGTTACATAGGTCTCGCAAGTCCTGAGCCGATTTAGTAGAGTCTCATAGATCGGTACGGAGACGTCTGTATTTATCCTCGAGAGGCTGCAGAACCTTTAGGAAAAACTTCATATTCTTGAAATTCTAGTCGTGCGACTTTGTTGATCTAAGAACAAAACTTCTGTTATTCCATTCTCTCACAGATGGTGAGGACGCGAGCTACCGGACAAGGTGGACGACCTCCAGTGCCACCCACTGAGGCCACCAGAGGCCGGGATGCGGTCGTGGATGTGGCAGAGGCAGAGTAGCGAGGGCAGCACCTACTGATCCCCCAGCTGCCCCGGCTCCAGATCAGGCTCCAGCAGCACCAGTTCAGGCACCAGTTGTGCCCATCGTGATTCCGGGTCTTCAGGAGGCCTTAGCACAGATCTTATCAGTTTGCACTAGCCTACTCAGGCAGTTTCAGCCACTACCGTAGCACCTACTTCACAGGCCAGGGGAGGCAATCAGACCCCCACTGCTCGCACACCTGAGTAGGTAGTGCAGGGACTATAGATGTCGGGGCACCTCCAACTCAGCCGGTTGCACCAGTTCAGGAGTTCATGGTACCGGTTATGCCGGATGATGAGCAGCGTCGTCTTGAGAGGTTTGGTAGACCCCAGCCTCCTTCATTCAGTGGTGCTGAGGGCGAGGATGCCCAAGGTTTTCTTGACAAGTGTCAGCGGATGCTCCGTACAACAGGGATCCTTGAGTCTAGTAGTGTAGCATTTACCACCTTTCAGTTCTTGGTGGCTGCCTTTACTTGGTGGGAGGATTTTGAGAGGTGTAGGCCTGTCGGTACAACACCCCTTTCTTGGCAGCAGTTCTTCGCTCTCTTCTTGGAGAAGTATGTACCATATGTGGCGTAGAGAGGAGCTGCGTAGGCAGTTTGAGTGGTTGACGCAGGGGGGTATGACCGTGACCTAGTATGAGATGAGGTTTTCTGAGTTGGCTCGTCATGCCATTTGGATGATTCCGAAAGATCGTGAGAGGATCAGGAGATTTGTGGATGACATTAACTACCATCTCTGTATTCTGATGACTAGAGAGAGAGTATTGGGTGCTATATTCGAAGAGGTGGTTGATATCTCTCGTGAGATTGAGACGGTTCATCGTAGGGAGCGAGAGTAGAGGGATTCCAAGAGGCCTTAAGGATCGGGCAATTACAGTAGAGCTCCGTCGAAGGGCCAGTCCCAGCATGGTAGAGGTCGTTCTTTCAGGCCTGCTCAGTCCATCCGTCCAGAGTTTCGTGGGGCATCTTCAGGTCGTGGTCATCAGGGGTCCCAGTTCTAGCCTTTATTCAGCGCCCTCCCAGCTCAAAGTTTATCTCATGCTCCATCAGCTCAGGGTTCTTCTGCGCCGAGTGCATTTGCTAGTCACTCCGGTGCAAGGGGTTCCCTTTAGTCCCCATCTCCAGCACCGGGTAGTTGTTATGAGTGCGGAGAGTTTAGACATATGAGGAGGCAGTGCCCTCGACTTTGTGATGGTCAGTTTCAGTAGAGGGGTCAACCCTCGACTTTTGCTCCAGTTACTTCACTACCCACCTAGCTAGCTAGGGGTAGAGGTCAGGCAGCCAGGGGTTGCCCTAGAGGGGGAGGTCGATCAGGCGGTGGCCAGGCTCGTTTTTATGCTATTCCAGGCAGGCCAGATGTTATTGCTTCAGATGCTGTCATTACAGGTATTGGTTCAGTCTGCCACAAAGATGCCTCTGCATTATTTGATCCCGGTTCCACCTTTTCTTATGTGTCATCATACTTTGCTCGTTATTTGGGTATGCCCCGTGAGTTTCTTGCTTTACCTGTTCATGTATCTACCCCGGTGGGCGATACTGTTGTTGTAGACCGTGTGTACCGGTCATGTGTGGTGACTATTGGGGGTCTGGAGACCTGAGTAGATCTATTGCTATTAAGCATGGTGGATTTTGATGTCATTTTGGACATGGATTGGCTATCTCCGTGTCGTGATATTCTAGACTGTCATGCTAAGACAGTCACTTTGGCTATGCCGGGTATACCGTGGATCGAGTGGCGTGGTGTGACTGATTATGTTCCTAGTAGAGTGATATCTTTCTTGAAGGCCCAACGTATGGTTGGGAAGGGTTGCCTTTCATATTTAGCATTTGTGAGGGATGTGGGAGCTAAGACTCCTAGCATTGATTCTGTTCCAGTTGTGAGGGATTTTCCTGATGTGTTTCCTACAGACCTATCGGGCATGCCACCGGACATGTATATTGATTTTGGTATTGACCTGGTGCCGGGCACTCAACCCATTTCTATTACGCCATATCGTATGGCACCAATAGAGTTGAAGGAATTGAAAGAACAGCTTCAGGAACTCTTAGATAAGGGGTTCATTCGGCCTAGTGTGTCACCTTGGGATGCACCGGTTTTGTTTGTGAAGAAGAATGATGGCATGATGAGAATGTGCATTGATTATAGGCAATTGAACAAAGTAACAATTAAGAACAAGTATCATTTGCCTCTCATTGATGATTTATTTGATCAGCTTCAGGGAGCGAGAGTGTTCTCCAAGATTGATCTCCATTCCGGTTATCACCAGTTGAAGATCAGGGATTCAAATATTCTTAAGACTGCCTTCAGGACCAGATATGGTTATTATGAGTTCCTTATGATGTCTTTCGGGCTAACCAATGCCTAGCAGTATTCATGTATTTGATGAACAACGTGTTCCGGCCTTATCTAGATTCGTTCGTTATTGTATTCATTGATGAAATTTTGGTGTACTCGCGTAGTCAGGAGGAGCACGCGGAGCATTTGAGAGTTTTGTTGCAGAGATTGAGGGAGGAGAAGCTTTATGCAAAATTCTCCAAGTGTAAGTTTTGGCTCAGTTTAGTGGCTTTCTTGGGACATGTGGTGTCAGCAAGGGTATTCGGGTTGCTCCAAAGAAGATAGAGGCGGTTTAGAGTTGGCCTAGACCATCCTCAGCCACATAGATTCTTAGCTTTCTTGGGTTGGCAGGCTATTATCGCCAGTTTGTTCAGGGATTTTCATCTATCGCATCGCCCTTGACCAAGTTGACTCAGAAGGGTGTTTCATTTTTATGGTCGGACGAGTGTGAAGAGTGCTTTCAGAAGCTCAAGATAGCTTTGACCACAACTCCAGTATTGGTTTTGCCATCAGTTTCAGGTTCATATACCGTGTATTGTGATGCTTCGAGAGTTGGGATTGGTTGTGTATTGATGTAGGAGGGTAGAGTTATTGCTTATGCTTCTCGTCAGTTGAAGCCCTATGAGAAGAACTACCATGTTCATGATTTGGAGTTGGTTGCCATAGTTCATGTATTGAAGATTTGGAGGCATTATTTTTATGGTGTATCTTGTGAGATATTCACTGATCATCGCAGTCTTCAGCATTTGTTCAAGCAAAAGGATCTTAATTTGAGGTAGAGGAGATGGTTGGAGTTGCTTAAGGATTATGATATCACCATATTGTATCGTCTGGAAAAGTCCAATGTATTGGCCGATGCGTTGAGCCGAAAGGCAGTGAGTATGGGAGTTTGGCATATATTCCAGTTGGGGAGAGACCTCTTGCAGTTGATGTTCAGGCCTTGGCCAATCGGTTCGTGAGGTTGGATATTTCGGAGTCCAGTCGGGTGTTGGCATGTGTGGTTTCTCGGTCTTCCTTATATGATCGCATCAGAGAGCGCCAGTATGATGATCCGCATTTGCTTGTCCTTAAGGACAGGGTTCAGCATGATGATGCCAGAGATGTGACCATCGGTGACGATGGTGTGTTGAGGATGCAGGTCCGGATTTGTGTGCCCAATGTGGATGGGCTTAAAGAGTTGATTCTGGAGGAGGCCCATAGCTCGAGGTATTTTATCCATCCGGGTGCCGCGAAGATGTACTAGGATTTGAGGCAGCACTATTGGTGGAGAAGAATGAATAAAGATATTGTGGGATTTGTAGCTCGGTGTCTCAACTATCAGCAGGTAAAATATGAGCATCAGAAACCGGGTGGCTTGCTTCAGCAGATGGTTATTCCCGAGTGGAAGTGGGAGAGGATCACTATGGACTTTGTGGTTGGACTTCCTCAGACTTTGAAGAAGTTTGATGCTATTTGGGTGATTGTGGATCGGCTGACAAAGTTCGCGCACTTCATCCCTGTGTGTGCTACCTATTCTTTAGAGCGGTTGGCAGGGATTTTATATCCGGGAGATTGTTCGGTTGCATGATGTTCCGGTTTCCATCATCTCAGATAGAGGTACTCAGTTTACTTCCCAGTTTTGGAAATTTGTTCAGCGAGAGTTGGGTACTCAGGTGGAGTTGAGCACAACTATTCATCCTCAAACAGACGGACAGTCCGAGCGTACGATTCAGATATTAGAGGACATGTTGCGTGCTTGTGTTATTGACTTTGGAGGTTCATGGGATGAGTTTCTACCGCTTGTAAAGTTTTCTTACAACAACAGCTATTAGTCGAGTATTCAGATGGCTCCGTATGAGGCTTTGTAAGGAAGGCGATGTAGATCTCCAGTTGGTTGGTTCGAGCACGGCGAGGCTAGACTATTGGGGACAAATTTGGTTCAGGATGCCTTAGAGAAGGTGAAGGTGATTCAAGAGAGGCTTCGTACAACGTAGTCGCGTCAGAAGAGTTGTGCGGACCGGAAGGTTCGAGATGTGTCCTACATGGTCGGTGAGAAGGTCTTGCTGAAGGTTTCGCCCATGAAGGGTGTTATGAGGTTTGGGAATAAAGGGAAGTTGAGTTTGCGGTTCATTGGGCCTTTTGAGGTGCTTCGGAGGATTGGGTAGGTGGCTTATGAGCTTGTTTTTCCACCCAACTTGTCGAGCGTGCATCTGGTATTTTCATGTTTTTATGCTCCGGAAGTATATTGGGGTCTGTCTCATGTTTTGGACTTCAGCACGGTTCAGTTGGATGATGATTTGACCTATGATGTAGAGCCAGTAACAATTTTGGGTCGTCAGGTTCGAAAGTTGAGGTCAAAGGATATAGCTTCAGTGAAAGTGCAGTGGAGAGGTCAGCCCGTGGAGGAGGATACCTGGGAGACCGAGCGGGAGATGCAGAGCAGATATCCTCACCTGTTTGTATGTTTCTTGACTCGTTCGAGGACGAATGTTTGTTTAAGTTGGGGAGGATGTAACGACCCTGCCAGTCATCTCATGAGTTACCGCTCTTTTTTCCCCTATTTTAGCTTCTTTACGCTTCGTTATCCGTATTTTATGTGATCGGATTACTTAGTTCGAGTTCGGAGAGGATTTGGTAAGAAATGAGACACTTAGTCTCTTTTAAGAAGGCTTAAGTTGGAAAAGTCAACCAGATGTTGACTTATGTGTTAGAAGGTTTGGAAGTGAGTTCTGATGGTTTGGTTAGCTTCGGGAGGTGATTTGTGACTTAGGAGCATGATCGGAATGGGTTTTGGAGTTGTAGAGAAGATTTAGGCTTAAATTGGCGAAGTTGATATTTTGACGGTTCCGGTTGATAGGCGAGATTTTGATATAAGGGTAGGAATGGAATTCCGAGAGTGGCAGTAGCTTCGTTGTGTCATTTTGGACGTGTGTGCAAAATTTTAGGTTATTCGGATGAGATTTGATAGACTTTTTGATCGAAAGCATAATTTAAGGGTTCTTGGAGTTCTTAGGCTTGAATCCCCTGTTAAATTAGTGATTTGATGTTGTTGTGAGCGTCCCGGGGTTTTGAACAAGTTTGTACGATGTCATGGGATGTGTTGGTGCAATTGGTTTGGAATTCCAGGAATTCCGAGTAGGTTCCGGGATGTTTTAGGCCAAAATCATAGTTGTAGCAGGTCTAGAAGGGTTGCAGACCTCGGAACCCACCCGCGCGGACCGCACAAAGGAAGTGCGGCTGCGGTATGTGCTGTGCGGACCGGACAAAATGAAGTGCGGCCGCGGTGGTTTTGCGCGGGCCGTGGTGGTTTTGTGCGGACCGTAGTGCTTTTGCGCGGATCGCGGTGGTTCTGTGCGGACCGCGGAGGCTGAGATCTGAGGGGTACTCTATAAATACGAGGTTTTGGATTTTATTGGATATTTTGACCTACAGAGCTCGGATTTTGGGCACTTTTCGAAGGTTTTTCAAGAAATTCATCAGGGTAAGTGATTCTAACTCAGATTTGGCTAGAGTACATGAATATATCATTGAATTCATCATTTAATTCGTGATTTGGGATGAAATTTGGGAAGAAAATTGTGAAATCTTTCAAAAATGTAAAATGATGATTTGAAGGACCAAAATGGTATCAGAATTGGATAATTTTCATATGGTTAGACTCGTGAGAGTATAAAGATTCAAGTTTTGTGAATTTTGTCAAATTCCAAGATGCGGGCCCAGGGGTCGGGTTCGACCAAATTCTAGAATTTTGTGGTAATTCGATTGTTTTCGCTTGGGATTTGTTCCCTTAGCCTATTGTGATGTATTCGTTCTGATTTTGGATAGATTCGACGCACGTGGAGGCCTATTCGAGGAGCAAAGGCATCACGAGATAGAGATTTTGCCGGTTCGAGGTGAGTAATGAATGTAAATGATGTCCTGAGGGTTTGAAACCTCGAATTTGCACATTGTAGTGTTGAGGTGAGACACGCGCTTGATGATGAGCGTGGGGTCGTTTACTATTGGGGATTGTGACTTGGTTCATCCTGAGTGATGCTGTTACCGCGTATTTTGGTTGAAACTTATTTGTTCTCATGAATGTTTGAACTGACTACCATATTTGGGCTTCGTGCCAATTATTTGAACCCTCCGGGGAGTTTTATCACTATTTTCTCACTGTTTTGACTTACTACTTGAACTCAGTCGTACCGTTTTCCACTATTTTACAACTCAACCACTTTTTACTCGGTTTTGAAACTAAAATGATATATTAAATGATGTTTTGGGCTGAGAACTACTGTTTTACTAATGCCCGAGGGGCTTATATGATTTCTGGACTGAGTACGGCCTAGGGCCAGATGTGAGGATACTATAGGATCGGGTTGCGCACCGCAACAGTGTTATATTGATATTGATATGAGGCCGATGGCCTAGATTTGATGCCACGAGATGGCTTGATATTGCGCTTGGACCGTAAGGGGACCCTCCCGGAGTCTGCATACCCCCAGTGAGCGTCGTCGACGATAAATGTATGGATCGGGTTGCACGCCGCAGCGGGTACTATAGGGTGTCGTTCTATGTGTTGATTTTCTTTATATGTCTGTCACTTAACTGCTTATTTGTTGTAGCATTTCCATATTCGTTTCCATTGGTTTATTGCTTTCATATTAGTTGTTTAAAATGCCATGTTATAGATTACTCTGTATTTCTCCGTGATTTCTTATTCTCAGTCATTATTTATGCTTATTACTCACTGGGTCGGAGTACTCACATTACTCCCTGCAACTTGCGTTCAGATCCAGGTGCATCTGAGGTTGAGTAAGGATTTTCAGTTGAGCAGCGCATATCCGGGAGCATCGAGGTAGCTGCATGGCGTCCGCAGCCCTGACCCCTCCTTTCTATCCTTTTGTTTTTTCCGCATTCCCTAGATTGATATGTAT
This sequence comes from Nicotiana sylvestris, assembly GCF_000393655.2. Taxonomy (NCBI): domain Eukaryota; kingdom Viridiplantae; phylum Streptophyta; class Magnoliopsida; order Solanales; family Solanaceae; genus Nicotiana; species Nicotiana sylvestris. The sequence goes on from NC_091066.1 coordinate 155,913,724, forward strand.
TAGGGTGATAAACTAGTATTAGAGGCTCATACTTGTGACACCGGATCTATATGGGCTATGTAGTAGTAGTTTTATCATTTGAAACTCTGCCTATTTAACTCTACTTTCAGACTTTTAATATAGTGTTTTGGTAATTTAACTGTGTTAGCTAATAATGAACTATATAAGAAATGGGTTGAGGTTGTTAATTGGTCAGGCTTGCCTAGTAGTGTGTTGGGCGTCATCACGACCGGGGTTGGGGTCGTGACAGGATGGCATTCTTGTTGATGAAATGTGGAGCATAAGGGTGACGTTATTGTCGATGAAATGTGGAGTATGATGGTGAAAATCTTGATTATACAAGTGAATTCTTTATGCTTTGTCATGCATTTTATATATTTTATGTTGCATCTAACATGCTATCATATGCCTCTATTATTAGTTAATGATTTGGTTGTCAAGATTTATTTACCTATGTTGGATTGATATCTCATGTTTGCTGAGTTGTCGGCAGCGTATCGAATTGATGTAAAAAAAAGTTATCATTGCATTGATGTATTGGATTCTTGTAAAGGTCATCTGAACATGTTATTTGGTAATTAATATGAAATCGAATCATGTTAGGGACAAACTTACAGTCATGTATGAGTAATTGAGCAGACACGTTATTTGATGCATGTCTCTTTTTTAGAGGGGTTGGTGAAAGTTGTATTTGCTTGATTTGTTTAATTGGGAGAGTTTTTTATTCCCCCTACCTCAATTTTGCACTTTACTGCTAATATTCTTTATTCTGTAACTATCTTTTCTGGAATATTTCTCTGTATTATACATGTTATTGAGCTACACATGTTATGCAAAGTGAGTATCTTTTGACTTAAAACATTATCACTATTTCACCGAGGTTAGTCAAGATACTTACTGAGCACAGAGGTCAGTTGTACTCCTACTACACTTCTGCCCCATGCAATCGGACCTTGGAACTGAGCTGCCGTGGATGACGGAGGCTGGTACTGAAGTTGTAGTTGCATTCCCAATTCAAGATACCATTTGTTCATGGTAGTTTAGAACTTCATTTCTGTTTATGTAAACTTCAAATAAATATTTTATTTATTCCCTTTATCGACTTGGTAAATCTAAATCATCATGGCTCATGGCTTGTACTATCAGCCCTTGAGATAGTGTATTGAACTCTTTTGCAGTCTTTATATGAATACTAATGATTCTCATTATAGTTGTAACTTATACTGTTTGGCTTACCTAGCGGGTTAGATTAGGTACCATAAAGTCTTGGTGAGATTTTGGATCGTGACAAGTTGGTATCAGAGCTCTAGGTTCATAGGTTCTACGAGTTATGAGCAAGTGTCTATTATAATCTTGCGGATCAGTATGATTACGTCCATACTTATCTTCGAGAGGCTATATAACATCTAGGAAACTTTCTATCTCTCTTTCCGCATCGTGCGACCTTATTTCAGCTTGAAGCCTAAATCTCTAGTTCCGTTCTCTTTGATTCAAGTGCGATGCTGAGTACTCAGACTCAGATGTGTGCACTGACGGCTTGTGACATTGTGGATAGACTGTGATGGGATATGAATACTTAATTATCATCTCGGTATGTTGTCTAGTCATAGATGTGAATGTGTTGGTGGATCTTTCAGTTGTTCATTTGTGGGATGAAGCAGATTTTTGTATCTGATCGATGAGTATGGACTTAGAAGGATTAATTGATTACATAGTGATTGCGACCATGGTGGGGTCTTAGAGAGACGTCGGTTGGAGGCTAAGCATGTGGGTTATCTCTTGCAAGAAGGAGTAATGTTGTGTAATCGTTATGTGGTTTCTCTGAAGAGTTTTTCTTCTATCCAATGGGATAGAAAGATATAGTGGGGTTTGTAGCTCGGTGCCTAAATTGTCAGCAGGTGAAGTAACCATCAGAGACCGACAGATTGCTTCAGAGACTTGAGATTCTAGAGCGGAAATGGAAGCGTATCACCAGGGACTTCGTAGTTGGACTCCCATGGACTTCGAGGAAGTTTGATGTTATTTGGGTGATTATGGATCGGTTGACCAAGTTCGCGCATTTCATTCCAGTTGGGACTACCTATTATTTGGAGAGATTGATTGAGATCTACATCCATGAGATTGTTCACCTTCATGGAGTGTCAATGTCCATCATTTCAGATCGAGGCACATAATTTACATTGTAGTTTTGGAGAGCAGTACAACAAGAGTTAGCCATACAGGTTGAGTTGAGTATAACATTCCACCCTCAGATAGACAGATAGTTCGAATGCACTATTTAGATATTGAAGGACATATTACATGCTTGTGTCAAGGATTTCGGAGGTTCTTGGGATACGTTTCTGCTGCTTGCAAAGCTTGCATACAATAACAACTACTAATCAAGCATTTAGATGCCTACGTATGAGGCTTTTTATGGGAGATGGTGCCGGTCTCCAGTGGGTTGGTTTGATCCATGTGAGGCTAAGATATGTGGTACTAACTTTGTTCAGGATGCTTTGGACAAGTTTAAGTTGATTTAGGATCAGCTTCGCACGGTGCAGTCTAGCTAGAAGAGCTACATTGATCAGAAGGTTTGTGATGTTGCTTACATGGTCGGAGAGAAGGTACCGCTCAGAGTTTCACCCATGAAGGGTGTTATGAGGTTTGTAAAGAAGGGAAAGTTGAGCCCTCAGTATATTTTGATATGCTTGAGAGGATTGGAGAGGTGGCTTACAAGCTGACATCACTGCCTAGTCTGTCGGGTGTTCATCTAATATTTCATGTTTCCATGCTCCGAAAGTATTTCGATGATTCGTCTCATATTTTGAACTTTGCCACGGTTAAGTTGGATGGTGATTTGACTTATGATGTGGAGCCGATGGCCATTTTAGATTGGCAGATTCGCAAGTTAAGGTTAAAGAACATAACTTCAGTGAAGGTATAGTGGAGAGGTCATCCAGTCAAGGAGGCTACCTGGGAGACTGAGCGGGAGATGCGGAGTAGATATCTGCACTTATTTGAGACTGCAGGTATTATTCTAGACCTGTTCGAGGACGAACGTTTGTTTATGGGGGAGGATGTAGCGACCCAGACGGTCATTTTTGAGTATTATAGCCGTGTTCCCCCATTTATTGCTTATTCTATTCTCACTTGTTGTTATGTGACTTGCCGAGGTAGTTGGTTTGGTTTAGGGGATATTTTGGCATGAACTAGGACACTTGGTCCTAAGACTGGAAGCCTAAGTTACAAAAATTGACCGGATATTGACTTATGTATAAATGACTCCAGAATGGAGTTTTGATAATTCTACTAGCTCCGCATGGTGAATTCAAACATAGTAGTGTGTTCGGATATTTATTTGGAGGTTCGTAGTCAGCTTTGGATTGAATTGGCAAAAGCTGAAAGAATCGAAGTTTGGAGAGTTGTGAGGTTTGACCAAGAGTTGACGTTGTGATTACCGGGCTCAGATTTTTGTTTTGAAAGTTGGAATAGGTCTGTTATGTCATTTATGATTTTTGTACAAAATTTGGGGGTCAATCGGAGTTGGTTTGATAGGTTTCGACATCAATTATTGAAGTTGAAAGTTCATTAGTTTCAATAAGCTTAAATTGGGGATTCGTATTTTTGATGTTGTTTGACATGATTTGAGGCCTCAACTAAGTTTGTATCATGTTTTGGGATGTATTGTTATGTTTAGATGGGGTCCCGGGGGCCTCGGGGGCGATTCAGATTGAAATCAGATTAGATTTTGGAATTTTGCAAGAGCTGGTGTGATGAGGTCTGGTGCAACCGCACATGCAAGGGGTAGGCCGCAGATGCGGAGCCGCAAAAGTGGCTAAGGGGTTGCAGGTGCGGTCTAGCATGTGTTGGGCAGTGGTCGAAGGTGCGATGGATTTTTTGCATCTGCGAGCCTGCATATGCGACAAGGTCTCTGCGGATGCAGATTTTGGTAGGAAAGGCTGGGCCCACAAAAGCGGAGTTGGAACCGTAGAAGTGTTCCAGTAGGTGTAAATTTGGGTTGCAGGTGCGACTGGTCAGTGCTTAAGTAATTTCCGAAGAAGCGGAGCCACATGTAACTACCCGGCCGGTCGTTTCATGAGTTACCACTCCGTTTTCCCCATTTTTGCTTTTTATTGTCTTGTTCAGTTTGTATTGTGTGTTATCGGGTTGGTTGGATCGGGTTCGGAGAGGTTTTGGTAAGGTTTGATACACTTAGTCTCTTTTTAGTAAGCTTAAGTTGAAAAATTAACCAGATGTTGACTTATGTGAAAAGGGGCTCGGATGTGAATTTCGATGGTTCGGATAACTTCGGGAGGTGACTTGGGACTTAGGAGCGTGATCGAAATGTGTTTTGGAGGTCCGGAGTAGATTTAGGCTTGAATTGGCGAAATTTGAATTTTGGCATTTTCCGGTTGATCGGTGATATTTTTATATAGGGGTCGGAATTGAATTTCGAATATTGTAGTAGGTCTGTTGTGTCATTTTTGAAGTGTGTGCAAAAATTCAGGTCATTCGGACGAGGTTTGATAGACTTTTTGATCGAAAGAGGAATTTGGAAGTTTTTGGAATTCTTAGGCTTAAATCCGATGTTAATTTGGTGTTTTGATGTTATTTTGAGCGTTCCGAAGGTTGGAACAAGTTTGAATAAGGTTATAGGATATGTTGACATGTTTGGTTGAGGTCCCGAGGGCCTCGGGTGAGTTTCGGGTGGTTGAACGGATCATTTTATGTTGAAGGTAATTGTAGATAAACTATTATTGGTGTTGCAGGTTTTTGACATTCGCGTTTGCGAGAGGGCCCTTGCATTCATGAAATGTTAGGATATGAGGCAGGAGTGTTGGCCTTCATGTTCGCGATGAGGGTCCCGCATTCGCGAAGGGCTGAGTCTGTGTTCAACGCGTTCGCGATGGGGATGCCGCGTTCGCGAAGGTTTGATTTGCTGAGGCATCGCGTTCGCTAGGGATCGTCGCATTCCCGTAAGGAGTTTTGGTCAATGGTATTTTTGTGCGTCGCGAACGCGAGGCTTTGACCGCATTCGCGAAGAATGATTTCAAATCGCTGGGCAGAATGTTTAAATGGCCATTTTCACGATTTTTGGCCTAAGTTCACCATTTTTTACTCGGTTTTGGAGCTTCTTGAGGGAGATTGAAGAGGGAATCAAAGAGAACTTCTTGGAGGTAAGAACTATGGACTTAATACTCGATCATATTGTGATTTCTACCGAATTAAACATGAAATTTGGGGGATTTAAAGCCTAAAATTGGGAGTTATGTCTTGGAAATTCGAGACATAAATCTAATGATTTGATGGGCCATTTGTGGTCGGATTTTGGTATTCTTGGTATGTATGAACTCATGGGAGGATAAGAATTCTGTTGATATGATTTTTATCGAATTTTGAGACATGGGTCTGGGGGTCAGGTTGGATCAATTTTGGGATTTCTGGTATAATTTGATTATATTTGCATGGGCTTCGTTCCCTTAGCAAATTCCAATGTTATGATTCTTATTTTGGGTAGATTCGGCGCGAGTTGAGGCCGAGGCGAGAGAAAAAGGCATCGCGGAGTAGTATTTCATCCGGTTTGAGGTAAGTAACCATTATAAATCTAGACCTGAGGGTATAAAACCCCGGTATTTCGTATTGTTTTGATAAATGAAGTGACGCACATGCTAGGTGACGAGCGTGTGGGCATGCACCGGTAGGGATTGTGACTTGGTCCGTCCTGTAGCGACTATTAAGCCGCGTATTTGATTTAAAATCTTATGATATCCCGTATTTCAGAGATTTATACTATATTATGGGTGGTATGCCATGTGTTGGGGCCTTGTGCCGACCTATTTAGACCCTTAGGGGCATTTTTACTATTTTCCTCACTTTATTTGTTTTGAAAGCCTATCCTCAGTCATTTTTACCTGTTTATTGTTTAAATCTGATTTTATCACTCTACTTCTTAAAATGTGAAAACTGCTTGGACTGAGTTAACTCTAATTTCCATTGATATGCCTGAGTGGCTGTGAGGTTAATGACTGAAAGAGGTTGAGGACCTAATGGTGAGAATTATATATATATATATATATATATATATATATATATATATTATGGATTGGGCTGCATGCCGCAACATCATTATATATCTTAGGGATCAGGCTGCATGCTACAACGATACTTATATGGATCGGGCTGCACGCCGTAGCGATATATATATTGGATCGGGCTGCACGCTGCAGCGATATGTCGTTTGGGCTGTAGCAGCCCCTTCCGGAGTCTTCACACCCCCAGTGAGCGTAGTCAACTATAAACTATAAATCGAGATGCACGCCACAATGGTTATTAAGATTATTACTATTTTGAGATATTATTGAGCCAGAGTGTTGAGTGTGAGTATTATGTCACGAGTGACTTAGAGGCTTGCCCGAGAGGCTATATTTATGAGTGATACCTTGCCCGAGGGGCCCATTTATGACACTTTTGTTTATTTTCGCTTTTCTTTTATAATGAGCCTCTGTTGAAAACTGCTAAGTAAATGATTTCAAAGTATTTCAATTGAAATTGAAGCTCTACGAAGTAACTAGCTTTAAAACTGTTGAGTTTGACTAGATATTCTATTGAATACCCTTATATATATGATTTTAACTGCTCGTCACTATACTCAAACCTTATTTATTTAAGTTACTTACTGAGTTGGCGTACTCGCGTTACTCCCTGCACCTTGAGTGCAGATCCAGGTGCCCGAGTGGCAGAGTGAGAGTCACCAACATTTTCATAGCTTACCGAAGACTGCAAGGTAGCTGCACGATGTCTGTAGCCCTGCTTTCGTCCTTCTTATCATAGTTTTTTTTGCATTTTTAGACTTATTATGTATTAGTCAATCAGATTGGGTTGTATTTATAGGCTCTTGACTTGTGACACCGGATTGTTGGGTTGTGTTGGTATATTTTTGTATTGTTTTTTTCTGCACATTTCAGTGAGTTATATATTTCTTATGAAAATTCAAGACTTAATCAGTTTTAGAAAATGGTTTTATAAAAAGAACTCACTGTGTTACTTGTTGGGTTGGCTTGCCTAGTATTGTGATAGGCGCCATAACGATTGAGGTATTTGGAGTCGTGACAAGTTGGTATCAGATCCTAGGTTACATAGGTCTTGTAAGTCATGAGCCGGTTTAATAGAGTCTCGCAGATCTTTATTTATCCTCGGGAGGCTACAGAACCTTTTAGGAAAACTCCATATTCTTGAAATTCTTGTCGTGCGAATATGTTGATCCGAGTACTAAACTTCTGTTATTCTATTCTCTTACAGATGGTGAGGACATGTGCTACCGTTCAGGATGGAAGACCACTAGTACCACCAGTTGGGGCCACTAGAGGCTGAGGACGTAGTTGAGGCTGTGGTAGGGGCAAGGGCGTAGCCCGCATAGCAGCTAGGGCAGCACCTGCAGATCTGGCAACCGCCCTAGTTCAGGATCATGTCCCAGTTTTTGACGCTTCAGTAGCACCAACTCAGGCACCGACTGTGCCTATTGAGATTTCAGGCCTTTAAGAGGCTTTAGATCATATTCTATCAGTATGCATTGGTCTGGCTCAGACGGTCTTAGTTACTACGGCCGCAATTACTTCTCAGGCCGAGGGAGGTACTCAGACACCCCTTGCTCGCACACCTGAGCAGGTTGTTTAGGGACTTCAGACACCGACCCAACCGGTTGCACCAGCTCAGGAGTATGTGGTACCAGTTATGTCTGACGACGAGCAACAACGATTGGAGAAGTTTGGTAGACTTTAACCTCTGACTTTTAGTGGTACTAAGGGCGAGGATGCCCCAGGTTTCTTCGACAAGTATCAGAGGATTCTTCGTATAGTGGGTATTTTAGAAACCAATGGTGTAGCATTTACTATTTTGCAGTTTTCTTGAGCTGCCTTTACTTGGTGGGAGGCTTAAGAGAGACGTAGGCTTGTTGGTGTAGATCCCCTTACCTGGCAGTAGTTCTCCGTTCTCTTTTTGGATAAGTATGTGCCACAGTCTCGTAGAAAGGAGCTATGCAAGAAATTCGAGCAGTTGCGTTAGGGAGATATGACTCTGACACAATATGAGATGCAGTTCTATGAGTTAGCTCGTCATGTGGTCTGGTTGGTACCCAAAGATCAAGAGAGGATTAGGAGGTTTGTTGATGGCCTCATATATCATCTTTGGATTCTCGTGACTAGGGAGAGGGTGTCAGGTACTACTTTTGAGGAGGTTGTTGACATCTCCCGCGAGATTGAGTCAGTTCGTCGCCTAGAGCGAGAGGATAGGGAGGCCAAGAGGCCTCGGGGATCTGGCAGCTTTGGTAGTGCTCCTTCGAGGGGTCAGTTTTAGCACGGTAGAGGTCATCCATTCAGGCATTCTCAAACAGCTCGCCCAGGTTATTGTGGGGCATCATCGGGTCATGGTTCTCACAGTTCTCATCAGGGCCATTCATCACTCAATGACCTTCCAGCCCAGAGTTCGTCTCGTGCTCTATCAGTTTAGGGCTCTTCTATGGCAGGTGCATCTGCTAGTCATCCCGGTGCTAGGGGTTTCCATTTAGTCCCCGTCTCCAGCACCGGGGACATGTTATGAGTGTGGAGAGTTTGGGTATATGAGGAGGCAATGTCCTCGTCTTCTTGAGGGTCCATCTCATCAGAGGGGTCAACCCTCAAGTTCAGCTCTAATTACTTCACCACCCGCTCAGGCTGCTAGGGGTGGAGGTCAGTCAGCTAGGGGTCGCCCTAGAGGGGGAGGCCGATCAGGTGGTGGTCAGTCCCGTTTCAATGCACTCCCAGCTAGACTAGATGCTACTGCTTCAGATGTTGTGATTACATGTATTGTCTCAGTTTGCCACAGAGATGCCTCTGTATTATTTGATCCTGGTTCCACTTTTTCATATGTGTCATCATACTTTTCCCGTTATCTGGATATGCCCTGTGAGTCTCTTGTTTCATCTGTTTGTGTATATAATTTAGTGGGTGATACTATTATTATAGACTATGTGTACCGGTCATGTGTGGTGACTATTGGGGTTTTGGAGACCCGAGTGGGTAAATTGTTTCTCTGTATGGTAGACTTTGATGTGTGATCGCATCAAAGAGCGCCAGTATGATGATCCTCATTTGCTTTTCCTTAAGGATAAAGTTTAGTACAACGATGCCAGAGATGTGACTATTGGCGATGATGGGGTGTTGAGGATGCAGGGTCGGATATGCATGCCCAATGTGGATGGACTTTGGGAGTTGATTTTGGAGGAGGCCCATAGCTCGTAGTATTCCATTCATCCGGGTGCCGTGAAGATGTATGAGGATCTAAGACAACATTATTGGTGGAGTATAATGAAGAAGGATATTGTGGGATTTGTAGCTCGGTGTCTCAATTGTCAGTAGGTGAAATATGAGCATCAGAAACCGGGTGGCTTGCTTCAGCAGATGGATATTCCAAAGTGGAAGTGGGAGCGGATCACCATGGACTTTGTATTGGGCTCCCATGGACTTTGAAGAAGTTTGATGCTATATGGGTGATTGTGGATCGGCTGACCAAGTCCGCACACTTCATTCCTGTTTGTACTACCTATTCTTCAGAGTAGTTGACAGAGATCTATATCCGGGAGATTATTCGTTTGCATGGTGCCCCAGTTTCCATCATTTCAGATAGGGACACTCAGTTTACTTCAAAGTTTTGGAGGTCTATACAGCGAGAGTTGGGTACTCAAGTTGAGTTGAGCATAACTTTTCACCCTCGTACGGAGGGACAGTCCGAGCGCACTATTAAGATATTGGAGGACATGTTGCACGCTTGTGTCATTGATTTTGGAGGGTCATGGGATCAGTTTCTACCGCTCGCAGAGTTTGCATATAACAACAGTTACCAGTCGAGTATTTAGATGGCTCCATATGAGGTTTTGTATGGGAGGAAGTGTAGATCTCCAGTTAGTTGGTTTGAGCCAGATGAGGCTAGGCTATTGGGTACAGACTTGGTGTAGGATGCTTTGGACAAGGTGAAGGTGATTTAGGAGAGACTTCGTACAGCGCAGTCGAGACAAAAGAGTTATGATGACAAGAAGGTTTGGGATGTGTCCTACATGGTTGGTGAGAAGGTTCTATTGAAGGTTTTATCCATGAAGGGTGTTATGAGATTTGGGAAGAAGGGTAAATTGAGTCCTCACTTTTTGGGCCTTTTGAGGTGCTTCGGAGGATTGGGGAGGTGGTTTATGAGCTTGCTTTGCCGCCCATCTTATCGAGTGTGCATCCGGTATTTCATGTTCCTATGCTCTGGAAGTATATTGATGATCCGTCTAAGGTTTTGGATTTCAGTACGGTTCACCAATAGTGCTGCCTCAAGTCCTAATACATTCTTTACGACAATCAAATAAATGGAATTCAGCGAACTGTGAGCCTCCTCAAGAATAAACTCATGTAGACCATCCACATTAGGCACAGAAATCCAACCATGCATCCGTAACACCCTATCATCCCCAATAGTAACTTCCTTGGCATCAGCGTGTTGAACCGTGCCCTTGAGAACAAGAAAATGGAGAATCATCATACTGACACTCTATGATGTGATCATATAAGGAAGACCAAGAAACCACACAAGCTAGAACCTAACTAGGCTTCGAATCATCTAACCTCATGAACTAATTGGCTAAGGCCTGAACATCTGATGAAAGCTCTATCTAACAATAAGGAATGAATGCAAGGCTACCCGTACTCACTGCCTTTCTACTCAAGGAATCGACTACCATATTGACCTTCCTGTGATGATACAGAATGGTAATATCATAGTCTTTTAGTAGCTCCAACCATCTCCGATGCCTCAAATTTAGATCATTTTGCTTGAACATGTGGTGGAGACTCTGATGATCCATAAAAATCAATCCACGTCCAATCCGTACTAAATAGTGAGTGAAAACGGTCGTTGGAATAATAGTACCCAACAAGAGTAGGGGTTGATTTACACAAGGAGATACTATGGGCGTTAAGGTTATACACTTGCCCAAAGCAAATGGAACAACTGAATTGCACTTCTAAAAAAAAGGTTTTAATATTTAATTATAATTTTACTCTAACAATTATAATCTAAGGGAAGAACTAGAAGCGAATGATTGATTTTAGCATTTTTACAAATAGTTATAAATCCTATGGATGTGACCTTAACCTAGGTATTCGCCTAAATTTATTTTAAATACGTTAACACTTCTTTTGTTGATTGGGGTGTATTATAGCTCTTAACTCTCAGTTACCTACTCAATATTTTTTGGTCATAGAGTGATTTTGTCCAATTTGAGTTTCTCAAGCCCAAATAGGTATCAAACTAAATAGTTGATATGAGTTAAAGTCGGGTTCTCACAATATCTAGTTTGAACCCTTTAATTAGGCTTATTAAATCCTTAATTAGCCCAATTCCTTGTTAGCCAAGTTATCTTGAATTAGGTCCCTCTTTCTCAAGTAAAGACCAAGTCAAAAAGGCATGAATCAATGATTGCAACTATTAATTCTAAAATTAAAGCATAAACTAGGTTAAATAATTAACACCAATCATAAACAAGCATTGAAATTAAATGCCCATAACGTTTATACACTGGGATTGGGTCACAACCCTAGTAAGAATCTAGCTACTCATAGTAAAAAATGAAGAAAAACAAGAAGAAGTACTAATTAAAATCATAATTTAAGATTAAAAATGATAAAATATGATGTTTAAATCCTAAAATAATCACAAACTTCCTAAAATATCAAAATATAATGGCTATAGCATCTCAAACTTTGAAACTTGACCTAAAAATGTAATTTTCATCTATTTATAGTGGTCCAAAATTCGTTAACAAAAATGTCCCTTGGGAGGTTCTACGGCGGCACAATTCCATGTCGCTCCGCATATTTCTTCATCTTTCAAGGAATGGGATTCTGCAGCCACAAAATTTTGGTCTGCGGCTGCGAAGCATCTTCTGCGGCCACACTTCATGCATGGCTTCAAGTCTTAGTCATTTGCACACTCTCTAAACTTCGAATCATTTGCCGGTGAGGACCTTGTTCTATAGCCGCACAAATCGTGTGCGGTTCACAGATCAGCTAAACCTCTGCTAGACTTCTTCATTCTTTTTGCGGTCGTAGAGGGAATTCTGCGGTCTGCGCTTTCTTCTGCGGCCGCAAAAATCCTTTTGTGGACCGCACTTCTTAAGTTCTGCGCCCCTTCTTAACTTGTGAGTCGGACACTCCTTTTTTAGTTGGATTTCATCATGGGATACCAAACTTCCAACATTCCTACAATTTTCTTACTTTCATTAGTTTTAGGAACATAAATTAATACTTTCGGACTACAACAAAAGCAAAAAGATGCTAATAAGTTATCAAAATCCACACTTATCAACTCCCCCAAACTTAAGTATTTGCTTGTCCTAAAGCAAATAAATTAATTCCAATATCCTCAGAGTTAAGGGTCATTTCAACGAGTCAATGGTGAGTCATTCTCTTCAGTTGGGACCAACAATTACCCATACTACTCATGCATTATTAACAAAGTAACAAGTCAAATATTCGTGCACATATATTTCTAATGGGACATTTGAGCTTCAAGAATTGACTTTACTCATCAAGGACTTTTGTTCTATCATGTAGGTCATGGTGGACTGCAAACTCTTCCTCCTCTACTTTCCATTTGCTAATATCACTTAAAAAGTTAGCATACAATCTTAAGATTCATGAAACATTCACTCATCTCTACAAGAGAATGTCACAAGTGTGGCTTTAAGTACCATAGGCTTGCCCCTCATGTATATCACCATTAATGTAAGCTCACTTAGTTCAAAATCAAGTAGGACTTCTTTCGGGTTGTAATAAAGGCTTTTGGATTAGGGTGCAATACCATATGTGTACGTGGTTACACCTTTCCTTAAGCACTCCACATTTTCATTTCTAGGCTCACGATTACCAATTCTTAGAGGCATTTTCTTTTCATTGGGGACTAGAGAGACTTAACATCACTCTTTCTTGTTCAAGTCTTTTTTGTTCTCCCTTTTTGATTTCTCATGTTAGGGATCATTGCATCTTTTTTAATCTATCAAGCCTTCCAATTATTCACTTTTTGCATTTGTCATTTTGTTCTTTCCTTTTCTTGCCTTTTTTTTCATAGATATCATTTTTTTGTCTTTTTTTGTACTTTGATACCTTTTTCAAATTCCTCATCTCTCCCTAAAACTTATGCTTTAATCAACATATTTCACAAGGGTGTTAAGAAACGTATGGGAGCCAAGAGAGGATCGCAACAAAATGGGTAAAGGCTTATATCATGATTTTCAAATGAGAAAGTCTAGAAGCTCAAAGGAGTTGACTAGGGATACCAACATTGGTTAGCAATACAAAGCTCCAACGGGCAAAGGAAAGCCTACAATAACTTCTCAAACCAAGCAAAACTTAGGATTTTGGCTTGAAACACATTGGATTGGCAACAATTCATCTTACTCCTCACGCAACTAGATTGTAAAAGAGGATAGAGTCAAGAAACTACAACGACTACATTCAAGTTTAAAATCACTATGGTCTAATAAACCACTCTATGATCACCAAAGTTAACTCAAAAGTCACAAAGTCACTAACTAGAGCCATTTATTTCAAAAACCTTATCTCTAACCATAAGCACATAGTTAAGTGTGTTGGTACCAAATGAAGCATGATTAACTCTTCGAGAATAACTTGATTAGGTATTTTTATTCATTACTACTATTGTTATTGTCTAAACACTAAAAAACTGGCTCACTCCCTTAAGAAGGTTGTCACGTCATCCATCGTTGAGACGAGTCACCTGGTTCACACAAAAACTATCTTCGGAAAGAACTGTGACGTTAAGAAAACAAAAGGCTTATTATCTACTAAGCTATAAAAAAGAAGCTACTTAACAAAACATGAATTGATATGGGGAAAAAATAAAGAATCTAATGAGCAATAACTACTAAAGATAGAAAAATATACATAAGAAGAGAGGGAGAGAGAAGATAGATAAATACAAATAAGGAAAGAAAGAGTATAATCAAATTATTACAAACCAAATGTATACCAATGTATTAAATAATCAAATAAACTCCACCCTACCCCAACCCCCCCCCCTGAATAAAGGGAAGCATTGTCCCCAATGCTTATCAAAATAAGAGTAAAAGAAGGGAGGGTGAAGAAATCTCCCTAAGGATCCTTGGACATCTCAATGTCCCTAGCAATGTCATCTCCCTCAGGATCAACCAACTGAATACCATCATTATCAAATATGGGCATGGCTAGGTTTTCGAATATCATACATACTGCCTCACCAGTGTTGTAGCAAGGTTTGGCTCGTCAGACTGGCTAGCTGGTGCTACCGGTGAAGATAGTACTGAAGGATCTAGGGGTGTACTAGTGCTCCAGCTGTAGCAAGTCTAGTCACTTCTCTCCGAAGCTTATCTACTAATTTTTTGCTCAGCCAGGACTTCTTCATCTACTTTACTTCCTTTTCGAGATCCTCAATAACTGATCTGTGTTGCACCAATATGTCCATAATAGTCTTCTGGTTGTCCAAAATCTTCTTCAGCATCTCATCAATGTCATAAGGAGCCTGTGGTGCCTGTGAAGTGGACTGTGCTGGAATAGTACTCGATAAGTCAGACAGCTTTGCAGTAGCTATCTAGATCCAGTTGTTGAGACTCGCCAATGTTTGGGAAACTCGCAGTGCAGATAGTGGAGCAGTGAGCATGGGCACTAGCCTCAAAGCTATGGTAGGGACTGTAGATGATGGAAAGGCATCGCAGCAGTACTAGAAAAAGGCTCAGTAGAGGTGGATGGAAGATCAATTGTCTTAGAAGCTATCACTATTGGCTTATCAGATTGGTCTGTGGTGGTAGAAGGATGGACTTTCTTATTTGGGTTACTCACATCCATCAGTGAATACCAATCAAAGGGATTTTTCACCTTCACCTTGGTGTCAAAATCTCTCAGTTGTACGTCTGTATCGGTGATGTACTCTATGATATTGTCGGGATAAGGGTAGGCCGAGTTATCTTGTCGTGTAATCAGTGAAATGTTGGCCGACATCACGGCACCCACATTGATTGGGTACCCAGCCATAATGGAAGCCACAAGAACTACCCAAAAAATAGGAAGATGAGTTTTATTCTAGCTCAGATCCAATCTGTTGTAGACAAAGGTTTACCACCCCTTCGCCTCAAAACTAAGAGTGCTCTGGTGGATGGGAACCCCAATAGTGATCCATGATGGTGGTGGCCCTGGTGGTGCTAAGATCTCAGCTAACTAAGGTCGGACTTCCTCCTTCGTGGCGCACTTATCCAGATACTCCTTTGGCTCAACATCCTCGAAGACCTAGTGCGTGTTTATCCTATGTTGATCAAACCTCAACTTGAGGTTGCGCACTTTGGTCACCTTCATCCCATTATTTATATAAGCAACATTGGACTAAAATTCTCGAAAGAGGTATTCTTTGGCATCCTCTGCTCTCTCGGTGAACCACATCCAACTCTTTCGTTCTTTAAACTACCGCAAAATTATTGGGTTGTATTTCTCCAAATATTTCAACAGAAACTGTCACTCAAGAGTCACAACCTCATTGGCTACCACATACAAAAACTAGTGAAGGCGGCCAAGCTGAAAAATTGATCCTCCCAAACCTCCTTTTTCTTTTATCTCTCAATACATGCAGTTGTAGAATCTCCCCCTTTGCCATCATCGAGGATGTCATATATAACATGTGCCTCAGGGACTAGTGTAGTTGATAGCTTAAAAGCCTGGCTAGTACTCTCCGATCCCTCATAGGTGCTGTGAGATGAAGTCGGCTCGTCCCTGAGTTGGTATTCCCCTTGCGGCCTCAACTGTATGGACGTCTGGTCCTCCTAAATAGAGGCAGAGTTTCCCTTTGACACCTCCTTATATGGGACAAAAGAGCTAGATGTAGAGAGGTATGCACCTCTACCTCTCCCTATTGTGGTTTTCTTCCTGATTGTCTTAGGCTGGCCAAGGGGCAAAGTGCCTTTACCTCGACCCCGAGAAGATTCACCTCGTCCCTTTGAAGTGTCGCCTCAGCTTATTGATCAAACCATTGTCTGTAGCAAGGAAGAAAAGATTGTTAGTTGCAATTTATGGTTTAACACATATAGGACTCATGTAGGTAAGGGAAAAACACTTGTAACACAATCTGTTATGAAGCTAATATATGCCTGTAGGATAAAGGACCTGCGGTCCGCAAATTTTTGATATGTGACCACAGATTGAATTCATGATCCACAGATTTTTTATGTGCGACCGCAGAAAGGAAGTGTGGACTGCACATTTTAGGTTGCGGCCGCTCTTCTGAGTCCCAAAATTGTTAACTCTCTGATGACAGAAAAATGGCCAATATGTGGCCGCAATGCAAAATCTGCAGTCCGAACAATTCAACTTGCAGTCGCACTTTTGAGTCTCAAAAATGAAGACTTTCTGATGATAGAGAATTGGTTAATCTGCCGCCTCAAGGGAAAATATGCGGTCCACACATTTTAATCTTGCGGCCGCAGATTCCTTCCTTACTTGAGTTGCCAAAAATACGAAATTATGAGCAGACAACTATTTTAACTTAAATTTTTCAATTTCTTGCATAAATAGGCATGGGCATAATGTAAAAACAAGAAATTTCACTAACCCAATCTCATTGAGTATGTATCAAGTTTACCCCAGTGCAGATCAACCCCATATGGACACATTACTGAACTCTAATAATAGATGGCCTAAAAAGAACTAAAAATTAACAAGTTAAACTAAAACAAAAAATTAACATGAAATTGAAGCATACCAGATAGAGTGAGTGAAATGAGTGACTAATCGAGGTGGTTATGTGTGTGGACAGTTGAAATCTCCAAGAAAAATTAGCAGAGCAACAATGTTTTGTTCAAAGTAGGAAAAGTATAAAATAAGCCCTACTGTTCTATTTATACAAAGCAATTTGATAATGGAACAAAGACGAGTACGGCCGCACAATTTCATATGTGGTCCGCATTCTTTAACTTGGGAGCTTTATCTCAGAATTATATCTGTTGTCTGCACATTTTCTTATGCGGCCACAGATTTCATATGCGGTCGTAGATCGACCTCCACACTGACAAGCTTAAACCTCAGAGAGTTGGTATTTTTTATATTTCAATCATGCGGTTTGTAAGAGAAATGTGCGGCTGCAGTGCTCGTCTGCTATGGCATATAGAAATATATGGTCCGCACACATAAAGTGTGGTTTGCATTCTTTTGAACACTTAGTCATATTTTCGTCCACATTTCTTGTAAGTAACACTCACCCCTATAGCACACTTCAAATCAAGTTAGAACACAAATAACTCTTAACTACAAAAGACAAAGGTTGTTTTCTCTTGATCTTCTAGAGCAATGAGAATTTGATAGCCCGAGTACCCATCAAGAAAGCAATAGAAAGCACAGCCAGCCAATCTATCGAATATTTGATCTAATAAAGGCAGTGGAAAATGGACTTACACACATGGAATACGACTTTTTCATCACCAACCGGAAAAGTGAGTTCTCCGGCTTCAACATCACGGAGAGCCTTACCCGTAGCAAGGAAAGATCTCCTAATAATAATTGGCACTTCATAATCAACCTCACAATCTAGAATGACAAAATTTCCTAGAGAGTGAATTTATCAACACGAACCAAAACATCTTCAATCACACCCAACGACCTCTTCATGGTACGATCGACCATTTGCAATCTCACAGAGGTGGGTCTTGGTTTCCCAATTCCCAAAGTCTTGAAAACTGAACAAGGCATCAAAATGATACTTGCCCCCAGAACAAAAAGAGCTCTAGCAAACTCGGCACTTTAGATTGTACGAGGGATCGTGAAAGCACTGGGATACTCCAACTTAGGAGCCATTAAATGTACAATTGCACTCACTTGATGAGTGACTTTAATAGTCTCAAAATTCACTGACTGCTTCTTTGTCACGATATCTTTCATAAACTTTGTATAGCCGGGCATTTGTTCCAATGCTTCAACTAATGGCACATTGATTGAAAGACTATTTATTATTTCAGTGAACTTCTTGAATTGATTCTCACTATTGTCACACCTCCTTTTTACACACCCGAAGGTAGTACAAGGGAGTTTTTCTGGTGTGTAATGTGTCAATGATGTGTTCCCTAGACGGGTTCACCTCCTCTTGAGTCTCTTCAACACTATCATCAATATCAATATGAACTTCGTCATTAGTTTGCACCACATTGTACGGGATTTCTTCTTCTTGCATCACTTGATCATCATCAACAAGTTGTCTTCCACTTGAGGTGGGTGCATTCCCTCCTCTTCCACTTCTTTTGATATCTACCATATCATGCCCCATATTATTACCACCATTTGGGTTTACCATCATATCACTTGGTAGTGCCCTCTTAGAATGAGAATTTAGATCTTGATAGATTTGACCCATTTGAATTTCTAGGTTGCAGATTGATGTGTTGTGTGAGGAAAATTGGGCATACGAATTGTCATTATTTTCCATCATTTGCTTGAACATACTTTCAATATGCATTGTCTCATTGGTAGAAGAACTTGAACCATGGGAAGGATAAGGAGGTGAGTTGCTCGGTTGTTGGTACATCGGAGGCCATTGAAAACCCGACCCACGATTTCCTTGATTGTTGCTCCATCTGCCTTGATTGTTACCTCCCCAATTTCCTTGGTTGTTTCCACTCCAATTTACTTGATTGTTGTTGTTATGCCAATCACAAAATCTGTCGTAGATGTGAAATTTGTTAATTTTCAATCTCAGCTTTCTCATCCTTGATAGTTTTTCCACTCCAATTTCATTGATTGTTAGAATTCCAATTGCCTTGATTGTTTTGTGGTCACCATTGTTGTTGGCTTGGGCCTTGGAAGTTGTTTCTTTTCCCTTGAAAATTGTTCACATATTTCTCTTCCTCTCCTTGTTCATTATAGGAATAATCTTGCTCAAAACAACCATTTTCTTGCACATATTTCTCCACTCGAGTTTGCACGTGAGGATGATTGGTCCTCCACTTGTTCACAATCATGTTCACTCCCTCCATAGTATTGACTTGGTTAGGAGCTTGAAATTGATTTAGTTGGGCTTTTTTTATTTGAGTCATAGTAGTTGTCAATTCGGCAGTGGTTTGTCCATGATCTTGCAATTCTTTGTGAAGGTGGATCATATTCGGGTCACCATGTGGAACATTTACCTGGGATTGCCAAGCCAATGACGCTTCCGCCATCTCATCCAAAATCTCACATGCTTCCACATAAGTCATAGTCATAAAGTTCCCACCAGGTAGCTGATTCACTACATATTGGACATTGGTTTAGTGTCAATCCCACGATAAAAGGTTTGTTGAATCATGTTTTCCGTCATATCGTTGTTGGAACATTCCTTAACCATTTTTCTATAGCGCTCTCATATCTCGTGTAGTGGTTCATTCCGCTCTTGCTTGAATGCCAAAATCTCATCTCGAAGTGTATCCAGCTGCTCGGGAGAGAAAAACTTAGCAACAATGTTTTTCGCCAACTCATCCCACGTGTGAATTGAATGGTTCGACAATCGTTCCAACAAATCTAAAGCCTTCCCCCATAGAGAGAAGGAAAAAATCCTTAACCTCAATGCATCCTTGGAGACATTAGTTTGCTTGTTCCTCCAACAAGTATCCACAAAGCCCTTTAAATATTTGTAAGCATTTTGTCTTGTTGTACCGATAAAGAAACCATGAGCTCAAGCAAAATGAGCATCACATTGGTGATTTGGAAGTTGCTTGTCCTAATACGGGGAGGGACTATTACACTAGCATAACCTTCGTTGGGTAATATTTTGTGTGGAGTCGCTCCTGGTGTAGGTGGGGGTGGAACGGGCACATTGTTATGAGGTACCTGACCTGTTCGATTTGCTCGAGGCTCAGGAGGTACCTTCTTAACTTGCTCATCCTCACAATCCAATTCCCCCAAAAGCACATTTCCGAGATCATTGTTCGCCATATTTGTACCTAAAATTTCTTACAAAAGTTAGTAACACAGAAGGAAAAGAAGATATTCCAAAAACAAACCCAAATATATAGCTAACACTATTTTAAATCTCCGACAACGGCGCCAAAAATTGATCCACGTCCAATCCGCACTCAATAGTGAGTGGAAATGGTCGTTGTAAGAATAGTACCTAACAAGAGTCGGGTCAATTTATACAGGGAGCTACTATGGGTGTTAAGGGTATACACTTGACGAAAGAAAATGGAGCAACTAAATTGCACTTCTGAACAAAAGGTTTTAATTTCAAATTCTAATTTTACTCTAATAGCTATAAGTTAAGGGAAGAACTAAAAAGCGAATGATTGTTTTTAATGTTTTTTCCAAATAGTTAAAAAGCCTAGGGATCTGACTTTAACCTAGGTGCTTGCCTCATGGGTTTAATACGTTAACACTTATTTTGTTGATTGTGTTGTATTATAGCTCTTAACTCTATGTTACCCACTTAATACCTCTCGGTCGTAGAGTGATTTTGCCCAATTTGGCTTCCTCAAGCCCAAATTGGTATGAAACTAAATAGTTGATATGAGCTCAAATCAGGGTTCTCACTATCTCTAGTTCGAACCCTTTAATTAGGCTAATCAAACCCCTAATTAGCCCAATTCGTTGTTAGCCAAGTTATCCTAGACTAGGTCCTACTTTCTTAAGTAAAGACCAAGTCAAAAAGGCATGAATCAATGTTTGCAACCATTAATTATAAAATTAAATCATAAACTAGGCTAAATAATCAACACTCAATCATAAACAAACATTAAAAATAAATACTCATAAGGTTTACACACAAGGGTTGGGTCACAATCCTAGTAAGAATTTGGCTACTCGTAGTGAATAATGGAGGGAAAAAAAGAAGAAATACTAATTAAACTCATAATCTAAGATTAAAATGATAAAATATGATGTTTAAATCCTAAAATAGTTACAAACTTCCTAAAATTGTAAAATACAACGTCTACAGTAGCTCAAACTTCAAAACTTGACCTAAAAATGTAGTTTTTGTCTATTTATAGTGGCCCAAAATTCACAGATAAAAATGCCCTTGGGAGGTTCTGCGACCGCACAATTCTATGTGCGGTCCACAGATTTCTTTGGCTTGCAAAAAATGGATTATACAGCCGCAGAATTTTGGTCTACGGTTGCAAAGCATCTTCTACGGCCGCACAATTCTTGTGTGGTCTGCACTTCAAGCAAGGCTTCAGGTCTTGTTTATTTTCACACTCTCTACACTTTGAATTATTTGTCAATGCAGACCTTGTTCTACGGCTGCACAAATCATGTGCGGTCCGTAGATTAGCTAAAACTCTGCTTGACTTCTTCACTTGTTTTGTGGCCGCAGAGTGAATTCTGCAGTATGCACTTTCTTCTGTTGCCGCAGAAATCCTTTTGTGGACCACTCTTCTTATGTTCTACTTCCCTTCTTGCCTTGTGAGATGGACACCCCTTTTTAGTAGGATTTCATCATGGAAGCCCAAATTTCCAACATTCCTTTAATTTGTACACTTGCATTAGTTGTAGGAACATAAATCAATACTTTTGGACTACAACAAAAGCAAAAAGATACTAATAAGTTGTCAAAATCCACACTTATGAAATACCTCACTAGACACACCGTAAAGATAATACCTCTAAGTCTTCGATGCATGAACGATGGCTGCCAACTCCAAATCATGAATGGGGTAGTTCTTCTCATAGGTCTTAAACTTGGAGGAAGCATAAGCAATCACTCCACCCTCCTACATCAAGACACACCCAATACAAATCCGAGAAACATCACAATACATTGTAAAGAACCCAATATCAAAGACAAAACTTGAACTAGCGTTGTGGTCAATCAAGGTAGTTTTAAACTTCTGAAAGCTCTCCTCACACTCATCTGACCACTTGAATGGAGCAGCCTTTTGGGTCAACCTAGTCAAAGGCACCGCAATGGACGAGAAACCCTCCACAAATCGACGATAATATCCGGCAAAGCCGAGAAAACTCTGAATCTCAGTAGCTGAAGACGGTTTGGGCCAACTCTAAACCACCTCTATCTTCTTTGGATCCATCTTAATCCCCTCACTTGACAACACGTGCCCCAAGAACGCCATTGAACTGATCTAGAACTCACACTTGGAGAACTTGGCATAAAGCTTCTTGTTTACCATGAAAATGGTAACAAAAATTAAATTTGTAAATGTGACTCTAAAAATACGTGATCTATTCCTGAGCTAGTTGTTATAGCAGTTGATGCTAAGAAAGTGAAGCATAATGATGAAATGCGAGCTAAAACGAGAAAGTAATCAAACTGAAGGGGCTATTGCCCGAATGCAAAGCCAGTCGATGGGGACCTCGGGGCCAAGGTTCGTGCCGAGCTCGAGCTACTGAGGGCAGTCGGGAATTGGATAACAAGTAGAGATATGATCGAGTAAGGCTCTATGTTACCAATATTGAGCAAAGCAATGAAGAACAAGTAAGAGAATGATAAGTGCTAAGCAGCCTCGATCCAATGAGAATAGGCAACTTTAGAAGAAAAGAAAGAGAGAGAGAGAGAGAAAGAGAAAGAGAGAAAGAGATATTATTACTTTAGTGGAGAAATGGAATAACATCAGCCCCCTACAAGGTAGGGTGAGTCCCCTTTATATAGGAAGAGATAGTTACAAATATGTGGAGATTAATTACAAAGTACGGATATGGGTTGGGTTGACATGATGCCTCAGCATAGGCCTTGGAAAGGTCGGGCTTGTCAGACGTAGCCATGTGCCTTGGGGGCTTCCCCTTCTGTCCTAGCTTCGGTCTTTATTTCCTCAGAGTAGGACTTCTATGAGCCCCAAGGTCGGGAACTCGGTCGCGGCCTCCCGCCCTCGGGGTTCCAAGGCATGCTTCCGAAATGTCTCGACAGTGAGAAATGAAGTTTTCTGATTTCGTCGCGTACACTTCTCATCCCTCAACCTCTATAGTACAATCATCAAATGATGTGCATGCTCCTCCTTGATGTGTGAGTACATCAGGATATCATCAATAAATACTATGACAAACGAATCAAGATATAACTAGCATACACTGCTCATCATATACATGAATGTTTCTAGGGCGTTAGTCAGCCCAAAAGACATCACAAGGAACTCATAGTGACCATAACGGGTCCTGAATGTCGTCTTTAGAATATTCAAGTCTCAAATCTTCAACTGGTGATACCCAGATCTCAAGTCGATCTTAGAGAACACCCTTGCTCCCTGAAACTGGTCAAATAAATCAGCAATGCATGGCAAAGGATACTTGTTTTTTATTTTAACTTTGTTCAACTGCTTACAGTCAATGCACATCCACATAGTACTATCCTTCCTCTTCACAAATAGAATCGGTTCACCCCAAGATGGCACACTAGGCCTAATGAACACCTTATCAAGAAGCTCATGAAGGTGCTATTTCAATTCCTTCAACTCTGCAGGTGCCATACAATATGGAGGAATAGAAATGCGTTGAGTGCCCGGAACCAAATAAATATCCCTATCGGGTGGCATGTCCTGCAGATTTGCAGGAAATAAATCTGAAAAGTCTCACACTACCGGAACAGAATCAATAGTAGGAGTGTTTGCACCAACATCCCTCACAATAGCCAAATATGACAAATACCCCTTCACAACCATCTGTTCGGCCTTCAGATATGAAATCACCCTGCTCAGAACATAATCTAGAGAACCTCTCCAATCGATCCTCGACAATCCCGACATCGCCAACGTCACGGTCTTAGAGTAACTATTTAGAATCGCATGACATGGGGATAACCAATGCATATCCAAAATCACGTCGAAATCAACCATACTAAGCAATAAAAGATTCATTCTAGTCTCCAATCCCCCAATAGTCACCATACACGACCGATACACACGATCCACAACAACAGTATCGCCCACCGACATAGATACATGAACATGTGAAACTAAGGACTCACGAGGGCTATCCAAATAACGAGCGAAATATGATGATACATACGAATAAGTGGAACCATGGTCAAATAATATATAAGCATCATTGTGGCATACTGAGACAATATATGTGATCACTGTGTCTAAAGCAACGGCCTCTAGCCTGGCAGGGATAGCATAGAATCGTACTTGACCACCACCTAACCGGCCTCCCTTTCTAGGGCAACCTCTAGCTACCTGAGCCCCACCTCGAGCTGGCTGAGCAGGTGGTGAAGTAACTGGTGCAAAGGTCATAGCTTGACCCCTATGTTGAACTGGACCTCCCAATATGCGGGGACAATACCTCCTCATATGTCCAAACTCCCCACACCCATAGAAACTTTGATCCGTCAATGGTGGTGGGGATTGAATCAGACCCCGAGAGCCAGAATAACTGCTAGAGAAACCCGGCATAAATTAAACCTAAACTGATAGAGCACGAGACAAGCTCTGAGCTAGGAGTGCTCGAAGAGATGACTGACCTGGGCGAGCAATGAATGAACTATGTATAGCTAATGCACCACGATGAACTGGATGTGCCATCTAAGCAGGCCTGTCATGACAACCCCTGATGTGGTGGACTGACCCCCAAAAGAAACACTATTGAAACCACCCAAACCACGAGGCATCTTGGCCTCCCTATCTTCACGCTCCTAACTACGAACCAGCTCTATCCGTCGAGCAATATCAACCACCTCGTCGAACCTAGCACTTGAAGGTCTGGAATTACAACGGGCATATCTGGTGCCTGATCTAGTCCCACCGGCTCAACCATATCTGGAATATGCTCTTAACCTGGAGCAACTAGTGTGTGTACATGTGCTGCTTTAGCTTCTATATGAGCTGCACCTTGACCTCTATCGCGACCCCATCCTCTTGTGGCCCTACTTGGTGGTACTGGTGGTCATCCGCCCGATCCGATAGCACGTGTATTCACCATCTGTGAGAGAATAGAATAATAGAAGTTTAGTTTCCAGAATCAACAGATTCACACGACAAGAATACAAGAATATGAAATTTTCCTCAGGGTTCGGCAGCCTCTCGAAGATAAGTACATATGTTTTCGTTCCGAACTGCAAGACTCTACTATACCTGCTCATGACTCGTGAGACCTATGTAACCTAGGCTCTGATACCAACTTGTCGCAACCCAAAATCTCACATGTCGTGATGGTGCCTATCACAATACTAGGCAAGCCAACAACTCATAATAACCACTACTCTTTAATTTAAAATATACCAAATAAGCTTTTATACTAAAAATCTCATAATAACTGGAAAAAAACACTACATCATAATACAAAATTACCTTGAATCCTGGTGTCACTAAGTACATGAGCATCTATACAATATCATGGTCTGACTACTGAAACACTGTCTAGGAAGGTAGAACAGTATAAATAAAACTAAAAGAAAAACAGAGGAGAGTCAAGGTCTGCGGATGCCAAGGCAGCTACCTCGATAGTCTCCCAAAGGATAAAGCTCCCAACTTAACAACCCTGTGACCGGAAGTACTTGGATCTGCACACGAATTGCATAGTGCAGTATGAGTACAACAGACCCAATGTACTCAATAAGTAACAAGACTAACCTTGGGCTGAAAGCAGTGATGAGCTTAACCAATACAATCCAAAAAAAGAATTTAAACAATACAAATACTACATGAAATATGATAATAATATCCCAGAGAAACTCAAAAATCTGTTGGTACATAGTACAAGAATGTAGACATGCTCTCAAGTTTAATAGTTTAGCTCAATATAGATAAAATATGCCAAGTATGACTGATATGAGGAATGTTACACTCAACCACGAGTCCAACCATACAAAATTTACTAAATCCCGACACCTAATCGTCACTCAGATCCCCAAATCTTACTCTCCAGTACATGAGTCGAAAATTCCCATAATTCCAACTTAGATTCATGATAAATAGGTGAAATAATCCATGGGTAATCAAAATACATGGATAAAAGTGATCAAAATTCACTTACCTTTCAATCTAGGTGAAGACCTCTCCAAAAATCGCCTAAGTCCGCACCCCAAAACTCTCTAAATGAGAAGAAGACTCCCCAGCTTTTCAAAAAATTTAAAATCCCAAAATCCAATCTGATTTCAATCCGAATCACCCCGTAGGCCCCAGGACCCCATCCAAACATACCAACATATCTCAAATACAATACGAACTTAGTCGAGACATCAAATTACGTCAAACAAAATCAAAAATACGAATAGCATCCCAATTCCAACCTATTGAAACTAATGAACTTCCAACTTCAACAATCGACGCTGAAACCTATCAAACCAACTCCGATTGACCTAAATTCTGCACATAAGTCATAAATGACACAACATACCTATTCAAACTTCCGGAACTAAAATTCGAGCTCGGTAACCACAAAGTCAACATTTGGTCAAACCTCTCAACTCTCCAAACTTCGATTCTTCCAACTTTCGCCAATTAACCCAAAATCAACTACGGACCTCCAAATCAATATCCGGACACACTCTTAAGTCTGAAATCACCCTACAAAGCTATCGGGATCATCAAAACTCCATTCCGGAGTCATTTACACATAAGTCAACATCCGATCAACTCTTTCAACTTAGGCTTCCAACCTTGGGACTAAGTATCGCAGTTCATTCCGAAGCATCCCCGAAACCAAACCAACTATCTCGGCAAGTCACATAATAATAAGTGAGCATAAAATAAGCAATAAATGGGGGAACATGTCTATAATTCTAAAAATTACAGACTGGGTCATTACAATTTTAAATATAAAAAAATGAATAAACAGACAGTACTACTCCAAAGGACAAAATTGGAATTCATGCAATATTCCTCCTCGGATCAGCTAAAAAGCTACTCCCTCTATTTCATATTAGATGAGGTAGTTTGACTCGACACAGAGTTTAAGAAAAAAGAAGAAGACTTTTAAAACTTACGGTCTTAAAAGATTAAGGGGTAAAAGGTTTGTGGGACCATGACATTTGTGTGGCTATAAAAGCATCTCATTAAGGGTAAATGGGTAAGAGATTAAAGTTGAATTATTTCCAAATTTAAAAATGTGTCATTTGTTTTGGAACAGACTAAAAAAAGTATCTCATATAATATGAAACGAAGGGAGTAATAAATTGTGTCTTTAAAGCTTTCGGCCTGGCCAAGAAAGTCTTTGCTATATGACATAATAAGCTATCAAAGAAATATGACTTCCAACTTTCACTTGTCCATCAAAGCTTAGGTATATGGAAAAAATCATCTACTACCTTGGTCCTCAATTTATGTGCCACCATTTGATTTGATACTAAGCTTAAGAAAAAATAAAAAAATTTAAAATTTGCGATCTAAAATAAATTAAATATTTTTGTAACTTTAAATTATTCCATTAAGGGTATAATGAGAACTTTCAAGTTAAATTATTTTTAAATAATAGCAAAATAATATTCTTTTTGGAAGATTAAAAATAAAAGAGTGTTAATATATTGGGACGATCGAAAATAATATTTTTTGTCGCTTTCTGTTCCTAGCCAATAACTAAGGTAGTTGCATCAAAGTTAGGTGGAGTGGTTATGATAATTAATATCAAACCGTGTAAAATTGCTTATGAACACCGTTGATCCTACGCGTGGTCTGTCAAAGAAAAGAAAAAAGGTCATTAGTTTTCTTCCAAGAAAAAGTTGTGCCGTAGCTGGGAAGTAGAGAGAGAGCGACATAGAATTTGGAATGGACGAATTGAAGTCAGTGACCTTAAAATCAGCAGAAAATATGGTGGAAAATGCAAAGGAGACACTTAAAAGATCAAATATAGTGCAAAGTTGGATGCAATCCCCAATAGCCTTTACCATTTCAATTGGGTTGGTGCTAATTTTCTTTTACCTATGTGGTTGCTGCTGCAAAGGCAAAAAAGGAAATGTCAAAATGGTGAATAAAGCTCCAGGACGTAGGCATAATGCAAGGATATCAAGGCATTACAGATAAAAATTTACTCTCCACATTTAACATGGTAAAGTGATATGTATTGTTACATTAGTTTTTAATTATTAGGTTAAATTATTTGATTTAATATAAACACTCCGTGTGGATAAGTGTTTATATGCTTTTGAGAACAACCCTAAATCTTATTGCCGCAATCTCAATTCCAAGAAAAACTAATTTTGATATCCTGAGGTTTTCTCAAAGTATTTTGATTGAGCTCAGCTAAATGCTTTTTTCCCGGTGATTATTAGTCTGTTTGACCAAGCTTCTAAAATCAGCTTATTTTGAGAAGTAATTTTTCTTAAATGTGTTTTTATCAAAAATATTTTTGGTGAGAATCAATTTGTGTTTGGCTAATTAATTTGAAAAACACTTCTGAACAGCAATTAGTGTTTGACTAAGCTGTAAAAAAAGTATTTCTAAGTGTATTTTTCTCAAAAGTGCTTTTTAAAAGAGTGCTTCCAAAGAGAAGCTACTTTTTTCTGCTTCTCCAAAATTACTTCTGCTTCTATTTTAAAAAAAAAATTCTTCTAAAAGCTTGGCCAAACAGTTCAACTTTGAAAATAAACACTTTTTTTGAAAAGAAACAATGCTTTGGGGGCTAGAGAAGCTTGGTCAAACATATTATACGTGGCATAAGCAATATATTTGATTTTGGTAAGAGTATGGCATCCGATAAGGCGATTTGGCTGTGTGAATGTTACGTTATGGACTTAGTATTGTGAATTTAGGAATGGCAACGGGGCGAGGCGGGGCAGGGTGGGTTGGAGCTTAACCCGCATAATTTCAACCCGCCCCGTCCCGCCTCGCAAAGACCTGCCTCGCCCTGCCCCGCTCCGCCCCGCAATTTTTTTTTTCTTTTTTGCTAAAAAAACACAAGTTTAATATTTCACTTTTTTCAGTTTCTTAAATCCCCCATATGGAACCAAATATTATATTTCTATTTTCAGGATTATAAATATGTGCATGCATTTCTAGTTCATTACTATTGTATTTTTGGGATTTTCGTATTTCCATTAGCTTTCCTAAATGAATCTGAAGAAACGACTTGTGACAGCTTATCTTGTTTTAATGAAAATCCGTCAAATGTGGGGTGACTAGCTATTATTGGCAAACATTGACTAATTTAATCATATCAAGTATTACCCTGTTGATGCTGGATCAAAATACTTACTGTATAATATTAAAAGACAAACAAAACTTCCAAAACACAGATTGAAATGCTGCTAGTCATTTAGAAGTTGTGTTAAAAAAAGTTATATAGGTTGAGAAGTGTTGTGAGGAAACCTGCAACCGTCCTGTCCCACGTTAGTCTTTGAAAAAATAGTTTCAACCTGTCCCGCACTCGCCACGCACCCGCATAAGATCAAAACTCGCCCCGCCCCGCATAAAATCAAAACTCGTCCGACCCGCATAAGATCAAACCTGCCTCGCTCCGCACCTGCATCGCTCCATTGTCATCCCTACTTTTGATTGTGTAGAACATTAAAAGAGTTGCGCACAATTTTAGCTATGGCGTTTCTATTGGATGAGATTATTAAGACACTTGGCTTACGAGTTAAGGGGGGGAAATATAATCCAAAGATTGTTTATGTGGTTATTAAAAATAAAAGAATTATTATGCATTGAGTAATAATGAATGGATTGTATACGTAAATTACTTATTTTAAATGGGCATCTTTTCCTTTAATTAATTTAATTCTCTCATTGCTAATACACATATTGAAGAAACTCATAAAAAATAAAATATCTTGTATGATTTTACAAGTATAATGTCTTAACTTTCAAAAGAGTAAAAATTTAAAAAAATTTTAAAAATATTATCAAACTACACATTTTACCTTCCTAAAAATAAATAACGCATAAGCTTTATCAGTAGTATAATTTAAAATATTACTCTTTTATGGATAAATGCAAAATATTTTTTAAATAGCAAAATTGTAAAAGTATGATAATTTTGAAAAATATAGAAACTAAGGCATGAAGATCAATAGCAAGTGATTTGGCTATCTATTTTCAGAAGAAATGTTCAAGTGATTTTCACCCTCATGATATTCTCAATTGGTATATATGCAATATTATTATTCCATATTTGAGATACTCTCAATTTTCATATTCCTTTAGATAATAGAAATTTATTATTTGTTAAAGAATTTTGAGGATCCACAACGGTATTTAGAGAATTGACATATTATTTGCATAAGAACCATTAGGAGTCCTGAACCGCGTTGCTTAAAGCGTAAGCTTTAAGCAAAATTAAGTTTCACATATGAGCCTCAAGATATTTTGCAAGTACATCTTCTAAGAGTGAACCTTGGACGAGTCCCAAAAAGCCTTTTAACACACTGGTTTAGACGTAGAGAAATCAAAGTAATAATAAGAGAGAACTAGTTTTCGGCACAAAATTGGGATTCATCTTTAGGTGAAAAGTTGTAATTGAAATCCTCCCACTGATGAAAAAGAATGGAAAAATGTAAAAGAAAACGTTGAAAGCGATGGCAGAAAAGTGGTCACTTTATGGAACTCTAGCCAACCGAAGAATTAGGTTGTTCATTAAGCATCGATGCTAGATGGGTCCCAGTGTTCCCCTAGCTGGTCAAAGTTTGAGAAGGTTGAAGTCATTATCTTGAAAGAAAAATTCATGCGGTAAAAGGTAAGTATCAGTAAAAATTAATTTTAATAAAAATATTACTACAATTTATTTATTTGGAAATTTTATTTTACAAAATATCAAGTAAGTATGTACGTTGTATGCTTTTGGGATATCTAATTCATATAGTATATACTTTAATAATACATGACACAGTGATTCACTTTCGAAATTGTATACGGTCAAAATCAAGGAAGGCCGATTTTAAGGGCCGATTTTAAGGCTGCGTTTCAGGCCCGGCCTCGATGGGCTCGGAGCACCTAAGCTTGAAATTCCAAGCTTACTGGCGAAACATATGAATTGCATGATTATTGATATAAAAAAATAGTATGAAATGAAACGAAAACAATTGGGAAATACTTTAGATAATCCCATCTAGATAAGTGGCGGTGGAAAAAAAATGAAGCAAAAAGTCAAAATGTGAATCAAATCAAGTGTTACCAACCGAAGAAGAACCAGAAAGAAAAAGAGCAAAATGAAGAAATACAAGGGAGGAAGTTATAGGAATAGAGAACGGGAAAGAATAGAGTTCAATTGAGATTTTGTTGTGAAGGACATTTCTGGAATAATAAATATTATTAGGGATAAGAGGGTAAAATGCTTGGTCAAAAATAGTTGGCTTTTAAGCTAAAAGAAAAAAGTTGGGATCAACCAACTTGTGGCTTTTGGCTTTTTTTAAGCCAATTTTAACATTTTTTAAGTTGTTTTCTTTTTTGCCAAACACTCCTAACATCTAAAAATGGCTTAAAAGCTGGTTTGACCATCTTTTAAGCCAATCCAAACAGGCTCTAAGCCATTTTACAGCTGTACCAATAGCATTTCCTCATTGTTATTAGACATGTACTATGTTATGATTTCCTTCTCCTATATAAAGGGGACCCTTGTCAGTTTGTAATACAGATGGATATTGAATACAATACAACATTCTCTGCTCTTCTCGCCTAAACGTGTTCAACAATTATTCTACAGATTTATTGCTTGTTCATTTATTGTTCTTCATTTATTGCCCATTATTAACAACAAAAGGCTACCTTTGAGGCCTTCATTATCGTTGTTCCTTCATCAATCATCCATTACTGGCTATCCTAACCGGACCTCGAAGCCCCTATTCCAGCCAGCTCGAGGATCAGTCTTGAGACAACATTAGTTTGCATATCTTATTCTCTTTACTTACACTTAGCATCTATTTCCTAATAACTAGTATTGAAATAAATCACATATTTTTAGAGCCACAACTCAAATATAATTGTTATTACCATTTTTAAAGGTAAATAGTTTGGCGCCCATCGTGGGGATAAAAATAATAGTGATTGTTTTGGTGCTAGTTTTCTGATAACACACGTTATTCTTCACACTTTTACTTGTCAGAGATTCTTTGATTTCAGACTTAATCATGTCTAGGACACAAAATGCACCTTTTCACGACAGTGAGGGACTTGGAGAAAATAGTAGCATAGGGCTTAGTGTACCACCTGTAAACCTTGAGGGAATGCCAAACGTGGAGTCAGTTGATATCAGCTCCCACAACGCTCTAAACACGAAAGCAGCGCAGGTCCCATAAGGAATACACGTAGTGAAGCCCACGTTGGAGGCCAAAAAGCATGAGGAATGGAAGAAGGAGGAGTCAGCCTCCAAGTGATATTCGAGATGTTGTAAGCTCAGCAAGTCGCCATCGCTCAATTTCAAAGTCAGAACAGAACCCTTAACACCGCTGAGCCAATAAACATGCAGTACGAACCAGTGCTAGAAACACCCGATGAAAGTGGCTCGGGGACTGACCCTAGCTACAATCATGAAAATGCTCGAGGAATTGACTAAAAGAATCGAGTCACTTTGCTCGACGCCTACTCCGGGTATAATCAAATTCAAATGAACCTAGAGGATAGGGAAGAAACTTCGCTCATCACGAAGTATTGTATATATTATTATAATGTAATGCCTTTTAGGCTAAAAAACGCAAGAGCTATGTACCAACGCCTAGTTAATAAGATGTTCGAATATCAAATAGGCCAATCTATGAAAGTTTACATTGATGACACGCTAGTTAAGTTTACCTATGACGTTTCTAATTGGATAAGATTATTATTAAGAAACTTAGGAGTTGTTGTGTTGGCTTACGAGTTAAGGGGGAAAAATATAATGCAAAGATTGTTTATGCGGGGATTAAAAATAAAAGAATTGTTATGCATTGAGTAATGATGAACGGATTGTATATATAAATTACTTATTTTAATGGGCATCTTTCCCTTTAAGTAATTTAATTCTTGCATTGCTAATACACATATTAAAGAAACTCAAAAAAAAAATATCAAGATTTTATTTTTGAAATTCTGATATTTGAAAAGCACTTTTGGGCAGCAATTAGTGTTTGGCCAAGCTTTTAAAAATTACTTCTAAGTGTATTTTTCTCAAAAATGCTTTTCAAAAAAGTGCTTTTGTGGAGAAGTTACTTTGTTCTGCTTCTCCAAAACTACTTCTGCTTATACTGAAAATCATTTTTTTCCTTCTAAAAGCTTGGCCAAACACTTTAACTTTGAAGGCCGGAAATGCTTGGCCAAACACGCTATATGTCGCATAAGCCATGTCATGTTTATTTGATTTTGGTGAGAGTATGGCATCTCATAAGGCGATTTGGCTATGAGAAGTTGAGAACATATGGAGTGTATGTTACGTTGTGCAATTAGTCTTGTGATGGTGTAGAACATTAAAAGAGTTGCGCACAATTTTACCTATGACGTTTCTAATTGGATGAGATTATTATTAGGACACTTAGGAGTCGTTTGGTAAGAGGTATTAGAAAAAATAATGCAAGCATTAGAATAATACATTACTAATATTTTGTTTGATATATTTTTTCAACCTGTATATAACTAATACTTATATTAGTTATACATCATACTTGGTATTATCCTATGCATAAGTAATGCGTAGAAAATCATGATATTAGTAATACCAAGGCTATTAATTGTCACGACCCCAAACACCCCGGTCGTGATGGCACCTGTCACAGTACTAGGCCAGCCGAATTAACACGAACAATATAAAGGTCTTTTGTAAATTTATTTTCTAATAAGATATAATCTCAGATCTTTCATTTTAATATATATCAAAATACGTGGAAAAACAAATACGAAAGTACATCAACCCAGCTCGATCCCGGTGTCACTAGTCATGAGCCACTAAATACAACCCAATACTGTCTGCTTAATACAAGATAAGATTGGAATATATAATACTAAGGTCAGGAAGGAGAAAGGCAGGGCACTCGGAGGCTAATACTCTTAAGGCAACGATCAGCTCTCACTCGGAGGCTCTGTCACCTGGATCTGCACAGAAGGTACAGGGAGTAACGTGAGTACGCCAACTTAGTAAGTAACCAAAGTAAATAAAGGCTGAGTGCAGTGACGAGCATTTAAAATCATATACATACTCTATCAAAGAATCTCAAAAGAAATATCAAAGTCAAAATCTATAGTTCAATAACCGAATATCTCGTAATAACTCTAGTTTCAATGAAAGTTCTTTAAAGAATTTATTCAATATTTTTCAATAGAGGTTCAATATAAAAAGAAGAGCGAAAATAGTAATTTCATAAACAAGCCCCTCGAGCAAAGTATCACTTATAAGAATAGCCCCTCGGGCAAGCCTCTCAGTCACTCGCGACTCAATTCTCGTTAATCGGTACTCACACTCAGCACTCCCGCTCAATAGATATCTCATAATAATAACTGTTGTGGCGTGCAGCCCGATCCATAAATATATATAGTCGACTACGCTCACTGGGGATGTACAGACTCCGGAGAGGCTCTTACAGCCCAAGGGCTATATCGTTGCGGTGCGGAGCTCGATCCAACATATCGCTGCGACGTGCAGCCCGATCCATATATATATATATCGCTGAGGCGTGCATCCCGATCCATAAATATATATAATCCTTTGTGATAAAATTCTATGTTCCGAGACCTTAAAAACCTCTCTTAGCATCACCTCGTTTTACATGTGCAGTCCAGGCGCATAGCCGGAAAGCCTAAATGTGAAAATCTATGAAAAATGATAAATTTTGACTATAAAATGAATTAATTTGACTTTGGTCAACGTTTTGGATAAACAGACCCGGACCCGTAAGAAAAATATGGGACTTGGGCGTATGCTCAAAATCGAATTCCGAGGTCCCAAGCCCGAGAAATTAAATTTTTGAAGAAAATTATTTTCTCAAATTTTCTATAAAGTTTGGAAATGAATTTTGATTAGAACATGTTGATATCGTGCCCGCATTTTGGTTCCGGTGCTCGGTACATGTCTTATTTATGATTTAAGATAATTCTATGAAATTTGGTAAAAAACGGACTTGAAACGACGTGAATCAGATAGTTATTGAGAAAATTGGAAATTTGAAGTCTTGAGAAAAGCTTCATAATTTTGATGCTAAATTCATAGTTGTTGATGTTATTTTAGTGATTTGAATGCACGAGTGAGTCCGTATGATATTTTTAGGGTGGTGTACATGTTTGGTTTGGAGCCCCGAGGGCTCGGGTGAGTTTTGGAGACCACGGGGTGAAATTTTGGACTTAAGAAATTGCAAGCCTGCAGGCTTCGCATTTCCCAACCTCCCTTCACAATTCCCAGTTCGCATTTCCCAACCTCCCTTCTCAATTCCCAGTTCGCATTTCCCAAACTCCCTTCGCAATTCCCAGTTCGCAATTCCCAAACTCCCTTTGCAATTCCCAGTTCGCATTTTTCAAACTCCCTTCGCAATTCCCAAGCCAGCAGAGGTCGGGGTTCGCAATTACGAACCCTTGTTCGCAATTCTCATGTCTGAGACCTATAACTTTTATACTTAGACGAATTTAAATTTATTTTTTACATCTTTTCAAAACACAAACTCCTTAGGGCGATTTTCCAAGAACAACTCTTCTTTCAAATCGATTGTAAGTTAACTTTAACCCATTTTCTTCAATCATTAACATCTTTTAACATGATTTCAACTTAAAATCAATGATTTTCATGGGGGAAATTGGGCGTTTTGGGTAGAACCTAGGTTTTTCAAAAATTGGTGATTTGGACCTCGATTTAAGGTTCGATTTCAAAATAAATTATATATTTAGGTTCGTGGGGGAATGGGTTGGGTTTTGGTTCGAACCTCGGGTTTTGACCATGTGGGTCCGGGGGCAAATTTTGACTTTTTGGGCAAAACTTTAGAAAACTCATTTTTATGCATTCAAACTGATTCATTTGGCGTTTCTTGATGTAATTAAGTAACTTGTGACTGGATACGAGCAAATTGGTGGTGGAATCAAGAGGTAAAGCTATAATTGAATCATGAATTGTGTTTGTTGCATCGTGGTTAGTGTTTGGTCTAACCTTAGCTTGAGAGATTAGGAGTTGAGTCTTATTTGCTATGTGGTAATTGTTGAGTACGACGTATAGACATGGTGATGAGTATCTATATATTGGGGTCTATCATGCCTGTGAGTCTTTATATTGTGATTATCATGGCTTCATTGTATCTTTCATGCCTTGGTGATGGTTTCTAATTGTTGTATAAAGTTTGTGGAATGAATTGTGACCTATGAACATTGAGGAGCATTGACTCAAGTTGTATAACGAATTGTGAAAGTATAAGTGACAATTGAACTTTTAGAGCATTGGCTCGAGTTATGAAATGAGTTGTGAAGTTATAAGTGATAATTGAACCTCTAGAGCATTGGCTCGAGTTGTGAAGTGAATTGTCAAGTAAAAGTGAGAAAGAGAAGAGATCATTATGTTGTCACCCTTGTCGGGCTATTGTTGATGTATTTGTTATCTCCCTTGCCGGGATGTGGATGTTATTGATGTTGTTCCCTTGCCAGGATTTAATTGTTGACTTGTTGCTCCCTTGCCGGAATTCTTATTGAAAATTTACTTTATTGCCTTGCCATATTGTTTGTGATTGTTGTTTGGGTGAGGAAAAGAGTTAAAGCACGAAGGGTGATGCCGTGCATTGTTTGTTTTGTGAGGAAAGAGTGTAAAGCACGAAGGGTGATGTCGTGCCGCACGATGTACCATTCCGTGCCTATTATATTGATTTTATGGTGAGGAAAGAGTGTAAAGCACGAAGGGTGATGCCGTGCCGCACGATGTACAATTCCATGCCTATTGTATTGATTCTTGTGGTAAGGACGAGAGTAAAAGCACGAAGGGTGGTGCCGTGCACTTGTCCTTGATTTTCCTGATTCTTGCTGATAATTGAGTTATGTTGTCCTTTACGTTTATTTTATGATTTTCTATTGTTATTTGATTTTATTTCGAGGTTATAGATTCCCTTACCCTATTTGCCTTGTGATTGTTGTTTAGGTGAGGAAGAGTTTAAAGCACGAAGGGTGATGCCGTGTATTGTTTTGGTGAGAGTGTTAAAGCACGAAAGGTGATGTCGTGTATTGTTTTGGTGAGAGATAGTAAAAGCACAAACGGTGATGCCATGCACTTGTCTTTGATTTCCTAATTTTTATTGATAAATGTGTTACGATTTCTCTACACTAAATTGTTGGTTTCCTGTTGATACTTGTTGCACCCCGCTGCATGATCTCCCCTTCCTATTTTCAATTGAACTGTGGTGATCCTCATATTTATTTGTTGCTCTTCTGTTACTATTCGGTGTTTCCCCGCAGCATGTTTTCCCCCTCCTATACTTGACTGTATATGACTGTTTCTTTCTGTACTTCTTTTCTGTTGTATATAGTTAAATTGCACAGGTTTATTTGGTAGTCTGGTCCTAGCCTCGTCACTACTTCGCCGAGGTTAGGCTAGGCACTTACCAGAATATAGGTCAGTTGTGCTGATACTACACTCTGCACTCTTTTGTGTAGACCCCAGTGTTGTAGACTTTGGACCGCAGTGGGATTGATGATTCTTGCTCATCAGGCGACCTGAGGTAGTCCTTCAGGCGTCCGCAGGCCTTGGCATCTCCTTCTATCTACTATTCCTATTTCTTTAATGCATTTCTAGAGACAGTGTTGTATTTATTTCTTTCAGACCTTTAATTGTAGTATTCTTAGACCGTCTGTGAAACTTTGACACCAGTTCTGGGTTGTCGAAACTCAAATAGTTGTATTGGATTCATGTTCAGCTAGCTTATTGCTTTTTTTTTTACTTTCGCTTATGTAAATTCTGTTGTTTAAATGTTATTACTTCGCAATTGTTAATGAATATAAAATGGGTACAAAAGGTAAATTGTTCACATAATTGGCTTCCCTAGCTCACATTAGTAGGTGCCATCACGACTCCCGAGGATGGAAAATCCGGGTCGTGACAAGTTGGTATCAGAGCCCTAGGTTACATGGATCTTACAGTTCACAGACAAGCTTAGTAGAGTCTGAGGGATCAGTACAGAGACGTCTGTATTTATCCCTAGAGGCTACAGAGTTAGGAAAAGTTTCACTTCTATTCTTCCCTTTCGTGCGATTT
This sequence comes from Nicotiana sylvestris, assembly GCF_000393655.2. Lineage (NCBI taxonomy): Eukaryota > Viridiplantae > Streptophyta > Magnoliopsida > Solanales > Solanaceae > Nicotiana > Nicotiana sylvestris. The sequence continues at coordinate 155,951,766 of NC_091066.1, forward strand.
TGTTCTCTCAATGCTAAATTGTAACCTCTACTCTTGTCCTTTCGCAAATGGCGAGGTCATGTATCGCTTCTTCAGTCGAGCAACAGCATAGACCGGTGATAGATCAGCTACGTCTTCGGAGGCTTTGTGGAGGTTGGATAAGTTTCACCAAGCTCTTCACTACTACATTCAGCGGTGCATCTACTGAGGATCCCTAGGATTATCTAGACAGTTATCCTAAGGTTCTCAGGGACATGGGGATCGTGGAGACCAATGGGGTCAATTTTTCTACCTTTCGCTTGTCTGGATCTGCCAAGACTTGTTAGAGATATTATTGATTGGCTATACCAGTTAGGTCATCAGCTTCAACTTGAGAACAGTTCACGCAGCTATTTCTGGAGAAATTTCTCCCCATCACTCAGAGAGGGGCCTATCGGAGGCAGTTTAAGCGTGTCTAGCAGGGTTCTATGACTGTTACTCAATATGATATCAGATTTATCGACTTGGCTCGTTATGCTCTTATCATGCTTCCCACTGAGAGAGAGCGAGGAGGTTTATTGAGGGACTCGTCCAGCCCGCTCAATTAGCTAGAGGTGGAGGTAGCGGTATTAGAGGTGGAGGTAGATATGCTAGAGGTGGAGGTAGAGGTATTAGAGGTGGAGGTGCAGGTACTGTTCTGGTTTGTAGTAGAGAAGCTTCGGTTTATTTTGCGTCACATCTGGTCATGTCTAGTGGTTCTTTGAGTGCCCCTGTTTATGTGTCTACGCTGGTGGATGATTCTATTGTGGTGGATTGTGTTCATTGATCATGTATAGTTGTGATTGGAGGTCCTGAGACTCGTGTAGATTTGTTTCTTCTAGACATGGTTGATTTCGATGTCATATTGAGGATGGACTGGTTATCACCTTACCACGCTATCTTTGACTGTCATGCCAAGACTACGACCTTACCCTTACCAGGTTTACCTTGTTTAGAGTGGAGAGAGACTTCTAGTCATTCTACCCGTAGTGTTATCTCTTATGTGAAGGCTCGACGTATGGTCGAGAAGGGGTTTTTGGCCTATTTGGCATATGTTCGTGATTCTAGTGCTGAGGTTCCTTCTATTGATTCTATACACATTTTTCATGAGTTTCCTGAGGTATTCCCTTCAGACCTGCCGGGTATGCCACCCGGAAGGGATATTGATTTTTGCATTGATTTGGTTCTGGGCACTCAGCCCATTTCTATCCCACCGTATCGTATGGCCCAGCCTGAGTTGAAAGAGTTGAAGGAGCAGTTGCAAGAGTTTCTTGAGAAAGGTTTCATTAGACCTAGTGTTTCGCCTTGGGGTGCTCCATTTTTATTTGTTAAGAAGAAGGATGGGTCGATGAGAATGTGTATTGATTACCGGTAGTTGAACAAGGTTACAATCAAGAATAAATATCCATTACCAAGAATTGATGATTTGTTTGATCAACTTCAGGGTGCCAAGGTATTTTCGAAGATTGACTTGAGATCTGGCTATCATCAGTTGAGGATTAGGGCATCCGATGTCCCTAAGATAGCTTTCCGCACTCGGTACGGGCATTATAAGTTCTTGGTTATGTCATTCGGGTTGACAAATGTCCCAATAACTTTTATGGATCTGATGAACCGAGTGTTTAGGCCTTACTTGGATTCGTTCGTGATAGTCTTCATTGATGATATTTTGATTTATTCCCTCAGCTGGGAGAAGCACAAGCAGCATCTTAGAGTGGTTCTTCAGACCTTAAGAGATAGTCACTTATATGCTAAGTTCTCGATGTGTGAGTTCTGGTTGAGTTCAGTTGCATTTCTGGGTCATGTTGTATCAGCAGAGGGTATGCAGGTTGACGCGAAGAAGATTGAGGCAGTCAAGAACTGGCCCAGACTAGCATCAACTACAGAGATTCAGAGTTTCTTAGGATTGGCACGCTACTATCGTCGGTTCGTGGGGAGGTTTTCAACTATCGTAGCCCCGATGACTAGGTTGACCCAGAAGGGTGCCCAGTTCAGATGGTCGGATGAGTGTGAGGCGAGCTTTCAGAATCTCAAGACAACTCTGACTATGGCACCGATGTTGGTTTTGCCTATAGGTTTAGGGCCTTATACAGTCTATTGTGATGCATCTCGTATTGGACTCGGTGCAGTGTTGATGTAGGATGGCAAGGTCATTGCCTATGCTTCGTGGCAGTTGAAGATTCATGAGAAGAACTATCCGGTTCATGATATGGAGTTAGCAGCCATTGTTTACGCGTTGAAGATTTGGAGGCATTATCTGTATGGCGTGGCATGTGAGGTGTTCACGGATCACAAGAGTCTTCAGTATTTGTTCAAGCAAAAGGCATTGAATTTGAGGCAGATGAGGTGGTTGGAGTTGTTGAAAGATTATGATATCACCATCTTATATCATCCGGGAAAGGCCAATGTGGTGGCCTATGATTTGAGTAGGAAGTCAGCCAATATGGGCAGTCTTGCTTTTATTCCGGTCGGTGAGAGACCACATGGCTTGGATGTTCAGGCTTTGGCCAATCAATTCGTGAGGTTGGATGTTTCTGAGCCCAGTCGTGTGTTAGCTTGCACAGTTGCTCGCTCTTCATTATTGGAGCGTATCCGAGATCGGTAGTATGATGATCCCTATTTGTGTGTCCTCAGAGACACAGTGCAGCACGTAGGTGCCAAGTAGGTTACCTTGGGTAATGATGGATTTTTGAGATTGCAGGGTCGAGTTTGTGTACCTAATGTGGATGGGCTTCGAAAGTTGATTTTAGAGGAGGCCCACAGTTCCCGGTACTCTATTCATCTGGGCACCGCGAAGATGTATCACGATTTGCGGCAGCATTATTGGTGGTGGGGAATGAACAAAGATATCGTTGCATATGTGGCTCGGTGTTTGAATTGTCACCAGGTTAAGTATGAGTATCAGATGCCCAATGGTTCATTTCAGAGGATTGAGCTTCCCGAGTGGAAATGGGAACATATCACTATGGATTTCGTTGTTGGACTCCCACAGACTCGGAGGAAGTTCGATGCAGTGTGGGTTATTGATATAGGCTGACCAAGTCAGCGCACTTCATTCCTGTGGTAGTCTCCTATTCTTCTGAGAGGTTAGCTGAGATCTATATCCAAGAGATTGTTCTCCTTCATGGTGTGCCTGTGTCTATCATTTCGGACCGAGGTACGCTGTTTACCTCACGCTTCTAGAGAGCAGTTCAGTGAGAGTTGGGCACGCGGGTTGAGTTGAACACATCGTTTCATTCTTAGACGGATGGGCAGTCCGAGCGGACCATTCATATTTTGGAGGATATGTTCCGAGCTTGTGTTATTGACTTTGGAGGCTCGTGGAATCAGTTTTTGCCTTTAGCAGAGTTTTCCTACAACATCAGCTACCAGTCGAGTATTCAGATGGCTCCTTGTGAGGCTTTATATGGTAGGCAGTGCCGGTCACCGGTTGGATGGTTTGAGCCAAAAGAGGCTCGGTTGTTGGGTACGGATCTGGCTCAGGATGCCTTGGACAAGGTTAGGATCATTCAGGATAGGCTTTGTACAGCTCAGTCCAGGCAAAAGAGTTATGCTGATTGCAAGGTTCGTGATTTGGCATTCATGGTCGGTGAGCAGGTATTGCTTCGAGTGTCGCCTATGAAGGGCGTGATGAGGTATGGGAAGAAGGGCAAGCTTAGACCTAGGTTCATTGGCCCGTTTGAGATTCTTGATCGAGTGGGAGAGGTAGCTTATAGACTTTATTGCCGCCGAGTTTATCAGTCGTGCATCCAGTGTTTCACGTGCCCATGCTTCGGAAGTATCATGGCGATCCATCCCACGTGTTAGATTTCAGCGTTGTCCAGTTAGACAAGGATTTGTCCTATGAGGAGGAGACGGTAGCTATTCTAGATCGGTAGGTTCGTCAGTTGAGATCAAAGAGTATTCCTTCTGTTCGTGTTCAGTGGAGGCATCGACCTAGGAGTCCGAGTTAGATATGCGGAGCCGTTATCCCCATCTTTTCCCCGACTCAGGTACTTCCTTCTTCTGTCAGTTCGAGGACGAACAATTGTTTTAAAGGTGGAGAATGTGATGGGTCATCACTTGTTTAAAAATGAAATTCTACGTTTCAAAGCCTTAAAAACCTCTCTTAGCATCACCTCGATTTGCGTGTGCAGTCCAGGCGTGTAGGCAAAAAGCCTAAATGTGAAAATCTGTGAAAAATGATAAATTTTGACTATAAAATGAATTAATTTGACTTTTGTTAATGTTTTGGGTAAACGGACCCCTACCCATGATTTGATGGTCCTGGAGGGTCTGTAGGAAAATATGGGATTTGGGCGTATGCCCGGAATCGAATTCCGAGGTCCCAAGCCCGAGAAATGAATTTTTTGATGAAAATTGTTTTCTGAAATTGTCTATAAGGTTTGGAAATGAATTTTGATTAGAACATTTTGGTATCAGGCCCGTGTTTTGGTTCTGGCGCCCGGTACATGTCCTGTATATGATTTAAGATAATTCTGTGAAATTTGGTAAGAAACGGACTTGAAACGACGTGAATCAGATAGTTATTGAGAAAATTGGAAATTTGAAGTCTTGAGAAAAGTTTCATGATTTTGATGCTAAATTCATAGTTGTTGATGTTATTTTAGTGATTTGAATGCACGAGCGAGTCCGTATGGTGTTTTTAGGGTGGTGTGCATGTTTGATTTGCAGCCCTGAGGGCTAGGGTGAGTTTTGGGTAGGCCACGGGGTGAAATTTTTGACTTAAGGAATTGCAGGCCTGTAAGCTTCGCATTTCCCAACCTCCCTTCGCAATTCCCAGTTCGCATTTCCCAAACTCCCTTCATAATTCCCAGTTCGCATTTCCTAAACTCCCTTCGCAATTCCCAGTTCGCAATCCCAAACTCCCTTCGCAATTCCCAATCCAGTAATTGTGAACCCTTGTTCGCAATTCCCATATCTGAGACCTGCAACTTTTATACTTAGACAATTTTAAACTCATTTTTCACATCTTTTCAAAGCACAAACTCCTTAGGGCGATTTTCGAAGAACAACTCTTCTTCCAAATCGATTGTAAGTTAATTTTAACCTATTTCTTTCAATCATTAACATCTTTTAACACGATTTCAACTTAAAATCAATGCTTTTCATGGGGGAAATTTGGTGTTTTGGGTAGAACCTAGGTTTTTCAAAAATTGGGGATTTAAACCTCGATTTGAGGTCCGATTTCAAAACAAATTATATATTTGGGTTCGTGAGGGAATGGGTAATCGGGTTTTGGTTTGAACCTCGGGTTTTAACTATGTGGGCTCTGGGGCGATTTTTAATTTTTTGGCAAAACTTTGGAAAACTCATTTTTATGCATTCAAATTGATTCATTTGGAGTTTATTGATGTCATTAAGTAACTTGTGACTATATACGAGCGAATTGGTTGTGGAATCAAGGGGTAAAGCTATAATTGAATCGTGAATTGTGCTCGTGGCATCGTGGTAAGTGTTTGGTCAAACCTTAGCTTGAGGGATTAGGAGTTGAGTCTTATTTGCTATGTGGTAATTGTTGAGTACGACGTATAGGCATGGTAACGAGTATCTATACATTGGTGTCTAGCATGCCCGTGAGTCTTTATATTGTGATTATCATGACTTTGTTGTATCTTTCATGCCATGGTGATGGTTTCTAATTGTTTTATAAAGTTTGTGGAAAGAATTGTGACCTATGAATATTGAGGAGTGTTGGCTCAAGTTGTATAACGAATTGAGAAAGTATAAGCGACAATTGAACTTTTAGAGCATTGGCTCGAGTTGTGAAGGTACAAGTGATAATTGAAGCTCTAGAGCATTGGCTCGAGTTGTGAAGTGAATTGTGAAGAAAAAGTGAGAAAGAGAAGAGATCATTATGTTGTCACCCTTGCCGGGATATTGTTGATGTATTTGTTATATCCCTTGTCAGGATGTGGATGTTATTGATGTTGTTCCCTTGCCGGGATTTATTTGTTGATTGTTGCTCCCTTGCCGGGATTATTATTGCAAATTTCCTTTATTTCCTTGACCTATTGTTTGTGATTGTTGTTTGGGTGAGGAAGAGAGTTAAAGCACGAAGGGTGATGCCGTGCCGCATGATGTACCATTTGTGTGCCTATTATATTGATTTCATGGTGAGGAAAGAGTGTAAAGCACGAAGAGTGATGTCGTGTCGCACGATGTACCATTCCGTGCCTATTGTAATGATTCTTATGGTGAGGACGAGAGTAAAAGCACGAAGGGTGGTGCTGTGCACTTGTCCTTGATTTCCCTGATTCTTGTTGATAATTGAGTTATGTTGTCCTTTACTTTTATTTACTGATTTTCTGTTGTTATTTGATTTTATTTCGAGGTTATAGATTCCATTACCCTATTTGCCTTGTGATTCTTGTTTGGGTGAGGAAGAGCGTAAAGCACGGAGGGTGATGACGTGCATTGTTTTTGTGAAAAAGTGTTAAAGCAAGAAGGGTGATGCAGTGTATTGTTTTGGTGAGAGTAAAAGCACGAAGGGTGATGTCGTGCACTTCTCTTTGATTTTCTAATTTTTATTGATAAATGCGTTACGGTTTCTATACACTAAATTGCTAGTTTCCTGTTGATACTTGTTGCACCCCGCAGCATGATCTCCTCTTCCTATTTTCAATTGAACTGTGGTGATCCTCATATTTATTTGTTGCTCTTCTGTTACTATTCGATATTTCCCCGCAGCATGTTTTCCCCTCCTATACTTGACTGTATATGACTGTTTCTTTCTGTACTTCTTTTCTACTGTATATAATTAAATTGCACAGGTTTATTTGGTAGTCTGGTCCTAGCCTCGTCACTACTTCGCCTAGGTTAGGCTAGGCACTTACCAGCACATGGGTCAGTTGTGCTGATACTACACTCTGCACTCTTTTGTGTAGACCCCAGTGTTGTATACTTTGGACCGCAGTGGGATTGCTGATTCTTGCTCATCAGGCAACCCGAGGTAGTCCTGGAGGTGTCCGCAGGCCTTGGTGTCTCCTTCTATCTATTATTCCTGTTTCTTTCATGCATTTCTAGAGACAATGTTGTATTTATTTCTTTCAGACCTTTAATTGTTGTATTCTTAGACCATTTGTGAAACTGCGATACCAGTTCTGGGTAGTCGAGACTCAAACAGTTGTATTGGATTCATGTTCAGCTAGCTTATTGCTTTTTTTCTTCCGCTTATATTAAATTCCGCTTTTTAAATATTATTACTTCGCAATTGTTAATGAATATAAAATGGGTAAAAAAATAGGTAAGTTGTTCACATAATTGGCTTGCCTAGCTCACATTAGTAGGTGCCATTACGATTCCCAAGGTTGGGAAATCCGGGTCGTGACATCCTCACCATCAGGTCCTCGACCTTTCTCAGTCATCAACCTCACAGCCACTCGGGCATTTCAGTAAAAACCAGGGAACTCAGCCTAAATAATTTTCATATATTTGAAAGTAGAGTAATGAAACTGAATCAAATAATAAACAGGTAAAAATGATAACTGAGGATATGCTTTCGAATCAAAACAGTGTGAGAAAAGTAGTAAAATACCCCTTAAGGTCCAAATAGTTCGGCACAAGGCCCCAAACATGACATTCAACCCAAATTAACAGATACATTTCTAAAACACATAGATATCATATAGAGTTTGTCAAGATATGCAACTCTAAAGTTTCCACGGGACGGACCTAGTCACAATCTCTACGGGTGCACGCCCACATACCCATCATCTAGCATGTGCGTCACCACATTTATCAAAACAGTACAAAATTCCAGGGTTTCATACCCTTAGTTCTCGATTTACAATCGTTACTTACCTCAAACCGGACGAAAATCTACTCCGCAATGCCCTTGCCTCTCGACTCGGCCTCAAATAGTCCCGAATCTACCCAAAATCAGAATCATAACATCAATACAAGACAAAGGGACAAAGTTCACGCAAAAATTATCTAATTAAATTCAAAATCCCGAAAGTGGCTCAAACCTGACCCCCGGGCCCACGTCCCTAAATCCAATAAAAATCACAAAATTAGAAAACCCATTCACTCACGAGTCTACCCATATCAAATTCACTAAAATCCGACATCAAATGGTCATCCAAATCCCCAAAATCAACTCTCCAAATCCTCTTCCATTTTCCCCAATTTTCACCCCAAATTCCCAAATAAAATGATAAGAATCAAGACATTATCATGAGATTTAACCAAATTTGAGTGAAGAACACCTACCCCAATCAATCCTCTTAAAATCCCCTCCAAAATCGCCTTCTCCCGAGCTTTCTAATAAATTTTGCAATTATGGACCAAAACCCTTGTTTTTGAACTTCAACATTCTGCCCAGACATTTCCTTCTTCGCGAAAGTGACCATCCTCTCGTGTTCGCGCAGACCAACTCAGACTGCCACTCTGCGTTACTCTTCGTGAACAGGACCACTGCTTCGCAAATGCGATACTTTGCCATCTCAAACCTTCATGAATGCGTAGACCAAGGACCTGGGGTCCCCAACTGCCTCACTCCTCGTCGCGTTCGCGTCCTCTCCTTCACGATCACATAGAATAAGAATTCACCCTCTCAGAGAACACTCTTCACGAATGTGAGACCCAGCTCGCGAACGAGAAGAACAAACCTTCTGCAACAAAATTCCAGCAAAATCTACCAACTTCTAAAGCCAAAAATTGATCTGTTAACCACTGAAACTCACCCAAGGCCCTCGGAACAACAACTAAACATGCTAAAATATCCCATAACATCATTCAAACTTGTTCCAACCTTCGGAACACTCAAAACAACATCAAAACATCAAATCACCATCGGATTCATGCCTAAGGATTTCCAAACTTTTAAATTTCGTAAACGATGCGAAAACCTATCAAACCTCATCCAAATAACCTAAAAATTTGCACACACGTCAAAAATGACACAATGGACCTACTCCAATTTCCGGAATTCCAATTCGACCTCTATATCAAAATTTGCATTGCCGACCGGAAAATGCCAAATTTCCAATTTCGCCAATTCAAGCCTAAATCTACCAAGGGCCTCCAAATTACATTTTAAACACATTCCTAAGTTCAAAATACCTAACGAAGCTATCCGAGCCATCAAAATTTACATCGGAGGACTTCTACACATAAGTCAACAGCCGGTTGACTTTTCCAACTTAAGCTTCCAAATAAGAGACTAAGTGTCTCATTTCTCTACAAAATCACTCTGAACCCAAACCAACCAATACGATACGATGAAATACAATTGAACAACACATAAAGAAGCAGAAATGGGGAAAACGGAGCGATAACTCATGAAACAGCCGGTCGGGTCGTTACTTTAATTAGTATGGTTAAAGACAATATTATCTTTAAAGTCCCTTAAAGCTAGAGAATATGGAGGGCATTTTTGTAAACAACTATTTTTCTTAAAAATTATGCAATGCATTATAATTTTAATATACCGCACCAAACAGTAGATAAGAAATAATATCTGCATAACTACCCATGCATTACTAATACACCTTATTCTGCACTAGTGTTATACACCCTACCAAACGACCCCTTAGGAGTTTTTGTGTTGGATTACGACTTAAGAGGGGGAAATATAATGCAAAGATTGTTTATATGGGGATTAAAAATAAAAGAATTGTTATGCATTGTGTAATAATGAACAGATTGTATGTATAAATTACTTATTTTAATGGGCATCTTTTCCTTTAAGTAATTTAATTCTCGTATTGCTAATATACATATTAAGGGAACTCCTAAAAAATAAAATATCTTGTATGATTGTACAAGTAAAATGTCTTAACTTTCAAAAGAGAAAATCTAAAAAAATATATTATCAAACTACATATTTTTCCTTCCTAAAAGCAAATAACTTATAAGCTTTGTCAGTAATATAACTAAAATATTACTCTTTCATAGAAAAATGCAAAATAATTTTTAAATAGCAAAATCATAAAAGTATGATAATTTTGAAAGATATAGAACTAAGGCATGAAGACTAATAGCAAGTGATTTTGACTATCTATTTTCAGAAGAAATGTTCAACTGATTTTCACCCTGTAATGACCCGGCTGGTCGTTTCATGAGTTACCACTCAGTTTCTCCCATTTATACTTGTTATTGTCTTGTTCAGCTATATTAGGTGTTATCGGGTTGGTTGGTTCGGATTCAGAGAGATTTTGAAAAGGAATGAGACACTTAGTCTCTTTTGAGTAAGCTTAGGTTAGAAAAGTCAACCGGATGTTGACTTATGTGAAAAAGGGCTCGAATGTGAATTCCAATGGTTCATATAGATTTGGGATGTGATTTGGGACTTAGGAGCGTTATCGGAATGTGTTTTGGAGGTCCAAAATAGATTTAGGGTTGAATTGGCGAAATTGGAATTTTGGTGTTTTCCGATTGATAGGGGAGATTTTGATATAGAGGTCGTAATGGAATTCCGGAAGTTGGAGTAGGTCTGTTGTGTCATTTGTGACGTGTGTGCAAAATTTCAGGTCATTTGGATGAGGTTCTATAGTCTTTTTGATCAAAAGAAAAATTTGGAAGTTTTTAGAATTCTTAGGCTTGAATCCGTGGTTAATTTGATGTTTCGATGTTGTTTTAGGTGTTTCGAAGATTGGTATAAGTTTGGAAGGTGGTATGTGACTTGTTCGTACTTTTGGTCGAGGTCCCGGGGGCCTCGGAATAATTTCGGATGGTTAGCGGGGAGTTTGAGGATTTGTTGGAGCAGCTTCAGCTGCTGATTTGCTGTCATAACCGCACCTGTGATTAGGGTGCCGCAAGTGCGATGACTACAGAATTGAAAGGGAGATCGTAGATGCGGCTAAGTGGATAAATGGCTGGAGCTACAGATGCAGAATATTTGGCGCACCTGCGAAGGCGCAAGTGCAAGATTTTGATCGCAGGTGCGGTCTTGGTGCGTTAAGTGATTTCCGCATATGCGCACCTGGGACCGTAGGTGCGGGTCCACAGGTGCGAGAATTATGACCGCAGATGCGGTTTTGCTGGGTAAGAACATATATATTTGGGCCTTCACGATTTTGAGTGGTTTTCACCATATTTCATTCGGGAGAAGGCTTTGGAGACCAAATTGAAGATGGAATTCAAGAGGGTTTCGTGGAGGTAAGATTTTTTGACCCTAAACTTGTTTCTATGATGAATTTTAACATTGTAAGCTTGAAATCTAAGGAAAATCAATAGCAAATTGGGGGTTTAGGGCTTGGGAATTAGAGACCTAAATTTAGGGATTTGAGGGATCATTTGTGGTTGTATTTTGGTATATTTGGTAAGTATGAACTCGAGAGAGTGTAAGGATTCTAGTTTTGTGAAATAAAACGGAATCCGAGAAGTGGGCCTGGGGGTCGGGTTTGGCCAATTTCAGGATTTTGATGTAAATTGGTTATTGTCGAGTGGGCTTTATTCCCTTAGCATATTTTTTGTGGTATGAATTTCTTTTGGTTAGATTTGGAGCATTCCGAGACCGATTCGAGAGGCAAGGGCATCGCGGACTAGAATTTGGACCAGATTGAGGTAAGTAATGATTGTACATGCTGTCCTGAGGGTATGAAACCCCGAATTTCACATCGTTGTGCTACTTTGAGGTGACGCACACGCTAGATGACGAGCGTGGGGTCGTTCACCATTGGGGATTGTGACTTAGTCCATTCCATACGACAGTTAAGTCACATATTTGATTGAAAACTATTTGATAACATTGTGTTTTGAAAATTATTACCATAGTTTGGGCTGAACGCCATATTCGGGCCTTGTGCCAACTGTTTTGGACCCTTAGGGGATTTTTACGACTATTCCTCACTGTTTTAGCTTCATATTTATACTCAGTCATGCTGTGTTCTACTATTTTCATAACTCAGTCATATTTACTCTTTTTTATATTTTAAATGATATTTTGGGCTGAGCATCATGTTTTACTGTTGCCCGAGTGGCTTGAGAGATTTATGACTGAGTGAGGCTGAGGGCCTGTGTTGTGAGGATACTATGGGATTGGGCTGCGCGCCGCAGCAGTGTTGTACTGATTCATGATTTTGAGGTCGAGGGCCTGATTTGTTATGCCACGAGGTGGTTTGTTATAAGGCTGAGGGCCTGTTCGATTATGCCACTAGATGGCTTGTTATTGCGCTTGGGTTGTAGGAGCCCCTCCAGGAGTCTATACACCCCCAGTGAGCGCGGGTACCTAGTGTGAGATGTGATATTACCCGAGGGCCTATTGTTATTTTATGTTATTGCCCCAGTGGCTGATACGAGTGATTGTCAGGTAGCCTGAGGGGCTGGTTCTGCTGACATTGTGCCCGAGGGGAAGTTGTGGTATATGTTTTACCCGAGGGGCTGATTTATGTTTCTATCCTTTTTCTCACTATTTTCATCACTCGTTTGCACTACTGGAAGTTGTTTTAAAGAGGTTTTTACTGAACTAAAATATTTTTACAAGTTATACTGCTTTATTGCATTGTTCTAGATTTATATTGTTTTTGTTGTAGCATTATTCCGTGTTTTTACATGTTTTCTTACTGCTAAGCTGTCTTTACTTTTATTACTTACTTAGTTGGCGTACTGACATTACTCCATGCACCCTGTGTGTAGATCCAGGAGTCTCGGGTCATACTAGCAAGTGCTGATTTGTCATCCAACAGGCGTTTTCGGAGTTGACTAGGTAGCTACTTGGCATTCGCAACCCAGTGCTTCTCCTTCCTATCTTTATTTAGCTTTGTGCTAGTTTTGTATCAGACTATGTTGTCTTTTCATATTCCTAGATGAGTTGTAGATGCTCATGACTGGTGACACCCCGATATCGGGCTATGTTTTGGTTTCCGTACTGTTTTATCCTACTTTATTCTATGGGATTTTAGCTTATTAATGTCTTTAAATGACTTATTATAATTGTTTGGTTGGTATTGGGGGTTTGTGTCGGCTGACCTAGTTTCACGATAGACGCCATCACGATCGGGTCCATTTTAGGGTCATGACATGTTGGTATCAGAGCCTATGTTACATAGATCTCACGGGTCATGAGCAGGTTTAGTAGAGTCTCGCGGATCGGTACGAAGACGTCTGTACTTATCCTCGGGAGGCTGCAGAACCTTTAGGAAAAAAATTTACATTCTTGAATTCTTATCATGTGAATCTATTGAATCTGGTAACTAAACTTCTATTATTCTATTCTCTCATAGATGGTAAGGACACGTGCTACCAGTCATGATGGACGACCACCAGTACTACCAGTACTACCAGTTGGGGCCACTAGAGGCCGAGGACGCGGTCGAGGTCGTGGTAGGGGCATGGGTATAACCCATACAGCAGCTAGGGCAGCACCTGTAGATCCACCAACCGCCCCAGTTCATTATCAGGTCCCAGTTGTGGATGCACCAGCAGCACTAGCTCAGGCACCGACTGTGCCTATTATTATTCCGGGTCTCCAGAAGACTTTGGCTTAGATTCTAACTGTGTGCAGCAGTCTTGCTCAGACAGTCGCAGTTTCTACTACAGCAACTACTTCTCAGGTCGGGGGAGGCACGCAGACTCCCACCGCCCATACACCCGAGCAGGCTATTCAGGGACTCCAGATACTAGAGGAACTAGTAACCCAGCCGGTTGCACCTGTTTAGGATTTTATAGTTCCAGTTATGCCTGACGACGAGCAGCGTCGATTGGAGAGGTTTGGTAGACTTCAGCCTCCGACTTTTGGTGGGGCAAAGGGCGAGGATGCATAGGGTTTGTTGGATAAATGTTAGAGGATATTGCGTACAATGGGTATTCCGGAGACTAGTAGGGTCTCATTTACTACTCTTCGATTTTCTGGGGCTGCCTTCACTTGGTGGGAGTCTTATGAGAGGCGTAGGCCTATTGGTGCACTGCCCCTTACCTGGCATCAGTTCTCTATTCTCTTCCTAGAGAAGTATGTACCGCATTCCCGCAGAGAGGAGCTGCACAAGCAGTTCGAGCAGCTGCGTCAAGGGGATATGACCGTGTCGTAGTATAATATGAGATTCTTCGAGTTGGCCTGTCATGCTATCTGGCTAGTTCCCACAGATAAGGAGAGGATCAGGAAGTTTGTTGATGGCCTCAACTATCAGCTACGAAATTTTATGACCAGAGAGAGTATCCGGCACTCTTATAAGGAGGTCATTGACATTGCTAGAGAGATTGAGTTAGTTTATCGCCGAGAGCCAGATGAGAGGGAGACCAAGAGGCCTCAAAGATCTGGTAGTTTTCTGGTACTCCTTCGAGGGGTCAGTTTTAGCACGGTAGAGGCCATCCATTCAAGAATTCTCAGTCAACTCGCCCAGGTTATCGTGGGGCATCATCGAGTCATGGTTCTCACAGTTCTTATCAGGGCCATTCATCACTTAGTGCCTTTCCAGCCTAGAGTTCGTCCCGTGCTCCATCAGTTCAGGGCTCTTTTATGCCAGGTGCATCTGCTAGTCATTCCGGTCCTAGGGGTTCCCTTTAGTCCCTGTCTCCAGCACCAAGGAGCTGTTATGAGTGTGGAGAGTTGGGTCATATGTGGAGGCAAATGTCCTCGTCGTCTTGGGGGTTTATCTCAACAGAAGAATCAACTATTAGCTTCAGCGCTAGTTATTTCACCACCACCCACCCAGCCAGCTAAGGGATGGAGGTTTGTCAGCTAGGGGTCGCCCCATAGGGGGAGGTCGATCAGGTGGTGGTCAGGCCTATTTCTATGCACTCCTAGCTAGGTCAGATGTTATTGCTTCAGATGCTATGATTACAGGTATTATCTCAGTCTGCCACATAGATACCTCTGTATTATTTGATCCCGGTTCCACCTTTTCATATGTGTCATCATATTTTTCCCATTATTTGGAGATGCCCCATGAGCTCTTGTTTCATCTGTTCGTGTATCTACTCCGGTAGGCGATACTATTATTCTAGACTATGTGTACCGGTCGTGTGTGGTAACTATTGGGGGTCTGGAGACCTGAGTGGAGATGTTATTACTTTGTATGGTGGACTTAGATATGATACTGGGCATGGATTGGCTATCTCCGTGTTGTGCTATTTTGGACTGTCAAGCTAAGATAATGACATTGGCTATACCAGGTGTGCCACAGATTGAGTGGCGAGGTTCGACTGATTATGTTCCCAGTAGGATAATTTCATTCTTGAAGGCCCAATGTATGGTTAGGAATGGTTGTTTTTCATACTTAGCCTTTGAAGGATGTCGGTGCAGAGACTCCCAGTATTGATTATGTTCCTGTAGTGAGGGATTTTCCCGATGTGTTTCCTACAGACCTGCCGGGGCAAGCCACTAGATATGGATATTGACTTTGGTATTGATTTGGTGTTGGGCACTCAGCCCATTTCTATTCCACTGTATCGTATGGCACCAACGGAGTTGAAGGAGTTGAAAGAGCAGCTTCAGGCAGTTCTATTTGTGAAGAAGAAGGATGGCTCGATGAGGATGTGCACTGATTACAGGCAGTTGAACAAAGTAACAATTAATAACAAGTATCATTTGCCTCGTATTGATGATTTATTTGACCAGCTTCAGGGAGCGAGAGTGTTCTCCAAAATTGATCTTTGTTCAGGGTATCACCAGTTGAAGATTAGGGACTCGGATATTCTTAAGACAATATTGTTGGTGGAGGAGAATGAAGAAGGACATTGTGGAATTCGTAGCTCGGTGTCTCAATTATCAGTAGGTGAAATATAAGCATCAGAGATCGGGAAACTTGCTTCAACAGATGGATATTCTGGAGTAGAAGTGGGAGCGGGTCACCATGGACTTTGTAGTTGGGCTCCCATGGACTTTGAAGAAGTTTGATGCTATTTGGGTGATTATAGATCGGCTGACCAAGTTCGCGCACTTCATTCCTGCGTGTACTACCTATTCTTCAGAGCGGTTGGATGAGATCTATATCCGGGAGATGGTTCGTTTGCATGGTGTCCAAGTTTCCATCATTTTAAATAGGGGCACTTAGTTTACTTTGCAGTTTTTGAAAAGCCGTGTAGAGATAGTTGGGTACTCAGGTTGAGTTAAGCACAACTTTTCACCTTCAGATAAATGGGCAGTCAGCGCGCACTATTTAGATATTGGAGGACATGATGCATGCTTGTGTCATTGATTTTGGAGGGTCATGGGATCCGTTTCTACCGCTTGCGGAGTTTGCTTATAACAACAATTATCAGTCGAGTATTCAGATGTCTCCATATGAGGCTTTGTATGTGAGACGGTGTAGATCTCCAGTTTGTTGGTTTGAGCCGGATGAGGATACGCTATTGGACACAGACTTGGTGCAGAATATTTTGGATAAGGTGAAGATGATTCAGGAGCGGCTTCGTACTGCGCAGTCGAGAAAAAAAAGTTATGCAGATAGGAAGGTCAGTGATGTGTCCTACATGGTTGGGAATAAGGTTCTGTTGAAGGTTTCACCCATGAAGGGTGTGATAAGATTTAGGAAGAAGGGTAAATTAAGTCCTCGATTCATTGGGTATTTTGAGGTGCTTCAGAGGATTGGGGAGGTGGCTTATGAGCTTGCCTTGCCACCCAGCTTAGAGAGTGTGCATACAGTATTTCATGCTTCTATGCTCCGGAAGTATATTGGTGATCCTTCTCATGTTTTGGATTTCAGCACAGTCCAGTTAGATGGTGATTTGACTTATGATGTGGAGCCAGTAGCTATTTTGGAGCGTCAGGTTCAAAAGTTGAGGTCAAATGATATAGCTTCAGTGAAAGTGCAGTGGAGAGGTTGGCCTGTGGAAGAAGCTACCTGGGAGACTGAGCGGGAGATGTGGAGCAGATATCCTCACCTATATCAGACTTCAGGTATGTTTCTTGACCCGTTCGAGGCCGGTCGTTTTATGAGTTACCGCTCCCTTTACCCCATTTCTACTTCTTATTGTCTTGTTCAACTGTATTATGTGTTATTGGGTTGGTTGGTTCGAATTCGGAGAGATTTTAGAAAGGAATGAGACACTTAGTCTCTTTTGAGTAAGCTTAGGTTGGAAAAGTCAACTAGATGTTGACTTATGTGAAAAAGGGCTCGAATGTGAGTTCCGATGGTTTAAATAGCTTTGGGAGGTGATTTGGGACTTAGGAGCGCGGTGGGAATGTGTTTTGGAGGTTCGGAGTAGATTTAGGCTTGAATTGGCAAAATTGGAATTTTGGATTTTTCCGGTTGATAGAGGAGATTTTGATATAGGGGTCGGAATGGAATTTCGGAAGTTGGAGTAGGTTCATTGTGTCATTTGTGACGTGTGTGCAAAATTTTAGTTCATTCGGACGAGGTTTGATAGACTTTTTGATCAAAAGAGGAAGTTGGAAGTTTTTAGGGTTCTTAGGCTTGAATCCGTGGATAATTTGATGTTTCGATGATGTTTTTGGTGTTTCGAAGATTGGTATAAGTTTGGAAGGTTGGATATGACTTGTTTGTTTTTTTGGTTAAGGTCCCGGGGGCCTCGGGATGATTTCGGATGGTTAACGGGGAGTTTGAGGATTTGTTGGAGCAGCTTCAGCTGCTGATTTGCTATCATAACCGCACCTGCAGTTAGGGTGCCGCAGGTGCAATGACCTCAGAAGAGAAAGGGAGATCGCAGATGTGGCCAAGTGGATAAATGGCTAGGGCAGCAGATGTGGAATATTTGGCACACCTGCGAAGGCGCAGGTGCGAGATTTCGATCGCAGGTGTGGTTTTGGTGTGCTAAGTGATTTCCGCAGATACGTACCTGGGACCACAGGTGCAGGTCCACAGGTGCGAGAATTATGACCGCAGATGCAGTTTTACTGGGTCAAAACATATATATTTGTCCCGTTGCGATTTTGAGTGGTTCTTCACCATATTTCATTCGGGAGAAGGCTTTGGAGAGAAAATAGAAGAGGGAATTCATGAGTGTTTCGTGGAGCTAAGATATTTGGACCCTAAACTTGTTTCTATGGTGAATTTTCACATTGTAAGCTTGAAATCCATGGAAAATCACCAGCAAATTGGGGGTTTAGAGCTTGGGAATTGGAGACCTAAATTTAGGGATTTGAGGGGTCATTTGTGGTTGGATTTTGGTATACTTGGTATGTATGAACTCGTGAGATATAAGGATTCTAGTTTTGAGAAATTTATCGGAATTCGAGACGTGGACCCGGGAGTCGGGTTTGGCCATTTTGGGATTTTGATGTAAATTGGTTATTTTCGAGTGGGCTTTGTTCCCTTAGCATATTTTTGATGGTATGAATCTGTTTTGGTTAGATTTGGAGCATTCGGAGGCCTATTTGAGAGGCAAGGGCATCGCGGGCTAGAATTTGGACCGAATTGAGTTAAGTAATGATTGTAAATGCTATGTTGAGGGTATAAAACCCCGGATTTCACATCGTTGTGCTACTTTGAGGTGACGCACATTCTAGATGACGAGCGTATGGTTGCGCACAGTTAGTAATTGTGACTTAGTCCGTCCCATAAGACTGTTAAGTCACGTATTTGATTGAAAACTATTTGATATCATTATGTTTTGGAAATTATTACCATGTTTTGGGATGAATGCCATATTTAGGCCTTGTGCCAACTGTTTTGGACCCTTAGGGGATTTTTACGACTATTCCTCACTGTTTTGACTTCATATTTGTACTCAGTCATGCTGCATTCTACTGTTTTCATAAGTCAGCCATATTTACTCATTTTTTATATTTTAAATGATATTTTGGGCTGAGCATCATGTTTTACTGTTGCCCGAGTGGCTTGAGAGATTTTTAACTGAGTGAGGCCGAGGTCCTGTGTTGTGAGGATACTATGGGATCGGGCTGCGCGCCACAGCAATGTTGTACTGATTCATGATTTTGAGGCCAATGGCCTAATTTGTTATGCCACGAGGTGGCTTGTTATGAGGTCGAGGGCCTGTTCGATTATGCCACGAGATGGCTTGTTATTGCGCTTGGGTTGTAGGAGCCCCTCCAAGAGTCTGTACACCCCTAGTGAGCACTGTTACCCAGTGTGAGATGTGATATTGCCCGAGGGGCTATTGTTGTTTCATGTTATTTTTCGAGGGGCTGATACGAGTGATTGTGAGGTAAACCGAGTTGCTGTTCTGCTGACATTGTGCCCGAGGGGCGGTTGTGGTATATATTTTGCCCAAGGGGCTGATTTATGTTTCTATCATTTTTCTCACTATTTTCATCACTCGTTTACACTACTAGAAGTTGTTTTAAAGAGGTTTTTACTGAACCGAAATGTTTTTACGAGTTATATTGCTTTACTACATTGTTGTGGATTTATACTGTTTTTGTTGTAGCATTATGCCATGTTTTTATGTGTTTTCTTACTGCTCAGCTGCCTTTACTTTTATTACTTACTGAGTTGGCGTACTCACATTACTCCCTGCACCCTGTGTGCAGATCCAGGAGTCTCGGGTTACGCAAGCGAGTGATGATTTGTCATTCAGCATGCTTTTTCAGATTTGACTAGGTAGCTGCTTGGCGTTCGCAACCCAGTGCTTCTCCTTCCTATCTTTATTTTGCTTTGTACTAGCTTTGTATCAGACTCTGTTGTCTTTTCATATTCCTAGACGAGTTGTAGATGCTCATGACTGGTGACCATGAACTCAGACTAGCTTTAGAAAACTCCAAAGCTAGCAAACTCAGACTTTTGGAAGCTTAAATAGTGAAAATTTGACCGGAATTGGACTTTTGAGTAAACGGGCCCGGAATGGGTTTTGGGTGATCTCAATAACTTCGTATGATGATTTTGGATGTAGGCGTGTGTTTGGATTGTGTTTTGGAGGTCCGTAACTAATTTAGGCTTGAAATACCGAAAGTTAAATTTTGAAATACCATTACGAGAGTTGGATCAGCTCCATCATGTCATTTTGGACTTGTCTGCAAAATTTGGCGTCATTCCAGGTTGATTTGATCAGTTTCGGCACAAGTTTTCGAATTTGGAAGATTTGGAAGTTCATAGTTCGATTCATGCTGTGATTCATCGTTTCGGCATTGTTTGATATGATTTGAGACCTCGAACGAGTCCATGTTAGGTTATATGTCTTGTTTGTGTGTTTAGACGAGGTCCCGAGGGCCTCGGGTGTGTTCCGGGTGGGCTACGAGTATTTTTTCCCTTGTTTTGAACTACTATTTCTGCTTCTGGTCGCCTCTTTTTTCCTTCACTGCGTTCGCATAGAAGTTCACGCGATCGCGAAGGTCTGTTTTCCTCTACTTCGCGATCACATATGTATTCCTGCGTTCGCATTGTAGAAATTAGGAGTTGGGGGCGGTTGGCTATTTTCTCTTCGCATTCGCATGAATTACCCCGCGATCGCATAAGCCCCACCCATTGTTCATCGCATTCGTGTCCCTTTTCTCACGATCGCGAAGGGTATTTCTTGAAAGCTATGAATCTCTTCTACGCGATCGTGTCTCTTCTCCTGCGATTGCGATGCACAAAAACCTGGGCAGACAGAATATATTCCAAAATCGAGGGTTTCACCATTTTCATCACATTTTGACTTCTAGAGCTCGATTCTTGGCAATTTCTGGTGGGTTTTTCATGAAATTCAATTGGGTAATTGTTCTTCAACTATAATTAAATATATTCCATGAATTTATCTTTATTTTTATCATTTAAATTGTGTTTTGGGTTGGGGAAGGAGTTGGTTTTGAAGAAAGTTTCTAAAATGAAAAATTGTGATTTGAGGAACCAAATGGTATCGGAATATGATAAATTTTGTATTGTTGAAATCGTATCGGAATGGGTATTCAATTTTTGTAAAATTTGTCAGGTTCCAAGGTACGGGCCCAGGGGTCGACTTTTGGATCGATTTTTAGAATTTGATTAAGATTGAGACTTTATGATCCGGAATAGTCTCTTATGTGTTTTATTTGTGCTTTGAAGTTAATTTGTTTAGATTTGAGCCGTTCGGAGGTATTTTCACCCAAGAAGTGCATCGTAGAGTACCGATTTGTCGTCTTTGAGGTAAATATCTTGCCTAACCTTGTGTGGGAGACTTCCCCTTGGGAATTGAGTCTCCTATGCTAATTGTAGTCCATGCATGTGAGGTGACGAGTGTGTGCTCGGACTTATTTGTGGGAAATTTGCCTCTAGGGTTCTCAGGTCCTTATGTGGAAAGTATCCTGTTATGATTGGGTTTCCTAGCTGCTTAAATTGCCTCTATATGCTCCACATGACGTTGATAGCTTTTATCCAATTCTTACGTGTTACATTGACCCTTAATTGCCTTGATTGAAGTGATTGTCTTCGTTATTGTTTTGATACTTCTTGATTGTGAGTTTCTCTATGACTTCGTGCAAATAGGTGTGATGACCCAAGAGGTCATCACTTGTTTTAAAATGAAATTCTACATTCCAAGGTCTTAAAAACCTCTTCTAGTATCACCTCGATTTGCGTGCGTAGTCCGGGCGCGTAGCCGGAAAGCCTATATGCGAAAATCTATGAAAATGATAAATTTTCACTATAAAATAAATTAATTTGACTTCGGTCAACGTTTTGGGTAAACAGACCCGGACCCGTGATTTGACGGTCCCGGAGGGTCCGTAGGAAAATATGGGACTTGGGGGTATGCCCGAAATCGAATTCCGAGGTTCAAAGCCTGAGAAATGAATTTTTAAAGAAAATTATTTTTCTGAAATGGTTTAAAGGTTTTGGAAATGAATTTTTATTAGAACATGTTGGTATCGGGCCCGTGTTTTTGTTCCGGCGCCTGGTACATGTCTTATATATGATTTAAGATAATTCTGTGAAGTTTGGTAAAAAATGGAATCCATTTGACGTGATTCGGACCTTAAACGCAAAACTTAATGTTTAAGAAGTTTTGAAAATTTTCATTAATCATGAGGTATAATTCGACATTCATGATGTTATTTTGGTGATTTTATTGAGTGAATAAGTCTGTATGATGTTTTTGAGCTTGTGTGTATATTTGGTTTGGAGCCCCGAGGGCTCGGGTGAGTTTTGGATGGGCCACGGGGTGGATTTTTAGACTTAGAAAGTTGAAGATTTTAGCTGGTGTGCCCAGGCCTGCAGGGTTCGCATTTGTGAAGCTTGGCTCGCAAATATGAAGGCTGGATCGCAAATGCAAAACCCGCCCAGGCCTGTCTTGCTCACAAATATGAGGCTTCGATCGCAAATGCGAAATTCCCCTGCTCAGCCTTGGGTCGCAAATGCGACCCTTTCTTCGCAATTTCTAAGTCGCAAATGCGGATGTGGATCGCAAATGCGAAAGTCCAGTTTTCCCTGAAGGGTTCACAAATGCGAGCCTGTTTTGCAATTCCCAAGTTAGCAGAGGTCGGGGTTTGCAATTGCGAACCCCTGTTCGCATTTCCCATACTGGGGACCTGCAACTTTATACTTAGACGATTTTAAACCCATTTTTCACATCTTATCAAGACACAAACTCCGTTGGGCGATTTTTCAAGAACAACTCTTCTTCCAAATCAATTGTAAGTTAATTTTAACTCATTTCCTTCAATAATTAACATCTTTTAATATGATTTAAACTTAAAATCTATGATTTTCATGGGTAAAATTGGGTGTTTTGGGTAGAACCTAGATTTTTCAAAAATTGGGGATTTGGAGCTCGATTTGAGGTCCGATTTCAAAACAAATTACATATTTGGGTTCGTGGAGAATGGGTAATCGAGTTTTGGCCATGTGGGCCCGAGGGTGATTTTTGACTTTTTGGGTAAAACTATGGGAAATTCATTTTCATGCATTCAAATTGATTCTCTTAGCGTTTATTGATGTAATTAAGTAACTTGTGACTAGATACGAGCGAATTGGCGGTGGAATCGAGGGGTAAAGCTGTAATTGAAACTTGAGTTGTGTTCATGTCATCAAGGTAAGTATTTGGTCTAACCTTAGCTTGAGAGATTAGGAGTTGTGCCCTATTTGCTATTTGGTTCTTGTTGAGTACGATGTATAGGCACGGTGACGAATATCTATACGTTGGTTTCAAGCATGACCGTGAGTGTTAAATTGCAACTTGTTGTGTTCTTAAATGAATTTACGGATGCTTTAATTGATGACTCTCGATAGTGAGCAAGGAATAAGTTTGTTTTCGTGGGAATTACGAAGTTTGAGTATTGGTGATAGTTGAATGGTTAGATGTTGGATTATGATTGGTTATAGTTGTTTCTCCCTGGCTGAGACGTATTTATTTATGTTGTCGATTCCTTTGCCAGGATAGTGTAGTTTGTTATTAATCCCTTGCTGGGACTATGGTTATGATTATTATTGACTGTATATTTGGAACGGGTTGTGCGTCGCAAAATTATTATATATGAATTGGGTTGCACGCCGCAACAAATATTATATTGGATCGTGTTGCAAGCTTCAACATTATTACATATGGATCGGGTTGCACGCTGCAACAAACATTATATTGGATCGGGTTGCACGCCGCAACAGTGATATAAATGGATCGGGTTGCACGCCACAACAATGTTAAATGATAAGGGATCGGGTAGTACGCCGCAACAATATTATTAATGTTTTGTTGTAGATCTTGAATCGTTCTCTCATATTTCTCTTAAGTTTCTGCTGGATTTGATATTTTCCCATAGCATGTACCCCCTCCCATTTAAATTGGTTATTCCTTTTTATTTTCCGCTGTATATTGTATAACTACAAGGTTTATCTGGAGTCTGGTCCTAGCCTCGTCACTACCTCACCGGGGTTAGGACAGGCATTTACCAGCACATGGGGTCGGTTGTGCTGATGCTACACTCTGCACTATATGCAGATACCAGAGCAGCATTTGGGCAGTAGAACTTGGGGAGCCAGCCTTCAATCCACTCAGACATCCCGAGGTAGTCCTGCAGGCGTCCGCAGGCCCAACGTTCTCTTCTATCTATTTATATGTTCTGTTTTCACTTGTTTCCGAGACAGACTATATTTCCTTGTTTAGACATTTGTATGTAGTATTCATAGACTATCCGTAGATATTGTGACACCGGTTTCTGGGTAGAGACGCATGTTGGCATTTTCGTACTGATTTTGGTATTATATTAGTCTAAGTCTTCCGCTTAATTTTATCTCTCTCTATTATTTAAATGTTGATCACCTATTAATTCAACTCGTTAAAAGGGTGAAAAAGAAAATGAAAGAGTTAGAATTTCTATATTTCGTGGCTAGCCTAGCTTCTACGAGAAGGCGCCATTACGACCCCCGAGGGTGGGAAATCCGGATCGTGACAAGTTGGTATTAGAGCTCTAGTTTACACAGGTCTCACAATTCACGGACAAACTTAGTATAGTCTGAGGGATCTACACGGAGACATTTGTATTTATTCCCAGAGGCTACAGAGTTAGGAAAACTTCACATTTGTTCTTTCTTGTCATGCAGTTTTGTTTCTCAATGCTAATTGAATTTCTACTCTATTCTTTTGCAGATGGCGAGAACACGCGCTTCCTCATCCACCGGTCAGCAGCCCGAGCCCCCAGCAGCAGCTCCCAAGAAGGGCAGAGGGCAAGGCCGAGGTCGTGCTAGAGGCTGAGGTAGGGTCAAAGCTCAGCCCCAAGCAACAACACCAGTGGCAGAGCCTCAGGTTGACTTTGATGATGAGGTTCCGGCCCTAGTAGTCCCGGTGGGCCTATCTCAGGTCCCAGATGGGTTTATTGCTACCCTAGTACTCCAAGATGCTCTGGTCCGTCTAGTGGGCCTTATGGAGAGTGTCACCCGGGCAGGCTTGCTTCCTATAACGCCAGCCATCTCTCAGGCTGGAGGAGGAGCCCAGACTCTTGCTACTTGCACTCCAAAGCAAGTAGCTCCCCAGATTTAGACTTCAACGGTTCAGCCTGTTAGAGCAGTTCAGCTGGGTGTGGTAGCTCAGACCTGTGATGGAGCAGCTATGTCTGTCAATGCTTTGTGAGGATGGATAGGTTCACCAAGCTCTTCACTACTACTTTCAGCAGTGCATCTACTGAGGATCCCCAGGATTATTTAGATAGCTGTCACGAGGTTTTAAGGAACATAGGGATAGTTGAGACCAATAGGGTTAATTTTGCCACTTTTTGCTTGTATGGATCCGCCAAGACTTGGTGGAGAGATTATTCCTTGGCTAGACCAGTCGGATCGCCAGCCTTGACTTGTGAGCAGTTTGTAAAGCTATTTCTAGAGAAGTTTCTCCCCATTACTTAGAGAGAGGCCTATCAGAGGCAGTTTGAGTGTCTCCAATAGGGTTCCATGACGGTTACCCAGTATGAGACCAGATTCACCGACTTGCCTCGCCATGCTCTTGTCATACTTCCTACCGAGAGAGAGAGAGAGAGGGTGAGGAGGTTTATTGACGCTCTTGTTCAGCCGTTCCATCTTTAGATCGCTAGGGAGGCTGGGAGTGATATTACCTTCCAGCAGGCTGCCAATGTGGCCAAGAGAGTGGAGATGGTTCTTTCGCAGGAAGGTGATCATGTGTCGGATAAGAGACCCCGTCATTTAGGCAGATTCAGTGGTGCCTCGTCTGAAGGTAGGGATTCGTATGGTAGAGGCCATCCTTCTAGGACCTTTCAGTCAGCACTTCAGGTTTCTCACGGTGCTTCAGGTGGCCGTGGTTCTCACATATAGTATTTTGATCAGCAGCCCTACAGTGCACCACTAGCTCCTATCAGCACACCGCCGCTCCAGAGTTTTTGAGGTGGTCATTTAGGTCGCCAGGATCAGCCTCAGTTTCCTCAATCGCAACACTCAAGTGGATGATATGACTGTGGTGAGTATGGTCATATCCGGAGGGCTTCTCCAAGATTGGTGGGTACTCAGTCACAATAGCAGGGTTCCCGTGCTATGGTTCAGGCACCAAGTGTTCCACAGCCCGTCCAGCCAGCTAGAGGTGGGGGTAGAGGTGCTAGAGGTGGAGGTAGAGGTGTTAGAGGTGGATCTCAGACCGCTAGAGGGGGAGGCCAGCTAGCTGCAGGCTGTCATAGAGAGGTAGTCCAGGGTGGCGGGGCCTAGTCCCGATGTTATGCTCTTCCATCCAGGCCCAAGGCTGAGGCTTCAGATGCGGTTATCACAGGTACGGTTCTGGTTTGTGATAGAGATGCTTCAGTGTTATTTGATCCAGGGTCTACGTACTCGTACGTGTCATCTTATTTTGCACCATATCTGGTCATGCCTAGTGATTCATTGAGTGTTCATGTCTATGTGTCTACACCAGTGGGTGATTCTATTGTGGTAGATCAAGTCCATCGCTCTTGTATAGTTGTGATTAGGGGTCTCGAGACTCGTGTAGATTTGTTGCTTCTAGACATGGTTGATTTCGATGTCATATTGGGATGGACTGGTTATCACCTTACCACACTATCTTGGACTGTCATGTCAAGATTGTGACCTTAGCCTTGCCGGGTTTACCCCGTTTAGAGTGGAGAGGGACTCCTGGTTATTCTACCCGTAGTGTTATCTCTTATGTGAAGGCTCGATGTATGGTCGAGAAGGGGTGCTTGGCCTATTTGGCATATGTTCATGATTCTAGTGCTGAGGTTCCTTCTATTGATTCTGTGCCCGTGGTTCATGAGTTTCCTGAGGTATTCCCTTCAGACCTGCCGGGTATGCCACCCGACAGGGATATTGACTTTTTCATTGATTTAGCTCTGGGCACTCAGCCCATTTCTATCCGCCGTATCGTATGGCCCCACCAGAGTTGAAAGAGTTGAAAGAGTAGTTGTAAGACTTGCTTAAGAAGGGTTTCATTAAACCCAGTGTTTTGCTTTGGGGTGCGCCGGTGTTGTTTGTTAAGAAGAAGGATGGGTTGATGAGAATGTGTATTGATTACCGACAGTTGAACAAGGTTACAATTAAGAATAAGTATCAATTGCCGAGGATTGATAATTTGTTTGATCAGCTTCAAGGTGCCAAGGTATTTTCGAAGATTGACTTGAGATCTGGCTACAATCAATTGAGGATTAGGGCATCCGATGTCCCTAATACAGCTTTTAGCACTCGGTACAGGCATTATGAGTTCTTGGTTATGTCATTCAGGTTGATAAATGCCCCAACAACTTTTATGGATTTGATAAACCGAGTGTTTAGGCCTTACTTGGATTTGTTCGTGATAGTCTTCATTGATGATATTTTGATATATTCCCACAGCCGGGAGGAGCACAAGCAACATCTTAGAGTGGTTCTTCAGACCTTGAGGGATAGTCAGTTATATGTTAAGTTCTCGAAGTGTGAGTTCTAGTTGAGTTTAGTTGCATTCCTGGGTCATGTTGTATCAACAGAGGGTATTCAGGTTGATCCAAAGAAGATTGAGGCAGTCAAGAACTGGCCTAGACCACCATCAGCTACAAAGATTCGGAGTTTTTTAGGATTGGCAGGCTACTGTCATCGGTTCATGGAGGGGTTCCCATCTATCGTAGCCCCGATGACCAGGTTGACCCAGAAGGTTGCCCAGTTCAGATGGTCGGATGAGTGTGAGGCGAGCTTCCATAAGCTTAAGACAGCTCTGACTATGGCACCAGTGTTGATTTTGCCCATAGGTTCAGGGCCTTATACGGTCTATTGTGATGCATCTCGTATTAGACTCGATGCAGTGTTGATATAGGATGGCAAGGTCATTGCTTATGCTTCGCGACAATTGAAGATTCATGAGAAGAACTATCTTGTTCATGATTTGGAGTTGGCAGCCATTGTTCACGAGTTAAAAATTTGGAGGCATTATCTGTATGACGTGGCATATGAGGTGTTCACGTATCACAAGAGTTTCAGTATTGTTCAAGCAAAAGGAGTTGAGTTTGAGGCAGAGGGAGGTGGTTGGAGTTTTTGAAAGATTATGATATCACTATCTTATATTATCCGGGAAAGGACAATGCGGTGGTTGATGCTTTGAGTAGGAAGTCAGCCGGTATGGGCAGTCTTACTTATATTCCGGTCGACGAGAGACCGCTTGCTTTGGATGTTCAGGCTTTGGCCAATCAGCTCATGAGGTTGGATGTTTCTGAGCCCAGTCATGTGTTAGCTTGCACCGTCGCTCGTTCTTCATTGTTGGAGCGTATCTGAGATCGGTAGTATGATGATCCCCATTTGTGTGCCCTCAGAGACATGGTGCAGCGTGGAGTTGCCAAGCTAGTTACCTTAGGTGATGATGGAGTTTTGAGATTGCAGGGTCGAGTTTGTGTGCCTAATATGGATGGGCTCCAAGAGTTGATTTTAGAGGAGGCCCATATTTCTAGGCACTCTATTCATCCGGGCGCCACTAAGATGTATCAGGATTTGTGTCAGCATTATTGGTGGCTGAGAATGAAGAAGGATATCGGTGAATATGTGGCTCGGTATTTGAATTGTCAGCAGGTTAAGAATGAGCATCATAGGCCCAGTGGTTCATTTCAGAGGATTGAGCTTCCCGAGTGGAAGTGGGAGCGGATCACTATGGACTTCATTGTTGGTTTCCCACGAACTCAGAGGAAGTTCGATGTAGTGTGGGTTATTGTTGATAGGCTGACCAAGTCAGCGCATTTCATTTCTGTGGCAGTCTCCTATTATTCCGAGAGGTTAGCTGAGATCTATATCTGGGAGATTGTTCGTCTTCATGGTGTGCCCGAGTTTATCATCTCGGATCGAGGTACACAGTTTACCTCCCATTTCTGGAGAGCAGTTTAGCGGGATTTGGGCACGTGGGTTGAGTTGAGCACAACATTTCATCCTCAGATGGACAGGCAGTTCGAGCAGACTATTCAGATTTTGGAGGATATGCTTCGAGCTTGTGTCATTGACTTTGGAGGCTTGTGGGATCAATTTTTGCCTTTAGCAGAGTTTTCCTACAACAACAGCTACCAGTCGAGTATCCAGATGGCTCCTTTTGAGGCTTTATATGGTAGGCGGTGTCGGTCTCCGATTGGATGGTTTGAGCCTGGAGAGGCTCGGTTGTTGGGTACAGACCTGGTTCAGGCGGAATTGGACAAGGTTAGGATTATTTCGGATAGGCTTCGTACAGCTCAGTCAAGGCAAAAGAGTTATGCTGACCGCAAGGTTTGAGATTTGGCTTTCATGGTCGGTGAGCAGGTATTGCTTCAAATGTCGCCTATGAAGGGCGTGATGAGATTTGGTGTGAGCACGTGATTTTTGCCTCACAAGAACTACTCCAAAAGAAATCATAAATAATTTTTCTTTGTATACGATTTTGAATTTTCGTGGCATTTTATCTGTGCATGTTTATTTTATTCTAATTAAAGAAAAATACAGAAAAATAGTAATATAGGTACATGTGCATTTAGGAATTAATGTTGCATTTTTCATAATTAATTAATCATTGGTTTATATAAAAAATAAAATAAAATAAAAATATATTTAGGAATTAAATAAACCATAATTTGGTTTTAAAAGAGGGAAAATCACAAAACAATATGTAATTGTTGTAATTTTGTCATTTAAATATGCATTTGTGTGATTTTATTTTTTATTAAATGTTTAACATGTGTGATATTTATTGTCAAGTGTTAATTAATATTTGGTTAGTTGTATTTTGATTTTACAATTTAATTAGGAATTGTGTTAAAATTAGGAATTAAAGAAGAAAAAGGAAAAGAGTTCAAAATTAGAATATCCGGATTTGGGCCAAAAGCTTCAAGGCCCAAACGAAATATACTTTAAATCAGCCCATACCCGCCCCAAATCCAGTCCACCCGCAACTAATCCAAACGACGTCGTTTCATCACTCTGAATCTGGGTCGTTGATCTCACTTGATCAAACGGTCCAGATCATTCAACCTTTACCCATTCCTTGGCCCGACCCATCACCCAAATACCCAGACCGCCCCAGTACTACCTCAAAACGACAGTGTCCCCTTTAAATGAACTGATCCTGACCATTAATTTCCATTGATCCAACGGCCTATATCAAATCCTCACCCCACTATATAAGCCTATATCCTTACTACACCCCCAAAAGCCATACCCCCCCTTTCCCACCTTCGTCTCTGACCTTCAGAGACCAAACATATCCCCACCGTCAACCACCGTGCACCGCCCATCGGAAATTGCCTCACGGCGGTTCCGGTGGACCAAATGACCCCATCTTAACACCATAGCTTCCCCACGACATCCTCTTTCCAAATCTGATGTTAGTTTTCCTCAAATCAGGCCCCAACATCTCGAATCTTCGATCGAAGTTTGGTCTGAAAACCCAACTTTATCCGTTGGCTTCCAAATCAACACCATGGTTTCTCCTGACCATCCTCGTTATGGATCCGGTAGTAGTTTAGGTCGAATCTTCCTGGAACTGCTCGAATCTTCATTCGAAGATTCGAGAAAAACCTAAAACTACCTAATGCACCCCAAAATAACACCAGTCACTCTCCTGACCTCACTCGTAACCAAAGCAAACTTGGTTTGGTTCGAATCTGACCAGAAAGGTTCAAACCCCAAATCAGACCCTCAAGAACACTAATCATGGAATCTGTCTAAAATTAAAGGAAGGGTTGGGGTCTAATAGACTTTAATCGAGGTATTCTCAATTGAGAATGCTTCGATTAAAGTCCGTTCGACCTCAAGAAAGGTCAAATCCAGTTCAAGATTAGGACGTATTTTGGGGTGAAGATTTAGAGGTATTTTTCCTGCATTTCTTTTGTATTCTATGTACATCTTACCTGTTGTAATAATCTATATAATGTTCCTATTTTTCTTTTACTTAATTCTGTCTCATCTCCACTAGACCCGTTCATTTGATCAAATTCTAGCATTGTTTCTGTTTGTTATAATCGCTATGAGTTACAATGTGTGTAATCGATTCAATTAAGTTCGTCGATTAGTTATTTTATTATAAATCCTGTTAATGCTGATTGAAATAGCCTGTTTATTTATTTTTGATTGACTGTTATCGTTTGTTTTAGGTAGTCAGTTAAATTAGTTCTCGTCAATTAATTCACTCTTGTTTGTTAAAACAGAAAGTTTGTCAAACGTTGTTGTGTATATTTGATCCGTGGCCATTTGGTTTCAGGGTATTGTCATTAGGATGACAATGAACTTGCATTCCTGATGTTTGCATTCATGTGCATATTGATTAAATATTTCAGTTTCAGTTTTAAGGATTGTGTTAAGTTCTATGTTGTGTTAAGTCTAGATTGATTTAATTCCAAGTTCATTTGTTCCAATTAATTTCTAACCTTAGTCCTTCAGTAATCAGAAATAAGTTTGGGTACAGTTGAAAGTCAGGTCTAATTTTCAAATCTTTGTTAAAGTTGAAAACAGATTTCAGATTTAAAAAGTTGTAATGCAGTAGTGTTTGTGTTAGGAGGGCAGTAATATTAAGGGTTTTCAGGGGCAATTTGGGATTGAAACAGTTAAGTTTATATTTTAGTATTAGTGCTTTGTTAAATGGGGTATTAACCAATACATTAATGGGGAACAAAAGGTAATGGGGGGCTGTTTAAGTGGAAAAGGCAGTCTTAGTGGCAAATAGTGGAAAAATTCTGATTTTTCAAAGAAGAGAGGGGTCGGGTAGCACCTAGGGAAAAAGAGGATACTTGTATAAAGAGAGGGGAAGGTCTGGACAGGAGGGAGGCAGACTGAAAAAGAGAAAAATCTGAAAGACTGGAAAGGGAGAGGAAACAAATTCAGAAAAAAATTAGAACTTTTAGATTAAGAGTTAGAGTGTTGAGTTTGAACTTTTGCACTAAGAGTTGTCAGGCTGCTGTTCTTAAGTATTTGAAAATCAGAAACTATTGTTTCCTTGCATCTGTCTGTGTTTCATTTTGGTACTGCTGGGTTTTCAGTTTCGTTTGAGCTGGATTTACTGGTTGTTGTTGCACTGCTAGGTGCTGATTGTTACTATTGTTAGCTACTGGTCTACTGATCTTCACTTTCTTCTTCTGTTTCTACTATCAGGTACACTTTCAAATCATTGCGATGCGGCTGTTGTAGTGAAACGAAATACTCAAATAGTCAAGTATTTAATTTGTATTTGCATGTTTAATAGTCAAATGATAGGCAGATGTATAATCTATCTTTGTAATTCAAATTAAGAACATGGACGATGGAATTTATATTTGGCTAGAACTATTTTCTTTTGATTATAAACTGTAATTTGTAAACTATTAATAGTTTTCCGGTGTATGTTAGTTATAATTCTATTTCATTTCGAATTAAGTATATTGAGTTATTAGAATTAAACAAGTTTAGGTAATCCTAATTGGAGCCGACATCAGTCTGAAATAACAAGTTAATCGTGAACCTGCTGATAAACCTAGTTAAGGCATAAATTTGGACTAATTGTGTGAATTAGGTATTAATGTTTGGTTCAGGCAGCTCGTTTGTTTAAAAGGGGATTTGTTTGGTTTGAAGGGGTAATTGTTTGAATAGGTTTAGTTCTGCCAGTTTTAGGCAAAAATAAAAAGGCCATTAATTTTATAGAATTCGTAGGCTTGACATATTTGAAGCGCGATTCAATGTAGAAAGGATAAGAACCTTAATCCAATAGGTTATCCAAGTTAACGAGTTAGCTTCAACAAACTTTTGTAAGCATCAGTAATTAAGGTGGGTTTAGTTTCAAATAGTTGAAAAGCATTTAGTCCCAATGAATCAATTCGTCTAACCATGCGAGTTTAATCTAGCTATAGGTTAATTAGTTTTTTTTTTGAATATGTTATTTGTCGATGTTGCATTTTATTTATAATTTCAATTTTAGTAATCTTTTCTTCCAATAACATTTGTCTTAATCTAGCAATTAATATGTCACGTTTTTTTTAGCATGTAATTAACTAGGATCATTTTGTTTTATTTTAGAGAACAACCTAAATAGAAATGTAGTCTCTTTAGGACCGTTCTTTTAAAAGAATGAGATGAGCCTCGCCGAGTAAAAATATAAAAATTGCAGGGCCCTCGGTAAATATTTACTTTAAAAATTGCTTAGACTTCGGAATGGACCGTTTAGCAAACTCTCACGGCCCTACCCAAAGTAAATGATACGCTAGTCGCTTTAGGCGCGCCTTTAATAATTTAATTTTCTTAAAACTCGAGTGCACATTTATGTGACCCAAATCCAAATCTCAACAGAGTCGAAATATATCGATAACAACGGGTACATTGATGTGACGTGGTTCGAGATATATTTTCACGATGTTGCAATTCTCTATAAAAATAATAATAACAATAAAGCGGTTAAAAGTTGAAATTGCACTATAGTTTTTGAACATGTATTAAAATCAGATATTTTAGCCATTACAACAGTTTAAGCGACTGTGCTAGAACCACGGGATTCGGGGGTGCCTAACACCTTCCCTCGAGTCAACAAAATTCCTTACTTAGAATTTCTGGTTCGCAGACTTCATTTGGAAAGTCGAATATTTTCCTCGATTCGGGATTAAATTGGTGACTTGGGACACCCTAAATCTTCCGAGTGGCGACTCTGAATAAATAAATAAATCCTGTTTCGATTGTCCTTTAATTGGAAAAAAAACTCCCTTCCGTGCCCTTTTAAGGTAGCGCGGGCGAAAAAGGAGGTGTGACAGCTCTCACGACTCTGCTGGGGATTTATCGTGTAACCCAGAACCACCGGTTCGGGGTTAGAAATTCGAGCTTAATAAATTGTTGTGTTTTGGCTTTATTATCTGATATTCTCATATGATCTGTGCTTAATATGCAAAATGATGCTTTTTACTGCTTTGATATTATTTGAACTGTACATATAAACTGTGCCGAAACCTTCTCTTCTTACCTCCGGGGATGTGCTTACTGGTTAAGACTCCCTATTCTGTTAGTGTCATACCCTGAAATAAAAGAGGCTCGGAAAGTTTCTAAGCCGGCTGGCCTTTTGGTTCCCGGAAAGGAGCTCCTTCCTCAACTCGAGTTGTCCGCTCGGGTACACTGTCTAGAACATATACCCAGGTTGAACCTAGAATAACTTGACTTCATGTCGGATCCCTAGTAGGAACGTTTATTTGCATCATGTTACATTTGGCTTAGGGGACTCAACACAGGGGTTGGGTTCGTCTAGGACTAGCAACCTGAAATGGAAAAAGACCATCCTGCTGCATTCTGTTTGTTTTGCACATTTATTTGCTTCAGATCTGCATGCTGACCGGTTTCTGAAATCAAGAATTTTTGAAAAATTGCAAAAAAAATAAATATATATAGCAGTGTAGGGAGATAACTACTTTTTAGAAAAATAAAACCGATGTCCAAGTAGTATCAAAACCCTGCCGAAATTTTGAAAAAATGAAAAAAAAATTATTTTTAGTTTGATTTATTTGAAAAAAAAGAGTCTTGTTTACAAGTTTAGTATATGTTGGGCGAACTACGCCGGTTTGATTCTCACAGGACGTGAGATACGTAGGCAACCCTCGTCGGGTCCAACCTTCCATTTTTGTAAAAAAATAAAAAATGTCAAAATTTTAATTTTTCTGTCATAGAGTCGGGTGATGCCGTTTTTATAAAAAATAGCCGAATGTTCCCAAAAGGAACGCCGGAAGGTTGACTTTGTATAAACGGACACTTCTGTCATTTTTTTTATTTTATTGGTTAACTCGCACAACCTTAAAATCTTCGTCCCTGAAGTGCTGAAAGGCCGTGGTCGGAAGATCTGGGTTTTTTTTTTAAGGAAAAATGATCAAATCGTTTTTTTTAGTCAAATAAATTTTCGCTTGTTTAATCTTATTAATAAATATGCAGAATGAGCACGACTCAAAATGAACCTTTTTCAATCATGAATAAAATCCCCCTCCAATTGCGGCTATGGTGGAATGATTTAGACAAAGAAGGGTATGACGAAATCAAGAAACATTTGAAAGGACTCACAAGTTTGTTGGATATCAGGCCTCGAGGAGATATTATAAGGGCACTGGTCCCTCACTGGGACCCTGCGCACAATGTCTTCCAATTCTCGGACTTTGAACTCACCCCAACTTTATAGGAAATAGCAGGGTACATCGGCAATGCTGAGGTTCCATTGAGGCATAAATACCTGGTTGCTCCAAGAGCCGTAGCGGTGCAACGGGTTTTGGACTCATTAAAGATAGTCAGAACAATCCATAACCCTGACTTGGCAAAAGTTTTTTGCACTATGAGTTTCGTATACCAAAGATATGGTCACATAGGAGGATTCGACAAGCTAGAAAACAAGTTGTGCAGCAAAAGTAACCGTCGAAAGTGGGATGAACATAGACGGGTTGCTTTCATGATAACCTTCTTAGGGCTCTTAGTATTACCAAGAAAAATGGGAATATTGACATAAAGATAGCTGGGGTCGTCAGTACTTTGCTCACTCAAAAAGATAGCACGCTGGCGCCCATGATTGTATCTGATATGTTCCGAGCTCTCACGGCCTGCAAAGCCGGAGGAAACTTTTTCGAAGGTTGTAACTTGTTATTACAAATGTGGATGACCGAACACCTATGTCACCGAGCCCAGTTCCTGAGCCATGGATCTTCTGAAAAGACCTGCATAGAGGAGTTCTACACCAGAATTAATGAGGTCCGCCTACCTGAAGGAGTCTCGGCATGGACCTCATATTTCCGGACCCTCAATGCCAGTCAAATACAGTGGACACTGGGATGGTTACCGGTCGACGAAGTCATATACATGCCAGCAGCTAGGCCTCATTTTCTCTTAATGGGACTTAAGAGCATTCAAACTTATGTGTCGTATCGTGTTTTGAGGCAACTTGGGAGGTGTCAGATAGTTCTCAAAGATAAGGATCTAAGCACCCAGGTGATTGAGATCAGTTCCGATGGTCAGTTTCTTGAAGCAAGGGTCCGCCAGATTTGGAGCCAATGTCAATACTTAGAGGCGGATACTTGTGTGTTGAATCAAGCAAGAGGGATCAGGCTTGGTACAAAGGGGAAATGTCGTATGGAAGGCCGGCTAAAAGGCCTCACCTTCAAGAATTTGCCAAGTCCTCACAAGAGCATTGGGACTGGTTGGCCAAAGAGCGGGAATATTTTGCCGAAATAGGCAAACTGAAATAACAGATTAAGGATCTGAAATTTGAGAACAAAGTGCAGGTTGCTGCCGAAAAAAGAGAAAAGAACAGATTAGCCAGAGAAAGTGAGATCCTCAAAGCTCATATCCGGAAGATGAAAATGGATGCCGACAACCAACTGAGAAGCCGAGCTGATAAAAGGTTGATAGCAGGGTTAAGGAATCAGGTTGCTGAAGGCCGAAAAGACTTGGAAAGATCTAAGGCTAGCATAGCAAGAATACGGGCCAGGTGGGCAAAAGTTACAGCAGCATGGAAAAACCACCTATGGCAAGTGAAAACGGATTACGAAATGAGTGTTACAACATTGAGAGAAATAAATTCCACTCTCAGTGATCAGGTCCTTAAACGAGCCCAGGATGCTAGAACAGACAGGGAACGCTGCTATGATTCAATAGCCCGAATGAAAGAACAAATGGAGAGGTTCCAAGATCAGCTCATTGACAATACTCGAATATTGGTGTCACGACCCAAACCGATGGGCCGTGACGGGCACCCAGTACCTTACTTGACAGAGTACCAACGTAATGTACCTTTCTTATTACATCATTATATACATGTGACATATGGGCCTAATAGGCTAACATAATCATTTATAAACTCAACATAGGCCGATAGGGCCGTACAATCTTTCACGTACATGACATATGTCTACAAGCCTCTAAGAGTACATAAGTGTCATATAGGTCGGTACAGAGTCCCGCCATACCAAACAATACACATCTAAATCATACTAACCAAATACGCAACTCCGAAGCAAATGGAGCGCACCACCATCTTTCGCTGAGCTGATAGCCTACTTGGAGGGCTCTCGACCTGTCTATCAGGACCTGCGGGCATGAAACGCAGCATCCCCAGGCAAAAGGGACGTCAGTACGAGTAATGTACCGAGTATGTAAGGCACATAAATAAATACATAGGAGACATGGAATACATATGAAGTACATGCCTCAACCCGTACGTCTGAATAACTTTGTAAATCATAAATTACTTTCAGCGTCATGCATATGCGTATGAAAGTCATGTCGTGCATAGGTATATGTTTCATAACATCATCAGCCTCTGAGGGCATCTCATCATATCATATCGGCCACTGTGGGCAAAATCATCATCGTATACCAGCTGATCAAGTGGTGGTGCGTATATAACGCCATAACCTTTCCCATATCCCATATACATATATATACATACATATATATGCGTATATAACGCCGTTTGAATACATACATATATATGCGTATATAACGCCATTTGAATACATACCCATATATGCATATATAACGCCGTTTGAATCATATTTCAGCCATTGTGGGCAACATCATCATAATATACCAGCTGATCAGGTGGTGGTGCGTATATAATGCCATAACCTTTTACCATATCCCATATACATATATTTACATATATACGCGTATATAACACCATTTGGTCATGGGTCAGTGCACATGAATGCAGTGCATAAAATGTACGTCAATAAAATTATTTGGAATGTCATAAGACCATTTTGCCTCTGAGTAATATCATAAAGTAAGCTCTTTTCAACTTTCGTATTTTTCTAAGACCCATGAACATATGATAAAATATTATGACACATGGGAATTAAAGAACATAGATATTTCTATTACTTCTATGAGTGGAGTCACTTATGGAATTTGTGCATTTGCACGTTTCGTTCATATCGTATGGATCATGCCAAAAGAAAGAAGGGATAACCTTAACATACCTGTTCCTGGAATTATTTAAACGTAATGAAGCTTCTGCTTTTGTAAAATATATTGAACGCAATTCTGCTTGAATCCCCTTGAAATTTTGAAACAAAATTGTGGTTGCTTTCTTTGAAATCAAAATTTTGGCTAAGGATTTAGACGAAATGGTTTCTTGATTCCGCGTTTTTGGTTTTCAACAGATTGTGATATCAAGCCTTTAAGCTTTTGTCGTTGAAATGCAACTTTACTTGCTTTGGGATTCCTTCCTCCATGTTATGATTATTGACAAGTTAATTTCCTAGGGTCTAATATCGTGACTTCTATGAATATATTTCAATCCATATCATTCTCTTAAGATTTAGGCCTTTAGATAGGTGGCTACTACTTAAGGATGACTTAGCCACAAAAGAGTTCCATAAATTTGCCACTTAGCATCATACTTGCCTAGTCAATATAAAACCCATACATGGCTGCCACGTTAAACCTTAGCTACTCCTAACCAATTAGCTACCAATTTCTTAATTAATTGCTAATCTCCCACTAAAATCAATAATTATCCGATTATCCACATAATTAAGAATTATCTCAAATTACTTAAAATATTACTCACTTTTAACACACTTTGTACATCTTGCTATCATGGCCATGTGGTATCTTGTATGGTAATAGTCCATAAATATCGGGTATTTTAGCTCGGGCCGTATTTTATCTCAAAATGCCAAACTTCGACAAAATTCATTTTCTTCGATATTACTTACCCTCTTACCTTCACGAATTTACTCATCACTTATAATCCTTATAATCCCCAAATAATCTTTTCCTTGGATTGATGCCAATTACCTTACGACAAATTCAACGTACAATACTACAAGGTGCAACATCATCGTAACTTATTGGTGCGAAGCATAACATCACCGTAATACTGAGGGGCGTAACATTATTCCCCCTTTGGAACATTCGTCCTCGAATGTTGACTGATGCACTTATCATTTTCATAACTTATATCTTCCGAATACTTTAGAACATCCCTTTCTATCTAGGAGACTATTCTGTGAATGAGTCCAAAGTTCAGGGCATTCCCCCCTTAGGCCTCTTTTTTACACCACAACTTATAATTGGAATCCTTCCAATTTCGTAAATATTGCTACCTTTCATCACGCAGCCTGTACAATTTTGACCTTGTAAGTGTGCCCAATCTCTAGGCTTCATATGTAGAGCTTGATAAGATGTCCCTTTGGGCATCTATGAGTATACTGAAGTTCTTTGCTCGGCACTTTGTTGAATTCACAAATATTTATCTCATTGCATGGGTCCGTTTAGCCATCCGTATGAATTTACTACCATAACTCTTATTTTAATTTATCGTTGCTGAGGTCTGCTACCAAATCCCAGCTTACTCTCGTTGCTTATTCCATATGTATAGATCAAGTTATTTAATGCTTCCTCATTACTACTCATCTTTAGAATGAGCCCAATCTTATCTCATACTTTGTGACTTTTGTCCATCCATTGTTGATTCACCTCAATGTAGATGTATCATCTATCAGTGATAATTTGATCTCTTATGTAACACTGCCGCTAGGGATCACGTCTCATCGTGGAACATTTGAAGTGATTGTCTTGATCCACCTGGGGGCGATATGATACTATACTTCCATAATCGTAGTTCATAGCATCCCAGTGTGATTTACCTTATGTGGGTATTTTAATCCTGTATAATTCATGAAATCATTACCCAATCGAAGGTCCAAACATCATCCTTCCTCTATCCCAATTACACCTTCATTCTACTATCAGAGTAGTATTCCATCTCTTCTAAATGTTATTAGTCTTAGACTCATTTGAGTCCCTTTAGGTTATATTGAGCTTTGTATAACTTAGAGAAACCATCAGCTCTTCATGTTTTTGTGTGCTTAATCCTGAGGACTTATCCATTCTCGTCACCTTTTCACTTACCTTTCCTGATCCTTACTCATGTTCCCTTAAAACTTTGTTGCTTTGCCATACTTTAGCTTGCGACCTATACATATCCATTTATACTACTCACAACTTTCCTTCAAATTGCTTGCACCATAGATTTTCTTATGTTATTTTAGAATATTAAGCGAGACATCACATCGTCTCCAACTTTTCTCTACTCTCTTAACTAGATCTCTTAGTACTTAGAAACCATAGGCTAGAAGACATGCCACCGGTGATGCCGCTATCATTCACGGTTATTGGACTTCCGTGCTTATAGCTTTCTATCCAAAATATGGACTATTCACAACTTCCTGCATTTGAGTATCTCGTACGTTGTTCACTTTTACCTTACTTACTTAAAATCTCGTATCATATCGTTTATCTCCTTCATAGCCTCCCTTCCACCTAGGTGTAATTCACGTCCATAACTTGAAGCTCTAGTATAATACTTGCACCTCTGGTACATACACAATCCGGTAGGAGCTTCGTACTGACTTCTTATGAGGCTGGTACATCTTATAACTAGCTTCCTTGTAGAGTCATTATAGATTATGGTTGTTGTGTTATTTTTCTTGAACGTCTGATATTAACAGTGATTCTATCATGTTCTCAAGCAAAACTTCTATAATTTTTTTCTGGGTCTAATAATCAGACTCCTCATTTACTTGGGTGATGTAATTCTTTAGTTTCCTCTTCCTTCTGATCAGCCTTTACGTAGGCTTAAGCTGCCTTCCGATCTGTGGCTCATGGTATCAGTTATTACCTTAGCTTTCCATGGGCGTTATGGAATATCCATGATACAATCTTTTGTTTATGCCCTGAGCTCAATTCTTTCTTTTAACTTATACCGGAGTCTTCTATGGCTGTATGATTGTCAACAAATATGCTGCCTGGATAATGCTCCAAAATCTTGAGTGTATCCATAACGTACTAACTCTGGATCATTGATCAAATAATTCTTTCATTCTATCTTAGCTTATCTTAGTGCACACACTTGCCAGAGTTTTCATACAACTCATATGATCTCGAATATTACTTTTAATTCTTACTTCCTGTTCATTAGCCACGGTAGGTGTCACCTTCCTTTGGAATGCTTGCAATGTTGTTGCGATATTGTTGTTACATGACCATTTCCTCTTTAGGTCGTTGTGTTTAGGTTGAAGCCTTCTTTCCTATCTCCTCATTTAGTTTTTCGTTGTAGTACTTAGGGAGAACCCTTGACTCTCGTAAAGTTGTAAGCTTATTACGGACCTTTTTGATGTCCTTACTTGCCTATAATCATCCGTATTTGCTTACTTCCATGCCCTTGTGCTTGTATGGTTGTTTCTGAACTGATATTTTGACTGCCTTCCCAATGGCACTTTCTTTTATCCCTGTAACACTCATACGGTATCTTTAACTACCCCGACTATTGTTTGAATATATCTCAAGTATTATAATGATATTCTTCGAGGCTGAACTCTCCATGTTGGGTTCTACTATGTTTATCTTACACGATCTGATGACTCGTCTGTAACCTTCTGTTTAGCCATAACTGGGATCTTCCTAACCAATTCCTAACTACTTGTTGGCTCGTTCTCATATCAATATTCCTCGTAATCTTTCTTGGGTTATTTCTTTTGTCTTAACTTACGTCTCACACTGGCTCCTTATTTATTAATAACAGCTCGGGCAGGAACCTTTACTTCCTTTCCTTGATGTCGTGCTTGCACAATATTCTTGAATCGTAGCGTATTTGTAAGATTTGGATAAGTTCCATCTCATTCCTCTTTCATTTATCGCATTATTCCTTTACCATTCTATAATCACTAGAACCACTTAATTCCGACTTAATGCCACATCACTCCATATTCCCCCCTTTAGGGGCGTACTAAGAGCTGAAGCCACGAGGATCTATCTGTAGATGTTTTACATCTTCATCTTTAGCGTCTTTTCTCAACATCAATGATCCATACTTGCCTTGCAGCAATTCTTCTATACCGAAGATCAAAAATTCCCTTACTCGCGAGGCTGACACGTAGCGTAACTGGTACATACAGTCTCTTAAGCTTAACTTTGCTCACATTGCTTGCTCTAGGGAAGCGTCTCCCTGAATGACTATTCTTTGAATTCATCGTGAATCATTTTTTGTGGTCCATTCTATTACCGCCGGATCGAAATATGAATTCCCATGATGTCGAGTGATTTCCAATCATTCAGTCCCTAATTCATATTTAGTTCATCTTGTTTACCAGTCCATACTGATTTCTATTACTCTGGGGATTAACTCCCCCCTCCGGTAGTCGCATTGGAGTCACGAACTTATTTCTCGAAATGAGGATATAACCTTATGGCC
Organism: Nicotiana sylvestris; assembly: GCF_000393655.2. Taxonomy (NCBI): domain Eukaryota; kingdom Viridiplantae; phylum Streptophyta; class Magnoliopsida; order Solanales; family Solanaceae; genus Nicotiana; species Nicotiana sylvestris. The sequence continues at coordinate 155,993,613 of NC_091066.1, forward strand.
TATACTCTATCGTTGTCTTAAGGCCCATCACCTTTAGTCTCTTCCTTTATTTGACTATCAATTCTGTAACACTCTACCGTTTTCATCCATGTATCACACCTTATTCATAATATTTTCTTATTCCCTTTCTCATTATTCTGCTAATATTTCTGCATATCCCTTTTCTTGTGAAAACTTCAATATGACATTCTTTCGCTTTTAGCTTTCCTTTGCTACATCCAGTAGCTCTTCAAGTTGCTTAACGTTCTCGCTTTACTAAGGATAAGAGCAACACTAAGGTAATATTTATCCCTTCAAGGCTTATGGTGCATGTCCTTGTAGTACTCATATTTGGCTGCACTATTTTAGAGTGCACCATCTGGTGTCTCATAAGGATATCTATTAGCATATTTGCAATATCCTTCGGAAATGTCAACTAACGCAAACAATTCATCCATTATATCTTCTAATAATACTTTTGTTAACCCCCATAGGGCATATCTGGAAGGGGTGCCACCAATTGTATATATCCCTGTTACTATTAAATATAACTCAAAAGGCTTATGTTCCTCTTCCTTAATTATAAATATTGTTAACCTTCATTAACTAGGTACCTCGTACCCTTTTTCACCTTGATCCTTTTACTTGCCGAAACTTGTACTTATCTTCTTAATCTCTCATTGTCCTTCACCATAAAGATGGATAGACATTCTTGCCTTAAGGCTTCTTATCAAGAAGCTAACCTATTTCAGTACACCCATGATCTGCAAAAGACCTCATATTTACTTATCGTAGACATCATACAAAAATCCAATTCCTCTAACTTAGCTTTTTCACAACAATCTCTCTTTCCAACCTTCTTTCCGGATATGGGTACCATCTTATTAGGAATAGGAGTTAGGAATTTGAATTCCTATGACCGAGCTCTACCACACGATCTAGAGTAAGAAGAAAGAGTGACAATCTTAAATGCCCTGTAGCCTCCTGCTTATAAGTGTGGTGCACGACACACCCATAAACAAGACTCTACTAGACACGACTTGTAAACTCCCTAGGACAGAACTGCTCTGATACCACTTTTGTCACGACCCAAACCGATGGGCCGCGACGGGCACCCAGTATCTTACTTGACTGAGTACCAACGTAATGTACCTTTCTTATTACATCATTATATACATGTGACATATGGGCCTAATAGGCTAACATAATCATTTATAAACTCAACATAGGCCGATAGGGCCGTACAATCTTTCACGTACATGACATATGTCTACAAGCCTCTAAGAGTACATAAGTGTCATATAGGTCGGTACAGAGTCCCGCCATACCAAACTATACACATCTAAATCATACTAACCAAATACGCAACTCCGAAGCAAATGGAGCGCACCATCATCTTTCGCTGAGTTGATAGCCTACTTGGAGGGCTCTCGACCTGTCTATCAGGACCTGCGAGCATGAAACGCAGCGTCCCCAGGCAAAAGGGACGTCAGTACGAGTAATGTACCGAGTATGTAAGGCACATAAATAAATACATAGGAGACATGAAAGACATATGAAGTACATGCCTCAACCCGTACGTCTGAATAACTTTGTAAATCATAAATTACTTTCAGCATCATGCATATGCGTATGAAAGTCATGTCGTGCATAGGTATATGTTTCATAACATCATCAGCCTCTGAGGGCATCCCATCATATCATATCGGCCACTGTGGGCAAAATCATCATCGTATACCAGCTGATCAGGTGGTGGTGCGTATATAACGCCATAACCTTTCCCATATCCCATATACATATATATACATACATATATACGCGTATATAATGCCGTTTGAATACATACATATATATGCGTATATAACGCCATTTGAATACATACCCATATATGCGTATATAACGCCGTTTGAATCATATTTCAGCCACTGTGGGCAACATCATCATCATATACCAGCTGATCAGGTGGTGGTGCGTATATAACGCCATAACCTTTTACCATATCCCATATACATATATTTACATATATACGCGTATATAACGTCATCTGGTCATGGGTCAGTGCACATGAATGCAGTGCATAAAATGTACGTCAATAAAATTATTCGGAATGTCATAAGACCATTTTGCCTCTGAGTAATATCATAAAGTAAGCTCTTTTCAACTTTCGTATTTTTCTAAGACCCATGAACATATGATAAAATATTATGACACATGGGAATTAAAGAACATAGATATTTCTATTACTTCTATGAGTAGAGTCACTTATGGAATTTGTGCATTTGCACGTTTCGTTCATATCGTACGGATCATGCCAAAAGAAAGAAGGGATAGCCTTAACATACCTGTTCCTGGAATTATTTAAACGTAATGAAGCTTCTGCTTTTGTAAAATATATTGAACGCAATTCTGCTTGAATCCCCTTGAAATTTTGAAATAAAATTGTGGTTGCTTTCTTTGAAATCAAAATTTGGCTAAGGATTTAGACGAAATGGTTTCTTGATTCCACGTTTTTTGTTTTCAACAGATTGTGATATCAAGCCTTTAAGCTTTTGTCGTTGAAATGCAACTTTACTTGCTTTGGGATTCCTTCCTCCATGTTATGATTATTGACAAGTTAATTTCCTAGGGTCTAATATCGTGACTGTTATGAATATATTTCAATCCATATCATTCTCTTAAGATTTAGGCCTTTAGCTAGGTGGCTACTACTTAAGGATGACTTAGCCACAAAAGAGTTCCATAAATTTGCCACTTAGCATCATACTTGCCTAGTCAATATAAAACCCATACATGGCTGCCACGTTAAACCTTAGCTACTCCTAACCAATTAGCTACCAACTTCTTAATTAATTGCTAATCTCCCACTAAAATCAATAATTATCCGATTATCCACATAATTAAGAATTATCTCAAATTACTTAAAATATTACTCACTTTTAACACACTTTGTACATCTTGCTATCATGGCCATGTGGTATCTTGTATGGTAATAGTCCATAAATATCGGGTATTTTAGCTCGGGCCGTATTTTATCTCAAAATGCCAAACTTCGACAAAATTCGTTTTCTTCGATATTACTTACCCTCTTACCTTCACGAATTTACTCATCACTTATAATTCTTATAATCCCCAAATAATCTTTTCCTTGGATTGATGCCAATTACCTTACGACAAATTCAACGTACAATACTACAAGGTGCAACATCATCGTAACTTATTACTGCGAAGCATAACATCACCGTAATACTGCGGGGCGTAACAATTGGGACTAAAGAATCAACGAACAGAACAGCTGTGCATAGAAAGGGATAGAATCAGGGGTAGGATCAATAAGATTGGGCGCTACATCACCACGAAATGCCTAACATGTGAAGAAATGCCCCGTGATATCCTTTTTGCCTTAGTCATGGGTTATGTCCACCAGATCATGGAGGAATTAAAAAGCTTGCAAAGAAGCCTAACACCAAAGCCCGCGGAAAGGCCGAATAATGCCTCGCGGGCACCAAAATTCAAGGCTTTAATGTATCCCTAGTTCAATCCTGCACTTGTTTGTTGGTATATGGAACTAAAGCAGTAATACCGGCGAAAATTGAAATTTCATCCCTTCGGATTGTCGCTTAGGCTGAGATTGATGATGACGAGTAGGTCAAAACCCGTTTGGAGCAGTTGAACTTGATTGATGAAAAGAGATTGGCAGTTGTGTGTCATGGCCAGTTATATCAAAGGAGAATGGCAAGAGCCTACAACAAGAGGGTGCGCCCCAGAAAATTTGAAGTGGGGCAACAAGTGTTGAAACAAATCCTGCCACACCAAGTAGAAGCAAAGGGCAAGCCTCGAATTGGCAAGGACCATTAATTGTAACCAGAGTGTTGTCCAATGGTGCTTTATGTTTAACAGATATCGAAGGGAAATGCGTCGACATGACTATCAATTCCGAAGCAGTTAAGAGATATTATGTATGATCTCTTTTGGTTGTAATTGTCATTTGTTTGTGGTTGGCATTTATCGGAGAATGAAATGACGGAGGCAATTCTTTCTTCTATCCAAACACTTTAACCTTTGCTTACCCTTTTGAGCCTTATTTATTCTTTCACATCCCTCTTTTGGAGTCAATAATTAAAATAAAAGAAGATAAAAGAAAAATAATGATAATAAAGACAAAAGAAAAATCACAAGAAAAACAAAGGAAGCGAAAACTACGTTTGACCTGATTCCTCAAAGAAGGATACGTAGGCGCCTCACAGCTCGGTCATAGTGCAACAAAAAAATACAAATCCCCAAGCAAGAAGAACTGGAGCAGAAGTTGTGTTTATAATTTTGAAAAGAGAGTTTGATTCCAATAGTTGTACTGCTTCACCCCTCCAAATTATCTTAAACTTTTTGATACCCCTTTTCCTTTTAGCCATACACAAAAAAAAAACATATTAATGTCCAAAAAAGACCTCCCGATCAGTATCCGAGAAGTGCCAAGTTCATGCAAACGGAAGTTGGGAACAACATTCTGATCCCCAGCAGAGAAGAGGGTCATAAACTGGAAATGAATTGATAGCTGAAAGAATCCCCAACAAAGAGCGTCATATCAACAACACCCCAATCCCCAGCTAAAAATAAAATAAAATAAAATAAAATAAAATAAAATGAGAGAGGTTTATCGATGAAAACCTTCACAGGCACCATGAGGCGACGGGAGTTGAGAGAAATGAGAGAGTCTTATTAGTGAAAACCCCGCGAAGGGCACTATGAGGCGACAAGGCAAGATTGGCGGAAAGGGTCCACATTTGGCAAAAGTTGAGTATTTATTTATCCCCAGCGAGATGAGACTGTCACACCTCCTTTTTGCGCGCCCGGCCCCGAAGGGTTAAATGCGCGGGTGGAGTTTTTCCAATTTAAGTGACAATATTCGAAATGGGATTATTTGTTTAATTCAGAGTCGCCACTTGGGAAAGGTTTGGCTTTTGGTGTCCCAAGTCACCGGTTTATCTTGAATCCCGAATCGAGGAAATTTTCGACTTTTTCAAATGAAGTCTGCGAACCAGAAATTCTAAGTAAGGAATTCTATTGACCCGAGGGAAGGTGTTAGGCACCCTCGAATCCCGTGGTTCTAGCACGGTCGCTTAAATTGTTATAATGGCTAAATATCTGATTTAAATACATGTTGTGACTTATGTGCTTTTATTAAGTTTAAACCGCTTTTATTATTATCATTTATTTTATAGAATTGCAACGTCGTGAAAATGCATCTCGAACCACGTCACAATCAATGCACCCGTAGTTGTTAACACATTTCGACTCCGTTGAGATTTGAATTTGGGTCACATAAATGCGCACCCGAATTTAAGAATGTAATTTAATTAAGTCGCGCCTAAAGAGTCTAACGCGTTATTATCTTTGGGGAAGGCAGTGAAATTCACTAAACAGTCCATCCCAAATTCTTAAATATTTATTATGGTTAATTATTGAGGGCCCCGCAATTTACATTTTTTCATTTGGCGAGGCTCGTCTCATTATTTTTGAAGGAACATCCTAAAGCGACTACATTTCTAATGTGTTTATCTCTAAAAATAGAAGAAAAGATTCATGCTAATTCAATTATATGTTTGGCCAAATCCAGATTTTAGTTAATCGTCTGATTAATTATTTGCAGAGTGAAGAAACGTTGTACCTCATGAAAACATGCTTTTAACTTGATAGAAGAATTATATACGAGATTGATGAAATGCTACGACTGTTACAAGAGCTCCCTAACTTTAACTTATTTAGACAAGATTAATTAAAATCGCTTATTAGAAAATGCGACTAATGATATTTGAAACTCATCCTATAAACTGCCTAATGAAACTGAAACTCAAGAGTTTGAAACTGTATTATCTTTAGCTAGATCTAAACAGCCACTTGCCCTTACATATTCAAAGCATGCTGAAAGAGCAAGTTTGAGTTAACAATCGTATTAAATAGCTGCACATTTCATGGATTGTGTTTACATCTTGTATACTACTAAACGAATAAAATGTCCCAGTTTCAGATTGGCATAAACTTTAATTAAGTGCAACCTTACTAATGTATCTCTATTAGGCTAACAGACCAGGAACTTACATATCTTAACAACATTTATATAAAAAAATTCGTAAGCAATACAACAGATGATTATAATTCCTTCAGATCTTTTGATTCAGCTTTCAATGCAACATCAGACATATTCGAAATGTGTACCTGAGGAAATGCTTACAATGAAGAAGGTAGGGGAGTCAGTTGAGCAACAATGCAAGCGGAACAGCAGTAACAGATGAACAACAGCAGGACAAATTCCCAGTGCAAAATGCAACTTAGAGCCAATGAAAGATGGCAGAAAAATGACAGCAATAAACAGGGGAGTGGACTCAGAATTCAGACAATCCAATTCCAAGAGAAAGCAAACCAATATGAACCAAGCAACAAAACCTAGCTGATACTTGAGAGGAAATCAGCACTTATTTGAACAGGTTGAACAAACTGGGAATCGAACAAACAGCATGAAGAAGAAAGCAGTTTTTGCTTTCTGTATATCCCTCTCCCTATCTCCTTTCTTTCCAAAATCCAAATGTCAATCTTCAGTTTTGAAATCTATTTGGGTTATCAAAAGAATTCTTTTCCAGTTTCTGTTTTCAGAATTTGAACTCTCAGGTGTTCCCTCTCAGTGTCTCTCTCTATCTCTGTATGCTCTGTCTATCAGATGTCCTCTCTTTTTTCTCTTATCTCCTCACAGTCTGTGTATTTCTCTCTTCCAATCTTCGGTCCCTCTTTATCTTTCAGCTCCCTCCCTTTATAAGCCTAAACCTCAGCCTTTCAACAGCCTGTTAGACCCAAAAGAATACCCCTCCCATGTGCCCTCTTCTTTTCAGTTCCACTTAGTTATTTAAGTATTAACCCCCATCAACATTCCCTGGCAGACTTATCCTTTAAAAAGGTTTAATACTTCTTAAACTAAAGCAAAGTATGGGCAGCAGAATATATCTGACAGCATATGCTGTCAAACCTTTTTTAAATCAAAAGCCCCTTTTGCAGGAACCAAGTTATGCACAAGTGCACCTGTGGTGCATAAATGCACATGTTGTGCCAAGTGCACATGCCCTCAATTTCAGAACTTTAAACAAAACATTCCTTTTACATTACTGATTCAAATTAACAACTATAAGTAAACAAACTAAGTTCTTAATTGATCCAAACAAATGCTTAGCAGAAGTAGGTCGACTTGTTATTGCTCGGATAACTGAAATTAATTGACGACATATGTCGACTCGACTATACTAGTTGTAACACATACAATCGTAACCAAAAATCAGACATTTAACAGTATCGACACATGATTCGAATTATACTGACTGAGCAAAGTGGTACTCGAGGAACCAATTACTCAGTCAACATTTGAAGCTCAATTATTGTACAACAAATACATATGCCTTATCAGAATAGGAGGGGGATTCAGACAAATACAGAGGTTCAGGTAAAGTGGGTAAACAAAAGTTGACAAAATTAAAACAAACATGAACAGACTTTTAGTCAATCACATGGACTAAACAGAAACAAGAAATGAAAAAGCAAGACTCACCTCAAATCTCGAAAAATCAAAACCTTAACTCGGACTCGGACAGACCTTTCTTAAGGCTGAACGGGCTTTAATCGAAGTGTTTCTCAGATGAGAAAAACTTCGATTAAGGTCCATTAGACCTTAATCCTTTGGTTTGAACAAAACACGGAACATGCACGGGGAAAACTAGAGTTCAAAAACTTAGATCTGGGATTCGTGTTTCCCTGGTTAGATTCGGACCAAACCAAGCATGGTTTGGTCACGAGGGGGGTCTGGGGAGTGTCTGGTATGAATTTAGGGAAGATCGGGGTAGATCGAGTTTTGCCTCGAATCTTCAAATGAAGATTCGAGAAGGTGGGATAGGATTCGAGGTGTGTGGTTGGTGGATTTGGGTTCCGGGTGGCAAAGGGGTTCTATGGTGTTAAAGGTGGGGTCACCGGCGTCCATGCCGCCGGCTTTCATGGTGAAGGATACAGGGGCGGCTAGGGTTTGAAGGGAACGGGTTTGGTGAAGACGAAGGTTGGGGTGTTGGATAGGGGGCAGGGTATGGTAAAGGGTTTATATAGTTAGTGGGTAGGCGGATACTGGCCGTTGGATGAGGCACGATGAAGGGCCAGGATCCTTCAGCTCGAGGGAAACGGTGTCGTTTCATCTTTTAGAGGGTTTGGGTCGGTCCGGGTGGAAACGGGTCGGAGTCATTAGTGGGTTATGGGGAGGTGATCTTGGCCGTTGATCAATCTGAGATCAACGGCTCAGATCAGACACAACCATTACGATGTCGTTTGGACGTCCTTGGTGTCAGCTTGGACTGGACCGGGCAGGCCTGGTTTGGGCATTGTTTGTTTGGGCCAATTTTAATAAATTGGCCCAATCCGGAAGAAGAAGAGATTTTTTTTATTATTTTTATTTCTTTTTCTTTTTCTTTTTAAAAACAAAACTAAGCAAAAAATCAAATTAAAATTAAATACACACTCAATACAATTATTTGCACACACACTAAAATATTTCAAAACAGGTAAAATCAAACAAAACAAAATCACGGACGAAGAGATTTCCTACATATCCTGGGCTAAACAGGAATCAGGTCAGTGTAGTTCGGGAAGTTTTGGTAGCTGGGACTACCATGGGATTGCCATGCTTGCTGTTACTGCTGTTGTTGTTGTCACTGTTGCGTCACTGACCGCCTTATTACAACCAAAAGAAAATTGGAAACTGAACTAACTACTTATATGCATGTCCACTAATAGTTACAAGATTCCTATCTATGATTCTTTTACGACTTGATCTTGGGTCTTAGCTGATTCTGCTTGTAGACTCCGATCTGAATCTTGATGCTTGCGAGTTGCGGCGACTTGTTCAATCTCTGGGACACTGAGCGAGACGTGATTGGCAGGGTTCAGGACCTTAACCAAATGTTGGAGTCAATCTGCCTTCCATTTACTCCGATATCTCGGGACATCTTCTCTCTTTTTTCTTCTTTTTATTCGTTGATTCCGAACTGGGACTCATCTCGTGGGTCTTTTCGATCCATGTGGCTCGAGGTTAGACCTGCGGGAGAAAATAAACGAACGAAATTTTTTGCCCCAGTTTCACTAGGAAAATTTCGTTAATTATTCGCCAGGAAGTTCATAAAATTGATGAAAGAGGATATGCATGCTCAGTTCAGGGTTGGAGCCCTAATACCGACTAGCTGGGGAAAGGTTCAGTTTAGGGTTTAAAACCCTAACGCCGAACAAAGGAAGAATTCAGTTTAGGGTTTAAAACCCTAATGCTGATTGCATGAAAAAGCTCAGTTTAGGATTTAAAACCCTAATGCTGGCTGAATGAAAAAGTTCAGTTTAGGGTTTAAAACCCTAATGCTGACTAAAGGAAAAATTCAGTTTAGGGTTTAAAACCCTAATGCTGATTGCATGAAAAACCTCAGTTTAGGGTTTAAAACGCTAACGCTGGCTGAATGGAAAAAGTTCAGTTTAGGGTTTAAAACCCTAATGCTGACTAAAGGAAAAATTCAGTTTAGGGTTTAAAACCCTAATGCTGACTAAATGGAAAAAGTTCAGTTTAGGGTTTAAAACCCTAATGCTGACTAAAGGAAAAATTCAGTTTAGGGTTTAAAACCCTAATGCTGATTGCATGGAAAAGCTCAGTTTAGGGTTTAAAACCCTAATGCTGGCTAAATGGAAAAAGTTTTCGGGTTATGCCGAAAAGATTCATCGAGCTATGCTGGGAGGATTCATCGGGTTATGCCGGGAAGATTTATCGGATTATGCCGAAAAGATTCATCGGATTATGCCGAAAAGATTCATCGGGTTATGCTGGGGGATTTATCGGGTCATGCCGGGGAGATTCATCGGATCATGCCGAAAAGATTCATCGGGTTATGCCGAGGGGATTCATCGGGTTATGCCGGGAGGATTCATCGGATCATGCCGGGAAGGTTTATCGGGTCATGCCGAGAGATTCATCGGGTTATGCCGGTAGGATTCATCGGGTTATGCCGGGAGGATTCATCGGGTTATGCCGGGAGGATTCATCGGGTTATGTCGGGAAGATTCATCGGGTTATGCCGGGAAGATTCATCGGGTTATACCGGGAGGATTCATCGGGTTATGCCGGGAAGATTCATCGGGTTATACCGGGAGGGTTCATCGGGTTATGCCGGGAAGATTCATCGGATTATGCCGAAAAGATTCATCGGGTTATACCGGGAAGGTTTATCGGGTTATGCCGAAAAATTCATCGGGTTATGCCGAAAAGATTCATCGGGTTATGCCGGGAGGATTCATCGGGTTATGCCGGGAAGATTCATCGGGTTATGCCGAAAAGGAAAAGAGTCCTCGGGTTATGCTGGGAATTTGGGTAGAAAATGTTCCTTGGGTTATGCCAGGGAGATCCGGGGTTTATACCGGGATAGTTGAGGAACGAGGTCCTATGCTACCATGATTTTTTTTTTTTTTATCAGAAATGCACGAAAGAATTATGGGGAAACTTACCATTGGTCGTTTTCCCGCTGCGAGGTTGCTTCAATGCTTGTGTGCTCCATTTCTTTTTGGGCTACACCAGCTTCATGCATGGCTGCTTCGGGTCGCACCTGTCTCAATTTCCTACAAAGAAATATTGTCAGTTTGAAAATGGCGGTTGGTTTCGGGGGCCTTGATCGTTCCAATTGCTTTGTCTTAGCCTAAATCTTGTTGAGAAACTCTGCCATTGATTAGATTTACATGTGAAACCCTTTGGACTACTCAGACTTGCGTTTCCAGATTTTGTGATGATTTGCCTTATAAGGCTTTGGTTTTTCCGTCCCGTTCTGCTTGGGGATTTTGGTGGGGATTTTATCAGGGAGACTCTGTGGGGATTTGTACAAGAGAACCTCCGTGGGGATTTGTCCAATGCGAACTCTGTGAGGATTTTTTTTTTTTGTAGCAAACTTGCTGGGGATGTGCTGGGGTGGACTTCTTTGGGGAATTGTACAAGGGGAGACTCCATGGGGGATTTGTAACAAGGGATACCCTGTGGGGATTTGTCAGTTTTGGAAACAAATCAACTACCATGGACAATCGGGATGGGACTGACGCGCCACTAAGGTCGTTCATTTTTGACTTTTGCCAAACGGGGCCCTGTAAAACCGGTCCTGCCACCTTTCTTTGCGATTATTACGGAATTAAGAGTTAGATCAAAAAGAAATCTAAGAAAACTATGCAAAGGAGAACATTTGAGTTTAAAGAGAAGCGCCCCTTTCGGGGAGAAAAGAAGGACTTATTTGGAGTGTATGCCAGCTTCAAACTGACATGACATGCCTTTTGGACTGGATGCCCGACCTCCAAGAACTTGCATTTCCTCATGAAACAAAACAGATCTATGTTTTTTTTTTATTTTTTTTTTTCAAAACCCGGGAACCTTGCCAGGACTTTCTGAGGTGGAATCATCTTTTTGGCCGACAACGACCTTTGCGGGTTTTCGCTAGTCGACCTCTCTCATTTCTCTTCTTACTGTCGCCTGCTAGTACTCTTTGCGAGTTTTTACTAAACAAGCTCTCTCATTTTCAATTTCTCTTCTCGCGTCGCCTCACGGTGCCTAAAGGTTTTCACCGACAAGACTCTCTCATCTTTATTCTCCTCATTTTGTCGTATCAGACCCAAATAATTCCATCTTCCTATTTTGAAATGCTTTGCTGATTGATCAGAAGGACTTGAAAAAGGTTTGGGGTGAAAAGAATTTGGATTGAACTACAACTTTGGAACCTTTTGGGTGGGATTATTGCTGAATCGTTATAACTTCTGCCCCAGGTTTACTTTCGGGGGAATTCCTGGATTTTATTGTTGGTGTGACTGAACCCCAAGGAGAGGTTGTCTACGTATCCTTTCGGAATCAAGTCAAACGTAGTTCAGGACTTTGTTTTTGGATTCTTTTTTTTTTCTATTTCCTCTTTCTTTCTCCTTTCCTTTTCCGCATTTTTCTCATTTCATTTTCTTTGTATTTTCATCCTCTCTTTTTTTATTATCTTTCTTTTTCTTCTCTTTTTTTTCACTTTTTTTTTGAATTTTTTTTTCAATAATAGTTTCAGGTTCCAAAGAGGGTAATCAAAGAAAAGTAACTTGCTCAAATGGGTTTGTAAAGGGTTAATAGTGTTTGGGTAGCGAGAATGAAAGCCTTCGTCATCTCAAACTGTGCAAAGATATCGCCAGAGTGATCTAGACATATCACTGCACCTTCTTTCCAAGCAAGGCTGACGTCATTTTTTTCGACGTCGCCCAGATACAAATGCTCCATTTGGTAACGTTTTTCGATGACGTATGGACCTTTCTTTCTTGGTACAATTGCTCGTGACAAACTGCAGTTATTAAGGTTGTCATTCTGTACGGGTCTAAACCCATTTACTGCTCTCAAACTCTGCTTTAGTGACGGACATTTTCCAAACCATGAACCAATTTTCTTTAGTTGTTCCTACTTTTCAAATTCTTTATATCTCAAATTTTTGACTCATTATTTGAAATCTGATCGGAGTCCTCGTGATCCGGGCATGAAGTCCGCAAACATGTCATGTTATTTAAAGCTGCATTTATCAGAATTGAAGAGAACACGAAAGAAAACATAGAAGAAGAAAGTGAGTAATGAAACATGATTTCATTTCTTGGCATTTTGGGGAAGATAAGGAAAAAGGTTGATATTCAGGAAATTAATAACATGAAAATGAAGAAAAACATCTGAGTCACCCTCTGGGGTAATTCGTGATGCAGAGAAGGTGGCAAGACAGGTTCATTAGGACTTCCGTTTGATCAATAATGGCGTAGCCTTCCAGTTTAAGAAGTTGAAGAAGTCAAGAGCCCGCCTGGAGAATGGAGGTATTAAAATTTAAGAAGTTGTTGAAGTCAGGAGCCCGCCTGCAAAACAGAGGAGTACATTTCAAGATCAAACAGAAGTCAGTAATGAGGAGGAGTCCAACATAAATCCCCAGCATAACAAGCTTTAATTTAGGAAGCAGTGTCCCCAGCAGACAGAGCGGAATAATAAAACTTGTGTTCAGAAAAGCAAGAGGCCAGTGTCATCCCCAGCAGTTTTTGAAAGAAAAGCACCAGAGGAAACACAAGCCGACAAGAAAGCAAGGCAACTAGAGCAAGTGGAAGATAGATAAAGATTTTGTAATTCCTGGTTTAGTCTAACTTCTTGTTTTCTTTTGGCACGGTGTAATAAGGAGATCAAAAAGCAGTACCAACAGCATGCAACAACAGTAACGGCAAAATCGTAGTTCCATGGTAGTCCCAGCTACCAAAACTTCCCGAACTACATTAACCTGATTCCCTTCTAGCCAGGGATATGTAGGAAACCTTTGAAGCAAAGGTTCGGTTAAATAAGCTTCACACAGAGTATTCCAACGGGCCAAAATCGCTCGTATCCGCTCACTTTATCTTTGTACGAAAACTCTTCATGTTTTCGGACAAAGAGGGGCAGCTGTGAGCACGTGATTTTTGCCTCACAAGAACTACTCCAAAAGAAATCATAAATAATTTTTCTTTGTATACGATTTTGAATTTTCGTGGCATTTTATCTGTGCATGTTTATTTTATTCTAATTAAAGAAAAATACAGAAAAATAGTAATATAGGTACATGTGCATTTAGGAATTAATGTTGCATTTTTCATAATTAATTAATCATTGGTTTATATAAAAAGTAAAATAAAATAAAAATATATTTAGGAATTAATTAAACCATAATTTGGTTTTAAAAGAGGGAAAATCACAAAAAAATATGTAATTGTTGTAATTTTGTCATTTAAATATGCATTTGTGTGATTTTATTTTTTATTAAATGTTTAACTTGTGTGATATTTATTGTCAAGTGTTAATTAATATTTGGTTAGTTGTATTTTGATTTTACAATTTAATTAGGAATTATGTTAAAATTAGGAATTAAAGAAGAAAAAGGAAAAGAGTTCAAAATTAGAATATCCGGATTTGGGCCAAAAGCTTCAAGGCCCAAACGAAATATACCTTAAACCAGCCCATACCCGCCCCAAATTCAGTCCCCCCGCAACTAATCCAAACGACGTCATTTCATCACTCTCAATCTGGGTCGTTGATCTCACTTGATCAAACGGTCCAGATCATTCAACCTTTACCCATTCATTGGCCCGACCCATCACCCCAATACCCGGACCGCCCCAGCACTACCTCGAAATGACACCGTCCCCTTTAAATGAACTGATCCTGGCCATTAATTTCCATTGATCCAACGACCTATATCAAATCCTCACCCCACTATATAAGCCTAAATCCTTACCCCACCCCCCAAAGCCATACCCCCCCTTTCCCACCTTCGTCTCTCACTTTCAGAGACCAAACATATCCCCACCGTCAACCACCGTGCACCGCCCACCGAAAATCGCCCCACGGCGATTTCGGTGGTCCAAATGACCTTATCTTAACACCATAGCTTTCCCACGACATCCTCTTTCCAGATCTGATGTTAGTTTCCCTCGAATCAGGCCCTAACATCTCGAATCTTTGATCAAAGTTTGGTCTGAAAACCCAACTTTCTCCGATGGCTTCCAAATCAACACCATGGTTTCTCCTGACCGTCCTCGTTATGGATCCGGTAGTAGTTTAGGTCGAATCTTCCTGGAACTGCTCGAATCTTCATTCGAAGATTCGAGCAAAACCTAAAACTACCCTAATACACCCCAAAATCACACCAGTCACTCTCCTGACCTCACTCGTAACCAAACCAAACTTGGTTTGGTTCGAATCTGACCAGAAAGGTTCAAACCCCAAATCAGACCCTCAAGAACCCTAATCATGGAATCTGTCTAAAATTAAAGGAAGGGTTGGGGTCTAATAGACTTTAATCGAGGTATTCTCAATTGAGAATGCTTCGATTAAAGTCCGTTCGACCTCAAGAAAGGTCAAATCCAGTTCAAGATTAGGACGTATTTTGGGGTGAAGATTTAGAGGTATTTTTCCTGCATTTCTTTTGTATTCTATGTACATCTTACCTGTTGTAATAATCTATATAATTTTCCTAATTTTCTTTTACTTAATTTTGTCTCATCTCCACTAGACCCGTTTATTTGATCAAATTCTAGCATTGTTTCTGTTTGTTATAATCGCTATGAGTTACAATGTGTGTAATCGATTCAATTAAGTTCGTCGATTAGTTATTTTATTATAAATCCATGTTCCTATTAATGCTGATTGAAACAGCCTGTTTATTTATTTTTGATTGACTGTTATCGTTTGTTTTAGGTAGTCAGTTAAATTAGTTCTCGTCAATTAATTCACTCTTGTTTGTTAAAACAGAAAGTTTGTCAAACGTTGTTGTGTATATTTGATCCGTGACCATTTGGTTTCAGGGTATTGTCATTAGGATGACAATGAACTTGCATTCCTGATGTTTGCATTCATGTGCATATTGATTAAATATTTCAGTTTCAGTTTTAAGGATTGTGTTAAGTTCTATGTTGTGTTAAGTCTAGATTGATTTAATTCCAAGTTCATTTGTTCCAATTAATTTCTAACCTTAGTCCTTCAGTAATCAGAAATAAGTTTGGGTACAGTTGAAAGTCAGGTCTAATTTTCAAATCTTTGTTAAAGTTGAAAACATTTCAGATTTAAAAAGTTGTAATGCAGTAGTGTTTGTGTTAGGAGGGCAGTAATATTAAGGGTTTTTAGGGACAATTTGGGATTGAAATAGTTAATTTTATATTTTAGTATTAGTGCTTTATTAATGGGGGTATTAACCAATATATTAATGGGGAACAAAAGGTAATGGGGGCTGTTTAAGTGGAAAAGGCAGTCTTAGTGGCAGATAGTGGAAAAGTTCTGATTTTTCAAAGAAGAGAGGGGTCGGGCAACACCTATGGAAAAAGAGGATATTTGTATAAAGAGAGGGGAAGGTCTGGACAGGAGGGATGCAGACTGAAAGAGAGAAAATCTGAAAGACTGGAAAGGGAGAGGAAACAAATTCAGAAAAAAATCAGAACTTTTAGATTAAGAGTTAGAGTGTTGAGTTTGAACTTTTGCACTAAGAGTTGTCAGGCTGCTGTTCTTAAGTATTTGAAAATCAGAAACTATTGTTTCCTTGCATCTGTCTGTGTTTCATTTTGGTACTGCTGGGTTTTCAGTTTCGTTTGAGCTGGGTTTACTGGTTGTTGTTGTACTGCTTGGTGCTGATTGTCGTTGTTGTTAGCTACTGGTCTACTGATCTTCACTTTCTTCTTCTGTTTCTACTATCAAGTACACTTTCAAATCATTGTGATGCGGCTGTTGTAGTGAAAAGAAATACTCAAGTAGTCAAGTATTTAATTTGTATTTGCATGTTTAATAGTCAAATGATAGGCAGATGTATAATCTATCTTTGTAATTCAAATTAAGAACATGGACGATGGAATTTATATTTGGCTAGAACTATTTTCTTTTGATTATAAACTGTAATTTGTAAGCTATTAATAGTTTTCCAGTGTATGTTAGTTAGAATTCTATTTCATTTCAAATTAAGTATATTGAGTTATTAGAATTAAACAAGTTTAGGTAATCCTAATTGGAGCCGACATCAGTCTGAAATAACAAGTTAATCGTGAACCTGCTGATAAACCTAGTTAAGGCATAAATTTGGACTAATTGTGTGAATTAGGTATTAATGTTTGGTTCAGGCAGTTCATTTGTTTAAAAGGGGATTTGTTTGGTTTGAAGGGGTAATTGTTTGAATAGGTTTAGTTCTGCCAGTTTTAGGCAAAAATAAAAAGGCCATTAATTTTATAGAATCCGTAGGCTTGACATATTTGAAGCGCGATTCAATGTAGAAAGGATAAGAACCTTAATCCAATAGGTTATCCAAGTTAACGAGTTAGCTTCAACAAACTTTTGTAAGCATCAGTAATTAAGGTGGGTTTAGTTTTAAATAGTTGAAAAGCATTTAGTCCCAATGAATCAATTCGTCTAACCATGCGAGTTTAATCTAGCTATAGGTTAATTAGTTTTTTTTTTTGAATATGTTATTTGTCGATGTTGCATTTTATTTATAATTTCAATTTTAGTAATCTTCTCTTCCAATAACATTTGTCTTAATCTAGCAATTAATATGTCACGTTTTTTTTAGCATGTAATTAACTAGGATCATTTTCTTTTATTTTAGAGAACAACCTAAATAGAAATGTAGTCGCTTTAGGACCGTTCTTTTAAAAAAATGAGATGAGCCTCGCCGAGTAAAAATATAAAAATTGCGGGGCCCTTGGTAAATATTTACTTTAAAAATTGCTTAGACTTCGGAATGGACCGTTTAGCAAACTCTCACGACCCTACCCAAAGTAAATGATACACTAGTCGCTTTAGGCGCGCCTTTAATAATTTAATTTTCTTAAAACTCGGGTGCACATTTATGTGACCCAAATCCAAATCTCAACATAGTCGAAATATGTCGATAACCACGGGTACATTGATGTGACGTGGTTCGAGATATATTTTCACGATGTTGCAATTCTCTATAAAAATAATAAGAACAATAAAGCGGTTGAAAGTTGAAATTGCAATATAGTTTTAAACATGTATTAAAATCAGATATTTTAGCCATTACAATAGTTTAAGCGACTGTGCTAGAACCACGGGATTCGGGGGTGCCTAACACCTTCCCTCGAGTCAACAGAATTTCTTTCTTAGAATTTCTGGTTCGCAGACTTCATTTGGAAAGTCGAATATTTTCCTCGATTCGGGATTAAATTGGTGACTTGGGACACCCTAAATCTTTCGAGTGGCAACTCTGAATAAATAAATAAATCCCATTTCGATTGTCCTTTAATTGGAAAGAACTCCCTTCCGCGCCCTATTAAGGTGGCTCGGGCGAAATAGGAGGTGTGACATTTGGGAAGAAGGGAAAGCTTAGCCCTAGGTTCATTGGCCCGTTTGAGATTCTTGATCGAGTGAGAGAGGTAGCATATAAACTTGCATTGCCGTCGAGCTTATCAGCCGTGCATCCAGTGTTTCATGTGTCCATGCTTCAGAAATATCACCGCGATCCATCTCATGTGTTAGATTTCAGCACTGTCCAGTTGGACAAGGACTTGTCTTATGAGGAGGAGCCGGTAGCTATTCTAGACCGGCAGGTTCGTTAGTTGAGATTGAAGAGTTCTCCTTTTGTTCGTGTTCAGTGGACGGGTCAGCCTCCTGAAGCATCAACCTGGGAGTCAGAGTCTGATATGCAGAGCCGTTATCCCCATCTTTTCCCCGACTCAGGTACTTCCTTATTGCGTCCGTTCGAGGATGACTGATTGTTTTAGAGGTGGAGAATGTGATGACCCAAGAGGTCATCACTTGTTTTAAAATGAAATTCTACGTTCCGAGATCTTAAAAATCTCTTCTATCATCACCTCGATTTGCGTACGCAGTCGGGTACGTAACCGGAAAGCCTATATGCGAAAATCTGTGAAAATGATAAATTTTGGCTATAAAATGAATTAATTTGACTTCGGTCAACGTTTTGGGTAAACGTACATGTACCCGTGATTTGACGGTCCCGGAGGGTCCGTAGGAAAATATGGGACTTGGGCGTATGCCCGGAAATGAATTCCGAGGTCCCAAGCCCAAGAAATGAATTTTTGAAGAAAATTATTTTCTGAAATGGTTTAAAGGTTTTGGAAATGAATTTTTATTAGAACATGTTGGTATCGGGCCCGTATTTTGGTTCCGGTGCCCAGTACAAGTCTTATATATGATTTAAGATCATTCTGTGATGTTTGGTAAGAAATAAAATCCGTTTGACGTGATTCGGACCTTAAATGCAAAATTTGATGTTTAAGAAGTTTTGAGAAATTTCATTGATCTTGAGGTTTAATTCGACATTCATGATGTTATTTTGGTGATTTTATTATTCGAATATGTCTGTAGGATGTTTTTGAGGTTGTGTGTATATTTTGTTTGGATCTTCGAGGGCTCGGGTGAGTTTTGGATAGGCCACGGGGTGGATTTTTAGACTTAGAAAGTTGCATATTTTAGCTGGTGTTCCCAGGCTTGCAGGCTTCGCATTTGCGAAGCCTGGCTCGCAAATACGAGCTCGCAATGCGAAGGCTGGATCGCAAATGTGAAACCATCCCAGACCTGTCTTGCTCGCAAGTGCAAGGTTTCGATCGCAAATGTGAAATTCCCCTGCTCAGCCTTGGGTCGCAAAGGCGACCCTTTCTTCGCAATTTCCAAGTTGCAAATGCGACATGTGGATCGCATATGCGAACGTCCAGTTTTCCCTGAAGGGTTCGCAAATGCACCCTTTTTCACAATTCTCAAGTTAGCAGAGGTCAGGGTTCGCAATTGTGAACCCCTGTTCGCATTTCCCATACCTGTGACCTGCAACTTTATACTTAGACGATTTTAAACTCATTTTTCACATCTTGTCAAAACACAAACTCCCTTGGGCGATTTTTCAAGAACAACTCTTCTCCCAAATCGATTGTAAGTTAATTTTAACTCATTTCCTTTAGTCATTAACATCTTTTAACATGATTTCAACTTAAAATCAATGATTTTCATGGGGGAAATTTGGTGTTTTGGATAGAACATATGTTTTTCAAAAATTGGGGATTTGAACCTCGATTTGAGGTCCGATTTCAAAACAAATTATATATTTGGGTTCGTGGGGGAATGGGTAATCGGGTTTTCGTTCGAACCTCAGGCTTTGACCATATGGGTCCGGGGGTGATTTTTTACTTTTTGGGTAAAACTTTGGGAAATTCATTTTCACGCATTCAAATTGATTCTCTTAGCTTTTATTGATGTAATTAAGTAACTTGTGACTAGATACGAGCAAATTGGCGGTGGAATCGAGGGGTACAGCTATAATTGAAACTTGAGTTGTGTTCGTGGCATCGAGGTAAGTGTTTGGTCTAACATTAGCTTGAGGGATTAGGAGTTGTTCCCTATTTGCTATTTGCTTCTTGTTGAGTACGATGTATAGTCATGGTGACGAGTACATATATGTTGGTGTTGATCATGACCGTGAGTCTTAAATTGCAACTTGTTGTGTTCTTAAATGATATTACAGACACTTTAATTGATGACTCGATAGTGAACAATGAATAAGTTTGTTTTCATGGGAATTACGAAGTTTGAGTATTGGTGATAGCTGAAATGGCTAGATGTTGGATTAAGATTGGTTATAGCTATTTCTACCTGGCCGGGACGTATTTATTTATGTTGTCGATTCCCTTGCCGGTATAGTGTAGTTCGTTATTGATCCTTTGCCGGGACTATGGTTATGATTATTGTTTACTGTATATTTGTAACGGGATGCACGCCGCAACATTATTATATATGGATCGGGTTGCACGCCGCAACAAATATTATATTCGATCGGGTTGGACGCCGCAACATTATTATATATGGATAGGGTTGCATGCTGCAACAAATATTATATTGGATCGGGTTGCACGCCGCAACAGTGATATAAATGGATCGGGTTGCATGCCGCAACAGTGTAAAATGATAAGGGATCGGGTTGCGCGCCGTAACAGTATTATTAATGTTTTGTTGTAGATCTTGAATCGTTCTCTCATATTTCTCTTAAGTTTCTGCTGGATTTGATATTTTCCCCGTAGCATGTACCCCCTCCCATTTAAATTGTTTATTCCCTTTTATTTTTCGCTGTATATTATATAACTGCACAAGTTTATCTGGAGTCTGGTCCTAGCACATGGGGTCGGTTGTGCTGATGCTACACTCTTCACTATATGCAGATACCGAAGCAGAAATTGGGCAGTAGCCCTTGGGGAGCCAGCCTTCAATCCACTCAGAGATCCCGAGGTAGTCTTGCATGCGTCCGCAGGCCCGGCGTACTCTTCTATATATTTATATGTTTTGTTTTCACTTATTTCCGAGACAGACTATATTTCTTTGTTCAGACATTTGTATGTAGTATTCATAGACAGTCCGTGGATATTGTGACACCGGTTTCTGGGAAGAGACGCATGTTGGCATTTTCGTACTGATTTTGGTATTATATTAGTCTAAGTCTTCCGCTTAATTTCATCTTTTGCTTTTATTTAAATGTTGATCACCTATTAATTCAACTCGTTAAAAGGATGAAAAAAATGACATAGTTAGAATTTCTATATTTCGTGGCTAGCCTAACTTTTACGAGTAGGCGCCATCACGACCCCCGAGGGTGGAAAATTCGGGTCGTGACAATAGGTTATATGTCCAATTGTTGTGGTTGTCGGTGTAGTCATCACGTGTTTATTATGTCTTGTTGTTTAGTTGAGGTTTCATTATGAAGTTAATTATTGGTACAAGTTCGGGTATCGCTGATTCCCTTGCCAGGATATATTTAATTCTTACTATTGGTTCCCTTGCAGGGACGTGTTTATTCTTGTTGTTGACTCCCTTACCGAGATATTATTATTTCCTTATGATTCCCTTGCCGGGATTCTTTCGTGATTGGTGTTGATTTGTATATTGGGATCGGGTTGCACGCCGCAACAATATTATATGGATCGGGTTGCATGCAACAACATCATTATATGGTTTGGATCAAGTTGCACGCCACAACAATAATATATGATTGGATCGGGTTGCACGCCGCAACATCACTATATGATTTGGATCGGGTTGCACGCCGCAACAGTACTATGTGTTTGGGATCGGGTTGCACGCTGCAACAGGAAAGAATAAAAGTGAATATTGATTCTTATGGAGAGAACGAGAGTAAAAGCATGAAGGGCGATGTCGTGCACTTTCTGCTGTTGTGTTTACTTGTTGTTATCAATTCAAAGTTTAAACTGTTTCATTCTTTTATCGTTGTGATCCTTGGTGTTAGAACCCGTAATGCTTTCAATACTTCACCGTATATATATATATACGTCCCAATACTTCAAACTTCAACAATTGTTACATCCTTAATTCAATTAGTTTATCAATTATATCCCCTTAAATCGTCTGAGGTTGTATTTTTCTTAAAAAGGAATTTCTACTAAGTTTTAAGTTGTTAACTCTCATGTTAAAGGCAATAATCCATTCGATGTTGTATTTTAAATTAAAAAGGGGTATTTTTCTACGGACGTTATGTATTGTATAGCATGTGGATTTTGTTGTTAAAAGTGAAAAGTGAAATGAAACATGGGGGCACAAGGTGCCATGTGTGCTGAAGTTCAGAAGTTGAGATTATGATATGAGGAATCGAGGGTTGAGATGGTCGGGATTGTGTACTAGGCATGATGTGATTGATTTAGCTGGCATTGCTTTCTTTATTTGGATACATTCTTACTTATCTCTATTCTTGTTATGTCAGTGTTGATTTACTTAGTTATCTGATTTACTTGATTATCTGATTTACTTGGTTATCGTTCGTTACTAACCGCGTTCTCCCTTATTGTTCCTACTATTTGTATTTTGATTTCTCTCCGTTGTTGGTATTACCTCGTTAAATATATCTCGATATTTTATTATCATATCCTGTTCATTTCATATGACCAGTAGGTGTCTTGACTGTTCCTCGTCACTACCCCACCGAGGTTAGTCTTGATATTTACTGGGCACCGCCGTGGTGTGCTCATACTACACTTATATACATTTTTGTGTACAGATCCAGATATTGATCGATAGTAGTTGTGCGGGTCGTCGCGGTGGAGACTCACGGTAACGTGCTGCTGCATTCGCAGGTCTCGAAGTCACCTTTGTTTGTATTTACGTTTCATTGATTCCTTCTCGTTCTGGAACAGTGTTGTATTTACTTTGTATAATTACTCTTAGAAAGACTTATGACTTGTACCACCGGTTTTAGGAGTTGTAATTTGTTCAGAGTAATGTAATCTAAAGTTAGTAAGTATCAATATTATTTCAGTTTATGTTAGCCTTACCTAGTTTAGAGACTAGGTGCCATCACGACTCCTTCGGAGGGATTTTTGGGTCGTGACAATCCACAATGCTAATTAGGGAATTTGACATATTATTTGCATAAGAACCATTAGGAGTCATAAACCATTGCTTAAAGCATAAGCTTCGCAAAATTAAGTTTTACTAGGGGTGTATATTGGTCGGGTTAGTTCGGATTTTGTAATTACCAAACCAAATCAATTGAGTCAGATTATTAAATCTATAGACCAAACCAAACCAATAAAACTCGAGTTTTTCAATCTCGATTTTTCTCGGGTTTTCGGGTTATTCGTATTTTTTTTCCGGTAAAATTTTCGTAGCACAAAACATATAACTTGTGCTCAAAATATTTCATTAATCCTAGTAAGATACAACTATGTAAGGTATTTTCCAAGAAAATAATACATAATATAAGATGTGTCATGGCATTATCCTAAAATATTCAACAATAAAGACAATAAAATTATGTAATATAAATATTGCTAAATAAAAAGCCATAATAAAAATAAACATAATCTAAAAGTACTAAGTCATGCTAAAATGAGTAGACTAATATGGGATTATTAATTACATGACAAAACACAAAAGAAAAAATAAAAATAGGTTATTCATTTTTATCTAAATTACTGCAAAAGAAAAAATAGATATTCAATACATTGTCGTTCGTAGTATTGAATTGAATATCTTTTGTTAGCATTAATATTCATTTGATTTTGGTTTGGGCTTGTGTTAGCATTATTTAAGTTACTAATATTAATGACCATAAAACTTATTGAAACATTCAAAAGTTCTATGTCCAACCTTGAAATAATACCTTAAAAGATAAAATTATGAAAAAGTTTAAGAAATATTTATAAATTGCATCACAATAAGTATATTTATATATTAAATATATCTAAGATTTCTATATATGTAATGTCGGGTTGGTTTGGTTTCGGTTTGACTTTCTTTAGTTAAAACCAAATCATAGTCGAGTTTTTTTTCTCGGTTTGACTCGAATTATCGGGTTGATACGATTTATCGGTTTCCGTTGTACACCCCTAAATTTCATAGAGCCTCAAGATATTTTGCAAGTACATCTCCTAAGAGTGAATCTTGGACGAGTTCTAAAAAGCCTTTTAAGAAATCAAAGTAATAATAAGAGAGAACTAGTTTTCAGTAGAAAATTGGGATTCAGCTTTAGGTGAAAAGTTTTTTTTTTTGTTATATATATATATATATATATATATATATATTATACTGGTGCGTACAGAGTTTGGCTTTTGTAGCATACTATTACAAGGCAAACTACTAGAGTATGGTACTCGAATATTAGCAGAAGATGGTACAGTACTACTACTATTACTACTAACATCGATATCATTGTTGGTATTGTAGTTGATATTACACAAAAAAGGTTCCTGCCCGGGTATCGAATCCAAAACGTGCTTCCTATCGTCTTCAAAAAGTTGCTTCAATAAAACCGGTACAGTTGCATAAACACATGGTGTTGATGTAGTTGCAAAAAATTTTCCCGCCTTTGCTAGTTGATCCGCTACCTTATTTTACTGTCTGTACAAATGTTGGACTATCGGATTATGCAACTGATCCAGGAAATACCTGCAGTCATTTAGCATGTTGGCAAATGAGATATTAGTAGGTGAAAAGTTGTAAATGAAATCCTCCCTCTTAGAAAATCACTGATGAAAAAGAAAGGAAAAATGTTTGTTTGTTTGCTATAATAAGTACAAAAGTTTGTTTGTTTGCTAGTGTAACAAACAAACAGAAAATTTAAATTAACTTTATTTAATATATGAAAATTTAAATTAACTTTATTTATTAATTTTAATTTAAATTCTAAGAGTTACGTAATTAGGCTGTTCAAGAATAATGACATAATTAGATATTTTTTATTTTAAAATAGAAGTTATAAAATTTAAATTAACTTTATTTAATATATGAAAAAATATATATGTATATGAGAAATATTAAATTCTATTTATTTATTAATATCAATTACCAAGTTATAATTAAATATATACTAATAAAACTTACCAGCACTCGATGGTTAAGTCATAAATTAAGGTTAGAATGTGTTAATATACTGTGATTTAGTGATAATAAAAGTATATATAAGAATATGTACCATGTATTCATCGAGTTGTGTAAACATGGACTGCGAGTAAGTTTTTCCTATTATAACCTCTACACTAGATTTAAACTGTCCCATTATGATAATTAACCTAAATGTAAGGTCGAGCTGCAATATGAGAATTTGCTAAAGAAAAAGATGTCAGCATTTAATCCAAATTATGAGCCCGTTATTTTTTTTCGAAATTTTTTTATTTTTTCGAAATTAGTGTTTGGCCATAAAATTTTCAATTTCACTTCAACATCAATTTTGTAATTTTTTGAAAATTTGAAAAACTCCAAAAAGTCCTTTTTTAAAATTTTCTGTGATGACCCAAAAAATCATCTCGTGTTTTAGAACACAATCTGGGGTTCCGAGGCCTTCAAAACCTCATTTTCATTCTTCTCGATTTATGTGACCAGTCCGGGCGTATATCCGGAAAGCCCTTATGTGAAAAATATTGAGAAATAATGAGTTTTGTCTTAAAAGATCATTTTTGTTGACTTCGGTCAACGTTTTGGGTAAACGGACCCGGACCCATGTTCTGACGGTCCCGGAGGGTCTGAAGTAAAATATGGGACTGGGGCATATGTCCGAAATCGAATTCTGAGGTCCCCTGTCACGACCCTAAACCCGGACCCGGTCGTGATGGCGTCTATCGTGAAGCAAGGCCAGCCGACACAACACTCAATTCATTTAAACAGATATGATAATTCAATTTAAGTCATTAACATGATTAAATTCCAAAAGAACAGTGAAATAGTACAATCTGCGGAAACAAACATAGCCCGACATCGGGGTGTCACCAGTCATGAGCATCTAACATAAGTCTAAGAGTATGGAAAAGACTAAATAGTCTACTACAGTTCAGTACAATAGAAGATAAAGATAGAAAGGAGAAGCATTGGGCTGCGAACGCCAAGCAGCTACATAGTGATCTCCGCATGGTCTGCTGGAAGCAATCAACCCTCGCTAGCAGGGCCCGAAGCTCCTGAATCTCCACATAGGGTGCAGGGAATAATGTGAGTACGCCAACTCAGTGAGTAATAAAAATAAATGAAGGCTGAGCGATAAGAAAACACGTAAAACACAGCAAAATGCTACAAAAAGACAGTGAAAAACCTTTGCAAAGAAACAAAACAGTGAAATCTCATAAAACACCTTAGTTCAGTATAAGTTTCTTTAAAACATCTTTTAACAGTTAAACAAGTGAATGAAAAGTAGCAAGAAATGATAAACATATAAAATCAGCCCCTCGGGCACAATATCAACAGAATCAGCCCCTCGGGCAATAACATGGAACAACATCAACTATATCACATATCACACTAGGTACCCGCGCTCACTGGGGGTGTACAGACTCCGGGAGGGGCCCCTTATGGCCCAAGCGCAATATCAAGTCATCTTGTGGCATAATCAATAGGCTCTCGGCCTCGTATCAAGCCACCTTGTGGCGTACAACTCAGGCCCTCGGCCTCATAATCATGAATCAACTCAATATCGCTGCGGCGCGCAGCCCGATCCCACAATAACCTCACAAAACAGGCCCTCGACCCTACTCAGTCAGAAATCTCTAAAAGCCACTCGGGCAGAGTAAAATATGATGCTCAGCCCAAATTATCATTTAAGATGTCAAAACAAAGTAAACATGACCGAGTTATGAAAACAATAAATATAACATGATGAGTACAAGTATAAAGTCAAAATAGTGAGGAATAGTAGTAAAAATCTCCTAAGGGTCCAAAACAGTTAGCACGAGGCCCAAATATGGCATTCAGCCCAAAACATGATGATAGCAATCAGTTTTCAATCAAATACGGGAGTAAAATATTCATACGGGATGGACTAAGTCACATTCCCCAATAGTGCATGACCGCACGCTCGTCATCTAGTGTGTGCGTCACCTCAATATAGCACAACGATGTAAAATTCGGGGTTTCATACCCTTAGGACAACATTTACAATCATTACTCACCTCTATCCGATCCAAACTCTAGCCCGTGATGCCTTTGCCTCTCGAATCGGCCTCTGGATGCTCCAAATCTAACCAAAATCAGTGCAAAACCATCAAAATATGCTAAGGGAACAAAGCTCACTCTAAAGAAATCAAATTACAACACAAATCCCGAAATTGGCCAAACCCGACCCCCGGGCCCACATCTCGAAATCCCATAAAAATTACATCAATAGACTCCTTATAACTCCCCGAGTTCTTTCATATTAAAAGCACCAAAATCCAACCACAAACGACGCCTAAATTCCCAAATTCTTGGTCTCCAATTACAAGCCCTAGTTCTTCAATATTTAGGCTTAAATCCTACAAATTCCATGATTAATTAGGTAGAAATCATATTAAGATTGAGTATTAAGTCCATAAATCTTACCTCCAAGTATTTCCCCTTGATTCCCTCTTCAATTCCCTTCAAAAAGCTTCAAAATCGCCCAAAAATGGAGGAACTTAGACCCAAAATCCCGGAAATGGATCGTTTAAACATTCTGCCCAACACTTAAAAATCCTTTATCGTGAACGCGGTCAACGCCTCGCGTTCGCCAAGCACAATTAGAGTTGACCAATTTTACCTTCATCGCGAACGCGACCCAACGCATGCAAACACGAACCTTTAGCTTCAAAACCCTTCGCGAACGCGGCCACCCACACGCGAACGCGAAGACTAATCTGACCTGGACCCAGCTACTAGCTTTCTTTCTTTGCGAACACGACTAAACACACGCGAACGCGATGACCATTGAGCTCAACCCTTCACGATCCCAGGACCTCCTTCGCGAACGCGAAGGACAACTTCACAGCCTCCCATCCTAACCCTTCGCGAACGCGAGGGTTCACTCGCGAACGCGAAGCATAACTGTCTGCAACATCAACAACGGATTTTCTACAATTATTCTCAACTTGAAATGGTTCGTTTAACCACTCGAAACTCACCTGAGGCCCTCAGGACCTAAACCAAACATGCCAACATATCCCATAACATCATTCAAACTTGTTCCAAACTTCGGAACGCTCAAAACAATATCAAAACACCAAATTTTCATCGGATTTAAGCCTAAGAATTCCAAAATTTTCCAAATTACGCTTTCGATCAAAAGGTCTATCAAACCACGTCCGAATGACCTGAAATTTTGCATACACATCCAAATGATACAACAAACCTACTTCAACTCTCGAAATTCCATTCCGACCCTTATATCAAAATCTCACCTACCAACCGGAAAATGCCAAAATTCCAATTTCGCCAATTCAAGCCTAAATCAACCCGGTACCTCCAAAACACATTTTGATCACGCTCCTAAGTCCCAAATCACCTCCCGAAGCTATCCGAATCATCGAAACTCACATCTGAGCCCTTTAACACATAAGTCAATATTCGTTTGACTTTTCCAACTTAAGCTTACTCAAAAGAGACTAAGTGTCTCAAACCTTACCAAAACCTCTCCGAACCCGAGCCAACCAACCCGATAACACAAAATACAGCTAAACAATGAAATAAGAAGCAAAAATGGGGAAACGGAGTGGTAACTCATGAAACGACCGGCTGGGTCATTACATCCTCCCCCTCTTAAACAAACGTTCGTCCTCGAACGCGTCAAGAAACATACCTGAAGCCTCGAATATGTGAGGATATCTGATCCGCATCTCTCGCTTGGTCTCCCAGGTAGCCTCCTCCACGGGCCGACCTCTCCACTGAACTTTCACTGAAGCTATATTGTTTGATCTCAACTTTCGAACCTGATGCTCCAAAATAGCTGCTGGCTCCACATTATAAGTCAAATCATCATCTAACTTAATCGTGTTGAAATACAGAACATGAAACGGATCCCCAATATACTTCCGGAGCATAGAAACATGAAATACTAGATGCATACTCAACAAGATGGGTGGTAAAGCAAGCTCATAAGACACCTCCCTAATCCTCCAAAGCACCTCAAAAGGCCCAATGAACCGAGGACTCAATATACCCTTCTTCCCAAATCTCATAACACCCTTCATGGGTGAAACCTTCAACAAAACCTTCTCACCAATTACGTAGGACACAACCCTAACCTTCCTATCAGCATAACTCTTTTGTCTCGACTGCGCTGTACGAAGCCTCTCCTGAATCGCCTTCACCTTGTCTAAAGCATCCTGCACCAAGTCTGTACCCAATAGCCTAGCCTCACCTGGCTCAAACTAACCAACTGAAGATCTACACTGCCTCCCATACAAAGCCTCATATAGAGCCATCTGAATACTCGACTAGTAGTTATTGTTATAAGCAAACTCTACGAGCGATCAAAACTAAACCCATGTCCCCCCGAAATCAATGACAAAAGCACGCAACATGTCCTCCAATATATGAATAGTGGGCTCGGACTGCCTAACTGTCTGAGGGTGAAAAGTTGTGCTCAACTCCACCTGAGTACTGAACTCTCGCTGCAAAGACCTCTAAAGCTGTGAAGTAAACTGAGTGCCCCTATCTGAAATGATGGAAATTGGGACACCATGCAAACGAACAATCTCCCGGATATAGATCTCTGCCAACCACTCTG
Organism: Nicotiana sylvestris; assembly: GCF_000393655.2. NCBI lineage: Eukaryota > Viridiplantae > Streptophyta > Magnoliopsida > Solanales > Solanaceae > Nicotiana > Nicotiana sylvestris. The sequence goes on from NC_091066.1 coordinate 156,023,153, forward strand.
AAGAATAGGTAGTACACACAGGAATGAAGTACACGGATTTGGTCAACCAATCCACAATCACCCAAATAGAATCGAACTTCTTCAAAGTCTATGGGAGCCCAACTACAAAGTCCATGATGATCCGCTCCCACTTCCACTTTGGAATATCCATGTGCTAAAGCAAGCCACCAGGTCTCTGATGCTCATATTTCACCTGCTGACAATTGAGACACCAAGCTACAAATCCCACAATGTCCTTCTTCATTCTCCTCCACCAATATTGCTGTCTCAGATCCTGATACATCTTCTTGGTGCCCCGATGAATGGAATACCGCGAGCTATGGGCCTTCTCCAGAATCAACTCCCGAAGCCCATCTACATTGGGCACACATATCCGGCACTGCATCATCAACACCCTATCATCACCAATAGTCACATCTCTGGCATCATCGTGCTAAACTCTTTCCTTAAGGACAAGCAAATGAGGATCATCATACTGACGCTCTCTGATGTGATCATATAAGGAAGACCGAGAAATCATACAAGCCAATACCCGACTGGGCCACGAAATATCTAACCTAACGAACCGATTGGCCAAGGCCTGAAAATCAACTGCAAGAGGTTTCTCCCCAACTAGCATATATGCCAAACTTCCCATACTCACCGACTTCTGTCTCAAAGCATCGGCCACCACATTGGCCTTCCCCGGATGGTACAATATAGTAATATAATATTCCTTTAGCAACTCCAACCATCTCCGCTGCCTCAAATTGAGATCCTTCTGCTTGAACAAGTGCTGAAGGCTACGATGATCAGTAAACACCTCACAAGACACACCATACAAATAATGCCTCCAATTCTTCAACGCGTGGACAATGGCAGCCAACTCCAAATCATGAACATGGTAGTTCTTCTCATGGGGCTTCAACAGGCGAGAAGCATAAGCAATAACTCTACTCTCATGTATCAATACACACCCTATACCAACTCTCAAAGCATCACAATACACGGTATATGAACCTAAAGCTGATGGTAAAACTAACACTAGAGTTGTGGTCAAGGCAGTCTTGAGCTTCTGAAAGCTCTCCTCACACTTATCTGACCACTTGAATAGAGCACCCTTTTGAGTCAACTTGGTCAAGGGCGATGCTATAGATGAGAAGCCCTGAACAAACCGACGGTAATAACCCACCAAACCAAGAAAGTTGTGAATCTTTGTGGCTAAAGATGGTCTGGGCCAACTCTGAACTGCCTCTATCTTCTTCGAATCAACCTGGGTACCCTCGTTACACACCATGTGCCCAAGAAAGCCACTGAACTGAGCCAAAACTCACACTTGGAGAACTTTGCATAAAGTTTCTCCTCCCTCAATCTCTACAACACAACTCTCAAATGCTCCGCGTGCTCCTCCTAACTACGCGAGTACACCAGAATATCATCAATGAAAACCATGAAAAACGAATCGAGATAAGGCCGAAACACGTTGTTCATCAAATGCATGAACACTGTTGGGACATTGGTCAGCCCAAAAGACATCACCAAGAACTCATAATGATCATATCGGATCCTGAAAGTCATCTTAAGAATATCCGAGTCCCTGATCTTCAACTGGTGATAACCTGAACGGAGATCAATCTTGGAGAACACTCTCGCTCCCTGAAGCTGGTCAAACAAATAATGAATATGAGGCAAAGGATAATTGTTCTTGATTGTTATTTTGTTCAAATACTTGTAATCAATGCACATACTCATCGTACCATCCTTCTTCTTCACAAATAGAATTGTCGCACCCCAAGGCAACACACTAGGCCGAATGAACCCCTTATCAAGGAGTTCCTAAAACTTCTCCTTCAATTCATTTAACTCCGTTGGTGCCATACGATATGGTGGAATAGAAATAGGCTGAGTACCCAGCACCAGGTCAATACCAAAATCAATATCCCTGTCCGGTGTCATGCCCGACAAGTCTGTAGGAAACGCATCGGGAAACTCCCTCACAATAGGAACATAATCAATACTAGGAGTCTCTGCACCAACATCCCTCACAAAGGCTAGATATGAAAGACAACCATTCCCAACCATACGCTAGGCCTTCAAGAATGAAATTACCCTACTGGGAACATAATCAGTCGAACCTCGCCACTCAATCTGTGGCACACCCGACATAAGCAATGTCACTGTCTTAGCATGACAATCTAAAATAGCACGACACGGAGATAGTCAATCCATGCCTAATATAACATCGAAGTCTTCCATACATAAAAACCACAGACCCCCAATAGTCACCACACATGATCGGTACACACAGTCTACAACAACAGTATCGCCCACCGGAGTAGACACACGAACAAATGTAATAAGAGACTCATGAGGCGTATCCAAATAACGAGCAAAGTATGATGACACATAAGAATAAGTGGAACCGAGATCAAATAATAGAGAGACATCTCTATGATAGACTAAGACGATACTTGTGATCACGACATCTAAAGAAATAACATCGGGTCTAGCTGGGAGTGCATAGAAACAGGCCTGACCGCCACCTAATCGACCTCCCCCTCTAGGGCGACCCCTAGCTGACTGACCTCCACCCCTAGCTGGCTGGGTGGATGATGGTGAAGTAACTAGCGTTGAAGCCGATGGCTGACTCCTCTGCCGAGATCAACCCCCAAGAAGATGAGGACACTGCCTCCACATATGACCCATCTCTCCACACTCATAGCAACTCCCGAGCGCTGGAGACTGGGACTGAAGGGAACCCCTAACACCAGAATGACTAGCAGATACACTTGGCATAGAAGAGCCAAGACTTGATGGAGCACGGGACGAACTCTAAGATGGAAGGGCACTGAGTGATTACTGGCCCTGATGTGAACTATGAAAACAATGACTCGATGACGCCCCACGATAACCTGGGCGAGCTGGCTGAGCATGCCTGAATGGACGACCTCTGTCGTGCTGAAACTGACCCCTTGAAGGAGCACTACCATAACTACCAGATCCTTGAGGCCTCTTGGCCTCCCCTCTTATCTTGCTCCTAGCAATGAACTAACTCAATCTCACAAGCAATATCTACAACCTCCTCAAAAGTAGTACCAGACACCCTCTTCCTGGTCTTGAGAATACGAAGCAGATAAGTGAGGCCATCAACGAACCTCCTAATCCTCTCTCTCTCTCTCTCTCTCTCTCTCTCTCTCTCTCTCTCTCTGTCAGAACAAACAAAATAGCATGACGAGCTAACTCTGAGAACCTCATCTCATACTGCGTCACAGTCATATCTCCCTAACACAACCACTTGTGCGCAGCTCCTCTCTGCGAGACTGTGACACACACTTCTCCAAAAAGAGAATGGAGAACTGCTGCCAGGTAAAGGGTGTTTCACCAACAGGCATACTCCTCTCATAAGGCTCTCACCAAGTGAAGGCAGCTCCAGAAAATTGAAAAGTAGTGAAAGCGACCCCACTGGTCTCCAGAATACCCGTTGTACGAAGAATCCTCCAACATTATCTAAGAAATATTGAGATTTAATCTAATGCATTATGTTATCCTTCCAATTATGCATATATATAAGTTATACCTAATCAAACTTAAAAATAGATAAATATAAAAAAGGAGTGTGATATTGTGATATATGTGAAAATAGTTGGCAAAAGGAGTGCAGTTTCAATATACGTAAAGAAATGTTTTGGCAAAGCTCACAAAATGTTTTGGCAATTTTTTTCTGTGATATCTATGTCTATTAAAAAATATAAACCATCTTACAAAATGAGGAAGTTGTTATAAAATAAAAGCAATGTAGTAAAATGTAAATAAGAAGAGATAGAAAGAAGGGAGAAGTGTTTTCTTCTTTCACTTTGGTGTATTTTTCCATTGCAACTACATGGCCTTTTATAGGCATTAAAAAGTAAAGATGATGGACATAAAGTAGAAAATGTAATCTTTAAGTTATTCACAACATGAGCATCCAATGTAGCATCCAATGTAGTATCCAAAGTAGTATCCAATGTACAAACTATTCATAACACTCCCCTTGGATGTCCATGTAAGATAATGTGCCTCATTAAAAACTTACAAAAAAAATATTGGGATGTACATAGTTATTTATAATATGCATTGCTTGCTGCCTCATTAAAAACCTTACCAGGAAAATCCAGTGGGACAAAACTTTGGTTAAGGAAAAGAGTGCAGCGTGTAGTTACTCCCCCTGATGAAAAATCACTTAATGTCTCGAAGACGACGCATTCCAATCTTATATATCAGCTTTTCAAATATTGAGGTTGGTAACGCCTTAGTGAACAGATCAGCCAAATTATCACTTGAACGAACTTGTTGTACATCTATTTCACCATTCTTCTGAAGATCATGAGTGAAAAAGAATTTCGGTGAAATGTGTTTTGTTCTATCTCCTTTGATATATCCTCCTTTCAATTGAGCTATGCATGCAGCATTGTCTTCATACAATATTGTTGGAATATTCTCTTTCGAAGAAAGACCACATGTTTGCTGAATGTGTTGAGTTATAGATCTTAACCAAACGCATTCTCGACTTGCTTCGTGAATGGCTATTATCTCTGCATGATTTGAAGAAGTAGCAACCACAGTTTGTTTTGTCGAACGCCATGATATGGCTGTACCTCCACTTGTAAATAAATAGCCCGTCTGAGATCGACCTTTATGTGGATCAGACAAATATCATGCATCTGCATAACCAATCAATGATGACTTGGATTCATTTGATTAAAATAAACCCATATCAATGGCCCCTTGGAGGTATCTGAATATATGTTTAATAACATTCCAGTGTCTTTGTGTTGGCGAAGTACTAAATCTTGCCAATAAGCTTACTGAGAAAGCTATATCTGGTCGGGAATTATTGGCAAGATACATTAATGCCCCAATTGCACTAAGATATGGTACTTCGGCACCAAGAAGCTCTTCATCATTTTCATGAGGTCGGAATGGATCTTTCTTTATATCAAGTGATCTCACAACCATCGGGGTACTCAATGGATGTGCTTTATCCATATAGAATCGCTTTAAAATCTTTTCGGTGTATGTCGATTGATGGACAAATATTCCATCTTTCATATACTCAATTTGTAGACCAAGACAAAATTTTGTCTTTCCAAGATCTTTCATTTCAAATTCTTTCTTCAAACAGTCTACTGTTTTTGGAAGCTCCTCAGGAGTTCCAATGATATTTAAATCATCAACATACACAGCGATTATAACAAATTCAGATCCAGACCTTTTTATAAAGACACAAGGACAAATTGGATCATTCTTGTACCCTTCTTTCAACAGGTATTCACTCAGGCGATTGTACCACATACGACCTGATTGTTTCAATCCGTATAAAGATTTCTGAAGCTTTATTGAACAAGTTTCTCGAAAACTTTTATATGCTTCTGGCACTTTAAATCCCTCAGGTACTTTCATAAAAATTTCGTTGTCTAATGATCCATACAAATAGGCTGTAACAACATCCATTAGATGCATATCAAGTTTTTCTTGCACTGCCATATTTATGAGATACCTGAAGGTGATAGCATCCACTACAGGAGAATATGTCTCCATATAATCAATTCCAGGCCTTTGGGAAAACCCTTGTGCCACAAGTCGTGCTTTATATCTAACGACTTCATTTTTATCATTTCGTTTTCGCACAAAAACCCATTTATACCCTACTGGCTTTATGCCTTCAGGTGTTCGAACTATGGGTCCGAAGACTTCACGTTTTCCAAGTGAAGTTAACTCTGCCTGGATAGCGTCTTTCCATTTTGGCCAATCATTTCTCTGTCTACATTCATTGACAGATTTTGGTTCAAGATCCTCATCTTGTTGCATTATTTCAATAGCAACATTATAAGCAAAAATGTTATCGATAACAATATTATTTCGGTTCCATCTTTTCCCGGTTGAGACATAACTTATTGATATCTCTTCATTTTCATTATTTTCAGATACCTGGACCTCTTCTAAGGTCTTATCATTTGTTACGTCATGGGGCTCTTCTTGAGCCACTACCTCTGTGTTATGTTCACTTTGATCACTTGCTCCTTTTCTTCTTCGAGGATTTTTATCTTTAGAACCGATTGGTCTACCACGTTTCAAGTATGGCTTAGACTCATTTGCTTTAATTAATTGTCCTACCGGTAAATCAACTCGAATTGGAGCATTAGCAGCTGGAATATGTGACTTAGTCACCCTTGGTAGGTTAGTGAATGCATCTGGAAATTGATTTGCAATATTTTGTAAATGAATAATCTTTTGAACCTCTTGTTCACATTGATTTGTTCGAGGATCTAAATGAGACAGTGATAATGCATTCCAATCTATCTTTTTTTCAGTTGTTTATTTTCTCCCCCTAATGTTGGATATACTGATTCATCAAAATGGCAATCAAAAAATCTTGCTGTAAATAAATCTCCAGTCATTGGCTCTCGATATTTTATAATAGAAGGAGATTCATATCCAACATATATCCCCAACTTTCTTTGAGGACCCATCTTTGTGCGTTGTGGTGGAGCAATTGGAACATATATCGCACAACCAAAGATCCTAAGATGGGAAATATTTGGCTTCTGACCAAAAGCTAATTGCAATGGGGAGACTTTATGATAACTTGTGGGCGTTATCCGCACAAGTGTTGCTGCGTGCAAAATAGCATGACCCCATACTGAAATGGGAAGTTTTGTTCTCATAAGCATTGGTCTAGCAATTAATTGGAGGCGTTTGATCAATGATTCTGATAGACCATTTTGTGTATGAACATGAGCAACCGGATACTCAATTGTTATCCCAGTTGAAATACAATAATCATTAAAGGCTTGGGATGTAAAGTCACCAGCATTATCAAGACGAATTGTCTTAATTGCATAATCTGGAAATTGTGCTCTTAGCTTTATTATTTGAGCCAACAATCTCGCAAATGCTATATTGCGAGTTGATAGTAAGCACACATGTGACCATATTGTAGATACATCTACCAAAACCATATAATATTTAATGGTCCACATGGAGGGTGAATGGGCCCACATATATCACCCTGTATACGTTCCAGAAATGCAGGGGATTCCATCCTAACTTTAATAGTTGATGGTCTAATAATTAATTTTCCTTGAGAACATGCAGCACAAGAGAATTCCTTAAATTGAAGAATCTTCTGATTCTTCATTGCATGTCCATGTGAATTCTCAATTATTTTACGCATCATATTAGAACCAGGATGGCCCAACCGGTCATGCCAAATAATAAAATTATCTTGATTAGTAAACTTCTCGTTTACTATGGCATGTGTTTCAATCCTGCTAATACTTGTGTAGTATAAGCCGGAGGAAAGAGCAGGTAACATTTCAAGCACATATTTCTTACCGGACATTATTGTAGTAATATAAAGATATTCAATCTTTTCATCATTTGTAGTCTCAATATGATAGCCATTTTGGCGAATATCTTTGAAACTTAATAAGTTTCTTTGAGATTTACTACAATATAGTGCTTCATCAATAGCCAAATTTGTTCCTCCTGGTAGTAATAAATTGGCTCTTCCAGAACCTTCAATTAATCTTGTACTACCGGATATTGTATTAACATTCGCTTCTTTCATTACCAAATAAGAGAAATATCTCTTATCTTTTAAAATAGTGTGTGTTGTAGCACTATCCAGAAGACATATATCATCTTTATTAATCTTGAGTCCAACTGAAGACTGGGAAATTTTCATATTCTTCATAAAAAACAAATAAATAATACATCATAAGAAATATGAAAGACAAGTGGAAAAAAAACATTAAGAAATACATTAGGAATGTAGAAACTAGCAACACATGATGCATTAGGAAAATACACTCAAGAAAAATAAACTAGTTGCAAACATAAAAATAACAACTTTTATAGCTTCATTCCCCAGTAAGATGATTAGTTCTTCAGTCAATATCCTCAAAGAAGTCTCCAACTTCTAAATGAGTAATATTTGTTAGGCCTTCAAAATCATCATCTTTATATGCAAGATGTGCCTTAGAATCATATTTATTTGAGGGACCTGCTTCATCATCATTATTTTGAAAGGTCAAGTGTGCCTCCACATTATTTTCTTTTTTCTTGAGGGAGGCTTGATAAAGTTTGACAAAATGTTCTGGCGTACGACAAATGCGTGCCCAATGACCTCTCATACCACATCGGTGACACATACTAGCTTTACCTTTTGAATGATTAATTTGAGAACCCTTATTGTTCTCCAATTTATTTCCACCATAATGACGATAATTGTTTCGCCCCCTGCCACGTCCACGTTTACGACCATGTCCACGACCACGGTAATTATTTTGTTTTCTTTCAAACTTATCATATGTTGCTACAACATTCACTTCCGGAAATGGAGCTGACCCAGTGGGACGAGCTTCATGATTTTTTATTAATAGAGTATTATTCTGCTCAGCCACAAGTAGGCATGTGATTAACTTATAATATTTCTTAAAACCTTTTTCACGGTATTGTTGTTGTAGCACCACATTTGAAGCGTGAAAAGTAGAAAATATTTTTTCCAATAAGTCCTCATCTGTGATAGTGTCTCCACATAATTTTAATAGAGAACTTACTTTAAAGATAGCAGAATTATACTCACTTACGGTTTTAAAGTCTTGCAACCTTAAATGTATCCACTCATACCGAGCTTTCGGTAATACCGTAAGTTTTAGGTGGTCATATCGATCCTTCAAATTAATCCATAATTCAAGTGGATCTTTTACGGTTAAATATTCAGTTTTTAACCCTTCATGTAGATGATGACGAAGGAAAATCATGGCCTTCGCTTTATCCTGATTTGATGCTTCATTTCCTTGTATAATAGTATTTCCAAGACCTTTAGCGTCAAGGTGAATTTCAGCATCAAGAACCCATGATAAATAGTTCCTCCCGGTGATGTCAAGTGCCACAAATTCAAGTTTTGATAAATTTGACATAGTGAAAACTATCATAAAAGATGAATAAGTTAGAGAAATAATTATAATAATAAACAATTAATGAAAACAAAACGATTAAGGTAAAAGAAATGAAAATAGAGCTATATCATGTTAACAATCTACTATTTCATTTTATTCTTGCCATAAAGTAGAAATTACATACTTGTTTCATTTCACTTTATATTATTGATATATATGTGTTAATAGAACTGAACGTGACTAACATTATTTATATGTTCCAATAAATATAAAGTAATTAAACTATAAAATTATTGCTTGTCAATTTATTTCTCACAGTTCTTCAAAATGCCTTAAAGATATGTTTTGATCTAGGGAGTCCATGAATATTATAAGTATGACATTAGTGCATAGCTAGTTTGATGACTTTGAGGTCCTCTAAGAGTTGAGCACGGAAGGAAATAGTTATTTTATCACTGCAATGTACTTAAACTATTTAAGATGCCCAAGCGCACAAGTAATCTGCAAACAATGAGTATATGATATGTACTGCCATAAATAAAATGATTATAATGATACATACCTTAATAAAATATGGCTCAACTTAACGAGAGTTAAGAATAAAATTAGAGCTTCGTGCTGATAACGTGTTATAAAATAAAAGCAATGCAGTAAAATGTAAATAAGAAGAGAGAGAAAGAAGGGAGAAGTGTTTTCTTCTTTCACTTTGGTGTATTTTTCCATTGCAATTACATGGCCTTTTATAGGCATAAAAAGTAAAGATGATAGACATAAAGTAGGAAATTTAATCTTTAAGGTATTCACAACATAGACATCCAATGTAGCATCCAATATAGTATCCAAAGTAGTATCCAATGTACAAACTATTCATAACAGAAGTCACATATTCTAACACAAAGGAAGAATATTGATGTGCCGGTGTGTCAAAATAGATCAATGGGGCGCACAAGTTGCAAAAAGCGTTTTCACAATGTAAGGTGATGCGCCCCATAGAGAACTTTAAAGTATTCATTGGAGGGTACCGTAATTACATTAAGAAAGTACCTATTAAGCACAACATGTTAAAGAGAAAATTCCAATTTTACCCCTGTTCAACAAGCAAGTATGTCGTCCAGCTGCCTGCTAACTGTCTCTTATTAGATAGTAGAATCTGTAGTTCTTCCTTAAAAAACAAAAAAATTAAAAACAAAAACTTTGTTTCTTCCCCACTCACGTCCTTTGCTGATTTCGAAGTTTCAGCCTCATCTATATAAATTCTCCACTTCGTCTTTTGCTTCTCTATTTCTTCCCCTAAAATTTTATTTTTAAAATCATATAAACTATTCTTTTCTTAGGATTTAGTTCAGATGGTCTTCTTTTAGGCATGTAGATTATTTTGTTCTTAGGATTTTTGATACTGTTATTTTCAGAGACGAGTGGCAGCAATAGTTACAAAAGAGAAAATTAGAGCCATGCCGGTCTCCCGCTAAACTGATCGGAGAAAAATATCTCCGCCAAACCTCTCTTTCATGTGCTATTTCATCTCCTATAAAGAAAAAATATACCCATCGCTCATCATATTCAATTTTAGACACATTTTATGTTAATGATTTCTAACATCAATTAATCCTTAATCAAAGTCAGGTATTACTTGATCATGCTGGTCAAATATACCAAAATTTAGATAACTCATAAACATAAACTGAGAAGAATTTTGTGAAGAAAATAAAAAAATATCTGTAGTATTTTTTTGTATAACAAGATAACTGATAGATAAAAAGAAAATAAAAAGAAAGAGAAGAAGATAGTTTCAAAAAAGAGAAGAGACAAGAGGGAATTATGCTGGTTCACATTTTACAACTTAATTCTGTATTTTGAAGCCTCAAATACGTTATTTTAGCTTTCATCAATTTGCGTACACAGTTCAGATATTTTTTCGAAAAGGTTTTATGTTAAAAATTGATAAAATATAAAGTTTTTGCCTTAAAATCCATTTGAGTTGACTTCGATCAACATTTTGAGTAAACGAGTCCGGATCTGTATTTCAACGGTCCCGATGGATCCATAATGGGACTTGGGCATATGACCAGAATCAAATTCAGAGTTCCTTAGCTCGAGTTATCGCTTTTTGTTGAAATTTGAAGGTTTAAAGGCTTAATGACTTTGAAAGTTTGACCAATGTTTGACTTTATTAATATCGGGTCCGTATTTTAATTTCGGAATCCAGGATAGGTCCATTATGATATTTATGACTTGTTTGTCAAATTTGGTGAGAAATAGAGTTGGTTTGACGTGATTCGATTGTCCAGTTGTTAAAACAGAAGTTCATGAGTTTCTGATTTGATGCTCAATTCGTAATTCTAGGTGTTATTTTGGCAATTTATTCGAGCGAGTAAGTTCGTATGATGTTTGTACATTTGTGTGCATATTTTTTTTAGAGTCCCGAGGGCTCAGGTGAGTTTTGGATAGACTACAGATTGGTTTAGACCTAGAAAACTCAACTGGTGTTCTGCAATTTCTGGAACCGGTCTCTGATATCGCAATTGCGAGATCAGTGTTCGCATTTTCGAACATCCCAAATCCTGTCAGGCTCGCATTGCGAAGAGTGCCTGAGTAGCAAGAGTTCGCATTTGCGATCATAAAGTCGCAATTGTGGGGAGGCCAAAGTTCGCATTTGTGAACATTTCATCGCAAATGCGATGAAAGCAGAGATGTGCAGACTTCGCAATTGCGAGGTGATCTTCGCATTTGTAGGGGTTCGCAAATGCGACATTTGCAACTGAACAAATAGGAGTTAGACGGGATTTTTCTTCATTCTTCAAATTTTCAAAACTAGAAAACTCTAGAGGCGATTTTTCAAAGAACTCTTCTTTCCCAATCCATTGGTAAGTGATTCTAACATATTTTCTTTCAATCTTTCATTACATTTCATAAGTTTTCAACGTAAAATCTAGTGTTTTCATGGTGGAAATTGAGGGTTTAGGTAGAATTAGAAATTTTTATAAAATTGGGATTTAGACCTCAAATTGAAGTCAGATTTTAAAATAAATTACATAAGCGTGCTCGGGGGTGAATGAGTAATCGGGTTTTGGTACGAATTTTGGGTTTGTACCAAGAGGGCCCAGGAGTTTACTTTTGTTGACTTTTCAATAATGACCTAAATTGAATCTTTTGCAACCGTGAGTAGTTCCTAAGGCTTAATTTGAATCGTTTGGTTGGTAATTTGCTAGATTCTATTGGCTCGGAGGCTTGTTTGAAAGTCAAAGTTGTGGTTGAGCTTTGAATTGATCGTTGGAGCGAGTAAAGTGTCTTGGTTAACCTTGACTTGAGGGATTATGACTTGATTGTCTATTTTCTGCATGTCTATGACTTGAGGGATTGATAATTTATTACTTACTTTGATCTTGTTATCCATGCTTAGACTAGTTACTTATTATATTGATCGTTCTTACCGCGTTTATGGGCTTTTGTGATAATTGAGTATTGTTTCTAAAGTATACATTGGTATTGTGGAACCGTTGTTGACTTAAGGCTTGTACTTATTATATCCATGCTTGTTCTGAAAGTGAGAGTAAAAGCATGAAGGGTGATGTCGTGTAGTATCATTGTTTCATTGTGAGGTTGAGAGTAAAAGTACGAAGGGTGATGCCATGCAATTTTCTTCATTGTGCTTATTTGTTTTTACTGGTTAAAGGCATATTGACTATTTTGGTTATTATTTCCTGCTGTATTTCTCAGATCTTGTACCCCTTTTAGTTTGTCCCCCTCCCAATAGTACATGTTTACCTCTTTATTTTCTGCACAAGTTTATTACGCGGGTGTCTTGTCATAGCTCGTCAGTACCTTGTCAAGGTTAGGCTCGATACTTACGGAGTACATGAGCTCGGTTGTACTCATACTACACTCTACACTTTTTTTTACAGACTTTAGTACTGGCCCCAGCTATTTGTGAGGCGTAGCAGCTTGGATTTTCTCATTGGAGACTCGAGGTAGTTCTGCTGGCGTTCGCAGACCTTGAAGTCCCCTCTTATTTCCCCTATTTTATTGTTTCTTTTCGTTCAAGATAGTTGTATTCTTTCAGACTCTTTTTGTAGACAATTCTAGAAGCTCGTAAATTCTCCGAATCCGGATTGTATTAGATATTATGGCATTTTATGTTATTCTGCACTCAGTTTTAGTTTTATTTTGGCTTAATTGCCTTTACTATTTGAAATTGGATAAAATTGGTTTAAAGATTATCTAACGTTGGCTTGCCTAGCGAGTGAAATGTTAGGTGCCATCACGGTCCCAAAGGTAGGAATTATGGGTCGTGACAAGTTGGTATCATAGCACTAGGTTGCCTATGACTCACAATTCATGAGCAGGCTTAGTAGAGTCTGGAGGATCGGTACAGAGACATCTGTAATAATTTTCCAGAAGCTGTGAGCATGTGATTTTTGCCCTATATGAAATACTTCTATAAAATCCAAGAAAATATATTTTTTCCAATTATTTTCCATTTTATAGGATTTTTTTAAATTTTTTATTAATTGTTTGCATTTCTATGCATGTTTAATTTTTATTTAAATCATGAAAATAATACCAAAATATCATGCATTGCATTTAGGCTTTATTTTTATATTTTTAGGATTAATTAGCAATTATTTGTTTTATAAAATGAAAATCACAAAAAATGCTTCATTTTTACACATTTTCTTTTTTTATTTTTAGGTTATTGATTTTTCTCTTTCAATTTCGGATTAAGTAGCTTTTATAATTTTTGTAATTAGTTAATTAGTTTAATTTCACATTTTTAGATAATCTAGGATTTTAATTTTAGAACTTTTAATTAAAGAAAAAGAAAAAGAAAAAAGAAAAGAAAAGGAAATAAGGAAAAAGAATTGAAAAAGGGGTTTTATTTTGAAATTGGGCTAAATTTCACACCACAATCTGGCCCAAATCCGCTCTCAACCTAGGCCCAAATAATAGTCCACCCGGTCCAATCCCCCACTAACCAAACGACCCCGTTTTACCCCCTTTTGATCCTAGCCGTTGATCATCATAAATCTAACGGCTAGGAACTGATCAGTCATTTGTTATAGGACTGTCCGAACGAGACTAGCCCCCCATTACCCCTCTCATTCCGTCTCTATTCTCTCTCAAAGCAAACCCTAGCCGCCCTCATTCCCACGCCTCCTCCGCCACAAACCACCCACCGGAAATCGCCTCACGGCGGTTCCGGTGTTCCAATCTTCCCCAAACTTACACCATGAACTCCCCATAACCTCCTTATTCCAAATCTCCAATCCTTTTTCCCTCGAATCTTAGATCGAAAATTACGGCCAAAAAACCCTAATTGTGCCAAATCACTCCAAATTCACACCCTATAACCCTTGCACCCCTTAAACCCTAAACCAACGTTAATCCCCTTCGAATCAGCCTCAATTCCCTCAAATTTTGAATTTAAGATTCTAAAGAAAAAACCTTAATTCCTCTTTATTCTTTCCGGTCAGTGCATGGAGTTTGTGAACGCAGACGACCATTAATTGGTTGTTCTTGTTAAGAACAACCAATTAATGGTTGTATAAGTTCATGGGTGTGTCGTGCAAGAGTTTCATCAACTGGCCCATTCCAAAGCAGCCTTAGGTCTTTTTCTTTTTCTCTTTTTCTTTGTTCTTGATTGTTTGCCTCATCTTTGTATTTTTTCTTTCATATAACCAACAATTAGGTTTTTCCTTTATTTTTAGTTTCTTTACATGGTCATCTGTTCTTTTCTTCTTTTGTTTTCTTCTGTCAATTAGTCTTAATCTGTAGTTAATTGTCCATTAGTTGGTTAGTTTAGAGTTTCAGACTTCTTAATTAGTTCCTAAAATGCTGTGATTAGCCAATGTTTGTTTTCAGAATTTGAAATTGTTGATTGAGTTCACTTCCGGACTTAATTAATTTTAGCCCTAGAAACATCAATTAGCTAATTAATCTTTAGAATTATTGTGCCTTGATGTGCTTTATGTAAAATAGAGATGTCGAAATTCAGTTTAGCTGTTTGAAGTTTAGTCTTGTAGTTAGGTAGATAGAACAACCTTTTATCAATACTCAGGTTGATTTCAATTTAAAATTGCATCAGCTCTCTTACTCTCATTCTATTAACATTTTGCATCTTTTGACTTATTCTAATTGTGTTTGACAAGATTTGAAAACCAATAGAAACTTTAGGGACTTAACTGAACCAAAAGAATTTAGGTAAAGAAGAAATAGGTAGGAATTTCAAGGGTAAAATTGGAGTTTCACATTAGGTAAAAATCATAAGGTTCTAGAACTTAGGACAACTGTCCATATCCTTAGCAAAAGGCTGATATTGGATAAGAAAAAAAGGACATATAGCTGTCAAAAGATGATGCACTACCCTAAAAATTCAGAATATTAGGTTAGAATATGCCCTTTTGATGCTCTTTTGGTATATTCTATAAAAGGAAAACATTCCCTCACTCTCACACACACAATTCAGCATCATCTTCTGCCTAAAAAAGTTCTGAAAAACACATTAGAAATTCTACCTAAAATTCTGCATGTTTTAAGTTTGGCTCGGATTGCATTTCTGGTTTTCTCTTGGAGTTGAAAAAGGATTTTATGAGAATTTTTGGTCTTCTAAGTTGAAGTTCTTAATATTTTGCTGATTTTCTAGTTGGAATATGGAATAATCTGGTGTTGCTACTGCTGGTTCCACTACTCTTTTGCTGAAATTTTGTTGTTTCTTTGGCTGTACCCATGTATCCTCATTGAGCCTTGAAATAACAAATCGAAGTTTTGACATGTTTGACTTGAGATGGACCTTCAGATCTCCTTTTCTTTATTTAATAGTTTTCATTTGTTGGCTCTGTATTACTTGTTTCAGTTTTGATTAGATGTTCTACTCTCAAATATATTTTTATGAAGTTTAGGGATTCAAAAGTTTAAATTAGTTCCAATGTTTCAAATGTAACTTATTGGGATTGTGGTGAGAAACTATTGATTGCATATTACGTGTATTTGTATTGAGTCACTTTGGGTCCAACAATGTTAAGTTGATGGTATGCTAAGCTTAGGATAAGGTGTGAATAAGCTTAGGAATTGAGCATTTTATTGTTAGTGATATGCAGTAGGCACTCCTGTTGAATCATGCTATGTTTATCTAGAGTTAGGAAATTCATCATGTTGTTTTTCTCGAATTACAACAGTAGTAAGGTAATTGCCTATTTAAATTAATGTGACTCTTGGATGAATAGAGTTTAAGTATTTCTTTGTCAATACTAATATCATGTTAAGGGTTAGATGCAGACTATCCCCTTTATTTGTGGAGATTTTTGATATTCTGGATTGCATGTGATTGAAGGAATCTGAGTCTCAATTGGGCTTGGCATCAGCCCGAATGAGACAGCCCAGTAAAGTTTCAACTTTGGGCCCTTCTGCCAATGATTTAGTTTTAGTTTGGGCTTGATTCAGGGCCTTAATCGAATTCAATGTTGTATTTCACTCAGAATTGTTTCATTGCGTTTCTTTTGGCAATTAAGTAAGTATTAGAACATAAAGGTAGACATGCCCAGATGTTAGATAACCACAACTGGGCCCGCCTAATACGAGCTAAATGTGAGCCGGCTCTTGGTGAGAAAATAGGCCTGTCAAGGCCTTCGAATTTAGTTCACTTTTTTGGGCCAAATTTCGAGCCCAACGCAGTTGCAAGGATTGATTGATCCTTTGCTAGATGATCAAATGGGCCACTGCCAGCCCCAAACCTCATTATCAGAATAATTAAAAGCCTAGCCTGTATAGTTGTATATTTTAAGTCCTAATTAGTTACTTTAATTAAACAATCCTTCTAAAAATTGAGGCGAGCCATTTTACGTTAAATAACCTATGGCCCTCATATGAGTATTAGCCTAGTATTGAAATAATCCCAAATAATCGTAGTTTGCTTTAGGCTCGATTTAGATTAGTATTGCGATTATGTATACGTTCACATAACATAATTGCGAGTTTAATTCTAAAAGTAACCCGAGGGATGCGTTTGCGCAACTTCAACCAAACTTTTCTTAATAAAATAAACAAAGCGTTATTAATTGTGGACACGTTCACGTGACATGATTTTGACGCGCCAAAGGAAAAGAGTGTACATACGCGTAACTCAATTTTTTAATTACGAATAATTCAAGTGATTAAAAGTGGTAAAAGGTAAATGCACACAGGTCCTAAAATAAGTATTTAGACTTTGTAAGCCAAGTAATAATCATTGAGCGACCGTGCTAGAACCACGGAACCCAGGAATGCCTAACACCTTCTTCCGGGTTAACAGAATTCCTTATCTTGAATTTCTGGTTCGCAGACCTAAAAACAATTCCTCGATTTGGGATTTTAAAATAAACCGGTGACTTGGGACACCATAAATTATCCCAAGTGGCGACTCTGAAGATAAATAATCTCATTTTGAATAATGTCACTTTAATTGAAAAAACTCCCATATACCTCGGGTGGGTAAAAAGAAGGTGTGATAGCTCTGGTGACTCTGCTGGGGAAAAGAACCCAGAATTTCTGGTTAAGGGTTCAAGAATTCGAGCTTGTTAGTGTGATTTTTATTTGGCTTTATTGTTGATATTACTGTATTTTGTGGACTTAATGTGCTAATTGCCATTTACCGCTTTGATATTACTTGAATTGTATTTAAATGTCTTCTTACGCCTCCCTTCCGAGTCTTCTAAAAAACGATGCTCACGTTCGCGTGGCCCACTTTTCTGTTAGAGTTATACCAAATAGAATGGGGCTGGGCAAGCAACAAGGCCGAGCAGACATTCGTACTCCCGGTATGTTTCCCCCTCCTCAACTCGAGTTTGTCCGCTTGGGTAAGCCAGGTTTAGAACACAACCCCAGGTTTAAATTAGAATAAAATAACTTCATGCCAGATCCCTAGTAGGAACGTTTATTTGCATCATGTGCATTCGACCTTGGGGACTCAACATTGGGGTTGGTTCCGTCTAGGACATGTGTACCCCAAAATAAAGACCATCATGATGCATCCTACGTGCTATTTGAATATTTATTTGTTTCGGCTTGCATATTGACTGGTTAGGAAAAGGAAATAATGAGAAAAATCAAGAGTGAGCTAGGATAGAATATTTACTTGGTTCTAAAAATCCCAGTATTTGAAAATGCCTCGAAACTCTGCTAAAATTTTTGAAAAAAATGTATTTCAAATAAAAGTGAGCCAATATCATTTTTTTTTTAAAATTGACCGAACTACGTAGGTCTGATTCTCACCGGATGTGAGATACGTAGGCAACCCACATAAGGTTCTGCCTTTTTTTTACAAAAACATATAATTGAGTAAAGTGTAGTTTAGGATTTTGGTCAAAATAATAAGCCAACCCAACTTCGATTGTATTTTAAGTCGTTCTTACCGGAATAGCCCTAGGTTACCTTTCAATTATCGAAAGGCTATTTTCGCGAAAAACGGGCAAGTCTGTCTGAAAGGTGTCCTTGTCCAATAAAATACTTTCCCCCTGCCTCAAAATTTGTTTGGAATTGCAAAGGGGCCACGTTTGCAAAAATGACCATTTTTGCTGAAGTAGCATAAAATGGGTCTTTTTTTCGTCGATTTTCTTTAGAAAGTGAAAACTTGTTTTGCAAAAAGAGTTCACAAGAGTCAACCCTAACCTTAACCCTCCACAGGTACAAATGAATACTGTCCACAACCCTTCACAAATGAATACTGTCCAGGACTGTCACAAATGAATACTGTCCAGGACCCGTCACAAATAAATGTTGTTCAGAACCCATCACAATCTATCATAGAACGGGCTCAGTTGCAGCTTCGCATGTGGTGGAATGATTTAGATAAAGATGACCAAGATTGGGTGAAAAAGCAATTGGGTTCCCTTATAGACATCATGAGCATCAAACCCTCGGAGGATTTGATCAAAGCCTTGGTAACCTTTTGGGATCCTTTCCACAACGTGTTCCGTTTCTCCGATTTTGAGATCACCCCTACTCTGGAGGAAATGGCCAGATAAATTGACTTTGGCTAAGACTTGAGGAAGCAACAACTCATATTCCCAAGGTCTCCCTCTGTGCACAAGTTCTTCGATCTTCTGAATATTAGTAAACAAATGAAGAAGGCTCATGTAAGCAAAGGATGTTGTTCTTTCTACTTCTTATACTTCAGGTTCAGGCATTCAACTGGTTTTGAAACACATGAAAAGGGGTTAAACAACAAACAAGATAAGAGCACCTGACAAATTCATTATCGATTCGCTTTTATCATGGCATTTTTGGGGATCATGGTCTTTCCAAATGCAGAAGGGACAATAAACACTCGCATGGCCAGAATTGCACAACTCCTCACTACCAAGGAGGATCACACACTTGTTCCATTAGTACTGGCAGACATTTATCGAGCATTGACATTGTGTAAAACCGGGGCTCAATTCTTTGAGGCTTGCAACATTCTTCTTCAAATATGGTTGATCGAACATCTCCACCGTCACCCCAAGTTCATGAGTTACGATGCAGATGGGAACAACTTCATAAAGAATCATGAGAATAGGGTAAAAGATTACAAACTCCAAAAGGTTTTGAGGATTGGGTTTCCCACTTGAGGACTTTAAACGCAAGTCAAATTGAATGGACTCTAGGGTGGCTTTCGGTAACAGAAGTCATATACTTGACAGCTTCAAAAGGCTTCTTGATGATGATGGGCCTGAGGAGTATCCAACCATATGCACTGCAAAGAGTTCTAAGGCAATTGGGAAGGTATCAAGTGGTACCCGAAGATGTAGATTTGAGTACCCAAGTCATTGAGCTATACCCAGAAGCAATACTGCCTGAGGCTTTAGTACAATGGGATTGGAATGGTTGCCGATATCTGAAAAGTGACACCCAGGTGCTGGATCTTGCGAGAGGAGAAGTGGATCCAAATTATACTGTGTGGTTTGAAAGAAGGTTTTGTGCAAATGATGAGCCAGAACCCGAGCCCGAGCTTGGAAGGCCCGCCAAGAGATCTCATGTTCAAGCTTTTGATGATAAAATTCGGGAAAGGTTGGTTGAAGGTAAAAGAAGAAGGTTGGTCCAAGAAAATGAAGCTCTCCGGGCCCAAGTTTGAAAAATGAGAATAGTATCTAAGAACACGGACAAAAGTAGAAAAGATGAAAGGATCATCTACAACCTTACGCAAAAAGTACGTGACTTTGAGGATGATTTGCAAAAGACTGAGTCTGAGCTAGTGAAAGTACGAACAAAGTTGTCCAAAAATGCAGAAGAGCGGGCAACTTTCGTTCGACAATTGAAGGAAAGATATGACAGAGGGGTCATGGGTTGGAAAAAATGAGCATAATAGCCTTGAGGGCGAAATGACTAAACAAGCGAAGAGCTTCAAGGCTGAGAGGGAACATTGCTACGCTTTAATGGCACAGCTAGAGGGAGACCTACAGCATTTGCAAGAATAGAATGATACGGCCACCAGGTTTTGGAGGCTATATCTCAGCAGATTGGGCGGTTGTTGCAAGAAAAGGGCATCATCATGGAAAGGGTTAGAGGAATTGCCGACTACATTATGATGAAGTGAAGCGAGTGCGAGGACATGACCAGTTCCATGTTTTTCGCCACGGTCATGATCTTTGTTCGCCAGATAATGGATGATCTCTATCGCCTCCAGGATGACATGGTGCATAGGCATGCAGCAAGACCAGTTGGTGTTCTTAGAGCAGGATTGGAGGCATTGATGTACTCTTGATCTTTCTCTTTTTCGAGTTTGTATTTTCATTCCTAAAGTCTGCTTCGAGTCTGTTTTCATTTCCAATTCTTAACTTTGTAGGATCGAGTCTTTGTAATAGAGAAAAATTAGAAGTCTTGTTTTAATGAAATTTGCCCACAACAAATCCCTCCATTTGACAGTTAAATGTGAGGGGTATTATGTGAAAAGAGTCATGTTGGATGGCAGATCAGGAGTTGATATCTGCCCTCTCTCAACATTGCAAAGAATGGAGATTTGGACTGAGAGAATCAGGCCTAACAATGTCTGTGTGCACGCTTTTGATGCATCAAGAGAGACACCATAGGCGAGATCAATTTGATTTTGGCTATCAGTCCTGAGGTTTTCGAAGTGACATTCAGGTCCTGGACATGGATACCTCGCATAATTTTCTCTTAGGAAGGCCTTAGATCCATCCTGTTAGGGCTGTACCTTCAACCCTCCATCAAATGGTGAAGTTTGAACACGAAGATCAGGAAATTGTGGTTCATGGAGAAGACGAGCAGTCAATTTATCGGGACCCGTCAGTCCCATGTCTCGAAGCTAGGGAAGGTAGCGAGCATATAGTTTATCAAGCTTTCGAGGTGGTGCTCGCAGATCAATGTGAGGAGGGAGGCCCGTGTCCTCAACCCTTTCTGTCAAATGCGTCCATCATGGTCGCTACTAAAATGATCAAGCATGGTTATAAGCCTGGGAGGGGACTCGGGGCATCATTGCAAGGTATCACAGAACCTATCACTTTAGTTGCCAGCGAGAAGTTCTTCGGTGTGGGTTTTTATGCCACAGAAACTGATGTGACATGGGCAAATGAACGAAAGAGCAATGGTTGGGTTCTACCTCAACCAGTCCCGCATCTTTACAAAACATCCGTCAAGCCCAAATACGCAGAAGAAGAAGAAGATGAGGCCTTCACGGTCGAGGAAATTGAGGAAATATGTGAAGCCATGAGGCAAATGTTAGATGAAGCCCATATGCTTCAG
This sequence comes from Nicotiana sylvestris, assembly GCF_000393655.2. Classification (NCBI taxonomy): domain Eukaryota; kingdom Viridiplantae; phylum Streptophyta; class Magnoliopsida; order Solanales; family Solanaceae; genus Nicotiana; species Nicotiana sylvestris. Next base: position 156,044,785 of record NC_091066.1, read on the forward strand.
CCGGGCAAAGGCTCTAGCATTGCTGAGGTGCAATTCATGGGGCCCGATGCCAAGCTGCAAAATTGGAAGGCTACCCCGTTCCCAGTTAAGCGGGAATCCCGGTAGTCCAGTCTTGCCACCTTTTCTGCATTCCGAGTTATCCAGGGTGTAACTCGAATGTTTCTTTTAGTTTATTGTCTTTAAAATTCCAATGTAAAGCCTGCTATATTCAAAATTCAATTAAATGAAATCAATATTTCATTATCTATGAATTTCTTTCTTTATTCTTTCTGATTTTTGTTACTTTTCTTATTTCTTCCTTTTAGTTCTAATAACGCGGACTTAAATAACATGACACGCTTGCGGACTTCATGCCCAGATCATAGCATACTGTCTAATTTTGAAATAATGAATCAAGAACCGGAATATGATGGAGAAGATGTTTTTAGGGAAATCAACTGAGAATTGGAACAATTCTAGAATAAACCTAAGCCAAACTTAAACGAAACCGAGCCGGTTAATTTGGGTAGTTCTGAAGAGGTCCAAGAAACCATGATAAGCATTCATATGAATGAAAGAACCAGGGATGCATTGATCCAACTTTTGTTCGAATTCAAAAATGTGTTTGCTTGGTCCTATGATGATATGCCAGGTCTAAGTGTTGATTTTGTGGTCCACAAGTTGCCGACTTACCTCGATTACCCCTGTAAGCACGTGATATTTTCCCTATGAAAGAGTTACTCCCAAAAAATTCAAAATAAAACGATTTTTCCTTTGGGTACAATTTTTGAGAATTTGCGTGACATTTTGGTAATTATTTTTGTCCGTAAATGTTTACCCTTGTTATAGTTAATTGAAAAATATAAAAATACATGGTGCATGCATATTTAGGATTTAATCATGCATTTAGGAATTAATTAAACCATCATTTCGCCCTAAAAAGGAAAAATTAGAAATACATAAATATATATACCTTTTTATTCTATTTATTGTCTTTGAGTGATTTTGTTTTTAAGGTTTTAACTTGTGTATTAATTATTGTAAGTGTTAATTAACATTTTTGTAGTTTTATTTTTAAATTTAGGAATTGTGTTTAAATTAAATTAAAAGAAGAAAAGAGTTGGAAAAAAGGAAAACTCGGATTGGGCCCAAAAAATCAGGCCCAAAACCAAGACACGGACCCAGTCCAAACGCCTGGTGCCCGGTCCATTCCCATAATCACTGGAACGACGTCGTTCTGTGGCAATCGATCCCAACCGTCGACCTTACATGATCCAACGGCTCAGAATCCGTCCCCCTTACCCGTTCCCTGAACCTGACCCATTGCCCGGTTCGAACCGACCCCCCTACTTAAACCAAACAACGCCGTGTTGGTTAAACCCTCTAATCATGGCCTTTGATCTTGATTGATCCAGCAGCCAGGATTGAACCACCCACCCCGTATAAGAACCCCAATCCCTCACCTAACGCACCCAAACCAAACCCCCCCTCACCTACTGTTCATCCTCGTCCCTAGAGACGACCCTCACAAACCCTAGCCGCCTTAGGATTCCCCCACTATAAACCCGGAAACCACGACGCCGATGACCACCAAACTAACACCCCTGAATCACCATGACCCCCTCTCTCCAAATCCACACTCAGTTTACTTCAAATCTTCCCCGAGCATCTCGAATCTTCGTTCGAAGGTTCGAGCAAAAACCAGATCTACACCCACCGACCCCAAATTCATACCACAACACCTCCTGACCTCCCTCACACCCTAAACTCCATTGGTTCAGTTCGAATCTGACCGGAGTTGAACGAATCCCAAATCGAACCACAAAGAACCCTAAAAAGACAAAAAATTGATGTCTGTCCAAATTAAAGACGATGTGGGGTCTAATCGACCTTAATCGAAGTGTTCTCCGTTGAGAACACTCGATTAAGGTCCATTCAACCTCAAAAATGGTCGAGTCCGAGTTCGAGCCTGGGTCAGTTTTGATTTTGAATCCCTGAGGTAATTTTTCCCTTTCTTTTGTTCTCCTATGAATTTTATCTGTTTTTCATGTTTAGTTTGGTTTGTTTTTGATTTTTCTATCAAGTCTGTGAGTCATGAGGTAATGTTTAGTTTGTTTTGTGTATTGTATTGATTGTTTGCTGTTTATTATAGCTTGTATAGTCGTTTAAATAAGTGCCGTCAATTAATCTGTTTAAAATTAGAAGAAACATGATAGTAGTCCATTAATGTCCTCCATGTATGTTTGCCATCCCTACATTTGTATGCTAACTTGTAATGAACCTGTGGAATATGTTCAGTTCTGTCTTTAAACTAGACTGCTCATTCATTCAGTAACCCCATTATCTTCATAGTTTGCCATGGAAGCCTGTTCATTAATGCTTTGATCTTAGCCTGTTGGTTGTTGCCTGTTTGCATTTTTGACTCTAAGTTGGTCAGGTTTGGCTCCCAATATGACCAACTCATTTGGTTTGATTGACACCCCTTTATGATCTGATTTTGAGTTGAATTTAGGCTAGGAATTGGATATAGCTATAGAAATCTAACAGGTCAACCTGAAATCAGTGTTGGGTTTAAGTTGATACAGTCAGTAATCAGTGATTAGCCAAATTCAGATGGGTTTATATACTGACTATTAAAGTTAGGGTAATACAATAATATGCAAGGGTTAAGGGTAATTTTGGCATTTGACAGAGTTTAATCAGGGATTAACTTAAGAACATGTCAAGTGGTATTTAAAATACTATTAATCTAATGACAATGGGGAACAAGACACAAGGGCATGGGCTTATTTGAATACTATAACCCCTCCCATGGCTCTTGGTTAAAACAAATAGGACAAGCATGGGGAACAATATAGTGGGCATCAAGAAAAGACATTTAGGCATGGGGAATTAAGGGGTATGGGCAGAATAAAGGCTGAAGGTATCAAGGCAGCTTGGCTGGCCTGGTTTTTGCTTATAAATAGGCTGATTTAGAACAAAAAAGGGCTGGACATTTTTAAGTTTTCAGAGAGAAAAAAAGAAGCAAAAACAAGGCTGGTCTTTCAACCTTTAGCAGGACAGTCTGATTTGAGAGTGATATAGAGTTAAGAGTGTGCTGGATTTTGAACATAACAATCAGAGGCTACTTTTTTTTGCATCTGTTTCCTTCTCTGCCTTGCCTGTACCCGTTTTGGTATTGCTGGGTTGCAAACTGGATTCCTTGTTTTGGTTTTAAAGATCTGATTGCTGGGTTTTGTTGCTGCTGATTGCTGTTTTTCTGTTGTTGTTGTTTGTTGTGAATGCTACTACTCAACTGATCATTCCCTTTCTTCTGGCTTTCCCAATACCAGGTACACCACTGATAGTCTGATACTCTGTCAATGTAAGCTGAAAGTTGAAAACATGAATATAGAAGTGAAGAGCTGAAGTTGCCTCTTTTCGAATTTGCTTCAGTTGTGTATTGAACCTTGAGTTGTATATATAGTATTTCATATCTTCTATTGGGATAATGAAAGTAGTCATCATGCATAACTAGACATCCACATATGGCAACTTAATGGCTCATTATCTATGTATGTCAGTACTTAGAAAAGAAGTGATGGTGTAGTAAGCAATATCCTATTTTTTAGCTGTGTTTGTGGTTAGCATATCTTCTAACGCATGTTAAGTGTTAAACTGTCCATTGCTAGATAATCTCTCTTCATTTAGCAGGCTGCCTCATTATAACTTGTAGCAATACCGTTAGAGTATATAGCATCAATTTACATTTATGCCTTATAAATGTTGGGCCAGAATCGAATGAACTAACCGGGCCCTTATCGGAAAAGAGGTGGCCCAGGTCCAGTCAATACAGTGTGCACTGGGCCTGGGCCCATAATATCCAAACGACTGCCCATATACGCGTTCATGTTTCGGATTTTGCGAATCATACTCGGAACCCAAATATTACTAACTTGTAAGAATGTAAATAAAGTTAGACCATTTTTCTTCTTTCATTATTAGAGACAAACTTAATAGAAGACATAGCCACTATAGGACGACCTTTTAAAATAAAATGAGGCGCGCCTCGCCAAATAAATCACACATCGCTGGGGTCCGCAATGAATACATAACCATTGGCTAGACTTTGGATTCAGCTGTTTTGGTGAATTTTTCACGGTCTTTTCCTAAAATAACAATACATTAGTTTCTTTAGGACGCGTCTTAATTATCTTACTTTCTTAAACTCGGGTGCGCATTTATGTGACCCAAATCCAAATCTCAACGGAGTCGGATTGTGTCTCTAATCACGGGTACAATGATTGTGACGTGGTTCGAGATGCGTGTCCATGACGTTGCAAATCCCTTTTAAAAAATAAGAATGAGATGAGCCTCGCCGAATAAAAATACAAAAATTGCGGGGACCTCAGTAAAAATTTGCTTTAAAGTTGCTTAGATTTCGGGATGGACCGTTTAGCAAAATTTCACGGCCCTACCCAAAAGTAAAGTATACGATAGTCGCTTTAGGCGCGCCTTTAATAATTTAATTTTCTTAAACTCGGGCGCACATTTATGTGACCCAAATCCAAATCTCAACGGAGTTGAAATGTGCCAACAACCACGGGTGCATTGATGTGACGTGGTTCGAGATGTATTTCCACGATGTTGCAATTCTTGATAAAAATAATAATAATGATAAAAGCGGTTAAAAGTTAAAATTCGCACATAGGTTCAACATGTATTAAATCAGATAATCAAGCCGAATATGACAGTTGAGCGACTGTGCTAGAACCACGGAACTCGGGAATGCCTAACACCTTCTCCCGGGTTAACAGAATTCCTTATCCGGATTTCTGGTTCGCGGACTATTAAACAGAGTCATTCTTTTCCTCGATTCGGGATTAAACCGGTGACTTGGGACATCCTAAATCTCCCAAGTGGCGACTCTGAAATAAATAAACAAATCCCGTTTCGATTGTCCTTTAATTGGAAAAAACTCTTTTACCCCTCGCGGGGGCGGAAAAAAGAGGCGTGACAACCCCCCAGTCCAGCAAAAACAGAGGAAGTTCAAAATTGATATCAGTGACAAGATCAAAGAAGAAGTCACCAAACAGTTGAAGGCGGGGGTGATCCGAGTGGTCCGATACACCACATGGTTAGCTAATGTGGTTCCCGAGCCAAAGAAAGATGGGAAAACTTGAGTGTGTGTTGACTATCGAGATCTGAACAAAGCAAGTCCCCAAGACAACTTCCCTTTGCCAAATATCCATATCCTTGTTGACAACTGTGCCAAACATGAGATACAATCTTTCGTGGATCGTTATGCTGGATATCATCAGGTCTTGATGGATGAAGAAGACTCGGAAAAGATAGCCTTCACCACACCCTGGGGTACCTATTGTTACAGGGTCATGCCTTTTGATTTAAAGAACGTCGGGGCAACTTATATGAGAGCTATGACTGTCATCTTTCACGACATGATGCACCAAGAAATTGAGGTATATGTGGATTGTTGATACCCAATTTTTCTCTATATATTTTCAATATGAAAAATACTTTCAAAATAGCATATATAAGCATGTCCAAATGTTTTATTATTTTTCCATAATTTTGTAAAGTTTTTAAATCAATTTATTTCCCCTTTTTTATCCATAAAATCTCAATAATTATTTCTAGAATTAGTTTTTTTGAAGATTCATTTATGAGATTTTTATATTTATGCCAAAATATGGATGAAATAATTTGTTACATATTTTTACAAATTCATTAGTATTTTTAAAGCCAATTGCATATAATTGCAATACTAGCCATTTTAAGGTTTAATTGTGTTTTATATTCATAAAAACGAGTCTAGTATTTTTAAATTATTATTTATGTGATATAAATCATTTCAGTATTTTCAATTTATTTTTCAGAAACCATTTACTATTTTTTATAATTTTAAAAGGGAATAATGGCTATTTAACTCGTAGCCATATTTGTATTTCAATTATAACCCAAATCAGGCCCCAATTTCCCCAGCCCAATTTTATTTTTAACCTGACCCTAACTCAATTTTAACCAACCCAAACCCGGATTCCCCACCTACCCATTTGATCTAGGCCATTGATCCTTCAGATCAACGACCACCATTCACCCTTCCATAATTAAACTCAAATGACCCCTTAAACTAATTCATTTCTCACCACCCGCCGCCCTTGAACCCCTCTCCTCTAAATTCTCTCTACATCCTCACATAAACCCTAGCCGTCACCACTCAATTCCACCCTAATCCACCTCAATTCCCACCTAACACATGGACTCCCATGGCCATTTGAGATGTATACCGGCCTCCTACATCTTCTGGTGTCCCGTTCGTGTGATTTCATGGACAGATCTCGAAGAAGTCTGGTCCAGTTCTTGTTCAACTTCTACTCATGGCCTTTCTCCAGCCATCCATGGCCGTTCAAGTCAGATCCTTGACTTTTCTGGATAGATCGGTAACTTTCAAAGTCTTTCTCAGTTTTTCTGGGTTCTCTGAAACCCTAAACCTTTAAGATCTTTCAATTTTCATCAGATCTATCTTAGATCTGTGCATATTATGAACTTCTTAAGTGTTTTCCCAAAGGTTCTCCGATTTTCTTACGAAATGGCTCTTCATTTTTCAACGATTAGAGTTTTCTCTTAGATCTTTTTAAAGATATATTCTCTAATTTTAATGTTGTTTATGATTTTACTATGTTCAAACGACTTGTTTACGCTTTACTTCAGCTTGATTCAGCATGTTGAAAATCCTAGGTCTTTTTTGGTCTTATCCGAGTCCTGAAACTATCCTTGTTTATTTGAATGTATACTTGTTCGATTAAGTTCTTTGTTTCTGACTCTCTTTTCCTTGTTTGACTTATCTGATTTTGAGTTCTTATCATCTCTTAAACTTGACTACTGTGCTTCGAGTAGATTTCTTTTACTACTGAATCCTTGCTTATTCCTGCTACTATTGTATGTTTGTGTTGCTTCTTTTTGTCAACATGTTGACCCTGCGCACATGTTCATTCCTTGCTATTTATATGTTGAAATGCAGAATCATGACTCTTTCTTGAATGATCCTGATTCCCTCAATATTGCGGGTGATTGCAAAAGTTTTCTTATGAACCCTAATTATACTCGTTTGTTTAAATTAATTGATTCCCCTCATTTAATTACTGTGATATTTTACATTGCTGAATTCTTTCCCAAAACTAAGCATATTTTGTACTTAGACTCAATTATTTACTCCATACCTTTACTGCCCCTTATATGACAATAATCAATCTATCTTAAACTGATTTCTTTCCTTAATTAACTCTGTTAGTATCCGTTTGAGCAAGTAATCCCTTGATTAAAGGGGAGTACTTGTGTTAATTGATTCTGATTGTGGTTATTTTTATGTTGAGTTGAAACTTTACTGGTTACCTTATTCTTCACTCGTTTTCAAAACTATAATTACTCTACCCTCTCTGCTTTCAAACAGACGAACAATTGAGTTTAAAACACACTTACACTCAAAACTCTCTCTTTCTCTATTACTACTTGTGCTATTGCTTTGTCTAGCCGGCTAAAAGCCAAGGCTAGATTGTGGAATCCTGCTTACTTTACCTTTCTGCACCTTGGTTTCTCTACTGGTATGTGCTAGTTATTTTTAAAGCCTCAACAACAACATGTTCCTTTAATTGTTTCAGTTTCCCTCATTCTTGTTTACTTATATTTGTGGTTATGTAGTCAAGTTACATTACTAGTATGCTGTAATATGTTCCCTTTCCCTTTAGATTAATGCTCCCCCTATGTGTGTTTTAAAGCATATTTTGTCAGTCACTTGTTGTGTACCTGCTGTCTTATGAATCCAAAACCCCCATATCCCTTCTATGTGTTTGTGTTCCTTTGGCTGGTTTGTAGCCATGCCAGCAACAGCTATTGTTGTGCATGACTCAATCTAGACCCCTGCTGGGGTCATGTGCTTACAGAAAAATGTATTCATTAAATCCCTTGACCCCCTTTGAATGGCTACTGATTTTGTGTAGTTTTGAGTTTTACTACTACTGCTGATCACTACTACAAAAAAGGTCTTTGGAGGCAATAAGAAACAGCATTTACGACAATAACAATAGACTCTATATCATTTACCGACAATTGATATTTAGCCGGTGATGCCGGGGTCGATAAAGCCTTTAGCGGTATTTCTATCAAAAGCTGGTAAAAGGTATGACTTATTGCCGCTAAAACTCATATGCTTTAATGTCAATTGTTTGCGACAATTATTGTGGCTGCTAAACCCATTCTAAAAACGACTAATAATGCTCCACGTCCATCTTTATAGCCGCTAAATTCAAAATATTTGTCGCTAAAAGTCCATACATTTAGCGGTAATTGTTTTGCGACAATTAAAGTGGCAACAATATCTCTTCTAAAAACGTATTAGTATGCCCCTTTATCGTCCATTTTAATGGATAGTAAAGTCAATTAAATTGCCGCTAAAAATCATCTTTAATATGAATATAATGGTTACAATCCCTGTATAAACATCTTAATCTTGTTAAATTGACACTAAAATTCACAAGTTATAACGGTAAGTTTAGCCACCATTAATAATAGCTACTACATTCGACCAAAAAATAATGCAAATAACAAAACATATTGATATTAATTCATAAAACTATAGTATATCTCGTTAAATCTTAACAAACAAAAGAAAGTACTAATCCAAAATATTAATATCACAAAACCTTAAAAATTAACTCATATCGTTTGAAGTAAATAGCTAATGTCATTATATAACTAATCTTAACGAATAACAATCTTCAAATAATCTCTGAAACTCTTCGTCATATTGAAATCTTCCACCCGCTAAATTATCGAACATTAGACTATATGACCTAAAATTATAAAATAACTATGTCAATAGGAAGTAAATGTTGCCAACAACAAACTGATAATAGTTTGCGAGGTTTTGAAACTAAAAGTCCATAACCAGAAAGGGACACAAGCAAAATTGCAAGAATCTTCTTCATTAATGTCCCAAAAGTATGTAGTCTCATCTATAAAGTATTTTAGTATATCTGTAAATGCATATCATACAAGCAAACATATCAATTCAGCCTTTTGAGCATTCTTCACCCAAAATTGCTTGAAAAATATTGTTGAGAGAAGAATAGTAAGAATAGTCTGTCATTTGGATCATCACGTTTGAGATCAAATGCGCAATAGCATATATCAAATTTGTAACTACTACACAAGATATCATATCTAACAGCTCAAGACCAAAGTTTGAGATATAGTATTTTCATTGATGGCATAGAAAAAGGGAGTTGAATAAACATTTAAACTATAATTCGAACTTTATTATTCACAAACAGAGACAAAAGAGAACAAGTCTCCTCGCCTCTTTGGAAATATAACATGATGACAACTAACAGAAACTACACAAACTACTAAATCATGAATCTTAACTTCAATAACTTGCTCATGAGCTGAATACTGTACAAGAATGTAAAAAGCAACTATATATAGCTCGACTTCACCAAATGTGAGACTCTAACTTAATCTTCGACACATCCACAACTGGACATTTAAAACGTGAAAGACAAAATTTAATATTTGTAAGCACGTGATTTTTGACCCTCCCCGAGAATTTTCACATTTTTAGCATGAATATGTGAAATTGGGTCTAGTATAGCTATTTTTACTATTTTACTTTATTTCGTTGCAAAAAGAAAATTTCAAAAAATATATATATATAAATTTTAGTTTATGTATCTCTCATAAACTTGAAAAATACAAAAAATTGCACTTTATTTTTGTACTTTATATAATTTCGGAAATTACAAATAAATAAATAAAATATAGTTCTATTAAGGTTTTATAGTCATTTTAACTTTGAAAAAATACAAAAATATTACCTCATATTTTATCTTAATATTTAAAACGAAAATTACAAAAAAAATAGTTTCATTAATATTTTGTAGCTATTTTAAATCTTGAAAAAATATTTAAAAAGATATAGTTTTGTTTAAATACTAGTCTTATTTTTGGTAGTTATTTTGCTTACGTAGGACTAGTTAAGCAACGTGTTCCTATTTCTCGGGTCCGGGCAAAAGAATAATATTCGGGTTCAAACTACCCGGTTTTAGGCCTAATTTTCGGACCTAGCCCATAATAAACCGTGTCCAGGACACATGGGGAACCCCACCACGCGTGGGGGACATAAGTCTCGAACCCCACCACGCGTGGGGCTCATTTTTTGGGGCAAACCCATACAAATGCACGAGACTTGGACTGGAAAAAGGGAGAATTTTTTGAAAACGGACCACTGTTCACGCTTCTTCTTCATAAAAGAAGAAGAAGCAAAACCAAAGAAAACCCTACTTCCCCCCTCGTCCCCACACCACCTGCCCAACGCCAAAACCATCCCAAACACCACCCCGTCACTACAAAAAACCCACGACCAAACCTACCCACACCCAGTCCGTCGACCACCCTCCTCTTCCATCACTCTCGACAAACCACCATGGTTACCCAAACTAGTCCATAACCATCGTCGTCAACCCGTTGCGAGCTCCCCCCGTCGACCAAGCATCACCCCAGCACCCCGACCAACAGCGACAACCCATCGCCGCAGCCCAACTCCTCATCGCCTTACCACCGTCCGAACCCCAGCAGCATCCATCGACGACTCGTCAAGCAGCAGCCATCGCTGCTGCGTCGTCCAACCACCCCTCGTCGTCAACTGTCCAACGACCCCTTTGTTGCAGCTTCACGCAACAGTTGCTGCGTCGAAAAATACAGCAGCTGTTGCTGCATCGCTGCGTTGCTGAGTGGCTCAGCCGTTGCTTCAGTCCGGTGAGGTTGTTTTGTTCGTCGAGGTCCGGCGCGTCGAGTCCGTCCGTTGAAGTCGATGTAGAGTTTTGGTCCCTGGTTCTATTCGTTTCTGTCTGTTCAGGTTAGTAAGCCTCACTGTATTAGATAAAGAAATTTTACGTTCAATGTTCGAAGTTGCAATATATCGATTGATATGATAATTTTCTGCCCATGTTTCACCGTATGCATTTTAGTTCATTTCTGGGTTATGTTATTATTGTTTACTTGATGTCGTTTGATTTAGTTGTATTAGCAGTCCTAAGACACAGTTTGACGTTGATTCGCTCGTCCCTTCATTGTCTTAGTTTATTTGGACAAAATTAATATTAGTACCTGTTGTTACTACGCCCGAAGCACTCATTCGCCTAACTTCTTTTATTAAATCTTGACAAGTTATGAGATTTTAGTTGTACGGAGGCCGTAAGTTTTAGTATTGTTAAAGGCGTAGAAATGGCATCCTTTAAAAATAAATAAATAAATACAAAAAAAATGAATAAAAAATAATAATAAAAATAAATAAAATGAGACGAGCCTCGTCGGAAATGGCATTCTTAAACTCGGGTGCACATTTATGTGACCCAAATCCAAATCTCGGCGAAATCGAAATGTGTCTTTAATCACGGGTACATTGACTGTGACGTGGTATGAGATGCATTTCCATGACGTTGCAAATTCTTTTTTTAATAATGAATGAGACGAGCCTCGCCAAATAAAAATGCAAATTGCGGGGCCCTCAATAATTAGTCATAATAAATACTTAGAATTTGGGATGTACCGTTTAGTGAATCTCACTGTCTTCCCTAAAGATAATAACGCGTTAGCCTCTTTAGACGCGATTTAATTAAATTACTTTCTTAAACTCGGGTGTGCATTTCATGCGACCCAAATCCAAATCCTAAAACATCAAATAAAATATGTTTCGGATTGTGGGTGCATTTCATGTGACACAGTCCAAAGATATGTTTTAAGCGATGTTCACATTCCTAAAAAATAATGATAATAAAGCGGTAAAAGATAAAATTTGCACATGGTTCATAATTGTATTAAAAATCAGATAAATAAGCCGAATATAACAGTTGAGCGACCGTGCTAGAACCACGGAACTCGGGAATGCCTAACACCTTCTCCCGGGTTAACAGAATTCCTTATCCGGATTTCTGGTACGCAGACTGTAATATAGAGTCATTCTTTTCCTCGATTCGGGATTAAAATTGGTGACTTGGGACACCCTAAATCTCCCAAGTGGCGACTCTGAAATAATTAAACCAATCCCGTTTCGATTGTCCTTTAATTGGAAAAAACTCCCCTGCACCCCCCGGGCGCGGAAAAAGGAGGTGTGACAGCTCTGGCGACTCTGCTGGGGATTAAAACCCAGAACCACTGGTTCAGGGTTAAGAATTCGAGCTTAGATAAATTGTTATATTTGGCTTTATCTGATTTTTACATGTTTTGAGCCTAATGTGCTAAATGTTGCTTTTACTGCTTTGATATTATGTGAACTGTATATAAATTGTGCCGAAACCTATACTTTCTGAGTCTTCTAAATCATGAAGAAGGGCATACTTCGTATGACTTCTTTTCTGTATAGTGTCAAATCCCAATTTAGAACGAGGTTCGGATAAGTTGCTAAGCCGGTGAAGCTTCTGTATTCCCGGTACGCTGCCCCCCCTCGGCTCGAGCTGTCCGCTCGGGTAAGCCAGGTCTAGAACAAACACCCAGGTTCTGAACCTAGTATAACAAAGCCACATGCCGGATCCCTAGTAGGAACGTTTATTTGCATCATGTGCATTTGACTTAGGGGACTCAACACAAGGGTTGGGTCCGTCTAGGACAAGCAACCTGAAAATAATAGACCATCTTATGGCATCCTATGTGCTACATGTTATATTCAGTCAAGGGCCAATGGGTCATTTGGTCATTTCCAGCATGATGTTATTTTAATCAAAGCATGGGGAACATTTGTGAAATCCAAGAAGCCTTGGAATTCCCTATGTCCCCCACGCTTGCTTTTTGGGAAAGCACATGGGGAACATTTGTGGAATCCAAGAAATCTTGGAATTCCCATATGTCCCCCACGCTTCATATGTTGGGAAAAGCGCATGGGGAGCTTTTGCGGAATCCAAGGAGTCTTGGAAATCATTATGTCCCCCATGCCACATTTTTGAAAATATATATGTATATATATAAAATTAAAAAAAAAACATTGGAAATTCAAAAGAAAAAAAAGATTTTGTACGTTTCCACAAATTAGAAAATTGTGAAAGATGAAAATGACACCGTAGAGATATGCTACTTATTTTAGAAGAAAGAAAAAACCAATGTCCGAGTAGTGTCGAAACTCTGCCGAAATTTTGAGAATATAAAATAAAAAATATATGTCTTATTAGTTTGTTTTATTAAAAAAAAAAGCATTAATAGAAAAGAAAATTGTTTGTCTTGCCATAAAAATGAAAAAAAAAGTCTTGTTTTAAAAATATGTGTTATTTATTTGTTTATGAAAATGACAAAATTAAAATAATCCAAAAATATTTTCTCCATTATTAGCTTCTCTAGGAAGTCTTTCTAATTGTTTTCAAAAAAATAATATAATATAAAATAATAAAAAATAAAAAATAAAACAAATCCGAAAATATTTTGATTCTCTTTCAGAAGTTGAAAAGAAAATTCAAAATCCAAAAAAAAAACATTTTGAGAAGCATTTCTTTTATTAAAAGCAAAATTCCGAATAAAGGAAAAAAAGAGAGCAAATGAAAATTCAAAAATATGTCTTAGAAGTGTTTCTTGTAAAAAGAAAATCAATCAAAAATGCTTCCTTTCTTCTTTTAAAGTAGTTCTTTTGACCGAACTACGCGGGTTTGATTCTCACCGGATGTGAGATACGTAGGCAACCCTCATCGGGTCCAACCCCACCTTCTCAAAAAAGAAGGAATGTTTTATGTTTTTCGTTAATTTGTTTGTTTGTTATGAGTAAAAAATAATAGTCTATTTGATTGTTGTGGGAAAAATAATAAAAACAAAAAAAATATAGAAAATGGAAAAGGGTCCTCTCAAAAATAGTTTATTCGACCGAACTACGCGGGTTTGATTCTCACCGGATGTGAGATACGTAGGCAACCCTCATCGGGTCCAACCCCACCTTCTCAAAAAAAAAAGAAGGAATGTTTTATGTTTTTCGTTAATTTGTTTGTTTGTTATGAATGAAAAAATAATAGTCTATGTGATTGTCGTGAAAAAAGAATAATAATAAAAAAAAATAGAAATGGAAAAGGGTCTTCTCAAAAATAGCTTATTTGCCCGAACTACGCGGGTTTGATTCTCACCGAATGTGAGATACGTAGGCAATCCTCATCGGGTCCAACCCCCCTTTTGCTAAAAAGCCAAAAACAAATAATAATGAAAAACAAAAAAAAAACATGTCAAAGATTTTTAATTTTGTCGTAAATAAGTCTAGTGATGTAACTTCCCCCTTTTACAAAAAATATAGCAAAAACAAATCTGTCAAATTTTAATTGTCATAAATAAGTCAGGTGATGTTGTTTTGTCATAAATAGCCGAATGTTCCCGAAAGGGACGCCGGAAGGCTGACTTTGCATAAATAGCCACCTTCGGGTCATGTTTAGAATTTTTGGTCTAAGTTGACCCACACAGCCTTATAAATCTTCGTCCCCGAGGCGCTGAAGGGCCGTGTTTACAACGCCAAGTCTTTTATTATAATTTGAAAAAAAAAAGTCGACGGTCAGGTGAATACCGTTCAAATTTTGTCATAATAAGCCGAGCCAGCTTCGGCCGCGTCTTAAACCGTTCTTGCCGAAATAGCCTTAGAGTATCTTTCAGTTGTCGAAGTGTTATTTTTGTAAAAGAACGGACAAGTTTGTAAAAATATCATAAAATAATCCTCCCCGGCCTCAAATTTATGTGAAATTTGGAAGGGGCCACATTTGCAAAAAATAACCATTTGGTTGCATTTGTCGAACAGAGAAAGGGAGCTGGAATTTTGTTTTGGAGTCTACCAATCTTTTGATTAGAACATGCGGTTTGTTTGATTTTCAAGTTTGCGGGTCATCTTTAAATCCTTGAAACCCAGTTGGTTCTAATATGAAAATTGAAAATGTTTACTGTTGTTTATCTTTTATTGGCACGAACTACGCAAGGTCTGATTCATGCGGGGTCATGATACGTAGGCAATCTCCATAAGATTCGACCACAACAAAAAAAAGAAATGAAAAAAAGAAATGAAAAAAAAAGAAATGGAAAAAAGAAATGAAAAAGAAATGAAAAAAAATGAAAAAAAGAAATGAAAAAAAAAAATTAAAAAAAGAACGAAAAAAAATGAAAAGAAAAAGCGAAAAAGAAAACAAAGAAAAAGAAAAAAGATGTTGTTAATAATGAGGACCGACTGAGTCCATTCTAACTTGTTTGTTTTGCAAATAAAATTAAGGTGGTTGGTTTGTGGTAAGCCGGACAATGACACCCAGAATCCTTTACTTGCACCTCATGACACACACTCTACTGGGATCAGGCCTGATAACAGAAGCACTCGAATCCTGTTGGAAACTTGTTGACGGAGATTGATGATATTGAAGCTGGTAATGGTCTTGACAGTATTGCTGTGAAGCTCAGTGGCTAAGATGCCAGTTTTGATAAAGTGGGAGCACGCTCCGTTCCTTGGATTAGCAAAAGAGAAGCTGGTGGTGGCTTATTTTGTTGTCATTTCTGTTGTCCGGATTATTCTTAGAGTTGTAATCCGAATATTTTCTGGCGTCAAACCTTCTTATCTTTCCATTTTGTCATAGCAGTTTGTTTAAATTTTGTCCAGTTTGTGTTAGGATTTTATTCTGGTTGTTTGTTTGTTTTATTATTCAAACCATTTCGCCGGTAGTCTAATACAAAGCCGGTCTTTTGTTAGTTCCAGTCGTCTTTTCGTTTAGTCCTTTTATCATTTCGCTCAATGCCGATTCTAGGGACATGACATGCGCACCCAGTTTGGGCCTAATCTTAAAAGTTAATCATAAAACCCTGGAAAGGCGATTCAGACCATTTAAAGGAAATAAGGACGGTTGAGATTATTCAGAGCTCGAGTCATATGGAACTGGGGCAAGTGAAACACAAAGAAAAACCGTTAAAAGCAAGATTCGCCAAATTGGCATGAGGGTCGCCCAACGGTGCTTTAGAAGTGACAAATGAACAAACATATGTTGAACATAATTGTCAAGTCCAGCACCATCAGAAGAGACTACAATTTTAAATCGTGTTGTTTGCACTTGGCATATTTTGAAGACTAGAATGACGAAGGCATTTTGTTCTGCTACCCAAACACTTTATCCTTCGTTACCCCTTTTGAGCCTTATTTATTTTCTTTCATACCCCTCGTTCGGAATCAGTAGCAACGAAGAAAAAAAGAGAGAAAGAAAGAAAAGCGAAAAATGGAAAAAAAAAAGAAAAGAAAAGAAAATTGATAACAAAGAAAAAAAAATCAAATGAAAAGAGGAATTGGGAACTACGTTTGACCTGATTCCTCAAAGAGGATATGTAGGCGCTTCACGGCTCGGTCATAGTTTTGAAAAATGAAAAAAAAAATCAATTAAAATATCCCAAAGCAAGAAACTGGGGCAAAAGTTGCGTTTGTTGTAAATAAATCTAATTCCGAAGGTTGTAATTAATAACCCAAAATTAATGCATTTTTTTGAGCCTTTTATACCCTTTCTTTCTAGCCCTATCCAAAACCCACATTACGGTCCAAAGAAAGACCTTCCGATCAGTCTTCAAAAGATGTCAAGTCAGACTAATGAAGAGTCTTGCCGGCGAGCATAACATTCTGTTCCACAGCAAAAGGGACTCTAATCTCCAGCAGAAAGAGTCATACCGGCGACACTCCAAATCCCCAGCTGGAGAGAGATATAAAACGAGAGAGTCTTATTGGTGAAAACCTTCACAGGCACCATAAGGCGATGAAAGCTGAGAGAAAAGCCAAAAATGAGAGAGACTTGATAGTGAAAACCCTTCGGGCACTACAAGTCGAATAAGATTGAGAATCAGAGGGGGAATCGCCAATGGAAGATCTTAAAAGATGATTGACGGCAGAGGATAGGCCACATACGCATGTCATGGCCATTAGAGTCGGTATCTGCGTTTGATAGGTTTTTATTTATAGTTTCTTTTGTAAAAGAGTCATCGTTTCCTTTGTCTTTTATTTTGTTTCTGTTATCTTTCTCCTTTCATAGAAAAATCCCCAATAGAGTCTGTTTGGTCAGAACAAGTGTGAATTGACTTCAAAATAGGCCATCAGCTTTCCAAAATGAGATCTGACTAGTACATCCAAGTGGTATAGTCGGCAGGGAACAAACGTGAGGCCAATGTCAAAAGATATCTCCAGCAGAAGGGAATTGACAGAGGGACTGACAAGTGTCAAGAGGGATACCATTGCCTTTATCAAAGGTTATAAACCTCAAGGCCAAAGCCCGTGGGCAAATCAAGGAGAGCAGTGAGCATGATTTGGCGAAATCAATGCTAGACTAAAAGGTCGGGGAAAATGCCAGTTTCCAAGCTATGCCACAAAAGAAGAGGGATATCCCCCAGCAGGAAGGGATTATCCCTAGCACATAATATCATCCCCAACAAGTTGTGCAACGCAAAGCAAGGAAGGAAAAAAGGAAAAGCCATCCCATTGGGAGTATCACAACCAACCACCATGTTTTAAACTAACAATTTTGTTTGATTTGAAACAGGTAAGGGAAATGGCATTGAGGCAGAAACGCATGCCACAAGGGATATTATCAAACTGGGGCAGAAAATTTTCCTTCCATTTAGAAAATTTTCTGGAAGTCAGGTACCCCCAGCTGATAACATTTTACCCCCAACAGGTAAGTAAATCAAGGGAGGTAGTCTTTGAAGGAAGAAGCTATGCAAAAACAAAACAAAAAAGGAATATAAAAAAAAAGAATAATAATAAAAAATGGGAAAGGTAGAAAAGGAAAAGTTCATCCCAATCCCCAGCAAGTATTCGAGGTAAGACATTTTCAAGTCTTAAAGATACTTTGGGTTCATCCGCCCTCAAATAGGATCTGTTGGGTTCATCCGCCCTTAAATAGGATATGTTGGGTTCATCCGCCCTCAAATAGGATATGTCGGGTTCATCCGCCCTCAAATAGGATATGTTTGGGTTCATCCGCCCTCAAATAGGATATGTTGGGTTCATCCGCCCTCAAATAGGATATGTTGGGTTCATCCGCCCTCAAATAGGATATGTCGGGTTCATCCGCCCTCAAATAGGATCTGTCGGGTTCATCCGCCCTCAAATAGGATATGTTTGGGTTCATCCGCCCTCAAATAGGATATGTTGGGTTCATCCGCCCTCAAATAGGATATGTTGGGTTCATCCGCCCTCAAATAGGATATGTCGGGTTCATCCGCCCTCAAACAGGATATGTCGGGTTCATCCGCCCTCAAATAGGATATGTTGGGTTCATCCGCCCTCAAATAGGATCTGTTGGGTTCATCCGCCCTCAAACAGGATATGTCGGGTTCATCCGCCCTCAAATAGGATCTGTCGGGTTCATCCGCCCTCAAATAGGATCTGTTGGGTTCATCCTCCCTCAAATAGGATATGTTGGGTTCATCCGCCCTCAAATAGGATATGTTGGTTTCAGTCTTTACTTTTAAGTGTTGAAATTGGGAGCCCGCCCAGATAATAGAGGCATACATTCCACGTCTTTACCCATAGGAGACGCACTTCCTAAGTTCAATTTTACCATAGGAGACGCACTTCCTAAGTTCAGTTTCACCGATAGGAGACGCACTTCCTAAGTTCAGTTTCATCAATAGGAGATGCACTTCCTAGGTTCAGTTTCACCAATAGGAGACGCCCTTCCTAAAGTTCAGTTTCACCATAGGAGACGCACTTCCTAAAGCAAGTTTCACCAATAGGAGACGCACTTCCTAAGCAAGTTTCACCAGTAGGAGACGCACTTCCTAAGCAAGTTTCACCAGTAGGAGACGCACTTCCTAAGCAAGTTTTATCAGTAGGAGACGCACTTCCTAAGATAAGTTTCACCAGTAGGAGACGCACTTCCTAAGTTTCAGTTTCACCAATAGGAGACGCACTTCCTAAGATATGTTTCACCATAGGAGACGCACTTCCTAAAGATCAGTTTCACCATAGGAGACGCACTTCCTAAAGTTCAGTTTCACCATAGGAGACGCACTTCCTAAGTTCAGTTTCACCAATAGGAGACGCACTTCCTAAGCAAGTTTCACCAGTAGGAGACGCACTTCCTAAGCAAGTTTTATCAGTAGGAGACGCACTTCCTAAGATAAGTTTCACCAGTAGGAGACGCACTTCCTAAGCAAGTTTCACCAGTAGGAGACGCACTTCCTAAGCAAGTTTTATCAGTAGGAGACGCACTTCCTAAGATAAGTTTCACCAGTAGGAGACGCACTTCCTAAGCAAGTTTCACCAATAGGAGACGCACTTCCTAAGTCAGTTTCACCATAGGAGACGCACTTCCTAAAGCAAGTTTCACCAATAGGAGACGCACTTCCTAAGCAAGTTTTATCAGTAGGAGACGCACTTCCTAAGATAAGTTTCACCAGTAGGAGACGCACTTCCTAAGCAAGTTTTATCAGTAGGAGACGCACTTCCTAAGCAAGTTTTATCAGTAGGAGACGCACTTCCTAAGATAAGTTTCACCAATAGGAGACGCACTTCCTAAAAATATTTCACCAGTAGGAGACGCACTTCCTAAGCAAGTTTCACCAATAGGAGACGCACTTCCTAAGCAAGTTTCACCAATAGGAGACGCACTTCCTAAGCAAGTTTCACCATAGGAGACGCACTTCCTAAAGTTCAGTTTCACCATAGGAGACGCACTTCCTAAGTTCAGTTTCACCATAGGAGACGCACTTCCTAAGTTCATTTCACCCATAGGAGACGCACTTCCTAAGTTTAGTTCTACCAATAGGAGACGCACTTCCTAAGTTCAGTTTTACCATTAGGAGACGCACTTCCTAAGAATAGGTTCACCAATAGGAGACGCACTTCCTAAGTTGATTTCACCAATAGGAGACGCACTTCCTAAGCTAAGTTTTACCAATAGGAGACGCACTTCCTAGATCTATTGTACCAATAGGAGACGCACTTCCTAAGAATAGTTTCACTCAGTAGGAGACGCACTTCCTAAAAACAGTCATCCCCAATAGGAGACGCACTTCCTAAGTTTATTGTACCCAATAGGAGACGCACTTCCTAAGTTTATGGTACCCATAGGAGACGCACTTCCTAAGTTTATTGTACCCCCAGGAGACGCACTTCCTCAAAGTTTAGTTTTACCCGTAGGAGACGCACTTCCTAATCAAGATTTTACTCATAGGAGCGCACTTCCTAGTTCTAGTCACTGAAGTTTTCACCCTTAGGAGACGCACTTCCTAGTTTAGCTCATTCCGATTCAACCATAGAAGACACAATTTCTAGTTTGAGTCATTGAGGTTTTTATTTTAGCAGACACATTTGCTAGCAAGAGTTTTGGCTTTACTCATAGGAGATGCACATCCTAGCCTAGTCTTTAGTTTACTCTCATCATTGCATCAGTAGTGTAAGTGAGTTACGATTTTGCTAACGACTCACAAACCTTCCCAGTACAAACTGGGTTAGGAAATTTTGTTTGTTTTGTTTGTTTTGATTGTCAGGGACCCGCCTGTAGAACGGAGAAAACATTTTTCAAAATCAAGCAGTGACCCACTGGAGAACAGAAGGATTACAACAAAAATCCCCAGCACTCAATCCAAGATAGAAGCAACAAGAATCTCGCACTCAATCCAAGATAGAAGCAACAAGAGGCTCGCCCCAAGAATGCAAGTCAACAGTCTGGGATGATCAACAAAAGTTGGTCACCAAAAAACAAAAAAAAAACAAGAAGAAAAAGAAAAAAAAAAAAAGAACCCAAATTACGGAAGTGGAGAACAAATGTGGTCTGCTCAAGAACTAGCACCTACAACTAGCAAGTATCAAGGTTCAGATCCAAAGTCTGCATGAAGCACCATTCAAGACTCAAGACCAAGTTTCAGAAGACTTAAGAGATAGAAATCCTTGTAACAAGTAGCTGATAGGCTTAGTTAGTCTTTTTCAGTTTTCATTTTTGTTGTAATGACAGGACCGCGGACCGGAACCTCGACGGAACGGCACCTCGATCGGCTCTCCACCTCGGTACACCTCACTATCTCTATCATATCCCGAACTACACGTGGCCTGATTCCTGTATAACCAAGGATATGTAGGCAGCTCAGATACCAGGGCTCGGTCACAATCCCTCCCTTTCCTTAAGTGTAGTCCGTCCAAGTAATGGTCGGGTCAAAAACACGTCTAGTCATTCTTTGTCGGAAAACTCTTCGTGTTTCCAGTCAAAGAGGGGCAGCTGTAAGCACGTGATTTTTGACCCTCCCCGAGAATTTTCACATTTTTAGCATGAATATGTGAAATTGGGTCTAGTATAGCTATTTTAACTATTTTTACTTTATTTCGTTGCAAAAAGAAAATTTCAAAAAATATATATATAAATTTTAGTTTATGTATCTCTCATAAACTTGAAAAATACAAAAAATTGCACTTTATTTTTGTACTTTATATAATTTCGAAAATTACAAAAAAATAAATAAAATATAGTTCTATTAAGGTTTTATAGTCATTTTAACTTTGAAAAATACAAAAATATTACCTCATATTTTATCTTAATATTTAAAACGAAAATTACAAAAAAAATAGTTTCATTAATATTTTGTAGCTATTTTAAATCTTGAAAAAATATTTAAAAAGATATAGTTTTGTTTAAATACTAGTCTTATTTTTGGTAGTTATTTTGCTTACGTAGGACTAGTTAAGCAACGTGTTCCTATTTCTCGGGTCCGGGCAAAAGAATAATATTCGGGTTCAAACTACCCGGTTTTAGGCCTAATTTTCGGACCTAGCCCATAATAAACCGTGTCCAGGACACATGGGGAACCCCACCACGCGTGGGGGACATAAGTCTCGAACCCCACCACGCGTGGGGCTCATTTTTTGGGGCAAACCCATACAAATGCACGAGACTTGGACTGGAAAAAGGGAGAATTTTTTGAAAACGGACCACTGTTCACGCTTCTTCTTCATAAAAGAAGAAGAAGCAAAACCAAAGAAAACCCTACTTCCCCCCTCGTCCCCACACCACCTGCCCAACGCCAAAACCATCCCAAACACCACCCCGTCACTACAAAAAACCCACGACCAAACCTACCCACACCCAGTCCGTCGACCACCCTCCTCCTCCATCACTCTCGACAAACCACCATGGTTACCCAAACTAGTCCATAACCATCGTCGTCAACCCGTTGCGAGCTCCCCCCGTCGACCAAGCATCACCCCAGCACCCCGACCAACAGCGACAACCCATCGCCGCAGCCCAACTCCTCATCGCCTTACCACCGTCCGAACCCCAGCAGCATCCATCGACGACTCGTCAAGCAGCAGCCATCGCTGCTGCGTCGTCCAACCACCCCTCGTCGTCAACTGTCCAACGACCCCTTTGTTGCAGCTTCACGCAACAGTTGCTGCGTCGAAAAATACAGCAGTTGTTGCTGCGTCGCTGCGTTGCTGAGTGGCTCAGCCGTTGCTTCAGTCCGGTGAGGTTGTTTTGTTCGTCGAGGTCCGGCGCGTCGAGTCCGTCCGTTGAAGTCGATGTAGAGGTTTGGTCCCTGGTTCTATTCGTTTCTGTCTGTTCAGGTTAGTAAGCCTCACTGTATTAGATAAAGAAATTTTACGTTCAATGTTCGAAGTTGCAATATATCGATTGATATGATAATTTTCTGCCCATGTTTCACCGTATGCATTTTAGTTCATTTCTGGGTTATGTTATTATTGTTTACTTGATGTCGTTTGATTTAGTTGTATTAGTAGTCCTAAGACACAGCTTGACGTTGATTCGCTCGTCCCTTCATTGTCTTAGTTTATTTGGACAAAATTAATATTAGTACCTGTTGTTACTACGCCCGAAACACTCATTCGCCTAACTTCTTTTATTAAATCTTGACAAGTTATGAGATTTTAGTTGTACGGAGGCCGTAAGTTTTAGTATTGTTAAAGGCGTAGAAATGGCATCCTTTAAAAATAAATAAATAATTACAAAAAAAATGAATAAAAAATAATAATAAAAATAAATAAAATGAGACGAGCCTCATCGGAAATGACATTCTTAAACTCGGGTGCACATTTATGTGACCCAAATCCAAATCTCGACGAAATCGAAATGTGTCTTTAATCACGGGTACATTGACTGTGACGTGGTATGAGATGCATTTCCATGACGTTGCAAATTCTTTTTTTAATAATGAATGAGACGAGCCTCGCCAAATAAAAATGCAAATTGCGGGGCCCTCAATAATTAGTCATAATAAATACTTAGAATTTGGGATGTACCGTTTAGTGAATCTCACTGTCTTCCCTAAAGATAATAACGCGTTAGCCTCTTTAGACGCGATTTAATTAAATTACTTTCTTAAACTCGGGTGTGCATTTCATGCGACCCAAATCCAAATCCTAAAACATCAAATAAAATATGTTTCGGATTGTGGGTGCATTTCATGTGACACAGTCCAAAGATATGTTTTGAGCGATGTTCACATTCCTAAAAAATAATGATAATAAAGCGGTAAAAGATAAAATTTGCACATGGTTCATAATTGTATTAAAAATCAGATAAATAAGCCGAATATAACAGTTGAGCGACCGTGCTAGAACCACGGAACTCGGGAATGCCTAACACCTTCTCCCGGGTTAACAGAATTCCTTATCCGGATTTCTGGTACGCAGACTGTAAGATAGAGTCATTCTTTTCCTCGATTCGGGATTAAAATTGGTGACTTGGGACACCCTAAATCTCCCAAGTGGCGACTCTGAAATAATTAAACAAATCCCGTTTCGATTGTCCTTTAATTGGAAAAAACTCCCCTGCACCCCCCGGGCGCGGAAAAAGGAGGTGTGACAATATTCGCTCTAATCAATCCTCTTTTGCAACTACAAGATCATATTAAAGGAACAGAAGTACTGCAAGAATTTAAGAAACTTGAAGATTGGAGGATTAATGCCATTTTTTTGTTGTTCAATGGGATGTTAAATTGGTGATTTATGATTGCAAAACAGAGGAGAAAACCTGCTAATTGATTTGATTATGATTGTGGTAAACAAAGGTGATGTTTCAAATAGCAGCAACTCCCAATTTTAGATTACTCAAGGTAATGTTTCAAGCCGCTGTGTGTAGCAGCAACATCTTACTACAGCTATTACTAATGTTGATGGTCAACGAGCAATAACTCCTAACAATTCCGGACAGCAGCAGCAGAATGCAATCACAACAGGAGCTGTAGGTATACTTACAACTGGTAAGCAGCAGCAGCAGGACATAAAGTCACCAACTATCACTTTGGAGGACAAGAATTTGCTCGATGCCTTGGTAAGTTCCAAACCAGTAAACTCTATAGTTTCAGCACACTAGATTAAGTAAAATTCAGCTAGAATCCTATAACTCTACTCTTTCAACTAGAATGAATGGAACACTATAGTAACTTTCAAAATAGGCTAACTATTACTACTTCAGCTGGCACACACGAATTCAGCTAACTGGCGTAAGGGATGACTTAATCAGAGATGGAGAAGAATATTAGAGTCTAGAAGAAAGGTGAAGATGAATAAGGTTTGAAGAAGTTTACGAGAATTTGCAGAAGAAGGAAGAAAACTGCAGAAGTTTGATCAAACAATAGAAAACTCAAATAGTAGCTTGCCGAAGGATAAAGATGAGTAGTACAATGAGACATTGAAGTATTTTCAGCAACATTAGGTATCCTTGATGTTTGTGGTACTCGTTCATGGCCAATATTGGCAGCAGAGACATGATAAATATTAAAACACCAGATAACAATACTTTTATTGGATTAAAACTTCATTAATAATGTACATAACTTATAAAATCGAATTAACTGTTCATTTGAGATATTTTGAGGCATATATTCATTGGAAGCATATTTGCGCATCAATTGTCGCATTTCGAGTAATTCCGATTGCATCTTCTCCTGATTTTGTTTCATCAGATTCATTTCTTCATTATGTTTATCCTTTAACTCGGTTATCTCTTGTGTTAACCTTTGGACAGCTTCATTAGATGAATCCTCTCCAACAATATTTTCTAAGGAAGATCTACTACCCCATAGAATAGAAGGAGTTCGACCAAGTCCTAAACCACGAACATATCCACTATTGTCATCTCCGAACAACTGAGAATACACATCGCCTTCCCTAGCAACAACGCGAGGAAGTTGGTTAGTAGAGCTCTCACTATTGTTCGTCCTTTCATTTATCATTTCCTGGCCATAAAATACATAAATCCAATTTGGAATTCATTTATTCACTTTTATGGTTTTTCCTAACTATTTCCCAATTAAGAAAATAAAAGAAAAAAAAAAAGAAATCTTACAATTGCCTTGACAAAATCATCATCCAGTGGTCTACCATCCTTACGTTTTGTATGAGTTAATATGAAAACTTGTGCTCGTGTAGGCTTTATCCCATTTACAGCCTAATATAATAAAATTGATGTAAGATATGCGTGAAAAAAAAATTAAAACATTATAGTTAGTAATTTGAACAAGTTTGCCTGCTCATCCATCAAGGTAGCAATACTTTTGGATCCTCCCGTGTGAGACATCTTTTGATTGCCCCTATTATTTCTATTTGCTTGGGAACACCACTGTCGTTGAAATATTAAAATGATATCTTATAAATTATACATAAAAATTGAGCATAACTAAAACTAAAACACTGAAAATATTCAACTAGAGGTGTTTTAAAGATTTTTTAATACCTTAGCTTTATTTGAAAGCCAATAAACGATACGACCACTCCATTGATCCCTCGGTATGCGACTTGGTCTATTTTTCAGCAAAAGGTCTTTAGTCTTATATTTTCGCAAATACTCACCTTTTAACTCACACTTGTAATCTTTCCATTTCTTTCCTAGTGACTTTAGGACATAAGCTTCTCCTCGTCTTGGGATAGAGAACTTCTTCTAAAAAAATTAAAGCCAATATTTAGAAAAAAATATCATGTATAAAAGATTGAACCCATTCATATAATAATAATAATACTACTAATAATAATAATAATAATAATAATAATAATAACAACAACAACTACTCCATACCCTCACAAAATCCACCAATTTCTTCTTTTCCTCCTTGTCAAAATTTCTCCAATCATCTACATGTAAAGATGTTAGTTCTGGAGTTCTCGCAATGATTCCTAGAAAGCTAGCAAGCTTTCGACCATTTCCCCAATAGATTGGTTATGATTATTAAACAGCACATCAACTACCTTCCCCGGAGGAAGTTTCCAAATATTTTTTAGTAAAGTAAGCCCACGAACCTTTCTTGGCTCCAAATTACCTAGAATAGAAGATTCAAAGGTCATCAAATGACAAAAACTTATATGGTTAAATCTGTTAAATAACAAATGATTTCAAACTTATATGATTTCATTCCTTTATCGAGGCAGCAACTTGATGGAATAAACAAAATTGAAGCTCGATCAAAGACAATGACAGTAACAAAGCACGATGGGCAACAACAACTTGAGAATTTTGTTATTTATTACTTGTAGTTATTTCAAATCTTGACAGATAGATGACTACATTCTGATATTACTTGTAATCATCCCTTCTATAATGCTGCCCGTATTATGCCATGTGTTAACTCTGCAAATGAGTTCCATACTACATGCAATTGAAATTTACGTCATACTTGGCACTTTAGGTGCAATGGATGACTACAAGTAATATCAGAATGTAGTCATCTATCGAGGCTACGTGGTTTTTAATTCTTGTGTGCTAACTGCTTAGTAGTTAGGAGGTCGTAGTTTGTGTTACTACTGTGCTTAATTATAATCTAAGCTAGTATGATTTTTTCTTTAACAAATCTGACCTACATCAGGAAATCTAAAAATGAATGTGAAAAATACTATCACCAAAGGTTGTAGTGAGGAAGCAAGTATTCATCGATCGGAAGTTTAGTAGTATTGTGTTTTGTAGGAACTTTCCAGCTCGATTCCAAATTAATCGTATTCCAAAAGTTGAACAGTTTGCCTCCTCAATCATCATCATACTCAACAGTCAAGAGTAACGAAAACCAAACAAGTCAACATGAAATTTTTTGATCTATCTTGAAAATTCACAAAAAGCACTTTCAAAGCTTATACATCTGCATTTTAAAGTTCTTGGAAAAAAAAGAAAACAAGAGAAGGAGATCGACCTAGAAAAAGGGGGAAAACTGAATTAAACAAAAATATTGAGCCTGGGCTTGGTGGCGTCTCAAATGGAACAATACACACACACACACACACACATATATATATATATATATATATATATATATATAGGAATATTATTGAATCAGTAGGTGTGATCATACTCCTTATATATATATATATATATATATATATATATATATATATATATATATTCTCCAATTGGATTATAAAGAGTTGGAATTCTAAAAAAAGAATATGTACATATATTAAGTTCACACTCATTATTGTCACAAAGAAATATGCTAGTAGTAGATATATTGGTGTACTTCAGATCCAGTTAATTAAATTCTGATAGTAACCACAAAGAATTAAAGAGACAAAAGAAAATTAAACAGGGGTGGGATCAAGATTCAAGAGACAACCAGCTGATTGTGATTGCGAACGCAGAATCTGGTAGGTCTGGGCTTGAAGTTCTTTCTAATTCTCTTAAACAATTAAGATTTGAAAATGATTCCGGAGAAAAGTGTTACCTGATTCATCATCATTTTGTTGAACTTTAGTACCACCATCAAAACTATTCAAATCACAAGATTGATCATCATGTGCCTGATCTTCAGAAGAGTTCTGATTATCCATCAACTGCTCAATATAAGGCTGGGTTGCAGAATGGTTTAGACCATCCATCAAATGCTCAATATAAGGTCGCACATCTTTATCGTCGTCTTGTTCAATTACCAGTCGGTTGCGACCTCTAGTTCGCATAGTTCCTTCTCCAAAATAAAAAAAAATTATCTAGCTGCATTACGCTATATTAGTACTAGATTGACTCTAACAAATCAGCAGGCCACTTGCAAAACATGAGGAAGCATCATCCAAATCTCAATATGTGAAAAATATCAACAACTCAGGTAACACAAACAAAGCCTTGCGACAAATATTGTTCTAGAGATAAGAGTTATTTATGCACTAGGAAAATAATTATCAAGTTATAGTACCACCTTATAATATCACATTTAAATGGATACAATAAGCAAAATATAAGTAGAAGAAAGCACAATAAATTCACTCAAGCATCCAATATATTCAAATTTTTGAAGCAAAAAAATAACACCCTTAGAGTTTATTACATAACACTTGAAACAAAAATATTCTATAAGTACCACCTATCTTATTCAGAATCACATTCATTTTCTATGTTATTTTCTCCCTCAACATTAGCTTCACCATCATTTAGAGAAGGTTGAAAATCTACGTTTGTATCAATTATTATCCCATCGACACCACTTCTTATCCATTTATTATACTTATCTTCTAAAACACAAGCATTTTCTAAAAGAGCCAAGTCAGTGGCATCACTTTGCGTTGATGCCTCAAACTGCAGACTATTTTCCTCTCCCATATTAAAAATGTCTCGAAGTTTAATTAACCTAGGGACAAACCATTCATGATCTTGAGGATCTTGTACAAATATTACTTGTTGATCTTGTTCTGCAAAAATAAAGGGCTCTTGATGTTCTCAATCGCCAGAGTCTGTCAGGTGTGTGAAATTCACAAGTG
The DNA here is from genome assembly GCF_000393655.2 of Nicotiana sylvestris. Taxonomy (NCBI): domain Eukaryota; kingdom Viridiplantae; phylum Streptophyta; class Magnoliopsida; order Solanales; family Solanaceae; genus Nicotiana; species Nicotiana sylvestris. The sequence continues at coordinate 156,073,466 of NC_091066.1, forward strand.
TGAAACCCAATTCATCTTCCTTAATTCCTCTACCTTTGGTTACATCAACCCAATCACACTTAAATAAGATGACCTTACATTTCTCATAGTAGTTTAACTCCATAATATTATTCAATCTGCCATAATATGTGATATTTGCAGATTTTGGAGCATTATTACTTGTACTTGCATAACTTTCAGTCTTTGAAATGATCATAACACCACTATTTTGTGTCACATTGAACTCTTCACTTTGTTTTGTTCGGAATCGATACCCACTATTAACATCGAACGCACTGAATCTTTTTGCAATGTAACTCGGTCGTTGTGCTCGGACTTTAACATCCTTTAAGATGTTAGATTTGGCTTCCTACTCCTTTACCTAACCAAATAAAAGATACCACTATAAATGTTGGTATTTGTACAAGGATAATAATTTAACGTAAACAATGACTTAGTCCTACTACTTACTTGCTTCTTGAACCACTCATGAAATGTATCGAAATGCACATGATCAAGTTGATGTTGTGTCAAACAACACTTACGATGTGCTCTTTTGATTTCAGCAATATGTTTCCTATACATGTAACTCGCATATATCAATTTTGTTATCATATAAGTAATATATATATATATACACACACACATATTAAATAATAGATATAACACTTACTTTTTATAATTCTCAACCACTTCTGATTCACAATTGAAAAGCACATGTCGATGTGCTTGCAACCATGTTTTGTCATCCAACTCAAATACATCTACTCCACCGTACAACTCCCTAATAGTAGGAAAAGAGATTCTTCTTTATTAGTCTCATGCTCAATTTAATAACCCCATTTTCTTGAACAATAAGACCTTATATCTCTACATTCTAAATATCGTGAGCAGAATGCCATACACTCATTTGCTATGTATGCTTCTGCTATTGAACCTTATGGACATGCATGATTACGAACATATGATTTTAAAGTACCCAAATACCTATGGAACAAAGTAATGTTATTAATTTGATATTAGAGTATTTAACAACTAAAGACATATAACAAAGATTAAGTGATATTCTACATACCTCTCAATCGGATACATCCAGCGATAATGTACCGGTCTTGCATGTTTAGCCTCAGTTGCCAAGTGAATAACCAAGTGTATCATAATAGTAAAAAATCCTGGGAGGAAGAGTTTCTCCATAGTAGATAATGTTTCTGGGATTTTTTCTTCAAGTAGGCTTAACTCTTCTAGTTTTAGCTCTTTGCTACACAAAACACGAAAGAATGTGCATAGTTCAATTAAAATTGAACTTACTCTTTTATCTACTGATCTCCACAAGGCAAGAGGAAGAAGTTCTTGCATAATAACATGACAATCGTGAGCTTTTAGCCCAGATAACTTTCGTTTGCGAATGCAACGTGAAATATTAGACGCATAGCCATTTGGAAACTCGGTATTTTGTAGTACTTCATAAAATAAGTCCTTTTCCTACTGAGACATTGTAAAAAAAGTAGCAGGAAGATATGCTCTCCCACTAGCTCGATATTGAGGCCATAAGCTTGGTCTTATTTTCATCTCCTTCAAGTCCAATTGAACTTCTAAGTTGTCTTTAGACTTTTTACCAATATTCAATAGTATATAAATTAAGTTATCACACACATTCTTTTCTATGTGCATCACATCAAGATTATGGCGCATCAAGTTAAATTTCCAATAAGGAAGATCAAAAAAATACTTCTCTTTTTCCATGTGTTTTTCATCACCCCACTTACCCCTTCACTTGACTGGACGAGAGTAAATTTTATATTTTTAACTTGATTCAGCACTACTGACCTAGATACTGGAAAAGGTGCAGGTCTTGTTTCTTTAGTCCCATCAAATGATTTTGCATCATTCCGATATTTGTGTCCCGACTTCAAGAAGCGTCGATGCCCCATGTAACAAAACTTTCTGCCATGTTTCAGCCTTCTAGATTGAGTGTTTATGTTACAAGAAGGACATGCAAACCAACCACAAGTGCACCATCTAGAGAGAGAGTACCATATGCAGGAAGGTCATTTATAGTGCACATGAGAGCTGCTCGTATTTATCGCTGGCCATGTACTATGGACAGTTCGCATTGTGCCAAATGGATTAAACCCATCAGAAGCTAATCATAGGTGCACATTGTGAGGGTCTCTAGCAAATTCAGGATATTTACTATCAAATTTTTTCCAAGCTTCAGAATCTGCAGGATGTCGTAGAACTCCATCTTTGTTGCGCTCTTCATGATGCCAACACATTGCTTTAGAAGTTTCTGAAGACATAAACAGTCTTTGTAGCCTTGGTTTTAAAGGAAAATACCTTAGGACCTTGGATGAGATTTTTCTAGCATCATTTTTCCATCTAGAAGCTCCACAAACATTACATTTATTGACATTCTTATTAGCAAACTCTTTCCTAAAAAACATGAAATCATTGGGACAAGCATGAATTTTCTCATACTTTAAGCCCAAACCTTCAACTATCTTTTTGGTCTCATAGAAAGAATGAGGCAATTTTTCTCCTTCAGGCAACGCATCCTTCAATAGTCCAAGCAAAGCATTAAACGATTCATTTGATCATTTGAACATGCATTTTGTATGGTACAGATGCATCAAAAAGGACATTTTGCTAAATTTCTTACATCCTGGATATAGTTCTTCATTTGCCTCCTTCATGAGCCGTTCAAACTTATCCATCTCTGGATGCGGTTGATTTCTAGATGAATGAGCAGTATTCTCTTGTAAGTTATGCTCTATGTCACCCCCTTCACTAATGTCGGTATCCATGAACTGTGTAAAGCCTCCAAAAGGCATCATGTATCATTCCTGTCATATCATCGCCCTTAAAGTTGACTGGCTGCGATTATTTGCTTGAGCATTGTTTGATCCCTTTAGAGACTCACCATGACAAAACCAAGTATCATATGATGGCATAATACCATTAATCACAAGATGATCATATGCTGTAGTCCGGTTTACTTGATGGATAAGCACACACTCCATACAAGGACATGCAATTTGTTCTCCATCTTGTTTTTCAGAAAAGGCATGGTTTATAAACTCCTCTACTCCATCCAAATATTCTTTACTAACGCTATCACAATGCATCTATCGTTTATTTCTAGGATTGTCCATGACGTTAAAGATATTCTTATCTTTTGTATAATTGCTGAAAGATCTAAAAATTTAGTAGTAAAAAGGAGGAATTAACAAAAATGTAGTTCAAATATATAAAATAATCATCAGCAAGAAGCCGCGAATAGTGAAAATGATACAGAACACTTAGGACTCCTTAAAGAAATAGGCCTAATCCATAACGTAACATATCATACACTAAATCAGTCTATTATTCAAGTTTTGATCCCACAAGGAAGGCAAAACAGGAAATGTCTTCCTGATCATCTCCCTAATAGATAGCATTCAAACTACCAAAATTACTGAACATTAATCCATTGCATTAAACCAATTCAGATATAAATCATAATATATACTTTTGGGGTAATTACTGCTATACAAATTCATAGACAATATATACATGGAAGGATTAAAATCATATCCGGAGGTTTTGAATTTGACATGACCACTGTATATAGACTCCACATGATACAAGATAAAAGGGAATTGTGGGTTGAGCTGCAGTAAATACATACATCACAGCAGGGGGCATGGTTGATCATGGGTAATTTCAATACCATACTTATTATTGATGATAGAATGAATGGAAATTCAGTACATGAGAATGAGATTATAAACTTCAATAACTTTCTATAAGACATATACATGACAGAGCTGAAAACTATTGGGAGAGAATTCACGGGGACAAACGATCATGTCTACAATATAAATGCGAAGACATTTCGAATGTCCCTAGCATGTTGCATCTACTATGTATGGAAAGAAAGGAACCAGAGGATATTCCTTAATTATACAAGAACTACCGATATGCTCACCAGAACTATTGTTCAGGAGGTACAAGTTAGAGGAAGTCTGAGGCCAAGTATGCAAGCAAGATTAAAGGAGCTGAAATACTAATATCAAGAGTATACCTTTAGTTCAGCAAAATCTTCATGAATACATGTATAAGTTTTTAGGAAATACTAATATATTTGTAGTGATACCCCATATACAAAGAAGATTTTGGTTGAAATCAAAAGTGCGCCCTGGCCTTCAAATCCTGGATTCGCCTCTGATTCCTTATAATACGGGCATATCTCATATTTTTTATTTGGGGTTAGACAGTGTTTATTTGAATTTTTACATGTTATTTGATGTTCACTTAGTAATTGGCCTTATTCTTTTCCAATGTCAGTTCCTGGATGAGAACAAATCACTAATTCTGATGATTGTTGAGAGCCAGAACTCTGAGAAACTAAGTGAATGTGCAGAGTAAGTTCAGTATATAATAAGTTTAAAAGTATGGTGACATTGTTGAAACTTGATCATAGAATATAGTTGGTGAGAATTTTCGCTAACTCTTTTGGTATGGAGAATTCAGAAAAGTAAGTTCAGTATATAATAAGAATTCAGAAATCCTTTTACATCAGCAGGATATATATATATATATATATATATATATATATATATCATACTCGGGCAAAAAGTTTGAACATGGTTGAATTCATATCTCGACTACCGACATTCAACTAGAACATCAATATGCATCAACTAACACTTAACAAACGACTTAGTAAACACAGAAAAAGCTATACTTTTGCTAATCCTAAAAGGCCGTAGTTGGATATCAAAAATCAAAAACCAAAATTGGAACCTGGTAAACAAAACTTCTGCCGATTAAGAGGAAAAATTGAAGTAGACGAAGGCTTTCTGCAATAATTCTTGAAACCTACACGAAATAGAAGTTGAAGACGTTCAGGGCGAATATTGAGGGAGAAGATTGACAGAGAAGACTGATAATAATCAAGTAGCATCAACCCAAAATTATATATAACTCGATCGAGAATGACCTGGGATGGCCGGAGACCGTGCAAGGCGAAGGTTTTTTAGCGATGTTGCGCAGGTTTTCCGTCGTTCTTCCTGTCGTTCTAATTACAGGCGTCGTTCTTTATCATTCTAATTACAGGGTTTGGTTTTTCCTATTTTTTTAATTGTAGGGTTTTCTAATTGGAGGGAATGTAATTTATTGTCCCAAAAAATTGGAGGGAAAGATTGTATGGAGGGAAAGTTAAAATAATAAAAAATATAATTCAATTAGCAATTTTTAGTGGCAATTGTTTTTTACTGTCGTTAAAAATATATCTTTTACTAGCTAATGGTCATGTGCCACTAATATTTTAGCTTAAATAATTCATTAGTGGCAATTACCTAATTGCCGCTAAATAATTGCCACCAAAGACCTTTTTTGTAGTAGTGACGATTGTCACTAATTGCTTTCAAAAATAGACTATCAGTTCAGCTTTTTAAACAAAATCTCTTTCAACATGTGTTCTGCACTTCACTATATTCTTAAAATCTAGGTTCTGCCCCTGTTGTGTGAGCCTTGCCTTAGGACCCTTGAGCTCCCTCTGAACTTGGACACATAAGAGTTGGCTCTTCCACACTGCACCAATTCTGTTTGGTTATGCAAATCTGGGTGTGAGCACTGCCCGGGATCCCTTGTGGTCCTTAGGAAACTTTGACACACCCAGGTATGATAAAGGCTTTGAAATATTGGCACTGAAGTTGTTCATTACATAACTCAGAGAGGAATTCAAGATCAGGCTTTCTTTGGTTGTAATTTATTATTTCTGCACTTCTTTTGTAATTCAATCATTTGGTCTATAATAATTTGTAAACAATATCGGGATGATCAGTGAAAAGGGTGGGTAGTCGTATGTTGTGGGTAAATTGGGTAGATAACATGACGATAGGGTCTATTTCGATTCCAAACATGGCCTGTTAGATATCATACCTATAGGATTTGCTCTGGATTAAGATAAATTCTGCTTGCTTTACTTTCACACAATTAGAAACCATGTCTATTGGATCTAAATGACTTTAATAATAGAGATCATGCTTATAGGGTTAAAATCAGCTTTATAATTAGATATCATGCCCATAGTGTGTAAAGTAATTGAAGTTCAGTTTTCATTACAACATGCATTCAGATCGTCTCCATAGAAATCATGCCTATAAGTCCAAAGTCAGTTTTTTAACACTTAGATACCATGCCTATAGGATCTAAATGCTATAATAGAAATCATGCTTATAGAACTTAAATCAGTTTAGTTGGAGAAGCGGTTTAGTTCACGTTGTCATTCTGAATTGGATTAGTTAATTAATCTGCCGCTTCTTTAATAGGTTTTCAAACACTACCTTTAATTAATACCATTAGAAAGCATGTCTATAGGATCTCAAGTTGTTTGCTTAATCACTGCTCTACTGCATTCCTAATCAATATAGATATCATGTTCATAGGGCATCACTATTCTGCCTAGGCAAGCCTTAGGTAATTACTCGAATAAAATTGGAATTGCCTTTGCCAATTACCAACTGCTACAACCAGCAGGCAGGCCTGATTCAGACTTCTTTTCTGAGTTATATAATGAATTTGGTTTTGAATCAAACTCTACTTTAGGATTTTTAAAATTCATACCTTAACTGTGTTTAAGTCATGCTATTTATATCTTTGTTTGCAGAGGTATACATGAGCCTTCTAACTATATATATGTTCCCCCTCTAAATGCAGACCTACGTGTTTTTGTATGCCGCCTTAGCCTTTTCACCTTTAAACCTAAGTGTCAGCCAACAACCTCTCTCTTGTAGGAATAGTAGTCCTAAAATTCCTCTGGGACTGATAGGAATGGGATGAGTAATAGCATGCAATAGAGGTAGAGGCCAATCCGCGCTTTAATACCTTCATGGGGTGGGAAGGGTAGATATAAATATGATGACCGATGCGCTAATACCACGTGTATCCCCTCTTCTGAGGAGTGTCATGCCGGGTATTACATTGAGGTGATCCATATTATAAAGAAACCTAGGACCCCCTTTTTATTTTTTTACAAACATGTTTAGCTTATAACTCTTTTTTCTAAAATCTTCCCCGTTTAATAATTGTTTGCACTTGGTGTTTAACTTAAATCCCCTCTTAATTGAGCCTTATTTGATTACTTACTAATTGCACAAATTCACAAAAAACGATCTGGCCGGGAGCCATACTAGTGGATCATGAGGGGTGCCTAACACCTTCCCCTTGGGATAATGTCAAGCCCTTACCCCATCTCTGGTTATCAAACATAGTCGTATTTGAGCTCTATAGGTGTCCTAATGCACCCTAAATCATTAGGTGGCGACTCTTCAAAATACCCAATTCCAAAAAGGAAATGAGTCATTACACCCCATGAATGTCGAAACCCGGAACTCCTCTCCGGTGGAAGGGAAAAAAGGGGGGCTCGACATGGATGATGTGATCATCAAATCCAGAACATAGGATGACTATGTTCAGGACCTGAGAAAGTTCTTTCAGTGGTTGCGTAAGTATGACTTGAAGCTAAATCCGGCTAAATGTGCATTTGGGGTTCTGTCTGGCAAACTCTTGGGATTTGTAGTCAGTCGGAGGGGCATCGAGCTAGATCCAACAAAGATAAAGTCTATTCGGGATTTGCCTCCTCCGAAAACTAAGAAGGAGGTTATGAGCCTCTTGGGAAGGTTGAATTACATCAGTCGTTTCATTGTCAGTTGGCATCCACATGTGAGCCCATATTTAAGCTGTTAAAGAAAGATGTGGCAATTGAATGGACAGATGAGTATCAAGAAGCCTTCGACAAAATCAAAGAATATTTGTCGAATCCGCCAATCTTGGTCCCACCCAAACTTGGGAGGCTTTTGTTTTTGTATTTGACAGTCTTGGAGAATTCCTTCAGATGTGTCCTCGGGCAACATGATGTGACCGAGAAGAAGGAGCAGGCAATATACTATCTGAGCAAAAAGTTCACCAGCTACGAAGCCAAATATACTTTGTTGGAAAGGACTTGATGTGTCCTAACTTGGGTCGCTCAGAAGCTTAGGCATTACCTATTGGCCTACAACACTTATCTCATCACCAGGCTGGACCCTTTGAAGTATATATTCCAAAAGCCGATGCCCACAAGAAGGTTAGCAAAATGGAAAATCTTGCTCACTGAATTTGACATAGTCTATGCCACCTGCACGACAATGAAATCCTAGGCTTTAGCAGATCACCTAGCTAAAAACCCTGTTGATGATGAATATCAGCCTTTGCGTACTTACTTCCCGGACGAGGAGGTGAATTCAGTTGAGGTAACAACAGAAGACACCAATTCTTGGAAAATGTTCTTCGATGGAGCTGTGAACGCAAAAGGTGTAGGGATTGGGACAATTTTGATCTCACCCACTGGTCAACACTATCCAGCCACAACCCGACTTTGGTTTTTCTGCACAAACAACACTGCCAAGTATGAAGCCTGCATTATGGGTATGAATATGGCAATCGACCAAGATGTGAAAGAATTGATAATAATGGGAGATTCGGATCTGATTATCCGACAAGCTCATAGAGAATGGGAAACTCAGGATGTCAAGCTTATTCCATACAGGCAACATGTGGAAGATCTTAGCAAGCGAATCAAGTCAGTCAAGTTCAGGTACATTCCTGGTTTTCACAATTAGTTAGTCGATGCACTCGCTACTTTGGCATCGATGTTGCCATATCCAGGCAATGTCCACATTGACCCATTGGAAATCCAATCCGAGAAAGGCATGGTTACTGCAATGCGATTGAGGTGGAACCAAATGTCCAGCAATGGTATCATGATATTAAGAGATTTCTGAAAACAAAGGAATATCCCGAGCAGGCCAATGGAGACCAAAAGTGAACCATCAGAAGGCTTGTCAGTGGTTTCTTTTTGAGCAGGGAAATCTTGTACAAAAGGACTCCAGATCTCAACTTGTAAAGATGTGTGGATGCCCAAGAGGCCGAAAGAATCATGCATGAAGTGCACGCAAGAGTGTGTGGACCCCATTTGAATGGATACATCCTAGAAAATAAAATCCTTCGATCAAGCTATTACTGGATGACTATGGAAAAAGATTGCTTCGGTTTTGTCCGAAAATGTCATCAGTGTCAGGTGCACGGTGACCTGATTCATGCACCACCTACAAAACTACATCCTATGTCAGCACAGTGGTCGTTCGTTGCTTGGGGTATGTATGTCATTGGGCCAATCGAGCCAAAAGCTTCAAATGGGCATAGATTTGTCGCGCCCCCTTTTTCCTTCACTGAATCGGGTTTATGATATTTTGGTTGGGACAACTCTTTCCTTTTGGGAAAGGGCGTTTGCATTTTGAAGAGTCGCCACCTAACGATTTAAGATGTGTTAGGGCAACTATAGGGTTCATTTATAACTACGTTTGGTAACCAGAGACAGGGTAAAGGCTTGAAATTATCCCAAGGGGAAGGTGTTAGGCACCCCTCAGGATCCACTAGTGTGGTTCCCGGCCAAATAATTTTTTTGAATTTGTACAATTAGCAAATAAACAAGTATGGCTCAAATAGTAGGGGATATAAGTTTAAGAACACAGATGTTTGAAAAGCAATTAATGAAAAGCAAGAGTTTAAAAGAATTACAATCTAAGCACATTTGTGAATGTAAAGAGGGGTGTCCTAGGTTTGTTTATAATATGGATCACATCAATGAAATACCCTGTATGAAACTTCTCAAAGAGGGTCTAAATGTGGTATTAAAGCACCGGTCATCATATCCATATCTACCCTTTCCCGCCTCATGAAGGTAACTAAAGCGAGAGTTGGTCTCAACCCCTATTGCTTGCTGTTACCCATCCCTTCCTATCAGTCTCAGAGGAATTTAGGACTCATATCCTATAAAGGGGGGGGGGGGGGGGGTTTCTAGGTAGATCCTCAACTTTAAAAACAAAATACTAGGCGACAAATAAGAACACATAGGACTGCATTTAGGGGGAAAACATAAAAAACAGATAGATGGCTCAGATATACCTCCACAAGTAATGCACATAGACATCACGACTCATACACAGATAAGGTCTACATTTGAACTCAGAATTCTAAAGCATGGTATCTAAGTGATAGCACCAGAACCAGATTTATTACATGAATCAGAAAAGAAGTTCGAATCAGACTTGCCTACTGATTTTAACACGTTGACAGTAAAACACTAATCACAAAGACGGTTCTGATCTTATTTAAGTTTACTACCTAAAGCTTGCCTAGGCGTAACATAATATGCAGCAGTTACTAGGATTATTGAAAATAGTTAAAAAGTTATTTTACCTAAAGGCATGCTATTCTAAATATTGCAAAGACATGCTGGATTATGGCCAGTTTTGCTTAAACAAGATAATCAAACATGAGATTGTTTTATGTCCTTTTTTCATGCATCATAGTTTAACTAGGTGTAACTTAGAGAGATCCTAAAAATAGGGTATCTAACATGCACATATATGAAAAATGCAGAATGATTGTAGAATATGCAGAATTCCTAAAACATGGTTTCTAAATGCCCAAAGAGTTACAACATGATTTCAAGATGTGCAGGAGCAACATTTTATATTAATGCTATTATTTAGCCTAAACAGGAGTTCTAAGTGATAAACTGATGCCAAATGAGTTGCTGAAACAGTAAACCTAAGAACATGGTATCTAATGCATGACATGCTTTGAATGGGTTGATAATGCACATATAGGAAATGTAAACCTAAGACATGGTTTCTACCCATTGATGTTGATAGCATACATAACTACCCTTCCCTTTTCACTAGTCAGCCCCAATACTTGTTTACAACAGATTATTACAGACTAATACTGAAATGAATTACATAAGTAGAAATGAAAAATAAGAGATTATACTATAGAGAGCCTGATTAGGACTTCCTCCCCGAGTTATGTAATAAATCACCTCAAGTGCCAAGATTGTTTCATAGTTTTTCCTCATATCTGGGTATGTCAGAGTTCCCTAAGGACCTCAAGGGGTCTTGGGCAGTGCTCATACCTAGATTTCATAGCCAAGATAGAGTGCAGTGTGAAAAGGCCAGCTTTCATGTGTCCAAGTTCAGAGGGAACTCAAGGGTCCCAAGGCAAGGCTCACACAAAAGGGGCATAACTTAGTGGTCTAAGAGTAGAGTGAGAGTGCTTATCATTGTTTTGAAAAGGTTGAATTGGAAAATAGTTTTGAAATAGCATGTTTGAAATACGTTTGCAAAACAACAGAAGAGTTGCTTAGGGAAAATCAGTTTTGAAAGGAGAAGGGAATAGGAGCAACAACAACTTGGAACAAGCTAGCACACACAGAACAAGTTCGAAGAATAGTATCATTTCAACATTCACAAGTAGGGAAGTAAAGGGTTGGGGTCACAGAGAGCCCAAATGAGAAACACGTAAATATGGATGAGAAGAGAAGCATATAGACCAGCAGTTACAAAGAACAAGTAGCAACTGATTGGCCTCCAGAACACAAAACTACTACTTCAAGGTGTTAACAAGGGAATCATGCTCGAAATTAGAATAGTAATAAGACATAGGGACAGGGTATGTGAGTAGTCATGTTGATGACAGGGGTCTATTACACATAATTAGTCATGCCGCTTAGTGTTAATCAAGTACATTAGGAGTCTATGATACTAACATGACATACTAGTTGAGGGAAATAAACAAGATCTCAAGGAGACATGTTGGCCGAGTATCAAATAAGACAAATGATACCCAGACATGCTGAGTACACACTTGAACAAGAGAGGGCAAACTTAAGCATGCTGCATAAAGCAGTACACAAGAAGAGCAATTAAATACATAAGCCATTAAATTAGTGTAGAAGGAGACATGGATTAGCAGGCATGGAGCACATAGAGTTGAGTTTCAGAATTTAACTAGGAATATACCAGTTAAGGACGCAAAACGCAGAAAGTAAAGCAAGCAGAGTTCCACAGTCTAGTCTTGGCTTTCAGCCGGCTAGACAAGCAGTTAACATAAGTAGCAAAGAGAGAAGAAAGAATTTTATGTGTGTGTGTGTGTGTGTTTTGAATTAGTTGTTCGTGTCTCTGGAAGTGAGAATAGAGGAGAGTATATATAGTAGTTGAGAACAGAGTAAAGTAAGGTGAAGAATCAATCATTCAGTAATTAGGAAAAATTACATAATCAATCATGCATAAAATCAGCAAGGTTTTCTTCTAGTAAAGGGGTGACCAGTTAATGATAAAGAGCAGGACATATAATTAAGGAAAGAAAATTAAATACTTAAGTACGGGGTGGGTAATTAAGGGTAAATGAACAAAAGTTCAATTAAGGGAACAATCAATAAGAATAAGCAAGTACCACAGTTAATCGTAAATAAGACAAGAAATAATCAAAGGTCATAGAAATAGGAAAATAATTGGAAATCAGTATATAGGTATTACCATAGCAAATCAATGAATAAGGATTCAAAATAATACTAATTTAGGGAAAACGATATAGGTTTTCCATGAATAAGAAAGTAAGCCAAGTGTAAATGGAAAGAATCGAACCTGAAACCCTAATAGAGGCATACTAGGGTAAAATCACAAGATATTATAATTAAACGAAGAAGTAATCATGTAAATCAAAGCCTAGAGCATTGACTTGTATCAAATAACACAGACAAGTGTAGAATCCAAACAAAGTGTCAAAAATTGGGGGTTTTAGCATAGGCTAGTTAGGGTTAAGGAAGAACTCAACAAAATCAATCAAAACACATAGACACAGGGGACTAAACACTTAAAACCAGAAAGCGTTTTGAAGAAAATGATTTTCAGAAACCCTAGTTTAGAAAAGAGTGACTAAAATCAAAATAGTTAGTTAAAACGGGAGATTTTTAAAGGAAAACACTTAATAATACTCGAATCACCTCAGATATATAAAGATCTAAGAAGAATCGAACAATAGTTAATCTAGGGTTTTGGAAAATAGTAGAGATGAAGAAAATCGATTAAAAACTCATGGATTCAAACGAAAAACAAAAGGAAATCCTTTCTTACAAACAAAAATGGTCAGAGACTTGCCAGTGAACGAGTTTCAAAATGGAACAGTTTGGCTTTCCTTGAGATCTTCTCAAGGACTCATGAAGTAGAAGAGCCATGGAGCATAGGAGACCGGAGGTGGTCGGAGAAGGCACGAGAACACCATAGGAAGGAGGTTCTCGCCGGTAATGGTGACTAGGGTTAGGGTGAGTTGAGAGAGAATTTGGGAGAGGAGGGATTCAGAGGCAGTGCAAATGAGAGAATGAGGGTAGGGTTTGGGGGGTCGTTTAATTAAAAAAGAAAAAGGCTAATGTTGACCGTTGATATGGGAGATCAACGGTCGAGAATAAATGGGGTAGGTGGGTTCCGGGTTTGGGTATGTGTTAATAGGGTGTGGGTGGGGTTTTTTAATTGTAAAATAGGGCTAGAAATTTGGGTCCGATTTGGTTATAATTGAAAGCCAATTTGGTTATAATTTAATTAGCAGTCTTTTCCCTATTAATTTATAAAAAATAGTAGATAATTTCTGAAAAATAATTTAAAATGCTAAAATAATTTATAATACATAATTAGAAATTTAAAAATATAGGATCCAATTTTATGCATATAAAACATAATTAAATCTTAAAAGGGCTAATATTGAAATTATGTGCAATTTAGCTTAAAAATACTAAATGTACTTATAAAAATATATAAAAATTACGTTAGCCATATTTTGGCATAAAATATAGAAATCCAATAGATAAATTATCAAAACAATAATTTTGAAAATAATTATTGGGTATTTTATGGATAAAAAGGGAGAAAATAAATCAATTTAAAACCTTAAAATTATGGAAAAAATAATAAAACCCTGGGCATGCTTATATGCATATATATGCTATTTTGAAGGTATTTTGAATATTTAAAATATATAGGGAAAAATTGGGTATCAACAGGTGCCCCTCTTTACCCGGGAAGAATGAAAGAGTTTCCGGGTAAAGAATTGATGGCCAATTTTGACTGAGCGAAACGGTTTGAAGAGGTTAGGCCGCACCCTAGCTTCTGAGCTGCCTACATATCCCTGGTTTCACAGGAATAAGGTCGTATCTTGTTCCGGATTCACCCGCGGAGTATACCGATGAAGACATTTCAAGAACAGACGCGATATCTAGGGCTGGGTGAGTGGACGGTTTATGAGAATGGTTAGGTTTGTTATGGCTGACGGAACTGGAGCGGGATCGCTCCTGGTGGGATATCCATGGCTCGCCGGCTTACCTGCAAATAGAAACATTACAAGCGTATACTGTGCATAAATTTAAACATGATGCAAATTTCCGTTGGACCATGAAAGTTGTCTTCGTACAATGAGAATGATGTCCTTAGACCATGATGTCCTGGGCCATGAAGTGTGGGATAAGGGATTCACAGGCCATGAAATGATGTTCTCGGGCTATGAGGATGGTGCCTCTGAACCATAACACCTTTGAATAATGATATGCAAAAGATTGAAAGAGATCCTCAGGCCATAACATGGTGTTCTCGGGCTATGAAGATGGTGCCTCTGAACGATGACGCCTTTGGATGAGTTGGCGATATTTCAGCCCATGAAGGATGCAGTAGTATGATGCGGACAAGACAGAGCTTAGTCTTACGAATTGAAGGTCAGAGCTTAGCATGTAAGAGAAGCGAGATAAATAGTGCTTGGGATAGTGCTTAGTTTCGAAGAAAATTGGAGGTCGAGCTTATCCTCGAAAGGGAGAAAAATAGCCTTATGCAAAGATGCGAATGCAGGTGGAGGTAGAGCTTAACCTCAAAAGGCAAAATGGTAGCCTTATGCAAATTGGAAGGCAGAATAGTAGCCTTATGCAATCCAAATACAGATGGAGACAACGTTTAGTCTCGGAAGGCAGAATGGTAGCCTTATGCAAGAATGCAGAGGGAGATAATATTTAGTCTCGGAAGGCAGAATGGTAGCCTTATGCAATGCGGATGCAGATGAAGACAACGTTTAGCCTCGGAAGGCAAATTGGTAGCCTTATGCAATGCAGAGGCAGATGGAGACAGCGTTTAGTCTCGGAAGGCAGAATGGTAGCCTTATGCAAATTGGAAGGCAGAATGGTAGCCTTATGCAATGCGATGCAGATGGAGACAATGTTTAGTCTCAGAAGGCATAATAATAGCCTTATGCAAGAAATAAAATAACAAATGACAGTAGAGTTTTCTTAGCTGATAGCAGATTGCGGCGTTGTGATTATTGGGAGGATTGTGACATACGGGACATCACTGGTGTGTGCTAATAGAAAATGTTGGCAAGTGCAATGATTTAGAGAGTCGTATTCCTGAACAATGTTTATCCCCTGGGTGTGCAGTATGTTTAATGATTTCGCAATCCTAATGCCTGCATTCAAAGAAAAATCGTGAGTTTTGTAAGGGGGAAAGTTAGTTCATATCCCCGCTGGCTTTGCTTGACTCGTTCGACTTTGATCTGGTGATACCGTCTGTATCATTGAGGTAGATTTGCTAAATAAAGAATTTTCAATAATAATCACGCATGATTTTGTAAAGGTATGACATAAATGTATAGTTAAAAATAGCTTTTAGTTGAACCGACGACTGTGACGTAGTTCAGGACATTGCAACCTCTCCTGTTAATGGAATTTTGAGGGTCCTCCTCAAAATTCTGCCCCAGTTTAATGGGTTGACATTTCTGACTGTTGCTCGTGCGGCGATCGACTGAAATTACTTCGAAATTTTGATGGTCCTCCTCAAAATTCTGCCTAGTTTCCAATTGCAGGGGGAAATAAAATTTTTATTGCGTTATGACCGAACCCATAGGTCTACCTACGTATCCCCTCCTAAATGGGAATCAGGTCAGGCGTAGTTCAATTTACATCATATAAGGAAAGCATAAAGATTACACATAGTAACGTTTGACTGCATATGAATTGATCGGCTTTGGCCAGACTTCTCCGTCCATTTTTGCAAGTACGAGTGCTTCTCCTGTGAAAACCCAGTGAACCATGTATGGACCCTACCAATTGGGAGAGAGCTTCCATTTGGCTTCATCTTGATATGGGAAAATTTTCTTTAACACCAGCTGCCCCGGTGTGAACTGTCTTGGCTTAACTCTTTTGTTGAAGGCTCTGGACATTCTGTTCTGATAGAGTTGACCATGGCAAACTGCATTCATTCTCTTTCTGTCTATAAAGGCTAGTTGCTTGTAATGAATTTTCACCCACTCCGCGTCGTCGAGCTCAACTTCTTGTATGATTCTCGGGGAAGGAATTTCTACCTCAGCGGGAATGACAGCCTCTGTACCATAAACCAACATATAAGGGGTTGCCCTGGTTGATGTGCGGACTGTGGTACGATACCATAGTAGAGCAAATGATAACTTTTTGTGCCACTGTCTGTGCTTCTCTATCATCTTCCTCAATATTTTCTTGATATTCTTGTTGGCAGCTTCTACAGCTCCATTCATTTGAGGTCGCTGTGGAATTCTTGTGTCTTATCTTGCAAGTTTCACACATATATTTCATCAAGTCAATGTTGAGGTTGGAGCCATTATCAGTAATGATTGACTCTGGAATTCCGAATCGACAAATAATGCGGTCGTGGACAAAGTCTGCCATGACTTTCTTAGTTATTGCTTTGTAAGATGCTGCTTCGACCTATTTGGTGAAATAGTCGATGGCTACTAGGATAAACATGTGTTCGTTGGAAGCAACAGGCTCGATTGGTCCTATAATGTCCATTCCCCAGGTGGCGAACGACCACAGTGAGCTTGTTGTATTAAGATCGCTTGGAGGTACCTTTATCGTGTCAACATGTATCTGACAACGGTGGCATTTCTGGACATACTGGATGCAGTCCGTTTCCATAGTCATCCAAAAGTAACCAGCCCAGAGTATCTTTTTTGCTAATACAAAACCGTTCATATATGGACCGCAGATCCCAGTATGAATTTCCTCTAGTAGCCTGGATGCTTCCTTTGCATCGACACATCTTAGTAATCCTAAATCGGGAGTCCTCCTATATAGGATTCCTCTGCTATGAAAGAAGTTGTTCGACAATCTTCGAAGTGTGCATTTTCGAGTAGGATTAGCAAGCTTTGGGTACTCTTCTTTTGCCAAATGTTCCTTGATATCATAAAACCAAGGCTTTCTGTCTGCTTCCTCTTCAACATGGGCACAATAAGCTGGCTGATTATGGATTTTCACCGGAATGGGATTAATGAGATTCTTGTCGGGATGCTGTATCATAGATGATAGGGTAGCCAATGCATCGGCGAACTCATTCTGGATTCTGGGAACATGCTGGAATTCTGTCTTCGTGAACCTCTTTCTCAATTCCTGTACGTGATGCAGATACGAGAGTATCTTGAAGTTCTTGGTTTCTCATTCTTCTCGTACATGATGTATAAGTAAGTCTGAATCTCCAATCACTAGCAGCTCTTGAACATTCATGTCAACGGCCATTTTGGGTCTTAAGATGTAGGCTTCATACTCGACTATATTGTTGGTGCAAGGGAACTTGAGTTTGGCAGACACCGGATAATGCTAACCAGTTTCTGATATTAGGACTGCTCCTATGCCAATTCCTTTGAAGTTTGCTGCTCCATCAAAGAACATTATCCAACCGTCATAGGATTCAGCAATGTCTTATCCTATGAATAATACCTCTTTATCAGGAAAATACATTTTCAGGGGTTCGTATCCTCCATCCACGGGGTTTTCAGCAAGGTGGTCTACCAGTGCTTGTCCCTTGACCACTTTCTGAGTTACGTAAACAATGTCGAACTCACTCAATAGGATTTGCCACTTAGCTAGCTTGCCGGTTGGCATGGGCTTTTGAAAGATATACTTCAAGGGATCCATCCTCGATATGAGATATGTAGTATAGGCACAGAAGTAATGTCTCAACTTCTGAGCTACCAAAGTTAAAGTACAATAGGTGCATTCCAATAGAGAATACTGGGCCTTGTATGGGGTGAACGTCTTACTGAGATAATAAATGGCTTTTTCCTTCCTCTCCATTTCATCATGCTACCCCAGAACGTAGCCGAAAACTCCATCCAACACTGTAAGGTAGAGTAATAAGGGTCTACCTGGCTCGGGCGAAACTAAGACCGGTGGCTTTGACAGATACTCTTTGATTTTGTCGAAGGCCTTTTGGCAATTATCAGTCCATTTGGTGGCGGCGTCCTTCTTCAACATCTTAAAGATTGGCTCACAGATAACTGTAGATTGTGCTATGAATCGGCTGATGTAGTTAAGCCTTCCCAAAAAACTCATCACATCCTTCTTGTTCTTTGGCGGTGGTAGTTCTTGAGTGGCTTTGACTTTCGATGGATCCAGTTCTATTCCTCGGCGGCTCACAATAAACCCAAGCAATTTCCCAGTAGGATCCCCAAATGCGCACTTTGCGGGGTTTAGTTTGAGGTTGTATCTCCGCAGTCTATTGAAGAACTTCCTTATATTTTCTATGTGGTCAGTGGCCTTCTTGGATTTGATAATAACATCATCCACATATACCTCTATCTCTTTGTGTATCATATCATTGAAGATGGTAGTCATGGCCCTCATGTAGGTGGCCCCTACATTCTTCAGGTCGAATGGCATCATCTTGTAACAGTACACTCCCCACGACATAATGAAAGCCGTCTTCTCAGCATCTTCCTCATCCATCCAGATCTGATGATAACCAGCGAAGCAATCTACAAATGAGTATAGCTCATTCTTGGAGCAATAGTCAATCAAGATGTGTATATTTGGCAAAGGGAAGTCATCTTTCGGACTGGCCCGGTTGAGATCCCAATAGTCAACACAGACTTTGACCTTCCCATCCTTCTTTGGCACTGGCACAATGTTGGCTAACCATGTCGGGTATTCTACTACCCTGAGAACCTTAGCGTTGATTTGCTTGGTGTCTTCTTCCTTGAGTTTTAAACTCATATCAGGCTTGAACTTTCTAAGCTTTTGCTTTACCGGTGGACACATTAGATCGGTTCATAGTTTGTGAGCCACAATAGACGTACTCAGACCAGTCATGTGATCATACGACCTGGCGAATATGTCCTCATACTCCTTTAGAAATTTTGTGTATTCTCCCTTCTCTGATGGCAATAGGTGAATGTTGATTCGCGTTTTTTTGATGTTTTCTGCATCTCCCAGGTTGACAATCTAGGTCTCGTCTAGGTTGGAATTAGCTCTATTCTCAAAATTCTCAACTTCTTTGAAAATATCGTTAGGTATGTCATCTTTCTCCGAATCAAGTAATAGCAATGCTCGAGGCTCATCAGGCTTTGGTTGTCCTGATGGTCCAATTCTTGAGATGTTCCCCTCTACTCACAGCCTGTATAGAAGGTCCTTCCTCCCCCTCCTCCTCAAGAATAATGCAACATTCCATATCACTTTCCTCTAGAAACAAGTTCTTCACTGCTACAAGTACTTATTCTTCTTCTGACCTATAAATAATGTCATCGTGTTGGAAAGTTTGCTCCAGATGTGGTATTGGCTACTCTAGTGGGTAGTAAAGACCGCGCCATGGTGGCGACCAGTTATTGAATTATTCCTAGGTTTATTCATATCCCAAGCTGAAGATAGTGCCATGTTTCTTGAGGTTTATGGGTTTAGAGATTCCTTGGAGGTTCTTGTCGAGCCCTTTTCCAGGTTTGTACCCACTCCAACTTAGTATGCTCTCGATTTTACTATCCCACCATTTGTCTTTGTTGATAGCATTGACCCGTTCAATGTGGTGGCAAGTTTCTCCACCCAGCTTCCTTCTTCCCTCAATCGCCAAAATGGTTTGGCGACTATATATAGGGTTGCTACCATCGCCGTGAATGATCACTTCCTGGTGATTCCATTCGAACTTTACTGCCTGATGCAATGTTGATGCTACAACCCAAGCATCATGAATCCATGGCCATCCCAGCAGCAAGTTGTAAGACACTGGTTCATCTATCACTTGGAAATCGACTTTGAACCAGGTTGGTCCCATCTGCAGGCATAGACTAATCTCCCCAATGGTGGATATCTGAGAACCATCGAAGGATTTCACATTGATTACTCCATCCTTTATCTTATGTAGCCCTTTACCCAACTTCTTGAGTGTTACCAGCGGACAAATGTTAAGACTGGAACCTCCTTCGATCTGGATTCTGGTGATAAAATAATCTTCGCATTGCACGGTGATGTCCAGTGCTCTGTTGTGCCCCAACCCTTCAGGTGGCAGCTCGTCCTCATGAAAGGTGATCTTATGGCTTTCCAGCACTTGTCCTTGTCACGCCCCCTTTTTCCTTCACTGAATCGGGTTTATGATATTTTGGTTGGGACAACTTTTTTCTTTTGGGAAAGGGGGTTTGCATTTTGAAGAGTCGCCACCTAATGATTTAAGATGTGTTAGGACACCAAGAAGGTTTGATTTGAGTAACCAGAGATTGGGGTAAGGGCTTGAAATTATCCCAAGGGGAAGGTGTTAGGCACCTCTCAGGATCCACTAGTGTGGTTCCCGGCCAGACTATGATTGTGAATTCAGGTGCAAATAACATGTGGGAAAATAAAACTTCAAATAAGAGGGGATTTTCACATAATGGTTACAAACAAAATTGGAAAGAATTAAAAGGAAGCCGATTTTCTTAAAAGAAATTGTTAGAAATCTTTAGAAGAAACAAAGAAACAAAAGGAAAAAGGGGGGGGTGGGGTCCTAGGTTTATTAATAATATGGATCACCCCACGCAACATCCGGTAATCACTCCTCAGTGAGGGGCTAAACGAGACGTTATCGCCTGGTCATCATTTCCATATCTACCCTTACCCACCCCGTTAAGGTATTAAAGCGCGTAATGGTCTCGTTTATTTGTTGCATGCTATTACCCGTCCCAATACTATCAGTCTCAGAAGTATTTAGGACTACTAATCCTAAGGGGAATGGATATTAGGCTCATTTGCAGTTTCAAAGGCAAAATTCTAAGACGACATACAAAAAACATGTATAGCAAGTTGGGGGAAAGTACCTAACAAGTAAAAGGCTCAGATATACCTCCTTAAACAAAGAAAGCACATAATTAGCATGACATTCACATACTGTTTATGGTCTAATTAAGAACTTAAAGGTTGAGGCAAACTGATTTATTACATAACTCAGATAAGAAGCCTGAATCAGGTCTGCCTGCTGGTTGTAGTTAATAGCACATATTCAGTTTATAACTTCGCCCTAAAGCTTGCCTAAGTGTTGGACAAGGATCCTATAGGCATGGTATCTACTGAATTCAGAAAGCAATAAATAGAATACGTATTAGTTAAAAAGGTTGTCAGATTATTAAAGAAAGAATGTTTTTAAGAAGGTTATAAATTATGCCACTGATGATACTCGTTATTACTGGTTTTATCTCTAGACATGAATGAAGTGATTCAGATTCGATTAATAGTTCCTATAAATATGCTTTCTATGTGTTGTTGATTTTAAACCTTTATAGACATGGTAAAATGCAGAAACCTTATAGGCATGATATCTAGGTGCTGAATTTTGTTTAAGACCTATGGACATGATATCTAATTACAGTTGATTGTTTAAGACCTATGAACATGATTGATAGATGAAAAAAATGGATATACAAGATTTTGAAAGACCTATAGGCATAATTTCTATATGCATATACAAAATTCAGATTTCAAGATACTTATAGACATGATTTATATATGAGAGAATGTAGAATTCAGAAATACCTATAGACATGACATCTATGTGAGAAATGCGGAATTCAGAAATATCTATAGGCATGATATCTATGTGAGAAATGCAGAATTCAGAAATACTTATACGTATGATATCTATGTGAGAATGTAGAATTCAGAAATATCTATAGGCATGCTATCTATGTGAGAGTGCAAAATTCAGAAATACCTATAGGCATGATATCTATGTGAGAATGCAAAATTCAGAAACACCTATAGGCATGATATCTACCCTTTGCATACATAGTTATCCCCCTTTTCACTATCTATCCCCAATAGTTTATTACAAATTATTACAGCCCGGAATAAAGTAAAAAATACATCAAAAATATAAACAAAGGTACAACCAAAGGAGAGCCTGATTCAGACTTCATGTCTGAAATACGGGGTAAACCAACTCCAAGGGATCATGATCCAAAGCCTCTCTCTCATTTGAGTGTGTCAAAGTTCCCTAAGAGCCTCAAAGGGACTCCGGGTAATGCTCACACCCAAATGTATAATCAGATTAGGACAAGTGCAGTATGGAAGGGCCAACCCTCAAGTGTCCAAATTTAGAGGGAGCTCAAAGGGTCCTAAGGCAAGGATCACAAGGGGGGGGGGGGCGCAGAACTTAAAGACTAAGAAAGTGTGCAAGTGCAGAATATACTACTAAAGGGGATAAGGAGAGGGAAACAATTTCAAATAAAAACACATAGGGAGTTTAGGGGGGTAGGGAAATTGTGAAGAGCCTATTGCTTAAGCCAGGACAGGCTTCAAGCATGCTCAGCAATGGAGGATGCTAGCATACTCTCAAACCTACCAGAACACACTATTTAGAGGCTAAGAACCCAAGGGATCGAGTTTGATTCATGGACAATATTTTGTAGTATTGCCATGCCTCAAACCATAGCTTAAACACATAGGGGGGCAGGGCTTTAGGATTCATAAGAGAATAGGCAGAAAGAGATCAGTAGTGTTGAAACACACAGAAGCAGTAAGCAGACAGGGATACAAAAGTAGTAAATAAACACATTGTTGTGATGCTAAAAAAGCTTAAATAGGGACATACCAATTTTCAAAGAAGCATATAAAGAATGGCAGGCAGTAGGTCTTGTAAATAGGCTACAGTACAAGCAACAAGAGAGAATACTTTTGAGTGTAAGTGTAAGTTCAGAAATACTAAGAGTGATCTATGTGTTTATGTCAATGAATAGCAGGTATTTACAGTGTGAAGAACATGCAGAAACAAGGTAAGAAAACAATTAAGGATATGAATATCAATTAAAATCAATCAATACAAGGATTCCTTAATCAAAGAATTCAGACTTAAACGGTAAAAGCTATTTAGGGAAAGGAATCAAATAACCATCTTGTGCAAAATAGGCAATTAGGGGTAAATACATAGGGGTTTTAATTAAGGGAAGGATTTTGAAATACACTTTTAAAACAAATAAGGTAAGGATCCCCCAGTATGCAGTAAATCAATGGGTCAGAGACTATGTAAGTATTGGTCCATAAATGAACCAGGTCAGAAAAGCTAAGGAAAACTTTTAACTTAAATCGAGTCACCGGGAAATCAGCAAACAAGGAAAGAAATCAATCAAACCTATACAGAAGGAAGTCTGAAACTAATTAAAATTTGAAAGCCCTTTAGAAGGGAAGTTCAACACATATAAAGAGTACACCAGTATCAGACATGCGAGGCTGAATTTAGGACAAAGTGAAAGTGTCATGCAATTGCAAAAATAAGTAGATAATAGACTACAGGATCATGGTAGTCAAATAGGTTAGCAGTATAGAAGACAGATAGTATCAAATAGCATATAAAAGGTCCAGTGTTAAAGACCTTAGAAGACTTTAGCAAAAGTCAGAATCATATGAAAGACAAAGATTTAAAAACTCAGTTCAAAGACTCGAAATAGGTCTACAGGAGTTAGGGTTCTTGAAATAAAACCAGTTTCAAGCAAATCACATAGCCAATGGTTTCGAAACTCGGAAGAAACTCAAAATACTAGGGTTTCTACCATCAATCGAGTGCAGAGATGAGAGGACAAGTAATCAAGTCGAAATACGTTCAGAGGTTTCATAAAGGAACTGAGTCCTTTAACATGTTCCTTCAGTAATAGAAACTCATGAGAAACATAGTAGAAGAGTAACATGCGAAACACAGTAGAAGAGCTCAAAGAAAACATAATGGAAGAAACTAATAACAAACATAGTAGAAGAAAACTAATCAGAACACCATAAAGAAACTAAAAAAACATGGTAGAGGAAACTGATAAGAACATGGTAGCAGAAGATTAACAAGAACATAGTAGAAGAAACATAGTGGAAGAAACACACAAGAGAAGAAAGAAAATCAGATAGACATCTAAAAACCCTAGATCGGAAAATAACGGTTTTGAAAGAAGAACTTTTGAAAAAAATATCAGAAAATTGTTTAAAAGCTTAGGGAAAGCATAGATCTGGAACAGATCTAAAGAGATCAGAAAAACCTTAAAAGCTAGGGTGTTCAGAGGAACCCAAATGATGAGAATATCTTGGATCTAAGTGGGATGAGTCGAGGCCAGGCTCGAAACAGACATGGCTTGCCGGAGCAGGCCGGAGATGACCGTAAAGCTTGAATCAACAGAGGTATGGACCCAGATCTTCGTGGTCAAGTCATGAAACTTCAGTAATTAAACGTGAGGAGCCATAGGAGGCCGGTGGGTGGTGAAACCACCATGGATTCAGGTCAGAAGGTGGCCGGAGAAGATGAAGGGAACTCATCAGAGAGGAGGGGAAGGGGGAAGGTTCTAGAGAGAACTAGAGATAGAGAGATAGAGACGAGTGAGGAAATGAGAGGGGTATTGGGGGTCGTTTGGAATTAAAATGGTAATAACGGATGAGGGCCGTTGATCGTTTAGATCAACGGCCACGATTTAATATGGTTTTGGGTCGGGTATGGGTAATTGGGGCCTGGGTCGGGTAATCTGATTAGGAATTGGGTTGGGTATTGGATTTAATTAGGCCAAATTAAAAGGCCAAATGCGACTATAAGTTAAATGGCCCCTTTTTCCCCTTTAATTTATAGAAAATAGTAAATAATTTTCTAAAAATAAATTGAAAAGCAATAAAATGATTTATAATATATAATTAACCATTTAAAAATATAAAATCCCATTTTATAAACATGAGATGAATTTAAACCTAAAAATGGCTAATATTGCAATTATGCAATTTTATCATTAAAATACCAATTAAATTTGTAAACAATGTGTAAAAAATTATCATAGATATATTTTAGTGTAAACATGATACTCCAATAAATGAATCACCAAAAATGATAATTTTGGGGATAATTGTTGGATTTCTTCTTGATAAAATAGGGCAGTAAATTGATTTAAAAATCTTTGAAAAATTAAGGAAAAATAATGTAACATTTGGATGTATATACACATATATAGGCTATTTTGAAGGTATTTTGCATATTTTAAAAAAATACAGGGAAAAATTGGGTATCAACAGCTGCCCCTCTTTACCTAGGAAGGATGAAAGGGTTGTCAGGTAAAGATATGATGGCCAATTTTGACCGAACGAAATGGTTTGAAGAGGTTGCCGTGCTCTGTCTCCTGAGCTGCCTACACATCCCTGGTCTTATAGGAATCAGGCCATATGTAGTTCAGGATCCGTCGGCGGAATATGCCGATGGAGACCTTTTCAAGAACGGGCACAATATTCAGGTCGGGATGAATGGTTAAGGTCTAATAGGTTTGCGGGAACTAGAGAAAGATTGCTCCTGCTGATATAGCTGTTGCTCATTAGTTTACCTACAACTAAGCAATAGAAGCATATATTGTGCGTAAATTTAAACGTGATGCAAGTCCCCGTCGGACCATGGATGTTGTCTTTGGGCGCCTAGAATGACGTACTCAGACCATGACGTCCTGGGCCATGAAGCGTATAGTAAAGGATTCACAGGCCATGAAATAATGCTCTCGGGCTATAAGAATGATGCGTCTGAACTATGATGCCTTTGAATAATGATATGCAAAAGATAAAAGGGATCTTCAGGCTATGACATGGTGTTCTCGTGCTATGTAAATGGTGCCTCCGAATAATGACGCCCTTAGATAATTTGGCGTCTTTCAGCTCATGAAATGTAGTGTTTGGCGATATTTCAGCTCATGAGATGCAGTAAGTGGCGATTTTTCAGCCATGCAAGTGTAAAATAATGCGACGATCTTTCAGCCATGCAGGTGTAAAATAAAGCGGCGATCTTTCAGCCATGCAAGTGTAAAATAAAGCGGCGATCTTTCAGCTATGCAAGTGTAAAATAAAGGGGTGATCTTTCAGCCATGCATGTGTAAAGGTGGCGATCTTTTAGCCA
This sequence comes from Nicotiana sylvestris, assembly GCF_000393655.2. Classification (NCBI taxonomy): domain Eukaryota; kingdom Viridiplantae; phylum Streptophyta; class Magnoliopsida; order Solanales; family Solanaceae; genus Nicotiana; species Nicotiana sylvestris. The sequence continues at coordinate 156,099,496 of NC_091066.1, forward strand.
TGCAAGTGTAAATAAAGCGGCGATATTTCAGCCATGCAAATATAAAGGTGGCGATCTTTCAGCCATGCAGATGGAGGTAGAGCTTAACCTTGGAAGGCAGAATGGTAGCCTTATGCAATGTAGAGAACGCAGATGGAGACAATGCTTAGTATCGGAAGGCAAAATGGTAGCCTTATGCAATGCAGAAAATGCAGATGGAGGTGGAACTTAACCTCGGAAGGCACAATGGTAGCCTTATGCAATGCAGATGGAGACAGTGCTTAGTCTCGGAAGGCAGAATGGTAGCCTTATGCAATGCATAAAATGCAGATAGTGACATTGTTTAGTCTCGGAAGGCAGAATGGTAGCCTTATGCAATGCAGAAATAAAATAAAATGGCAAATGGTAATAGAGTTTCTTAGCTGATAGCAGGTTGCGAAATTGTGACTGCTGGGGACGTTGCGATATAGGGAATATCAACGTCGTGCGTGGATAGCAAATGCTGGTAGACGCGAACAATTTCGAGAGTTGTATTCCTGAACTACATTTGTCTCGTTAATGTATAGCATGTCAGATGCTTTCGCAATCCAGATGTCTGCATCCAAAGAAAAATCGTGAGTTTTTAGAGGGGAGATTAGTTCGTATCCTTACTGGCCTTGTCCGACCTATTCAACTTTGATCTGGTGATATGGTATGTATCATTGGGGTAGAGTTGCTAAACAAAGCGATTTTGATAATAAACACGCATGAGTTTGTAAAAATATGACATAGGTACATATTGTTTTTTAAAAAAATAGTTTTTTAGATGAACTGACGACTGTGACGTGGTTCAGGACATTACAACCTCTTTTGCTATGGAATTTTGAGGGTTCCCCTCAAAATTCTGCCCCAGTTAATGGGTTGATGCTTCTGACCATTATTTGCGACGATTAGCTGAAATCACTTCAGAATTTTGAGGGTCCTCCTAAAACTTTTGCCCCAGTTTCCGGTTCCGGGGGGGGGGGGAATGGAAATTTTATTGAATTGTGATCGAACCCATATGGCTTCCTACGTATCCCCTCTAAAACGGGAATCAGGTCAGGCATAGTTCAATTTACATCATATAGGAAAACATAAAGATTACACATAGTAACGCTTGACTGCATCTGAGTTGATGGGCTTTGGCCAGACTTCTCTGTCCATTTCTGCAAGTATGAGGGCTCCTCCTGTCAAAACCCGGTGAACCATGTACGGACCCTTCCAGTTGGTAGAGAATTTCCCTTAGGCTTTATCTTAACGTGGAAAACTTTTCTTTAACACCAGCTACCTCGGTGTGAACTGTCTTGGCTTGACACTTTTGTTGAAGGCTCGGGACATTCTGTTCTGATAAAGCTGACCACGGAAAACTGCATTCATTCTTTTCCCATCGATAAGAGCCAGCTGCTCCTACCGACTCTTTATCCACTCTATATCGTCGAATTTTGCTTCTTGAATGATTCTTAAGGAGGGAACTTCTACCTCGGTGGGAATGACTGCTTCTGTACCATATACCAGCATGTAGGGGGTTTCCCCAGTTGATGTGCGGACTGTAGTGCGGTTCCCCAATAAAGCAAATGATAAATTCTCGTGCCACTGCTTATGTTTTTCTATCATTTTCCTCAATATCTTCTTGATATTCTTATTGGCTACTTCTACTATTCGTTCATCTGAGGTTTGTAGGCTGTTGAATTCTTGTGTCTGATCTTGAAGGTTTCACACATGGCTTTCATCAAGTCACTGTTGAGGTTGGAGCCGTTGTCGGTAATGATTGACTCTAGAATCCCGAATCGACAAACAATGCGGTCACGGACAAAGTCTACCACAACTTTCTTAGTCACTGCTTTGTTAGATGCTGCTTTGATCCATTTGGTAAAATAGTCGACTGCTACTAGGATAAACATGTGCCCGTTGGAGGCGGCGGGCTTGATTGGTCCAATGACATCCATTCCCCAAGCGGCGAACAACCATGGTGAGCTCGTTGCATTAAGCTCGCTTGGGGGTATCTTTATCATGTCTGCATGTATATGACAGCGGTGGCATTTTCGGACATACTAGATGCAGTCTGTCTCCATAGTCATCCCAAAGTATCCAGCACGAAGTATTTTCTTTACTAAGACAAAACCGTTCATATGTGGACCGCAGGTCCCAACATGAATTTCCTCGGGTAGCTTGGATTCTTCTTTTGCATCGACACACCTTAGCAATTCCAAATCAGGATTACTCCTATACATGATTCCTCCACTGTGAAAGAAATTATTGGATAACCTCAGAAGTGTGCGCTTCTGAGTAGGATTCGCGAGCTCGGGTATTCTCCTTTCGTCAAATATTTCTTGATATCATGAAACCAAGGTTTTCCATCTTCTTATTCCTCAAAATGAGCACAATAAGCTGGCTGATCGTGGATCTTTACCGGAATGGGGTCAATGAAGTTCTTGTCTGGATGTTGTATCATGGATGATAGGGTAGCCAATGAATCGGCGAACTCATTCTGGATCCTGGGAACATGTTGGAATTCTGTCTTAATGAACATCTTCCTCAATTCCTATACATAATGCAAATATGGGAGTATCTTGGAGTTTTTAGTTGCCCATTCTTTCCGACCTGATGTATAAGTAGGTCTGAATCTCCGATCACTAGCAACTCTTGAATATTCATGTCAATGGACATTATGAGCCCTAGGATGCAGGCTTCATTCTCGGCCATGTTGTTGGTGCAGGGAAACCTAAGCTTGGTGGACACAAGATAATGCTGACAGGTTTCTGATACTAGGACTGCTCCTATGCCAACTCCTTTGAAATTTGTTGCACCATTGAAAAACATTATCCAATCGTTATAGGATTTTGCAATATCTTCTCCTATGAATGATACCTCTTCATCGGGAAAATACATTTTTAGGGGTTCGTATTCTCCGTCTACGGGATTCTCGGCAAGGTGATCTGCTAGTGCCTGTCCCTTGATTGCCTTCTGAGTTATGTAGACAATGTCGCCTTCACTTAACAAGATTTGCCACTTAGCTAGCTTGCCGGTAGGCATGGGCTTCTGAAAGATGTACTTCAAAGGGTCCATCCTTTGTATGAGATATGTAGTGTAGGCATAGAAGTAGTGCCTCAACTTCTAAGCTACCCAAGTTAAAGCACAACAAGTGCGCTCTAACAGAGAATACCGGTCCTCGTACGGGGTGAACTTCTTACTGAGGTAATAGATGGCCTGCTCCTTCCTCCCCATTTCATCATGTTTCCCCAGAACACAACCGAACACTCTATCCAATACTGTGAGGTGGAGTAATAGAGGTCTACCTGGCTCGGGCGGGACCAAAACTGGTGGTGTTGATAGGTACTCCTTGATTCTGTCGAAGAACTGTTGGAAATCATTAGTCCATTTGGTAGCGGGATCCTTATTCAACATCTTAAAGATGGGCTCACAGATAACTGTAGATTTTGCTATGAACCGACTGATATAGTTAAGTCTCCCCAAGAAACTCATTACGTCCTTCTTGTTCTTTGGCGATGGAAACTCTTGAATATCTTTGACCTTTGATGGATCCAGTTCTATTCCTCAACGACTTACAATGAACACAAGTAGTTTTCCTGTAGGAACCCCAAATGCGCACTTCGAGGGATTCAGTTTTAGGTTGTACCTTCTTAGCCTATTGAAGAACTTACTCAAATCTTCCATGTGATCAGTGACTTTCTTGGACTTGATGATAATATCGTCTACATATACTTCGATCTCCTTGTGTATCATATCGTGGAAATGGTGGTCATGGCCCTCATGTAGGTGGCCCCAACATTCTTTAATCCGAACGGCATCATCTTGTAACAGTACATCCCCAACGACATAATGAAAGCTATTTTCTCAACATCTTCTTCATCCATCCAGATCTGATGATACCCAGTGAAACAATCCACAAATGACTGCAATTCATGCTTGAAGCAATTGTCGATTACGATGTGTATATTTGGCAAGGGGAAGTCGTCTTTTGGACTGACCCGGTTGAGATCCCGGTAGTCGACACAGACTCTTACCTTTCCGTCCTTCTTTGGTACTGGAACAATGTTGGCTAACCATGTTGGGTATTCTACTACCATGAGAACATTGGCTTTGACTTGCTTAGTGACTTCTTCCTTGATTTTCATACTCATGTCAGGCTTAAACTCTCTGAGCTTTTCCTTTACCGGCGGACATGTTGGATCGGTTGGCAGTTTGTGAGCCACAATAGATGTACTCAGACCTGTCATGTCATCATAGGACCAAGCATATATGTCTTCATATTCCCTTAGAAATTTTGTGTATTCCTTCTTTTCTGGTGGCGATAAGTTGTTGATACCCAATTATTCCCTGCATATTTTTCATATATACAAAATACATTCAAAAGAACATATGTATGCATATATAAGCATGCCCAAGTATTTTAGTATTTTTCCCAATTTTTAAAAGATTTTTAAAACCGATTTATTGTCTATTTTAGCAGTACAAAATCAATAATTACTCCCAAAATCATCAATTTTGGTGAATAATTTATTTTATTCCCATATTTATACCAAAATATAGTTAAGGTAATTTTTATATATTTTTACAAATTTATTTGGTATTTTTAAAGCTAATTTGCATATAATTGCAATTCTAGCCTACTTTAAAATTTAATAGCTTTTTTATAATCATAAATTTGGTTCCAGTATTTTTAAAGTAATATTTATATATTATTTACTGATTTAGTACTTTTAATTTGTTTTCAAAATCATTTTTACTATTTTTGTAAAATAAAAGAGAAAAACTGGCTATGTAAATTTTAGCCTCATTTCATTTCAATTGTAGCCCCATTACATTTCAATTTTAGCCTCCAATTGACCCAATCTTAACCCCCAGTTGGACCAACCCAATTTCAATTTCAACCCAACCCCTTAACCCATTTATCCAACCCGCCCGGTCTTCTTTTTAATCTAGACCGTTGATAGTTTTGATCAACGACCACGATCACCCCTTACCATTTTTAATCCATCGACCCTATCCTAATACCCTTATTTCCATCTCTCAGTTTCCTTTGAATAATCTCCTCTTTTAAACTCTCACGAAGGTTCCCTGGAACCCTAGCCTCTCTCATCCTCTCCGACCATAACCTCATTGGAATCTATGGCTTCTCAGGCCATGGATGGCTTGTACTCACCTCCCTCCACTCTCAAAAGTTTGGGGTTCGAAGCATTGAGGTCTGACCTAAGTGGTGTCCGTTTAGATCCTCTCATATCCATGGTTTTGAAGCCTCTCCGGCCTTGCTCCGGCACATGTAAAGCATTTCAAGCCTAGTTCTAACTCATCCGACTCAAGATCAAACTTTTCTTCCAAGCCTTTCTCATTTCTAGGGTTTCTCTAAAACACTATACATTCGAGGTTTTTATCTGGTTTTTTTCTTAAATCTATGCTATATTTGTTCGCTACCGGAGTTTTAAAACGTTTTCCCCAATTTTTTCTTTCAAAATTTGTTTCTCTTCGATTTAAGTTTTCTGAAATTTTTTCAAAATGTTTCTCTGACTCCTCCTCTTCTTTTCTTTGTGTGTATCTGTCTATGCTATATTTGTATGTTTTCTTTTCCTACCTAGCATGTTCTTCTCATGTATCTTTATGTTTGTCTTATTTTGCATGTTCTTCTATTGCGTTCCGTTCTTTCTTCAACTAGTTTCTATATCATGCTTTCACATGTTTATCTTATGTGTTCGTTTACCCCTATGTTCCTTTACTATATTTTCTACTAAGCTTTTAAGTCTTTAGTTGCCTTCTTCTGGACTTTGTTTGAGTTCTTTGTTAAACATGTTTCCTCTACTGTTCTCTTAAGTGCTATACTATCTCGTTTCTCTTCTGAAACCTGTTTAAGTTCCAAGTTTTCTTAAAATGTATTCTTTATTCTTAAACTAAGCTTTCTCACTTTGTTGTTTCAAACTTGCTATTACATCTGTTTTTTTACTCATAAGTCCCTGAAAAAGACCTCTGAGCCTGTTTCTGTTATTTGTCTTCTTTTCTCTGTATCAGACTCGAGTTGAAAACCCTAGGGTTTAGGGTTTATGGCGAGTTTCAATCTTCTGTTTGAGACTACGGTTCTATTTTGGAACTCTAGGTTTCTCAGACTCGTTTTGGGTCTTTGTACTGAACTCGAACTTTTCTATGCTAGGCTTTTTTAATTAGCATGACAACTCTTTCTTGATTCACATGTCTGTGCACTTTATATATGATGAATTCTTCCTTCAAAAATGGTTTTGCCAATTTGTGATTGATTTAGAATTCCTTTTAATAAGGATCGATTGATTGTTACTGATTTTTCTTTAATTAAACCTTTCTTCACCTTTTCTGGTTGGATTCATTCATACCAAAACTCAATTTCTGATTTTTTTATTGGCTATTGATTGACTGCCTTTGCTTATTTGCCCAAACCGTGTTGCTCTCAAACTCTTTACTTAAATAACTTCTGTGTATTTACCCTTCTTGTGCTACTTTGGAAAAGATCTTGATCAAACTCTTTCCTTAATTATCTTGCCCGTTGAAATCAGAATCCTTTAGTTGAAGGGAGACCTTATGTGATTGATTTCGAAACTATTTTCTTACCTTTTCCTACTTGCTTTCTGCATTATAAAGGGCACGACCCTTCTGCACTTTTAGGGACTTCCAATTCAATACACTTTAAGACCTTGAGTTCAACACTTATTAAACACTTTCAATTTTAATACTTCTACATTCTCAATTCAACACTCTACTCTCTTCTGAAATCTTCTAGCTGTGTGTTTGCAATTTGTCTTTACTACTGCTCTTCTATTCTTATTTCCCTAAAACTGGTATGTTCTAATTTAACTTTCGGCTTCATCCCTATGTGTTTGCTTTATAGTTTCAACAATCTTGTCTACTTTGCTGTTTATGTTCTATATTGAATATGATGTTCTTTTTGTATCTGTTGCTGTGTGAATTCCCCATACCCTTATTCGCTTCTATGTGTTTGAGTTAAGGTTCAGGCATGGCAGTATCCAAATTGTTGCTCATGTCTGGACCTGATCCTTTAATGGATCCTAACTCCCAAACAATGTGGCAAACAGGCTGGTTAGGGGTGTGCCAGCACTCCTAATTGCTGGGTATGGCCACCAGCCTGTCTTGGCCTTCCCCAAAATCCCCTCTATGCACTTGCACTCTCTCTTAGATTCTAAGTTCTGCCCCCTTCCTATGAGCCTTGCTTTGGGACCTTGAGCTCCCTCTGAACTTGGACATTTGAGGGCTGGCCCTTCCACACTACACTATAATCCAATTCTGCAATATATTTGGGTGTAAGCACTGGCCGGAGTCCACTTGAGACTCTTAGGGAACTCTGACACATCCCAAATAGGAGAAAGACTTTGGAATTTGATCTTTGGAGTTGGTTTACTTCATGTTTCAGACAGAAGTCTAAATCAGGCTCTCCTTGGTTGGGATTTTAGCTTTCTGATGTAATATTTACTTTCCTTTATTCATTCTGGGTTGTAATAATTTGTAATAACTCATAGGGTCTTATAGTGAAAGGGGAGGGTACTCATGTATGCATAAGGGTAGATATCATGCTCATTAGGTTTTTATTTCTGCAAATCATGGCAAGTTTTGCATTTCTACATTTTCATAGAGAAATCCTATTTTAGGTTCTGCACTTCTACATTTTCATATAGAAATCCTGTCTATAAACTTCTGTACTTTTGCATCTTAGAAATCCTGCTTATAAGCTCTGCATATATATCATATCAATAGCTTTTGCATTTCTGCATCTCATATAGAGAACATGACTATAGGATTCTGCATTTTTCCTATCATATAGAAAGCATGTCTATAGGGTTTCTGAATACTACATACGTATCCATCACTAGGCAAACGATATATAGGCTTAAACAATAAAAATCAGCGTTTTAGACGCCATGCCTATAGGATTTCTGCATTTTCGTAAAGGTTAAAATCAGTCACACTTAGAAATCATGCCTATAGGAATAAGCAACTAATCTGGATCCCTCAACTTGCTTATATGTTTAAAATCGGTAATAGCATTGCTTAAACGCTTGCAGAACTCATTTTCCTGCTGTTAATAAATCTGCTTCTGAAATCAGTACACTTCTGTATTATTAGATTTCATGCCTATAGGTTTCACCTAGGCAAGCTATAAAGGTAAATTAGCTAATTAAATCAGACTCTGTTAATTCCAACCAGCAGGCAGGTTTGATTCCGGTTTCTTATCTGAAATGTGTAATAGACTAGTCTACCTCTTTAACGTTTAAGTTTAATTCAGACCATAACCAGTATCTGCAAAACGTGCTAAACAATCTGTCTTTAAGTGAGGAGGCCTGTCTGAGCCTTTTAAATTATTATGTATTTCCCATATCTGCCTTATGCATTTTTTGTTTATCGCTTTAGACTTTTATCCTTTTAAACCATACAAAGCCCAAATCCCCATTCCCTTTAGGACTAGTAGTCCCAAATGCCTCCGGGACTGATAGGATTGTGGCAGGTACTAGCATGCAATAAGTAAACGAAACCATTCGGCGTTTAATACCTCAATGGGGTGGGAAAGGGTAGATATGAATATGATGACCGGTGCGCTAATACCACGTGTAACCCCTCTTCTAAGGAGTGGTTACCGTGTATTGCATTGATATGATCAATATTATTTATAAACCTAGGACCCCCCTTCCCTTTACTTGTTTATTATATTACTTTCAAAATTTCAAAACTCTTTTTTTCTCAAATTTCAGCTTCCTTGTTTCTTCAAACTTTAATTTATTTGCAATCACAATGTGACAACCCCTCATATTTGAAACCCTTATTTGCTTATTTATTGTTTGTACTTAAGTCACAATTGCAGCATGGCCGGGAACCACACTAGTAGATCTTGAGGGGTCCATAACACCTTCCCCTCGAGATAATTTCTAGCCTTTACCCAAACTATGGTTTTTCTAAACAAATTCTTCCTAATGTCCTAATGCACTTAATTATTAGGTGGCGACTCATCAAATCAAAAAACCCAATTCCCAAAAGGGAACGAGTTGTCCTCCCAAATGTCATAAACCCGATTTCGCGAGAAAAAAGGGGGCGACATAAGGGGACACTGATTCTCGTTTCTTTGATGTTCTCTGCATCTCCCAGGTTAACAATCTCGGTTTCGTCTAGGTTGGACTTAGGTCTGTTCTCAAAATTCTCAACTTCCTCAACGGCCTGTTATGGTATTTCATATTTCTCTGAATCTGTGTCCGTTTGTTGCGTTGTCTCGTTGCATGTCACAGTCATTGGTTCATCAAGATAAGTAATCTTACATAAGTAAAGTAATGAGAGAAAATAATAAGAGTAAGATTTATAGGGAAAGTCTAAATGCTTTGATAAATTCCATAATTGTTTTAAACATTGAATATATTATTGCGAAATTTTAAAATGCAAAAGGAAAGTCAACTAGTAAAAATAAAAGATAGTGCATGATGCTTGTTTAGCCTTGCTACCCCGATGCTTTCCAGGCTCTGGTGGTTCTAATGGTCTAGTTATTGAAGGATGCTCCTCTTCTTACTGCCTATATGGAAGGGCCTTCTTCCCCTCCTCCTCGAAAACAACATAACAATCCATATCATCGTCTTCTAAGAACAAATTCCTCACTGCTGCCAGTGCTTTCTCTTCTTTTGACCCATAAATAACATCGACTGGCTGGAAAGTCTACTCCAAATATGGTATTGGTTGTTCCAGCGAATAGTTAGGACTGCGCCATGGTGGCGACTAGTTGTTGAATTCCTCCCAAGTGTACTCATATCCCAGACCAAAGGTGGTGCCATGTTTCTTTAGTTTGATAGGCTTAGATATTCCTTGGAGGTTCTTGCCAAGTCCCTTACCAGGTTCGTATCCGCTCCAGTTCAATATGCTTTCAATTTTATTGTCTCACCATTTGTCTTTATCGACGGCGTTGACTCGTTCGATGTGGTGATAAGTCTCCCCGCCTATCTTTCTTCTGCCTCCAATTGCTGGGATGGTCTGGCGACTGTATATGGGATTGCTACTGTTGCCGTGAATGATCACCTCTTGGTGGTTCCACTCAAATTTCACCCCTGATGTAGTGTTGACGCTACAGCCCCAGTGGCATGAATCTACGGTCATCCCAACAACAAATTGTAAGATACCGGCACGTCTATCACTTGAAAATCAACATCGAACCAAGTAGGCCCCATTTGCAAATACAGGCTAATTTCCCCAATGGTGGACTTTTGGGAACCGTCGAAAGCTTTGACGTTGATGGCCTCGTCCTTGATCTTATGCAGCCCCTTTCCTAATGTCCTGAGTGTTACCAACAGACAAATGTTAAGGCTGGACTCTCCATCAATCAGGATTCTGGTGATAAAATAATCATTACATTGCACGGTGATGTGCATTGCCTTATTGTGACTCAACCCTTCGGGTGGCAGCTCTTCTTCATGGAAAGTGATTTTGTGACTTTCCAATACTTGTCCGACCATGTTGGCCATTTCCATGCCAGTGATGTTGCTTGGTATGTACGCTTCACTCAGCACCCTCAATAGAGCATTTTTGTGTGCCTCAGAATTTTGTAGCAAAGCAAGTATAGAGATCTATGACGGTGTTTTGTTCAACTAGTCGATGATCGAGTATTCCTTGGCCTGTATCTTTCTCTAAAGGTCGTCTTGACCTGTCTGAATAATGGGTGACCGATTGAAGTCCTGCTTGCTTGACTCAGCTAAGTGTTCGGGGGTATAAACTTTGCCAATTCTTGTCACACCCTATGCAACAATAGTTTCCTCGAACCTAACCTTCCCTTTCCTCCTTGCCTCGACTGTATAGTCCCAGGGTATAGCTTTTGTATGGAATGGTGTCACGGCCGACATTTCCACTGGGATCGGCGTGTCTATCTTCACCCTGAATGGAGCTGGTCCCTTGGGTGGTAAAACTGCAACTTTGAATGGTGTAGGTGCATTCGTTGGAGACACGAATTCAAACTCAATTGGCGCTGGTGTCTTGGCAGATGACGATGTTTCAAACTCAAGTGGCACATACATGTTTACCTCAGTGTCCCTAGATGGCTGAATCTAGACTATGATTGGATTAAGAGTAACTATTAGCTTTTTTGGGTCATCTCCTTCTTCAGTCAACCCGATTGATCCCTCGAGATCCCAATCATCCTCTATTTCAATCATGTGAACATCTCCACCTTTATTGTATGGCAGAGGGTTATTGCGGACATTCGAAGCGGGCTTCTTTGCCACAATAATCTTGTTGTCAATCAAAGCCTGGATCTTGTCTTTCAGAGAAGGACATTCGTGGATGGTGTGTCCCTTCATGTCGAAATGGTATGCACAGGATTTGTTTGGATTAACCCACTGAGAAGGGTTTTCAAGAGTTATAGTAGGGATAGGGGTAATATAACCAGCAACTTTGAGTCTCTCGTATAACTGGTCAATGGGTTCGGCAATGGTTGTATACTCTTTAGGAGGTAGACGGTCAAAAATTGGTCGAGGTCGTGGGAAGTTTTGGCGTGTAGGAGGTGATTGATAGTGGGATGGTTGAGCATTGTAGGCTTGGTAAACAGGTGCAGGTTGGGAATATCTGGGTGAGGTAGGCTGATATGTGGGAGGTGGAGGTATTGGGTAGGTTTGGTATTTGATAGGAAATTTGGTTCTCTGTGCAACCATTACGGACCTTACGTCCCTTTTCTTGGATGCACCACCAGACTGTAAGGCTTATTGGTAGCTTGCAAATCCTCGAAGTTTGTAACCATACCGCTTTTGATGCCTTCTTCGATCCTTTTTCCCAGCTTGATGATGTCAGAAAATTTATGGTTCTTAATCATCATTAGCCTTTCATAATACTGCGGGTCCTGAGCTCGGACGAAAAAACTTGTTCATTTGTTCTTCCTCTAAAGTAGGTCTGAACTTAGCCTTCTGATCTCTAGCGAGTAGCATACTCGCAAAACGTTTATGTAGGTTTCTTTTGTAGATTCTGAATGTAGAACACATCCGGAATATTCTCCGTGTTGAACCAGAACCTGTCTATAAAATCGGATGCCATGCCTACCCAACTTGACCTCTTCTTAGGATCTTGGCTAATGTACCAAGATAGAGCATCTCCTTTCGGACTCCTCATGAACAGCTTCATGCGGATCCTCTCGTTTTTCCCTACTCCAACCAGCTTGTCACAGTATGTTCTCAAATGTACTCTCGGATCCCCTGTACTATCAAACATCTTGAACTTAGAGGTTTGTATCCCTCAGGAAGTTCAACATCAGGCTGTATGCAAAGATCTTCAAAGTTCAGCACCTCAATTCCTTTGGTTCCTTCGACGCCTTGAATCCGGCTAGTCAATTTTTTGAGTTCTTCAGCTAGATTCCTGATGAGCAAGTCTTTATTATCAGAGTCGGGTGCGCTTGAGATGGGTTGGGTTGAGTGTGGCATGGTCTGCACGTATATGGGGGTGTTATGATGGGTGTGAAAGTGGTCATTTGTGGAGTTTTGGGGTTCCGAGATAAGCAGTGGAGTATTGTTGGAAGTATGCCAGGTGTTGCAGTGGTGGTGAGGAGCGGGATGGTTTTGTGGCTTTGGGATATTTTGTGGAGGTGTGGGGTTCTGAGCAATTGGGAAGTTGACATCTGGAGTGGTGAGGGAAAATGACAGATTTGCCAGATTCTAAACCTGATCAAGTTCCTCTTGGAACTTCAGCAGCTTTTGTTCCAATTGGGATGCATTCTCTTTGGAAACCTAAGTACCATGGGCATGAGTGACCTCTACCCGTTCAGTTGAGTTCTCCTTTCTTTTGTTGTTTAGATCTTCTATCTTCCCTTTGTTTTTGTTTCTGACAGGACTAAGAGGAGGAGTGGGTAGAGGGCCCTTAGATCTCGTTGAATAAGATGATGTTGCCAGAGTGCACGAACTAACCTTTGGAGAGGGGGAATAAATAAAAAAAAAGTAAAAACAAAACAAATAACAAGTTAGTGAGGATTATAAGAAAATGTTGCGATATTAAAAACATAGTGCAAGAATGTAAATCGTGTCCTATTTGGGAACCTCTTTGTGCCCGAGGTACGCCTAGAGACAAGTTGATTTGGAGAACTTAGAATGCTAAATGCCTTATTTCATTGATTAAAAAAAGACGAGTCCTAAATCGACACTAAATAACAGGAAGTAAAGTAGCACTAGTGGTCGTTGGCCTTATTACATTTTGTAAAGCGAAAAAGGAAAAACTCCTATCTACTTGGTCCCAAAAGGGCATTCCCCAGACTCAGCATCTTTGGCTACGTCGGACAGCTTTCCAAACTCGCGAAGTCCCAACAGTAGGTAGGCTCTAGCTAGATGTCCGCCCTCATTTCGCTCAGCATTCTGGCAATCCTCGATTCTTTTGAGAAATTTCCTTTATAGTTCTACTATACCCCTCTCCAAGTACCCCAGTCGCTTGTTGGCACTGACAGCCATGTCTTTCCACTCTTCAATCAGCTTTTGGTATCTCACAGTGCTCGCTTTCGCATTCCCGAATCCTCTTGCGTAGTTGATTGTATTTGACCTGTGCCTTGGCTCTCTCGTCTATGATCCTATGGCCCCTAGCAAGTCTTGGCTGACCCAAACCATCGTGATTATATTCTAACCAGCCTGAATAGTAAGGAGCGCAACCAGTGTGGTATCTATCTGGTTCAATAGTATATCTTCCCATGATGATCTTGCAATGCCACATATGCTAAGCTTGGCACTTATAAGGACTATCATCAGCTTGGAAGTCGGCCTGGAAGTGACTCATCTTGTCAGCCCTTGGTATAACCTGCTTCCTACCAGCCTGTCTCATAACTCGAAGAGGGATATAAGGGTAGGTTCCTCTCAGACCGATTAATATCAGAAACGGTTCATCCCTGAATCGGGCGATAAACTCCTCGGTAGGGAACCATTCGAACATCCATTTTATTTGATCCTCAATTACGTTTTCAAATAGCTTTAACCATCCCTTGGCGTCTTTTGATTGGGCGAACATGTTGGGCATGTAATTCATCCACCTTGGATTATGGAAAGCTATATGATCATCCTAGTCCCTTCGCTGAATGTCTTGCCGGTATTCATCCCTTTGGAGATGTTCTATGTGCCAGAGCTAGAGTAGCAAATTGCAGCACTCGAAGTGTCCGGCTGCTCGTTGATACTTCTCCAAGGCTTGGTATATCTCCGCAATAATCATGGGCACAATGCTGAAAGGTTGCCCACCAATACTGACCGACTAGTTTTACCGTAAATATGCCTTTACGAATTTAGGGGGTAATGATATAGGAAGGGCGCAACCACTCATCAAGCGTTGCTATAGTATTTGTTTGGAACGAGTGGAGTTTGATGTTGAGCATGATTATGCAATAATTAAAAGCATGTTGACATGTATTTGCACGTTAAGAAAGCGATAAATACAGCAGTTTCATAATTTAAAGCAGTTATAAAGGAAGGAAACAAGAAAGATATGTCGGTTTTGCTTTTGAAAAAGAAATTAAATGCTTAAAGGAATTAAATAAATAATTGCACATAGGGAGGGGTACAAATTCACAAAAAATGGTATGAAATGGTAAAAGCCTAAATATCCCCAACAGAGTCGTCATGCTGTCGCGCTCCCTTTTCCCTCTGCGGAAATTAGGTTTATGACATTTTGGTATGGGACAACTCTTTCCTTTTGGGAAAGGGGTTTGCATTTTGAAGAGTCGCCACCTAACGATTTAAGGTGTGTTAGGACACCTATGGGGATTCATTTATAACTACGTTTGATAACCAGAGACAAGGTAAAGGCTTCAAATTATCCTAAGGGAAAGGTGTTAGGCACCCCTCAGGATCCACTAGTGTGGTTCCCGCCCAAACAATTTTTGTGAATTTGTACAATTAGCAAATAGATAAGTAGGACTCACATAATAGGGGATTTAAATTTTGATACACATATGTTTGAGAAACAATTAATGAAAAGCAAGACTTTTTGAAAAGAATTACAATCTAAGCATAAAAGGGGGAGGGAGGGTCCTAGGTTTGTTTATAATATGGATCACATCAATGCAATACCTGGCATGACACTCCTCAAAGAGGGTCTACACATGGCATTAATGCAGCGGTCATCATATTCATATCTACCCTTTCCCTCCTCGTGAAGGTAATTAAAGCGAGGGTTGGTCTCGACCCCCTATTGCATGCTGTTACCCATCCCTTCCTATCAGTCTCGGAGGAATTTAAGACTTCTATCCTATGAGGGAGGTTCTAGGCAGACCCTTAGGTTTAAAGGCAAAATGCTAGGCGACAAATAAGAACACATAGGACTGCATTTAGAGGGGAAAACATAGATAATCAGATAAAAGGCTTAAGTATACATCCACAAGTAATGCACATAGACAGCACAGCTCATACACAGATAAGGTCCACATTTTAACTCAGAATCCTAAAGCATGGTATCTAAGTGACAACAGCAGAATTAGATTTATCACATGACTCAGATAAGAAGTCTGAATCAGGTTTGCCTACTAATTTTAACAGTTGATAGTTAAAGACTAATCATGGAGACAGTTTTGGTTTTATTTAAGTGATAGCCTAAGTAATATGCAGCAGTTACTCAGAATTATTAAACAATAGTTTGGATATTGTTTTTTACATAAAATGTGTTGTTCTAAATATTGCAAAGATATGCAAGGATTATTACCAGTTTGTTTAAAGCAGGATGAGACCGTTGATACTCATTTTCATGCATCAGTAGTTTAACTAAGCGTAGCTGAGTGAGTATGAACGAGAACCTAATTATGGTATCTAACGATTTATATGCATGATTTCTAAATGCACAGCATGATTGCAGAATTTCCCTAAAAGCAGGATTTCTAAATGCACAGCATGATTGTAGAATTTTCTAAGAGCCGGATTTCTAAATGATTGCAGAATTTCTTAAGAGCGGGATTTCTAATGCATGTATGAATCCTAAGCATGGTTTCTATTGTGCAATTAGAAATATAAGCCTAATAACATGTTTTCTACCCTTAGTAACTATAGCATGCATATTTACCCCATCCCTTTTTACTAGCCACCCCAATACTTGTTTACAACAGATTATTACAGACCAACATTGAAATGAAATAAATAAGTAGAAATGAAAAATAGGAAGTTACACCATAGAGAGCCTGATTAGGACTTCCTCCCTGAGTTATGTCATAAATCACCTCAAGTGCCAAGATTGTTCTATAGCCTTCTCATATCTGGGTTTGTCAGAGTTCCCTAAGGACCTCAAAGGATCCCGAGCAATGCTTACACCCAGATTTCATAGCCAAGACAGAGTAAGTGCAGTGTGGAAAGGCCAATTTTTATGTGTCCAAGTTTAGAGGGAGCTCAAGGGTCCCAAGGCAAGGCTCACACAAAAGGGGCAGAACCTAGTGGTCTAAGAGTATAATGAAAGTGCAAGACACATGTTTGAAAGGAGTTTTGTTTGAAAACTGGTCTGAAAGGTCCATTTTAAAAGCAATTAGTAACAGAGATGGTTGAAAGAAGTTGTATCAGTAAGACAGGGTTCAAACACTTCAGCGTAAGACCACACACAGTAAGTGAATAAATTCAGTAATCACACATGGGGTAAAAGGGTTTGGGGATACATATATATTGACTACAGACACCTGACCCCAATAGGAGTATTAGGATTGGTAGGGACATGTTCAAAGATGGTTGGACACTAGCATAATCACAAACCAGTCATGAACACATAGAGGAGGGATAGGGGATTTGGGATTCACAAGATGGTAAGAGCACAGAATACAATCGTCCAGGCATGCTTAAGTCACATGAATTTAAAGGGGAGGGGTAATCATATCAGCATGCTTGGATACAAACTTCACAACAAAAAACCACAAGTAAAAGCATGCCATAAAAAAAAGAAACCGAAACAGGAATAGAAACATGTTGTTGTTGAGGCTTTAACTTAAACTAGGACATACCAGTTAAGGAAGCAAAGTGAAGAAAGTAAAGCAAGTAGAGTTCCACAGTCTAGCTTTCGCTTTCAGCCGGCTAGACAAGCAGTTATCACAAGTAGCAGAGAGAAGAGAGAATTTTTATGTGCGTGTGTGTTTTTTTTTGAACTAATTGTTCGTGTGTTAAGACTGTAGAAGAGAGTCGTTTATATAGTAGTTTGAAAACTAGTTAAAATAAGGCAAGAATCATTTCTTCAGTAATTATAGTACTCAGTATAAAGAATTAGTTCGAATATACCTTTGATTAAGGGAGTTAGTGGGAATGGTAAAGAGCAGGTGACAAATAAAGAAAAAAATCATACACGATTGGAGTATAACAGATAAGGAAAGATTTCAAAAATATTACCACTATAGAACAGGTAATTAAGGCTAGGTTCAGAAAGTTTTCAAACTAAGGAGACAATCAGTAGCAATGCAGACAAGGCAAGGAGAATTAATTAAGGTAAGCAACTAATTAAATTAAGTGGAAAGGTAGGGGTCGAGATTCAGTAGCATAGAGTAGGGCCAAATTCATAAAGCTCTGATTAAGGCCACAATTTAGTAGAAAAAATAAGTTTCATAGCAAAATATGGTAAGCGAATCAGTCAGCTTAACAGACGGGGCAAAGCTTTTAGGGTTTTTGAAAGAATATTATCAATCACCATTGCGAGCACGTGATTTTTTCCCTATGAGGAACTACTTCCAAAAATTTAAAATAAAATAATTTTCCTTTGTGTGCAATTTTGAGAATTCGTGTGGCATTTTTTTTGGATAATTATTTGTATTTTTGTCTGTGAATGTTTATTCTATTTTAATTAATGAAAAATACAAAAAAAATATATGTGTTGCATTTGCATTTATGATTTAGTTTTGCAATTTAGGATTAATTAAACAGTAATTTATTTTACGAAAATGAAAAATCGAAAAAATAACGTACTTCACATTTTTAGTGTCTAATGTCAAAATTGTGTGATTATCTTTGTATTTAATTTTGTGTGATAATTATTACTCCATTCGTTCCAATTTATGTAAACCTGTTTGACTGGGCACGTAGTTTAAGTAAAAAATGAAGACTTTTGGAATTTGTGGTTCTAAACAAGTCCAAATGGGGCCCAGTGTATTTGTGTGATTATAAAAGCTTCTCATTAAGGGTAAAGTTGTAACTTTAAGCTAAATTGTTACCAAATTTAGAAAGGTTTCATTCTTTTTGGAACGGACCAAAAAGGAAATAGGTTCACATAAACTGGAACAGAGGGAGTATTAAGGGTTAATTAGTATTTTTCTAAGTTAATTTTGGCTTTACAATTTATTTTAGAATTTTTGGTAATTAGGAATTAAAAAGAAAATAAAAGGAAAAAGAAGAAACAAGAGAAGAAGAGTTAAAAATCGGACTGGGCCAGTTTTAAAATAAACGTTCAGGCCCAATGTCACACCCCATATCCATGCCCAACCGGCCGGTCTAAGAGACCATACCAAACGACGTCGTTTCGTCGCCAATCAATATCAACCATTAAATCACCCAATCCAACGGTCCAAGATCCCCATCCCATAACCCGTCTCTAGCCCGACCCGCTTAGCCCGAACCATACCCGCCCCAGCTAAGCCTAAACGACCCTATTTGGCTTAAGTGACTTAATCTGGACCGTTGGTCCCCATCATCCAATGGCCCAGATAAATCAACTAATTTTGATATACCAAACACCCCCCACTCGTCTCTTCAGAGACCAAAACACACACCACCATACACCACCGCATTCCGCCCGCCGTAAATCGCCCACGGCGGCGGACGGTGGCCAAACAACCCCAAAATCACACCCCTGAACCATCAAACCATCCCCTATCCGAATCCACGCTCATTTTTCTTCGAATCACCCCTGAGCCCCTCGAATCTTCGATCGAAGATCCCCATCCCAAACCCTAGCCTGTCCGCTTAACCCCAAAAGCACACCCAATAATCCCCTTGACCTCCCCGTCGCTAATCCCTAACCAAATTGGCTCGAATCCGAGTAAAACTCGTCGAATGGAGGATCTAGGGTTCAACGGTTCGAGACTGTTTCAAAGCTGTCAGGGTTGAATGGGTTCTAGTTAGTATTATAAGCCTATTTCTGACGAAATAGACGTGTAATGCTAACTGGAACTCAAGTTCGAAAGGGCATGTTGGTGGGATCCGAGAAAATAACAGTAAGTTCTTCTTAGCTTCTTCTTTTCCTTTTTCTATATGTTTATTTGTCTGTGTTAAGTTGTAATTAGTCTCTTCTTTAGGTTTTCAGTCTAAGTTAATTCTTAATCCAGTAAATATTCCGCCTCTTTTTCTGATTCTGGTCAGATTAAATACTTCAATATTTTTTTGAGTAGTTCAATCGATTATTCGTTTGCCTAAATTAGGTTCGTTGTAATTCATCTTTGTCCGTTATTTTCTCCTTTCTCCATCAGACCATTTACTTAGTCCATTTTTCTTCTGTCAATTAATAACATATGTTATAAATAGTTTCGTCGATTAATTCATTCTTGTTTGTAGACCAGTAGTTTTCGTCAAATGGTTTGACGTCGAGTGTTGTATGTACTGATCCTTAGACACTTAGCTTCAGTGCTCATCGTTAGTATGCTTTCTGCTCCTACATCTTTGTTTTAATGCTATTCATTTAATTTGAGTTTCGAGCTTAAACTGTGGTCTGAGTTTGATGAATTGAATCCTAAGGTTGTCATGTTCAGGGTCTGATATGAATCTATCATTGGTTTAAATTCAGTTTTGGTGTGATAGTGTTGATTAGGAGTTAATTTCATGTGGTTAATTAGTTAATTGTTAGGTGGATTGGTTATAGATGATGGGTAGTAATCACAGGGGTTTCAGGGGATAATTTGGAACTTAAAAGATTAAAAGTGGTTAGTTTAAGTGTTCTGTCCAGTAAGTACTAATGTATCATTAAACTAATGCATTTGTTTAGTAATAGTGGGGAACATAATAGCATGGGGAGGCCTAATGGGAATGTAATTAAAGTATGTACTACCCATAACCATTGAATTAAATAAAGAAAAGACAACGGTTAGTGGGGAACAAGTGAATCAAAAATAGAGCAAAATATACAGGGGTGGGGTTCTAAAGAATATCATGGGCAAAATATGTTTAATTAATGGGTCTGAGTGATCCTAAGAGCTATAAAAGGGGATGTAGTTTGTGTATAAATAGGGGGATTTTGGACAGAGTTAAGGGTCTTTTTTTGGAGTCTTTGAGAGAGTCTTCTTTTTTTTTAATCAGTTTTAGAGAGATATAGGAAGAGAGATACACAGAAACAAATACAGAAAGAAAAAAAATCAAAAACGATTGCAGAATTTCAGAAAAATACACTGTTTCATTGAGTCATTTGGTATTTTCTGAAGTTTTCCTTTAGTATGGAAGCAATTCTGGTTAGCTGATAATAAAAAGGGTTTAAGTCAAGTCGGGTTTGGGGTCTGCTAATTCACTAAGATTGAAATTAGGGTCTGACTATCGTATCACATCCTTTGGTTTCAAAATTAGTCTGCTGGTTCATTTCCTGGTGTTGAATACTACTGTTGCTGTTGGTTACTGCTGATACCTCACTTTTCTGCTTCCTTCTTTCATTTCCAGGTACACACTTGAACTCAAATTGATGTAACTTTGAGATGAACCTGAAATGAAAGTACTCAGACATTTGTTTACTGGATGATGCATGTTTGGACTACTATACATCTGTAGTTAAGTAGATATTAATGATATGTAATTGTGTAGTGTAGTCTAATTGGATTTATATTCACATGAAACTCGGACTGTGTAATTTGTACCTAATTGGACTATTAATTTGTGGTTATCCAGTTGTAGCCTTATTATATCTTTAGTTTAATGGTTTTGTTTTAAAAAATAATTAAAAAATCATAAATAGTTTGGGTGTTGCAATTGATTTGAGATCAGCGTATGATGTCCACATTAATTTTAATTTCAAGCTGAATAGACGTCTCAAACAACTTTGTATTGCAGTCGCTAAGATCAGTAGATTAGTTACTCATATCAACATCTGTGTTTCACTAAGTAGTTTAGTTTAGCTGTATGATGATTAGATGTGAATAAAGTGTGAAGTTAGGCTATTAACCTGTTCGTGTTAGTGTAAGTAAAATCTCGTAATTAAGTTGCTTAGCCTGCTCATCTGAGGTTTATATTCATGACTATTTTTGTTAAAATTCAATTCACGTTTCCCAGTTTGTTTTGCCTTTAGTAATATCCAGAAGTTCACTAGTAGGTAAATAGATAAGAAAAATCTGAATTTTAGAATATAAATCCAATCCAGTCGGTTTAGACGTCTAGCTGTTTTGAATTTTATTGAGATGAGCATATGAGTATGTCAAGTGTTGATTTGAATAAATGTGAAATAGCTCCATCATTTGCAAGTTAATAAGCCTGAATGTCAAGGTTGGGCCTGAATGAAGTCTGTCCGAAGCCCAACTTGAGTTTTGACTGTGTCTTATTCTTACTGGGCTGAGCTTGAAGCCCAAGGGAATTACTAAAATTTTTGAATAAAAGTCAAGGACGTAAGTATATTAGTTCTTGAACAATACTAATTAATTAGGGCTTTTTCTTTTATTATTAGGGACAAACTAAGAAGAAAATTGTAGTTTGCTTTAGGTTGGCCTTTAAATAATAAATAAGGCGAGCCCTGCTAAGCAAAATGCATAAATTGCGGGGTCCTCTTAAATGTCTATAATAAAATACTTAGAATTCGAGATGGGCCGTTTAGCGAATTTCACAGCCCTCCCCAAAGATAATAACGCATTAGTCACTTTAGGCGCGCTTTTAATAATTTACCTTCTTAAACTCGGGTGCGCATTTCATGTGACCCAAATTAAATCCTAAAAATGTCGAATAAAAATGTGTTCAGGATTGCGGGTGCATTTCATGTGACGCAATCCAAAGACACGTTTTAAACGACGTTCAACTTTCTCTAAAAATAATTAATAAAAGCGGTTGAAAGTTAAAATTGGCACATAGGTTCAAGTATTAAAATCAGATAAATAAGCTGAATATGACAGTTGAGCGACCATGCTAGAACCACGGATTCCGGGAATGCCTAACACCTTCTCCCAGGTTAACAGAATTCCTTACTCGAATTTCTGGTTCGCAGACTGTTAAACAGAGTCATATTTTCCTCAATTCGTGATTCAATCGGTGACTTGGGACACCCTAAATCTCCCAAGTGGTGACTCTGAATTTCTTAAAATAAATCTCATTTCGATTGTCCTTTAGTGGAAAAACTCCCTTATATATCCCTTATGCCCTTCCCAGGGGTGTAGGTAAAAAGGAGGTGTGACAGCTCTGGCGACTCTGCTGGGGACCGAACCCAGAATCTATGGTTCATGGTTCAAGAATTCAAGCTTAGAATAATTGTTATAGTTGGCTTTATCCAATATCTGAATTTGTTACATGATTTGGGCCTAATGTGCTAATTGATTGCTTTTACCGCTCTGATATTCCATGAACTGTATATAAACTGTTGCAAAATCCCTCTTCTCTCTGAGTCTTCTAAATCATGAAGAAGTGTGCACTTTGTGTGACTTCTTTTCTGTTAGAGTCATATTCCAAATTTAGAACGAGGTTCGGACAAGTTGCAAAGCCGGCAAAGCTTCTGTATTACCGGTACGCTGCCCCCCTCGGCTCGAGCTGTCCGCTCGGGTAAGCCAGGTCTAGAAAAAACACCCAGGTTCTGAACCTAGAATAACTCAACTTCATGCTAGGTCCCTAGTAGGAACACTTATTTGCATCATGTGCATTTGACTTAGGGGACTCAACACAGGGGTTGGGTCCGTCTAGGATAAGCAACCTGAAATGAAAAACACCTTCCTGATGCATCCAACTTATTTTCTGTGCATTTATTTGTTCGGACTTGCATGCTGACTGGCTTCTGAATCTCAGGAATATCAGAAATTTAAAAAAAAGGAGAGAGAGGAAATAGCAGTGTAAAGAGTTAATTACCTATTTATAGAATAAAACCAATGCCCAAATACTGTCGAAACTCTGCCGGAATTTTGAGAAAATAAAAAGAAAATATTTTATGTTTTTAAAATTGTTTGTTTTAGTCAAAAAGCAAAAATACGTGAAAAAGAGTCCTTTATTTTAGTTTGTTTTGTTTTCAAAAATGGAGAAGAAAAATAGTTTGTTTGTTTGTTATAAAAGGAACAAAGGAAAAAGATTATTGTTTTCAAAAATAGCTAGTTTCTCTGCCCGAACTACGCGGGTTTGATTCTTACCGGATGTGAAATACATAGGCAACCCTCATCGGGTCCAACCTCCCCTTTTGCAAAAATAGCCAAAAATGTCAAATTTTAATTTTCGTCATAAATAAGTCGGGTGATGCCGTTTTTGTCAAAAATAGCCAAATGCCCCCAAAAGGGACGCCGGAAGGCCGATTTTGCATAAATAACCACCTTTGGTCATTTTTAAGATTTCGATCGGTTAATCCACACAGCCTTAAATCCTCGTCTCCGAAGTGCTGAAAGGTCGTGCTTGAAAAACCGGGTCTTTCATTTTAGTTTGAAAAAATAGTAGTTTTGTTTTGAACTTTCTCTTAATCACCTTAATAAACGTGCAGGATGAGCACAAATGCAAATGAATCTTTCACCATACTTAATGAGGTCCCCCTCCAGCTCCACATGTGGTGGAATGATCTGGGAGAAGGCAACAAAGAAATAGTGGCTAGAATCCTGGGAGGTCTTGTCGGTCTACTAAATGTCAAGCCAAAGTCGGATGTCATCGAGGCCTTAATACCATTTTGGGACCCGACCCGTAATGTGTTTCGCTTTGGGGGTTTTGAGCTTACGCCCACGCTAGATGAAGTCGCGGGTTATGCAGGTCTGAATAGAAATCTGAGGGGTCAATATTTGCTGTCACCCAGACCGGTATCTCCGCACAAATTTTTGGATTTTCTAAACATCAGCCGGAGTGTTCAAAATGATGATTTGTCGGGAGGATGTTGCACTCTTCAGTTCCTATATCAGCGTTATGGTAATCCTCACGGTTTCGAAGAACCAAATCTGGGACTAACCCATACTAGGAACAGAAGTAAATGGGAAGCAAGACGAACCTTGGCGTTCATAATGGCATTCTTGGGAATTGTGATTTGTCCACGAGAAGATAAGAAAATAGAGACAGGTCTCGTGGGGATGGTTTATGTTGCAATTAAAAAAGCAGATAGCACTATAGTTCCCCTGATTTTGTCAGAAATTTACCGAGCATTGACTGTTTGCAGGGAGGGAGGACATTTTTTCCAAGGTTGCAATTTATTACTTCAGTTGTGGATGCAAGAACATCTATGCCACCGGGCGGGATACATGAACTATGGGCTGACTGGGTTTAAGCTGTATCGAAGAATTTGAAAAGCGGGTAAGGGGTATTGCATTTCCTGAGGGTACCGAAGCTTGGCTCATACGACTAAGGTCATTGACTGCCGATCAAATTGAGTGGGCATTTGGGTGGTTACCCATTATCGAGGTGCTATATATGTCAGCAGGAGAGTGTCATATTCTTTTAATAGGTGTTCGGAGTATCCAACCATATGCTCCCCATCGGGTACTACGCCAACTGGGAAGGTTTCAAGTCATCCCCAAAGATGAAGACTTGAGCAAGCGTGTCATTGATTTAAGTCCGAAAGCCACATTCCCGGAAGATAAAATTCCCAAATTATGGAATGAATGTCGGTTCCTCGAGCCTAAGACTATGGTCCAAGATCTGGCTAAAGGTGAGGTGGACCCAAAGTATAATGCGTGGTTTGGGAAAAGGTTCCAGATTCTCCAAAGGCCCGCCAAAAGAGCCAATGTCTAACAGTTTACTAATGAGTCACAAGAGCAATGGGGTTGGTTAGCAAACGAAGAGAGTTACAGGGCAGAAATAGGCAAGCTGAAGCAACAGATTAGAGACCTGGAATTTTAAAATAGTCTGCAAGTTGACGCTGATCAGGGAGAAAAGAACAAATTGGCCCAAGAAAATGAGGTGCTGAAAGCCAAAATCCGACAAATGAGGATAGATGCTGACAACCAACAAAGGAGTCGATCGGATGAGCGGTTAATAAAAGGGTTGAAAAAGGAAATCAGTGAGTGCCGGAATGATTTGAAGAAATATGAGGGTACTATAGCACAACTCCAGGCACAATGGGCAAAAAGAACAAAAGAGCACACACAGTACTTACAGCAGGCGAGGAGGGATTATGAAAAGACCATTGCCAGTCTAAAAAGGAAGGTGACCACCCTAGAGAGCAAGGCAGCTAAACAAGCCAAGGCTTTTGAAACTGAAAGTAAACACTGCTATAATCTAATGGCCTTGATGGAAGATGAAATACAGCAGTTATAGAAACAACATCTGCATGATTCTCGGGTTTTGAAGGCTAGAGGGGATCAGATAGAACGCCTACTCCTAGAGAAAGACCGAACCAGGGACAAGATTTTGACTATTGCTCATGCAATTACCAGGAAATGTCGGGTGTGTGAAAACATGACCCACACTACTTTCTTCTCGGCGGTGATGACATTTGTGAAGCAAATCATGTATGAATTGGAACAGCTGGAAAGAGGCCTTACACCTAAGCCCGCGTCAAGGCCAAATGACGCCCCGCGGGCACCCAAATTTAAAACTTTAATGTGTTCATAGTTCGAGTCTGCATTTTCTTTTTCCTTAGAGTCTGTTGTCTGTTAGAGTCTGTTTTCCTTTCGCATCATAGTCTGTCAGAAGTTCTTGAGTTCGTACTTGGTTTGGTTTCGAGTCTGTTATTTTCCTTTCCGAAAGCGTCTGGTTTGTAATAGAATGTATATTAATGAAAAATCGAAAATTTCCAAAAAATTGTCTTTTTGCTTTTCGCACTTATTTTGACAGAACTACGCACGGTCTGATTCATGCGGGGACATGATACGTAGACAATCTCTATAGGATTCGACCACCACTAAAAAAATAAAAAATAAATAAATAAATAAAATAAAAAATCATGATAGGCCGGAACGACACACGCAACCGAAGCAAATGCAGGATAGAAAATGGTTAATTGCCTAGGTGCATTGCATCCCAACTTGTGATTGCATATGTGTTAAATTCTAAAAAGCCAACCAGTTTGTTGATTTCCAGAGAATTCAAGCAGTTAGTTTATTTAGAGGATACTGGCACATTATCATTACCAAACCAGATCGAAGGGACCAATACCAGAAATCATGTCTATCCCAGATGTCGACACTAGTGTTGAGGTAGAGGAGTTGGACGTCAATAAAATGAAAGAGGAGATGCTCAAGCTTAAGCAACAGATGGCCGAAATGTACCAGGCCTGGTCCACCGCCAGCTTACCCTGCTAACCCTGCTTTTACCCCATCATTAGCTCAGTCCCAAGATCATCCTGCCACCGATCCAGGTTTTCCCATTTATCAACACTACCATGGCACTACTTCTCATACGCCACAAGCTCCACCACCAAAATCAATTCCATACCCTCCTCCGCCAATCACCCATGTCTTTGTGGCATCTCCACCAGCTGCACTCCATAAATCCCCGAGTGAACCTGTGTTCCAAGCTCAGGACAACCAGTATTATCCCCCGGAGCTTACCTTCAAAGCGCCCGAAACCTATCCATATGATCCACATTCTGACATGCCGGGGAAAGCAGAAAAACCGGCCAGGAATCCTGAACAGAAAGAGATATTCAGAAAAATGAAAAGCATAGTACAATCCTTCAGGGATATGAGAGGGCTAGGAGGTCAGGTAAGTGTAGCTTACAATGACCTGTGTTTGTTCCCAAATGTACAACTACTGGCGGGGTTCAAAATGCCCAAATTCGACCTTTACAACGGACACGGTAATCCGGTGGATCATCTGAGAGGTTTTTGTAGCAAGATGAGGGGAGCAGACGGAAGAGATGAATTACTGATGGCATATTTCAGTCAAAGTTTGAGTGGATCTGCGTTAGAATGGTACACCAGACAAGATCATAGCAGGTGGTACACATGGGACGATTTGGCCCAAGCATTCGCTTGTCACTTTCAATATAATCTTGAGATCATTCCGGACCGACTGTCCCTGACCAAATTCGAAAAGAAGCACAATGAAAGCTTTGGAGAATATGGTTTCCGGTGGAGGGAGCAAGCAGCAAGGGTAGACCCCCCAATGAAAGAGAGCGAGATGGTTGATTACTTTTTGCAGGCTTTGGAGCCGACTTACTTTGGGCATTTGGTTTCCGCAATTGGCAAGTTTTTTAATGAGGTTATAAAAATGGGAGGCATGGTCGAGGAGGGGATTAAGTCCAACAAAATCATGAGTTATTCAGCGATCAAGGAAACCACCCAGGCCATTCAAAGCGGCACTGGAGGTGTACTTGGGAAAAAGAAGAAAGAAGATGTCGCGACTGTTGAGTCCGGAGCTTGGTTCGGATCTAGAGGCCCGTCACCCTAATATAGCCAATCATACCACCAAAATTACCCCCACACATCATATAGCCCTCCACAACACTACTACCCACCGCCATACCCTATTTTTCCGTCCATCATGCACAAGCCTATACCCAAACCCTGGCACACGCACAATGGCGTACGCCAGCTCCGCAAAATCCATACCCAGCTCCACAAAACACATATCTACCCCCAAGAGCCTACAGAAATCCCTCCGGGACGGGTTTCCGACCAAACCAAGCCTTCAAGAATGAGAGGTTACCAAAGCAAAAGACTTTCACTCCACTGGAGCATGCTGAATCCAATTGAGCCTAAAATGCCAAATCCTCCTCCAAGAAATCTTGACCACTCGGTGAGTTCTGAGTACTGTTCAGGAGCCCCGGGTCATGATACAGAGAAGTGTTGGAAACTGAAAATAGTTGTGCAAAAGCTTATTGATACTCATCGAATCGAGGTTCAAGCCCCAGAAGCACCAAATATCAATCAGAATCCACTGCCAGCTCACCATGAGACCCATATGATTGAGTTGATACACAAAGGAGGGGATCCCAAGAAGCCCTCGCAGACGGTAATGATGGTCTATTCCGGTGAAACCAACTCAAAGGAAAATGTAACTAGTGATAAATCAATGGTCCAGGATAATAAGCCAGTTGTGGTAGCCGAGAAAGGGTCATCAAGCATTATTGCAGTGAAACCAGAGAAAGCTAAAGTGGTAGTGCCAGGGTCGTAAATAAACCTGTTGTGGTCGTGAAGGGTGCTCGCACAGAGCCTGTTATTATAAAATCGGTAATTCAGCTTCCAGTGATCAATAGCAAGGCTGTTCCTTGGAATTATGAACGGGTGATGGTGATTTACAAAGGGAAAGAAATCAAGGAAGAAGTTTGTGAAGCACAAGGTTTGACTCGCTCAGGAAGGTGTTTTACTCCCGAGGAATTAAGAAGAGCTAAAGATGATCCAATGTCGGTGAAGAAAGTTGTAACTAAAGAAGAGGCAGAGGAATTTTTGAGGAAAATGAAAGTGCAGGACTATTCTGTTGTAGAACAGTTGAGGAAAACGCCCGCTCAGATTTCATTACTCTCATTGCTAATCCATTCAGATGAGCACCGCCAATCACTAATGAAAATCTTGAATGAGGCCCATGTTCCCGACAAGATCTCGGTAAACCATCTGGAAAAGATAGCCAACAAGATTTTTGAAGTAAACAGAGTCACTTTTTCCGATGATGAATTGCCGGTAGAGGGTACTAAGCATAACAAAGCCCTTTACCTTACAGTGAAATGCGAGGATTATGTGGTTACCCGGGTATTGGTTGACAACGGTTCAAGTGCAAACATTTGTCCTCTCTCCACTCTAAGCAAGCTGAAAGTAGAAGATGAGAGGATCCATAAGAACAGTATCTGTGTGTGGGGATTTGACGGCGGAGGCAAAGACTAAGTCGGAGACATAATGTTGGAGCTGACCATAGGTCCAGTAGAATTCACAATGGAATTCCAAGTGCTGGATATAGCTGTTTCCTACAATTTGCTATTAGGGCGACCGTGGATTCATGCCGCTAAAGCAGTGCCATCAACACTCCATCAGATGGTCAAGTTTGAATGGGACAGACAGGAAATAGTGGTGCACGGCGAAGATAATTTGTGCGCTCACAACAACACCATCGTGCCATTCATTGACAAGGGACCAGGGGTCTACCAAGTTTCTGACGCAATGTCAGTCGAGGAGGTTCCAGAAGGGAAGTGTATCCCGAATCCGAAGATAAACGCCGCATCAGTCATGGTAGCGTATGAAATGTTGAAGAATGGTTTTGTACCAGGAAAGGGTTTGGGATCAGCGTTGCAAGGCATCATACAGCCCGTGTCTCTTCCCGAGAACTTGGGAACATTTGGTCAGGGATTCAAGCCCACAGCCGCAAATATAAAAAGAGCCAGGAAATTGAAACAGAGGGCACGGGTCCTTCCAAAGCCGGCCCCACATCTTCCTAGATCATTTGTCAAGTCCACTACGAGGAGTCGCCCAGTGACAGCAATTCCCAGTTCTATGATTAATCCTGACAAGGAGTTGATTGAAAGATTTGAGAAGTTGTTCGATAGTGTGAACATGGTGGAAATTGGAGAAGGTTATAGCAACGCGGAAGTGCAATTTGTCGGGCCAAAAACAAAGATTAATAATTGGAAGGCTACTCCTCTCCTACTCGGAAGGAGTCTTGGTAGTTCGCTTTGATTTTCCTTTAAGTTTGTACAGATTATTCCAGGGTTGTAATCCAGATTTCATTTTTTCAGTTTGTTCGAGCGTGCAAACCTTGTTATCTTTTATTATTCAATGAAATACAATTTCCTTTTCTTCATCATTCCTGATGGTTTTTCTTTTGTTTTTGTTTTCCTTTCTATATATTTCTTTTTACGATGGTTCTAATGACATGACATGCATAAGGAATCCTCAACCCAGTCTTAAAAATCAATCTGACTCCAAAATATTAGTTCAAGAAGTAGATTGTGATTACGAATCAGAATACGAGGATGAGGATGAAGCCTTCGAAGAGATTAGTAAGGAGTTAATTCACTTTGAAGAAAAACCCAAACCCAACCTGAATGACACAGAAGCCATCAATTTAGGGGACACAGACAATGTCCGAGAGACTAAAATAAGTGTCCACCTCGAGCCAAAAATCCGAGAGGAGTTAATTAAAGAACTCATCGAGTACAAAGATATTTTTGCATGGTCATATGACGACATGCCGGGTTTAAGCACTGATTTAGTAGTCCACAAATTGCCCACTGATCCAGCATTC
This sequence comes from Nicotiana sylvestris, assembly GCF_000393655.2. Lineage (NCBI taxonomy): Eukaryota > Viridiplantae > Streptophyta > Magnoliopsida > Solanales > Solanaceae > Nicotiana > Nicotiana sylvestris. Next base: position 156,129,654 of record NC_091066.1, read on the forward strand.
CCTCCCGTCAAGAAAAAGTTGAGGAAATTCAAAACTGATATGAGTGTGAAGATTAAAGAAGAAATTATCAAACAGGTGGATGCAAAGGTTATCCGGGTCACCCGATATCCTGTTTGGTTGGCTATTGTCGTGCCTGTACCGAAGAAGGGTGGCAAGATCAGAGTATGCGTCGATTACCGCAATCTTAACAAAGCAAGTCCAAAGGATAACTTCCCATTACCCAATATCCACATTTGATCGATAATTGTGCCAAGCGTGAGATTGGATATTTTGTGGATTGCTATGCCGGGTATCATCAGATTCTAATGGATGAAGAAGATGCAGAAAAGACGGCGTTCATCACGCCATGGGGAACTTATTGCTACCAGGTATTGCCATTTGGATTGAAGAATGCTGGGGCAACTTATATGAGGGCGATGACTACTGTATTTCATGATATGATACATAAGGAGATTGAGGTATAGGTAGATGATGTGATCATAAAATCAAATCATCAGGCCGACCACGTCGAGGAATTGAGGAAATTCTTCCAGAGGCTTCGCAGGTACAACCTCAAGCTTAACCCCGCCAAGTGTACATTTGGTGTTCCATCCGAAAAACTGTTGGGATTCATAGTCAGCCAGCGAGGCATCGAGTTGGACCCATCAAAGATCAAAGCCATATAAGAATTTCCCCCTCCGAGGAACAAGATTGAAGTGATGAGTCTGTTAGGAAGGTTGAACTACATCAGCAAGTTTATTACTCAGCTCACGACAACTTGTGAGCCTATTTTCAAGCTGTTGAAGAAGGACGCTGCGATCAAGTGGACTGATGAGTGTCAAGAAGCATTTGATAAGATAAAAGGTTACTTGTCAAACCCACCTATGCTAGTTCCGCCAGAACTAGGGAGACCTCTAATTCTTTACTTGACACTTTTGGAAAATTCATTTGGTTGTGTACTGGGGCAGCATGACGCCACCGGCAGGAAAGAACAGGCCATCTACTATCTTAGCAAAATGTTCACGGCTTATGAGGTTAAGTATACTAACCTGGAAAGGACATGTTGTGCCCTAACTTGGGTGGCCCAGAAGTTGAAACATTATTTGTCATTCTACATTACTTACCTCATTTCACGCTTGGATCCATTGAAGTATAACTTTCAAAAGCCTATGCCAACAGGAAGACTTGCGAAGTGGCAGCTTCTGCTCACAGAGTTTGACATAATCTATGTGACTCGAACTGTGATGAAAGCCCAAGCATTAGCCGATCATTTGGCCGAGAACCCGGTCGATGAAGAGTATGAGCCACTGAGGACTTATTTTCCTGATGAAGAGGTGATGCATATTGATGAACTAGAATAGGTCGAAAAACTAGGTTGGAAACTTTTCTATGATGGGGCTGCTAACATGAAAGGAGTGGGAATAGGAGTCGTGCTCATTTCTGAAACAAGACATCACTATCCTGTTACAGCTCAACTTCGTTTTTATTGTACCAACAATATGGCTGAGTACGAAGCATGCATTTTGGGTTTAAGGCTAGCTGCAGACATGGATGTCCAGAAATTCTTGGTCTTGGGAGACTCGGATATTCTGGTATATCAAATTCAAGGAGAATGGGAAACACGAGATCTGAAGCTCATACCATACCGACAATGCTTGCATGATCTTTGCCAACGGTTTAGATCAGTGGAGTTTAGGCATATTCCAAGGGTCCATAATGAGGTCGCCGATGCTTTGGCTACCCTATCGTCAATGCTGCACCATCCGGACAAAGCCTATGTCTATCCTTTGCACATTCAAATACGAGATCAGCATGCTTACTGCAACATGATTGAAGAAGAACTTGATGGCGAACAATGGTTCCATGATATCAAGGAATACATCAGAATGGGTATATACCTAGTGCAAGCCACGGGGGATCAAAAGAGAACAATTCGACGATTGGCAAGTGGATTCTTCTTGAGTGGAGGAGTTTTGTATAAAAGAACACCAGACCTTGGATTGTTAAGATGCATAGATGCTAGACAAGCTACGACTGTCATGTCCGAAGTACATTCAGGAGTCTGCGGACCACATATGAGCGGATATGTGCTGGCAAAGAAAATTCTCCGAGCAGGTTATTATTGGCTCACCATGGAGCGAGATTGTATTAGTTTTATGTGCAAATGTCATCAGTGCCAGATACACGGAGATTTGATTCATTCTCCACCATCGGAATCGCACACAATGTGAGTGCCATGGCCCTTCGTCGCTTGGGGCATGGATATTATTGGACCAATTGAGCCAGCAGCATCCAACGGGCATAGGTTCATTCTGGTAGCCATTGATTAGTTCACCAAATGGGTTGAGGCCAAAACTTTCAAGTCTGTGACCAAGAAAGCAGTGGTCGATTTTGTTCACTCAAATATCATCTGTCGATTTGGAATCCCAAAGGTGATCATCACGGATAATGGTGCTAATTTTAACAGCAATTTAATGAAAGAGGTATGTCAACAGTTTAAGATTACACTCCGCAATTCTACCCTATATCGTCCCAAGGAGAATGGAGCAATTGTGGCAGCCAACAAAAACATAAAGAAGATACTTCGGAAAATGGTAGAAGGTTCTAGGCAATGGCATGAAAAATTACCATTTACGTTGATGGGTTATCGCACTACTGTCAGTACTTCAATAGGGGCAACTCATTATTTGTTGGTATATG